>NC_060176.1:11135039-11735039 GCF_021184085.1 Oncorhynchus gorbuscha
GAATAGTACCAAAAAAACAATATGGGGATGAGGTAGGTAGATTGGGTGGGCTATTTACAGATGGGCTATGTACAGCTGCAGCGATCAGTTAGTTGCTCAGATAGCTGATGTTTAAAGTTAGTGAGGGAAATATAAGTTTCCAGATTCAGCGATTTTTGCAATTTGTTCCAGTCATTGGCAGCAGAGAACTGGAAGGAAAGGTGGCCAAAGCAGGTGTTGGCTTTGGGGATGACCAGTGAGATATACCTGCTGGAGCGCGTGCTACGGGTGCGTGTTGTTATCGTGACCAGTGAGCTGAGATAAGGTTGGAGCTTTATCTAGCAAAGACTTATAGATGACCTGGAGCCAGTGGTTCTGGCAATAAATATGTAGCGAGGGTCAGCCAACTAGAGCATACAGGTCGCAGTGGTATATGGGGCTTTGGTGACAAAATGGATGGCGCTGTGATAGACTGCATCCAGTTTGCTGAGTAGAGTATTGGAAGTGATTTTGTAAATGACATCGCCAAATTCGAGGATAGATAGGACAGTCAGTTTTACGAGGGTATGTTTGGCAGCATGAGTGAAGGAGGCTTTTTTGCAAAATAGGAGGCCAATTCAAGATTTACTTTTTGATTGAATATGTTTAATATGAGTTTGGAAGGAGAGTTTACAGTCTAGCCAGACACCTAGGTATTTGCAGTTGTCCACATATTCTAAGTCAGAACCGTTCAGAGTAGTGATGCTAGGCGGGCGGGTGGGTGCGGGCAGCGAACGGTTGAAGAGCATGCATTTGGTTTTACTAGCGTTTAAGAGCAGTTGGAGGCCACAGTAGGAGTGTTGTATGGCAGTGAAGCTCGTTTGGAGGTTAGTTAACAGTGTCCAAAGAAAGGCCAGATGTATACAGAATGGTGTCGTCTGCATAGAGGTGGATCAGGGAATCACCCGCAGCAAGAGCGACATCGATAATATATACAGAGAAAAGAGTCAGCCCGAGATCTAAACCCTGTGGTACCCCATAGAGACTGCCTGATTTATTTCAGCTTTTATTTCTTTCATCACATTTCCAGTGGGTCAGAGGTTTACAGACATTCAATTAGTAATGTGGCATTGCTTTTAAATTGTTTAACTTGGGTCAAACATTTCGGGTAGCTTCCATAAGCCTCCCACAATAAGTTGGGTGAATTTTAGCCCATTCCTTCTGACAGAGCTGGTGTAACTGAGTCAGGTTTGTTGGCCTCCTTGCTCGTATACACTATTCCAGTTCTGGCCACACATTTCCTATAGGATTGAGGTCAGGGCTTTGTGATGGCCACCCTAATACCTTGACTTTGAGTCCTTAAATATTTTGCCACAACTTTGGAAGTATGTTTGGGGTCATTGTCCATTTGGAAGACCCATTTTCCATCAAGCTTTGACTTCCTGACTGATGCTTTAAAATGTTGCTTCAATATCTCCACATAATGTTCCTCCCTCATGATGCCATCTATTCGGAAGTTTACATACACTTAGGTTGGAGTCATTTTTCAAGCACTCCACAAAATTCTTGTTAACAAACTATCGTTTTGACAAGTCGGTTAGGACATCTACTTTGTGCATGTCATTTTTCCAACAATTGTTTACAGACAGATTATTTCACTGTATCACAATTCAACTGGGTCAGAAGTTTACATACACTAAGTTGACTGTGCCTTTTTAGCAGTTTGGAAAATTCCAGAAAATGATGTCATGGCTTTAGAAGCTCCTGAAAGGCTATTTGACATCATTTGAGTCTATTGAAGGTGTACCTGTGGATGTATTTCAAGGCCTACCTTCAAACTCAGTGCCTCTTTGCTTCACAGCATGGGGAAATCAAAAGAATTCAGCCAAGACCTCAGAAAAAAATTGTAGACCTCCACAAGTCTGGTTCATTTCCAAACGCCTGAAGGTACTACGTTCATCTGTACAAACAACGGACCACGCAGCCGTCATACCACTCAGGAAGGAGACGCGTTCTGTCTCCTAGAGATTAACGTACTTTGGTGCATAAAGTGCAAATCAATCCCAAAACAACAGCAAAGAACCTTGTGAAGATGCTGGAGGAAACAGGTACAAAAGGATCTATATCCACAGTAAAACGAGTCCTATATCGACATAACTTGAAAGGCTGCTCAGCATAGAAGAAGTCACTGCTCCAAAACCGCCATAAAAAAAGCCAGACTACGGTTTGCAACTGCACATGGGGACAAAGATCGTACTTTTTGGAGAAATGTCCTCTGGTCTGATGAAACAAAAATAGAGCTGTTTGGCCATAATGACAATCGCTATGTTTGGAGGACAAAAGGGGAGGCTTGCAAGCCGAAGAACACCATCCCAAACGTGAAGCACAGGGATGGCAGCATCATGTTGTGGGGTGCTTTGCTGCAGGAGGGACAGATGCACTTCACAAAATGATGTGTATATACTGAAGCAACATCTCAAAACATCAGTCAATAAGTTAAAGTTTGGTCGCAAATGGGTCTTCCAAATGGACAATGACCCCAAGCATACTTCCAAAGTTGTGGCAAAATGGCTTAAGGACAACAAAGTCAAGGTATTGGAGTGGCCATCACAAAGCCCTGACCTCAATCCCATAGACAATGTGTGGACAGGACTGAAAAAGCGTGTGTGAGCAAGGAGGCCTGCAAACCTGACTCAGTTACACCAGCTCTGACAGGAGGAATGGGCCAAAATTTACCCAACTTATTGCGGGAAGCTTGTGGAAGGCTACCTGAAATGTTTGACCTAAGTTAAACAATTTAAAGGCAATGCTACCAATACTAATTGAGTGTATGTAAACTTCTGACCCACTGGGAATGTGAAGAAAGAAAAATGTAAATAAATCATTCTCTCTACTATTATTCAGACATTTCAAATTCTTATAATAAAGTGGTGATCTAACTGACATAAAACAGGGTATTTTGTTCTTGGATTAAATGTCAGGAATTGTGAAAATCTGAGTTTAAATGTATTTGGCTAAGGTGTATGTAAACTTCCGACTTCAACTGTATATTCCGGACACTAACATTGCTTGTCTGATATTTCTGAATCATATATTTTTTTTTTACTTTGGGGATTATGTCTTTATTATTGTATTACTAGATATTACTGCACTGTTGGAGCTAGAAACATAAGCATTTTGCTGCACCTGCAATAACAACTTAAAATCTGTGTACTCAACCAATACATTTTGATTTGGTCTGATACAGTAAAATACACATAAATGCAGTCCATTACCATTATCAACATCCAAAACAAATGGAGCTAAGAACTTTTATAAATAGAAACAAAACAATGCATCACCCCTCCCGTTTCCCTCCCTCATTCCCTTCCTCTCTCTCTATTTTACTGTCCATGTAGAGCCTCTGGGAACCAACACGCCTTCAATGAGCTCACTGATTAAAAGGCATACATTCTCTCTCTTTTCTGTCTCTTTAAAAGCACTCACTTCTGAGAGGTACTGACCCCCTCTCCCTCCCTCTATCTCCAATTCTCATTTTCCATCTTTCTCCATAAACCTTTTTTCCACTTATATCATTCTCAACAAACACTTGCTGCTGAGAGAGTTTCTCGCCTGCGCCTCACCAGATTCCATCATTACCTTTTCCCTTCCTGGTGCTCTGCCTGAATGTATGCATCTACTTGTGGATAATCATTAGACAAGAAGATAGGGAGGCAGTGGTGGCAAGGGGAAGAGCAAGTAGGAGAGCCCGAGCTGAGGACAAGAGGGTCACTGGGGGAAGAGAGGAGAGATGGTGACTTGAGTCGTGCACATAAGAGACACCACCGTCTCTAGTGAACCAGAGTGTTATGTAACAGTAGAGACACCACCATCTCTAGTGAACCAGAGTGTTATGTAACAGTAGAGACACCACCATCTCTAGTGAACCAGAGTGTTATGTAACAGTAGAGACACCACCATCTCTAGTGAACCAGAGTGTTATGTAACGGTAGAGACACCACCGTCTCTAGTGAACCAGAGTGTTATGTAACAGTAGAGACACCACCATCTCTAGTGAACCAGAGTGTTATGTAACAGTAGAGACATCACGGTCTCTAGTGAACCAGAGTGTTATGTAACAGTAGAGACATCACGGTCTCTAGTGAACCAGAGTGTTATGTAACAGTAGAGACATCACAGTCTCTAGTGAACCAGAGTGTTATGTAACAGTAGCGACATCACGGTCTCTAGTGAACCAGAGTGTTATGTAACAGTAGAGACATCACGGTCTCTAGTGAACCAGAGTGTTATGTAACAGTAGAGACATCACGGTCTCTAGTGAACCAGAGTGTTATGTAACAGTAGAGACATCACAGTCTCTAGTGAACCAGAGAGTGTTATGTAATAGTAGAGACACACATGTGTAAGCATACGCCCATCCTAATTTACCCACTTACACGCGTGCACGAACACACACGCATACCTCTCTCCTTTCCTCTTGAATCTAAATTCCCTTCAATCCAAGTCAGGCTCCGTCTTGGTTAATCAATGTGATGGTTTACTGAGGCTGTGTGGGACAATGTCTGACCCAGGCAAAACACCATTCCATGCCCTGCTTCCCATCCATGCTTTTCTCACTTTCTGTCTCTCTCAAATCACATTGCCCTAGTATCACAAGTCTCACTTTCTTTATATGTTTACCAGTCTGATTTCCCATCTTTCTGTCTCATCTTTGCCTTTTGTGTAAAAACAAACAGAACCACATCTTCTCCAATCCTGCCTTCCAGTCTCTGTACTTCCTGAGTCTGTATGATAGTGAGAGGAACTGATCTCTGTGCCTTCCCCCATTACACACCAGAGTTATACCACCACTGGATAAAAATACATTCATTTCAGATGACTATTATTGCCAGCACCTGACTAATAGCTGCTTTTTCCTCCCTCCCTCCCTCCCTCCCTCCCTCCATCTCTCTCTCTACTCTCCCTCTTTTCAGCTCCTCCTCCCTCTCCTCATATAAAACACTGATAAGTCAGATGATTGGAGCTCATTATTTCTCCTTCTAAGGAATGTAATATTAACAAGACATTTGACAATGGATCTGGATACTGGTATTAATAGGCAATTACCTCAGACGTTTACAAACTGCTGGGATGGAAAAAGCTCCTCAGCATGACTGACCAATGTGTGTGCATCCTTCTCCCCGTTTGTCCCCTCCCTCCCTCCTTCCCTACTGTCTCCCTCCCTCCTTCCCTACTGTCTCCCTCCCTCCTTCCCTACTGTCTCCCTCCCTCCTTCCCTACTGTCTCCCTCCCTCCTTCCCTACTGTCTCCCTCCCTCCTTCCCTACTGTCTCCCTCCCTCCATGCCTACTGTCTCCCTCCTTCCCTACTGTCTCCCTCCCTCCCTCCATCCATGCCTACTGTCTCCCTCCCTCCCTCCATCCATGCCTACTGTCTCCCTCCCTCCATGCCTACTGTCTCCCTCCCTCCTTCCCTACTGTCTCCCTCCCTCCTTCCCTACTGTCTCCCTCCCTCCTTCCCTACTGTCTCCCTCCCTCCTTCCCTACTGTCTCCCTCCCTCCATGCCTACTGTCTCCCTCCTTCCCTACTGTCTCCCTCCCTCCCTCCCTCCATCCATGCCTACTGTCTCCCTCCCTCCCTCCCTCCATCCATGCCTACTGTCTCCCTCCCTCCATGCCTACTGTCTCCCTCCCTCCCTCCCTCCCTCCATCCATGCCTACTGTCTCCCTCCCTCCATGCCTACTGTCTCCCTCCCTCCTTCCCTACTGTCTCCCTCCCTCCATGCATACTGTCTCCCTCCCTCCCTCCATGCCTACTGTCTCCCTCCCTCCCTCCATGCCTACTGTCTCCCTCCCTCCATGCCTACTGTCTCCCTCCCTCACCGTCTCTCCTCTGTGTCTGGCCCTGACAGAGTCATGGTGCTACAATCTGCCAGAACATCTCTTATCCACAGAGCAGATGATAGAACTAGAGCGATGCCATGGCAAACTCCCAGATCACTAAAGACACAGTAGAGTGAAACCATTTCACTGTCCTCCACTATCAACGATCCAGCCCACATGAGACAAGGCACACTAGACAGCCATTACAGACACTCTGCAGCCAGGCTATCACAGATTCCATCCACACTAGAACACATCAGGTAAAGGTCATAAAAAGGGCATGGAGTGTATCTGCAGTACAGGCGGTTATGTGAGTCGTCCATGTCCAAAAACACAGACTTTGTGAACGTAACTAGATCTAAACTGATAATGAATGTATTGTATATGCATAATGACCACAATGCTTTGAGAGGAGTGGCAGTTTATTTTCCAGTGAAGAAGTATTACCCTGATCTAACTTATCTAACATGGGAGACCTGAACACGTTAGATAAACGTCCTGACATCTAACACAATACCTCTGACCTTCTTCCAGTGTTTGGATTATTGCTCTGCTATGACAGAGACACCCTGCAGGAATACTAATAAACAGGATGGATAAAGGTGATAAACCCTCCATCAATACACTTATACACTTATGTTGGAGTCATTAAAACCTTTTTTTCATCCACACCACTCCATGTCTTGTAAACAAACTAGAGTTTTAGCAAGTCGGTTAGGACATCTACTTTGTGCATGACACAAGTAATTTTTCCAACAATTGTTTACAGACAGATTATTTCACTTATAATTCACTGTATCACAATTCCAGTGGGTCAGAAGTTAACATACACTAAGTTGACTGTGCCTTTACACAGCTTGGAAAATTACAGAAAATGATGTCATGGCTTTAGAAGCTTCTGATAGGCTAATTGACATCATTTGAGTCAATTGGAGGTGTACCTGTGGATGTATTTCAAGGCCTACCTTCACACTCAGTGCCTCTTTGCTTGATATCATTGGAAAATTTAAATAAATCAGCCAAGAACTCAGAAAATAAATTGTAGACCTCCACAAGTATTGTTCACCCTTGGGAGCAATTTCCAAATGCCAGAAGGTACCACGTTCATCTGTACAAACAATAGTATGAAACAGCATGGGACCATGCAGCCGTCATACCACTCAGGAAGGAGACGTGTTCTGTCTCCTAGAGATTAATATACTTTGGTGTGAAAAGTGCAAATCAACCCCAGAACAACAGTAAAGGACCTTGTGAAGATGCTGGAGGAAACAGATACAAAAATATCTATATCCACAGTAAAACGAGTCCTATATCGACATAACCTGAAAGGCCGCTCAGCAAGGAAGAAGCCACTGCTCCAAAACCGCCATAAAAAAGCCAGACTATGGTTTGCAACTGCACATGGGGACAAAGATCATACTTTTTAGAGAAATATCCTCTGGTCTGATGAAACAAAAATAGAACTGTTTGGCCTTAATGACCATCGCTATGTTGGAGGAAAAAGGGGGATGCTTGCAAGCCGAAGAACAACATCCCAACCATGAAGCACGTGGTGGCAGCATCATATTGTGGGGGTGATTTGCTGCAGGAGGGACTGGTGCTCTTCACAAAAAACTTCCGAATAGATGGTATCATGAGGGAGGAAAAGTATGTGTATATATTGAAGCAACATCTCAAGACATCAGTCAGGAAGTTAAAGCTTGGTCACAAATGGTTCTTCCAAATGGACAATGACCTAATGGCTTAAGGACAAATTCAAGCTATTGGAGTGGCCATCACAAAGCACTTACCTCAATCCTATAGAAAATGTGTGGGCATGTCACACCCTGGCCTTAGTTATCTTTGTTTTCTTTATTATTTTGGTTAGGTCAGGGTGTGACAAGGGGTGGTTTGTTGTGTTTTTGTCCTGTCTAGGGTTTTTATATGTTTATGGGGTTGTTTACTAGTCTAGGTGTTTTGTATGTCTATGTTTAGTTGCCTGTGTCAGCACTATTATTATAGCTTCACGTTCGTTTTGTTGTTTTTGTAAGTTTGTTTAAGTTTCTTCGTTCCATTAAAGAAGATGTATTCTCATCATGCTGCGCCTTGGTCTCATCGCTATAACGAACATGACAGGGCAGAACTGAAAAAGCGTGTGCGAGCATTGAGGCCTACAAACCTGACTCAGTTACACCAGCTCTGTCAGATGGAATGGGCTAAAATTCACCCAACTTATTGTGGGAAGCTTGTGGAAGGCTACCCAAAACATTTGACCAAAGTTAAACAATTTAAAGGCAATGCTACGAAATATTAATTGAGTGTATGTAAACTTCTGACCCACTGGGAATGTGATGAAAGAAATAAAAGCTGAAATAAATCACTCTCTATTATTATTCTGACATTTCACATTCTTAAAATGAAGTGGTGATTCTAACTGACCTAAGCCAGGGATTTTGTTACTACGATTAAATGTCAGGAATTGTGAAAAATTGAGTTTAAATGTATTTGGCTAAGGTGTATGTAAACGTCCGACTTCAACTGTATACCATTAATATGACATTTATCATAGCATTATTAATGGTATGTTTTAGATTTTGGCCGCAAGCAGGCTCAAGATTCTGAAATCACTGAGAAACCTTCTATACTTTTTTCCTTGGCTTTGTGACCTCTATAAATAATGGTAGGAATTTCATCAGAAAATATTTATCACCGCGTTGAGCTTCCACCTAACCCCACTGACCAAAACCTACAACCCCCTAAAACTGCTTTTCCACTGAAAGGCCATTGGTAGTGGCGGTTGAAGAATTCAAGACTACATGTAGTTATTGCTGTTGTCTGATAAGCGAGTTAGGGCTCAGATGTTGTCTAATCTTTACCTAGGGCTGAGATTAACCAGAGTCAATAGCTCCAGTGTGTGCCGATGTCAGATCACCTGCCACTGCAGGGATCCCCCCACAGCACAGCACAGGCTGCCTATCAGGGAACCATTCCTGATGGGAAATAGATTCCCTACTGAGAGATGGATTGGTGGAAACCATTCCAGAGTGGAATTAAGACATGCTGGACATTCTGGATTCCACAGCCTTGTAGCACTAATAACGGAGGGACAGACATCTGTATTGGAAAGGATTGCTGTGTAATAAACACACCATCATCTGTCATATTGGCCATTCAGTGTGTGGTGCAATTTGACATAATTGTGCTAAAATTAATCAGCTTAAAAAAATATTATTTGACTGTTCATGATATTCAGGCCTACCTGTGTCATGTTGTTCTTTTCCCCACTTGTTATAGATAGAATCATACGATTAGAAAATATATTATGATACATCTATAGGCAAACATGAATTATGCCAACAACCATCCATGAAACCTGCCAGTAAAACACTTGTCTAATATAGACCTTTCGCCCCACCCGAGACAGGGAAAGGGAGACAGAGCATTCCATGACTATGTGTATTTTCACACATCCACTGCAGTGCCAGTGGCCTTGTGAGGAGAGGAAAAGCTGCCTACACTTATCCCTGTAATGAAATAGTTAGATTCTGCCCAAAGCTGCCAGGGGCACAAAGTATTTCAAATACCTGACAAAGCTTTTTCACACAATCTGAGTCTTAACCATTTTGCAAATTTCTAAATAAAAAAATATGTATATTTTTCTGCATAGGTTATTTAGCATACCCCTTTACCTATTCAATTGTCATTTTAATTGAGGGTGTCATTTTTACTGTTGTAAATCACACATCTCAATATACTGCACTTACATGCCTAGGACATAAAACTTACAACACAGTACACGGGATACAGGCTAGAGGTCGACCGATTATGATTTTTCAACGCGGATACCGATACCGATTATTGGAGGACCAAGGGGGCCGATGCCAATTAATTGGACAATTTTTTTGTTGTTGTAATAATGACAATCACAACAATAATGAATGAACACTTATTTTAACTTAATATAAAATCAATAAAATCAATTTAGCCTCAAATAAAATGAAACATGTTCAATTTGGTTTAAATAATGCAAAAACAAAGTGTTGGAGAAGAAAGTAAAAGTGAAATATGTGCCATGTAAGAAAGCTAATGTTTAAGTTCCGTTCTCACAACATGAGAACATATGAAAGCTGGTGGTTCCTTTTAACATGAGTGTTCAATATTCCCAGGTAAGAAGTTTTAGGTTGTAGTTATTATAGGAATTATAGGACTATTTCTCTCTATACGATTTGTATTTCATATACCTTTGACTATTGGATGTTCTTATAGGCACTTTAGTATTGCCAGTGTAACAGTATAGCTTCCGTCCCTCTCCTCGCTCCTACCTGGGCTTGAACCAGGAACACAACGACAACAGCCACCCTCGAAGCAGCGTTACCCATCGCTCCACAAAAGCCGCGGCCCTTGCGGAGCAAGGGGAACAACCACTCCAAGTCTCAGAGCGAGTGACGTTTGAAACGCTATTAGCGCGCACCCCGCTAACTAGCTAGCCATTTCACATCGGTTACACCAGCCTAATCTCGGGAGTTGATAGGCACGAAAGTGCTGTTTGAATGAATGCTTACGAGCCTGCTGCTGCCTACCATCGCTCAGTCAGACTGCTCTATCAAATCATAGACTTAGTTATAACATGATAACACACAGAAATATGAGCCTTAGGTCATTAATATGGTTGAATCCGGAAATTATCATCTCGAAAACAAGACGTTTATTCTTTCAGTGAAATACGGAACCGTTCCATATTTTATCTAACAGGTGGCATCCATAAGTCCAAATATTCCTGTTACATTGCACAACCTTCAATGTTATGTCCTAATTACGTAAAATTCTGGCAAATTAGGCGGCCTAAACGGTTGCATATACCCTGACTCTGCGTGCAATGAACGCAAGAGAAGTGACACAATTTCAACTGGTTAATATTGCCTGCTAACCTGGATTTATTTTAGCTAAATATGCAGGTTTAAAAATATATACTTCTGTGTGTTGATTTTAAGAAAGGCATTGATGTTTATGGTTAGGTACACATTGGAACAACGATAAGAATGTGTTCTTAACTGACTTTCCTAGTTAAATAAAGATTAAATAAAGGTGTTAAAAAAATACAAATCGGCCAAATCGGCATCCAAAAATACCGAATTTCCGATTGTTATGAAAACTTGGAATCGGCCCGAATTAATCAGCGATTCCGATTAATCGGTCGACCTCTAATACAGGCACATATCATGGCATCATAATTCATACACTAATAATAGGCCACACAAGCTCACAGAACAGGACCGCCGAGTGCTGAAGCGCGTAGCGCATAACAATTGTCTGTCCTCAGTTACAACACTCACTACTGAGTTCCAAACTGCCTCTGGAAGCAATGTCAGCACAAGGCTGTTTATCGGGAGCTTCATGAAATGGGTTTCCATGGCCGAGCAGCTGCACACAAGTCTAAGATCACCATGCGTAATGTCAAGCGTCAGTTGGAGGGGTGTAAAGCTCTCCGCCATTGGACTCTGGAGCAGTGGAAACGCATTCTCCCCAATTCTGCCCCAATGCATAGTGCCAACTGTAAAGTTTGGTGGAGGAAGAATAATGGTCTGGGACTGTTTTTCATGGATCGGGCTAGGCACCTTAGTTCCAGTGAAGGGAAATCTTAACTGTACAACATACAATGACATTCTAGATGATTTTGTGCTTCCAACTTTGTGGCAACAGTTTGGGGAAGGACCTTTCCTGTTTCAGAATGAAAATGCCCCCGTCACAAAGCGAGGTCCATACAGAAATGGTTTGTCGAGATCGGTATGAAAGAACTTGACTGGCCTGCCCAGTACCCTGAACTCATCCCCATCGAACACCTTCGGGATGAATTGGAACGCAGACTGCGAGCCAGGCCTAATCGCCCAACATCAGTGCCGACCTCACTAATGCTCTTGTGTCTGAATGGAAGCAAGTTCCTACAGCAATGTTCCAACATCTAGTGGAAAGCCTTCCCAGAAGAGTGAAGGCTGTTAGGGCAGAAAAAGGGGGGACCAAATCCAGATTTATTCCCATGACTTTGGAATGACATGTTTGACGAACAGGTGTCCACATATTTTTGACCATGTAGTGTAGGAACTTTTTGGAAGACTTGGTGAAAAAGTAAATAAGCCAGTAATTCTAGAGTGGATGATGGACAATGAACAAATTTAGGTCATTTTATAGAGTATAGTGTTCAGAAACCCACTTGTTCCAGACACCATCCTCTCAACAAATGACCCTCAATATATAGGCCTATTTTGCAAGTGATCTGTCACAAAAGGGATGTTCAAAGGGACACAGTGTTTATAGAACTAGGCCTTCTTATATATTCAGACTACAGCCAGTAATATTTATTGGAACTGGGTGATTTATTGGAAGTGCATTTTTCACTGCCATAATGAGTCCATGAATGAATAAAGCTGTTTTCAGCCATTTCTCGTTTCACTGACAGTCTTCACAGAGGATCATTCAGTTCACACATTTCTCTCCCTGAGCAGCAGGTGTTTGCTGTCAAGGTGTGCAGCCCACTGCTGGCCACCAGGGGTGACACTTAGGGGCGGGATGAGGGCCACTACTTCTCCATGTCATCCCCCGATGCACGTGGGATACATTTCTTAAATAGGTGCCCCCCCCACACACACACCCACCCACAATATGCTCTTCTCTCCCTCTTTCTCTCAGACAGGGGCACAAACAACCGTTGACATGATAGGAGTTGAGGTGACCTTGTGTGCTTTGCCGCTCAGTTTACCTGACGTGAAAACCGGTGACACTCCGACATGTAGGCTAACGTTAACAATACTGCGAGAACAACAAGTGCACAAGCATATTTATCTTACACCCGAGTCTCCATGCTGCCAGCATTTATTGTAGTCATTCCATCTACACAATTGCCTTTGGTGCGGTCTATGAACGATGATGTAGCCGTTGAATGTCATCCAGGCACATGACAAGGAATGTTACGAGTAAACAACATCATGGGCTATGCATGCTGATAGAGATGACACTCGTCAAATCAGCAATAACATGCTGCTTGTGTTATGGCGATGACTCCCAGCATCATTACTTGAGACCAACAAATCATACTCAAGGGCGTTTTTGAACCAACACAAGAGCCTCAAACAAACTAGCCTAAAAGGGAGACAGACAGTCTGGCATGGAAAATATAAATTGAGGTCATTATCTCACCTTTGCTGTTCCCTTCTTCTCTGTTCAGATGCATGGCTGTTGCTTTTTTCAGTCAAGCTGTATTCTTCTATTTGAATTTTTAAGGAATAGCCTTCGTGTTGAAAACTCCAATTCCAATTGTGCTTTTTATTTCTGCCTTATATTGTCTTGCTACTCAGCGAGTGCGCGTGGACGCGCGCGTATTTGAGCGTCCTCCCCGTATTTCGCTCGAGCAGGTAGGTAATGTTGGTGCCTGAATCTATTTAGGATCTCTCTCGCTCTCTCCTTTTTTTCTCTCGCTCTCTCTCCAGTTCAGATGCGCTCAAAAGGGATGGTCGCAATAAGATTGCAGGGAGGAGACGGGCGGGGTGACGTGACAGCAGTCCGTGCAAAGTACTCGAGCTGGAGTCAAAATCCGTTTTCGGGCTATGGTTCCCGCCAGTTGATGGAACCGTACACTTTAATGTTGCCAAATTTTTAAAAGGGATTTCATAGTCACCAAATTGTACGCTCCTCGTTCGACCAAGTTAGGTGTTAGTCTACAATCACCATCCTTATCCTCACCTCAATCACTATTATCCCTTAATTTCATAAGCATGACCTTTGAGAATTACAGAAACCGTCTCAGATGGCTAATATAGAGGGGTCGAGAGAGGGATTGATTCACCACAAAAAGAGACCTGGGAATGTGTGTGCCTTTGTGGCCTCATAATTAACCAAACTGGAAATGTGCGAATAGGTGTCTGTAGATGTGTAGTCTCAGCCTGGTCTGGTTGGTAGTCTATGGGCGACAGGTTGTCAGTGACTCCCAACTGCATGTGGAAAATTAATTGGGAGTCGTGATTGAGAAACGGTTAACTTTTCTCGCGCGCACATGCTGTAGCCTACCACCTTCACATGTTTTGTGTGATTAACGTTGGTTCATCCCCGATTATTTGAGCCTGTTAATTTTAACACTCAATCTGTATTCGCTATAGGACTGTTATAGCCAATACGAAAAGTTGATTTACTCACCGCTCACGTCCACCCGTAGCAACATGACTGACATGGCTCACCAGCGGTCCCTAGTGTTGTAGAACATCGAATAATTGTTATTTTATGAAGGCCTATTAAAGCTTGGTGTAGCCTAATCTTATTTCCGCATCTTCATTTGACCACATGCCAAATATTTAATGACGTGGACTAGCATTTAATTGATATTGATAAGTAGGCTAGCCCATATAAAATTGAGAAACATTTTTACTCTAATTTTACATTTTAAATGTTTTAAACAAAATGTGCGAAAGAGACTGGGTTGTATGCATACAAGATGGTTTATACAGAAGCATCTACTTTTGTCTCACCCATCTTCCATTCCTTAACCTTGAGTGCTCAATAATAACTGAGGCCAATGACACCTCCATGAGATTGGAGTTGATATGCTGGCCCTTGGAGCGATGCTGGCCATGTGCCTCTTCCTGTCTCATTGTGAGCCTTTTGGCTGCAAGATAATGCTTTCTCTGTCCCAGAACTCAGTTGTCTGTCTGGCATCTCTCTCACTGACACTGAGTGTACAAAACACTAACATTATTGAGTTGCACACTTCTGCCCTCAGAACAGCCTCAATTTGTTGGGGCATTGACTTTGCAAGGTGTCAAAATCGTTCCACTGTGATGCTGGCCCATGTTGACTCCAACGCTTTCCACAGTTGTGTCAAGTTGACTGGATGCTGTCAATGGCGTGCGTACTGGGAGCGGAGTCAGGTGCAGGAGAGCAGAGAGTTGTGAACAGGCGCACACTTTATTAAGGCAGGAGAAACCAACAGCCAATGCGTCGAAACCTCCAGCCAATGCAAAAGTGCAAATGCGCAAACAGTCACAATAATATTGTATAAACACAATGACATACCTCGTGAAATAAAACACGGAATAAACGCATACCAGTAAAGCATGTCAACATAGACACGTAACACGAAACAATCTCACACAAAAACATGGGGGGTGAACAGAGGAATAAATACATGTAGTGTGATTGGGGAATGAAAACCAGATGTGCAGGGAACAAGACAAAACAAATGGATAAATGTAGCGGCGATGGCTAGAAAGCCGGTGACGTCGACCGCCGAATGCCGCCCGAACAAGGAGAGGGGCCGACTTCGGCGGAAGTCGGGACAGATGCCCTTTGGGTGATGGACCATTCTTGAGACACACAAGAAACTGTTGAGCATGAAAAAGCCAGCAATGTTGCAGTTCTTGAGACACTGAACACACTGGCTTTCAGATTTTTTTTAAGCCACCCAGTATATGTCATTCTGGTTCATTTGCTCTCATTTACTCTCATGGATGGCCAAAAATAACTATATTAAAGCCACACCCATAATAGGCCAAGGCTCTTTAACATAACCTAGAATTACATTAAAAAAGACCCAGCATGAAAGTGAATTTAAAAAAAATTGATGGTTGAATTAACCCATATTTGCTAATCCAAACAACCCAACATGTTGGGTTATTAACGCAACCCAACTGTCTGGGTCAAAATAACCCAGCATGTGGTCTGTCCAATATTTACCCAGCGCAGGGTTACCAAATAACCCAAATTGGGTTGCTTTTAATCTAGCATTTTTTTGGAGTGTAGGTTACAGCCCACTCAGAGCTACACACTGGATCTCAAACAAATACTCCAATACCCCTGACTGCATCTCTCGTAGCACTTGCTCCCCCCCCCCTCTCTCTCTCCCATCATCATCATCTCTGGCATGAATATTAATTAACCTGTCACACTGTCGCCTCTGAACTCAAGGCAACTCTTTCATCAACGCAACTTCAACAATGCTTTGATCATCAAGGGTTTTCATTGACATTATGTCATTTTGCAGCCGCCAGCTTGCCCCAATACCAATCTGCATGGGGGAATAAGCTGATGTAGACCTATAAAGTGCAGTTTTCTAAAATGTTATGTAAATTTTACAGTAAATTAATTGTTGGTGACCAGTATCATTTACTGTACTGTAGATTGCAAATAATGACTACAGAACCATAACAGATTTAGATCGCTTACAGTAGATATTCCTTTACATTTCAGCCATACTTACTGGTAAAATTTCTTCCACTTTCATAGCCCTGAGACACAATTCCTGCTTGGTATACACCATCAAAGAAGGTAGAGGTCATTTCACGAGCCATTTACACACCATACTCTCCAATTCCCCTGGAACAGAGTGAATAATATAGCTATTGCAATGCCCCTTGAGAATGTAATTTCTCAACACATGAAATGTCAGAGTAAATAAGCTAATTGATCACTAGGAAGGCAATTTAAGTCTTATGAAAGTGAAATGTATGGCACTGCCTGTAACAGTAGGCCTACGATAAATTGGATCTAGATTGATATGATGAACTTGATCTAAATGATGGTGGGGCATCTACATCCCCTCTGGTCTGTGTGTGTTTGACAGGCCTTGGCAGTAGATGCTCACCCTCCAGGCACTCACTTCTTTTGTAATCAATGCCCTGATTTGGTTGAGTGCCTCGATCTCCCCATCTCTCATCTCTCCCTCTTCCCCTCCCTTCCCTTCTTCCGATTTCTTATCGGTTTACCCTGTTCCTTGACTCCACCCTGTATTAGCCATATTCTCCTGTGCAGCATACAAAGTACATAATAATAACATATTAGATAATAATAATTAATCATATCAATAATAATCCTAGTACAAACATAACATATCCTTCTTGTAATTGTATTAAATTCTATGAAATGTAGTATACATTAAATGCATGTCGGCTTGCAGCTGCTCCATCTACTGGACAGATGCTAACACCGTAATAACCACATAAGAACGGAAGGTGTAAATAATGTGTCCTCTGTACACAGTGTCTCTGCTTGCTTGTTTTGAAATGGGATCTGAGTGGTATCCATGGGAGTGGAGAAAGACAAACACTGCAGGTGGGAAATGGATCTCCTCCAAATGAGATATTGCCAAGAAAGCAAAAGGACACAAGGATAGCCATGCCCATGTGAACTAGAGAATCTGGCTATTGGATGGACACATGACAATGGTTCCTTAGGAATGAGACAGGCTGACAGAGACAGCGAGATACTGAGATAGATTAATTTGGTGAAGCAAATGCATCAAACAATCCCTCCATTGTTTCCTTGGTTACCACAGTAGGGGAAATGTTCAGATTTCCTTGAGACTTGTTACGGTAGAATGAGGACCAACCACACACTAAAGGCTGTCACACAAATAGAGAGAAAGAATCACAAGGCAACACAGGTAGCACAATCCCATTCATTTTTTTTCAGACAGCAATATATAGGAGAGGAATACATTTTTTCTGTTCTTATTTTACCTCAAATGAATAATACAATATCTGTCAGTCTGTTTTACACCTTCAGTGCACATCCATATTCACAACTACAAACTGATAACCCAACACCCACCATATCTACAGGGGAGGGAAGAGGGGTGGCGACATAAAAGTGCTTGGACGTGCATTTGTCCTCCTGAGAAGAGGGAATAACGGTCCAGGGAAGAACCAGCACAATATAGAATCTAGGTTACTATGTTACAGGGTCATACAGGGTCTACAAATGTACCTTTCAGTAATGATAATGGCAATGGGCTTGCACAAATGTCAAGGGTGAGTTTTTATCTTTTTGATTTGATGACTTGACTCTGGCTGAGTGCTGTGAGTGAATTGCCACTCTCAGAACCGTGGGGTGTATTCATTACGCAGATTCTGTTGCAAAATGTTTTGTCTGTTGCAAAATGTTTTCTAACAGAAACCATTTACTTCAAACAGAAAACATTTTGCCCACGAAAGTGAGAGTTTCTATCAGACAAATTCAGGCAGGTCCCTGAACTGACATCTAGTTACAAAATGGTGCCAACATGGTGGCTGGGGAACTAATTGCAGGCAATGTTGACTCTTTCAAGGCCCACAGCTTGAGTACATCGTTTCCAACATCTGCCAACATCTTATGTTATCTTTGGTAATCCTGAATAGTGAATACACCTCAGATCAGATCTTAGTATGACTGTGATGAAATACTCAATGCATTCTTGGAAGAAGAATGCAATTCTAAAGCTTCTTTATGGATGAAGAGGGAAACACCATTTGGAAAGAGGTACAGAAGCTGTGCAAAACAGCCACAAAACCACAACAAAAAATAGCATCAATACAGACAGAAGATATTACAGTACAGTCATGTTTGACAGATTTATATATCATGATTGCATCATCTTAGTAAAAACAATAAAGATAATTCCATGACAAAACCTTGATTAAGCACAACTAAAAGTACACTTGAAATGATATTGAATATCATATAGTTATAAAAAAGACCTAAATGTAAATATTTACTGTAATTCATCTCAGGTAGGGGATATAATAAATGATGACCTATCAGAACACCCTCAACAGGTGCAGAGAACAAACTTTGGTCTAGAACACACACACCGTTCTGTCTCTCTCTGACTAACTCCTTAGGGCTTAGGCTAATGTGGGCTGTGTCTGAAAGGAAAGTGACAGATTCCCTGGCTCCAATGTGGGCTGTGTGTGAGAGTGCAATACTAGTTGTTCTGTTGAGGCAGGAAGCTGAGAAGAAACTCTCCCACTCCCAGGAAGTAGACTACCTGTGCGATGCCAAAGAGGGGAGCAATGACCAGAGCACGGCAGTACGCCCCCTTCAGGAAAGCAGAGGGACCCTCTTGGCGCAGAATCTTCCTGTTAAACAAAAGGGTCGTGATATAGGGGTGTATCTACAGTACCAGTCAAAAGTTTGGATACACCTACTCATTCAAGGGTTTTCTTTATTCTTACTCTTAATTGTAAAATAATAGTGAAGACATCAAAACTATGAAATATCACATGTAATCATGTAGTATCCAGAAAAGTGTTAAAGAAATGAAAATATATTTTATATTTGAAAAAAGTAGCCACCCTTTGCCTTTATGACAGCTTTGCACACACTTGGCATTCTCTCAACCAGCTTCACCTGGAATGCTTTTTTGAAGGAGTTCCCTGTGCACCTGTTGGTTACGTTTCCTTCACTCTGCAGTCCAACTCATTCCAAACCATCTCAATTGGGTTGAGGTCAGGCAAAGGGTGGCTACTTTGAAGAATCAAATATATAAAACATATTTTAATTTGTTTAACACTTTTGTTTATTACATGATTCCATAGGTATCACGTTTCAGGTAAGACCCAGATGCAGACAATGTCGAAGTAACAACAGTTTATTAATTCGAACAGGGGCAGGCAAAAGGCAGGTCAAGGGCAGGCAGAGGTCAGTAATCCAGATAGGTGGGGCAAAGGTACAGAACGGCAGGCAGGCTCAGGGT
The DNA here is from genome assembly GCF_021184085.1 of Oncorhynchus gorbuscha. Classification (NCBI taxonomy): domain Eukaryota; kingdom Metazoa; phylum Chordata; class Actinopteri; order Salmoniformes; family Salmonidae; genus Oncorhynchus; species Oncorhynchus gorbuscha. The sequence goes on from NC_060176.1 coordinate 11,154,350, forward strand.
CAGAGCAGCGGGAAAACTAGGAAACACCGGGAAAGTTAGGGAACAGGAACAATCGAGAGACAGGCTCCGAAAGAAAAACGCTGGTAGGCTTGACGAAACAAAAAGAACTGGCAACAAATACACAGAGAACACAGGTATAAATACACAGGGGATAATGGGGAAGATGGGTGACACCTGGAGGGGGTGGAGACAATCACAAAGACAGGTGAAACAGTGTTATTTCATAGTTTTGATGTCTTCACCATTATTCTATAATGTAGAAAATAGTAAAAAATAAAGAAAAAACCTTGAATGAGTAGGTGAATCCAAACTTTTGACTGGTACTGTATATTCTAGCCTAAAAGGCCTTCTCCGTTTATTTCATAGTACCAGTAGATGTTGTAATGTTCTACCATCAGATAATATGGATATAATCGATCAGAAAAGGCCTGTCAAAACCAGGAGGGAAGCAGTGGAAGAGTTAGAGTGAGAAGGAGAGGTTACCTGATGCAGTCTGTCACTCCGCCGTAGGTGTCCTCCTGACTTCCCCGTGTCATGGTCTGAATTCTGGTCTTAATCACTATGACACACATACTGTATCAATAGGCTTACAGGGCACATGGCAGGCATAATCAAATCACATTTTATTTGTCACATGCACTGAATACAACAGGTAGACCTTACCGTGAAATGCTTACTTACTAGCCCTTAACCAACAATGCAGTTTTAAGAAAAATAAGACTTAGGGCCTTTCTCTGACACTGACTGGTACATAGGTCCTGGATGACAGGAAGCTTGGCCCCAGTGATGTACTGGGCCGTACGCACTAGCCTCTGTAGCACTTTGCAATCGGAGGCCGAGTCGTTGCAATACCAGGCGGTGATGTAACCAGTCAAGATGCTCTCGATGGTGCAGCTGTAGAACTTTTTGAGGATCTGAGGACCCATGCCAAATCTTTGGGGGAATAGGCATTGTCCTGCCCTCTTCACGGCTGTCTTGGTGTGTTTGGACCATGATAGTGTGTTGGTGATGTGGACACCATGGAACTTGAAGCTCTCATTCTGCTCCAGTACAGCCCCGTCGATGAGAATGGGGAAATGCTCGACCCTCCTTTTCCTGCTCGACCCTCCTTTTCCTTGTTGCCCTGGCACCACACTTTCAGGTCTCTGACCTCCTCCCTATAGGCTGTCTCATCGTTGTCGGTGATCAGGCCTACCACCGCCGTGTCGTCTGAAAACTTAATGATTGTGTTGGAGTCGTGCATGGCCACACAGTCATGGGTGAGCAGGGAGTACAGGAGGGGACTAAGTATATGCCCCGTGTTAAGGATCAGCGTGGCAGATGTGTTGTTGCCTACCCTTACCACCTGGGGGCGGCTAGTGAGGAAGTCCAGGATCCAGTTGCAGAGGGAGATGTTTAGTCCCAAGGTCCTTAGCATAGTGATGAGCTTTGAGGGCACTATGATGTTGAACGCTGAGCTGTAGTCAATGAACAGCATTCTCACGTAATTGTTCATTTTGTACAGGATGGAAAGGGCAGTGTTGAGTGCAGTAGAAATGGCATCATCTGTGGATATGTTGGGGCGGTATGCAAATTGTAGTGGATCTGGGGTTTCTGAGCTGATGGTGTTGATGTGAGCCATGTCCAGCCTTTCAAAGCACTTCATGGCTACAGACATGCGTGCTACGGGTCGGTAATCGTTTAGGCAGGTTACCTTGGTGTTCTTTGGCACAGGCACTATGGTGGTCTGCTTGAAACATGTAGGTATTACAGACTCGGCCAGGGACAGGTTGAAAATATCAGTGAAGGCACTTGCCAGTTGGTCAGTGCATGCCCGGAGTACACGTCCTGGTAACCATCTGGCCCTGAATGTTTACTGTTTAAAGATCCTACTCATGGGCCTCCCGAGTGGCACAGTGGTCTAAGGCACTGCATCGCAGTGCTAGAGTCATCATTATGGACCCATGTTCAATCCCTGGCTGTATCAGAACTGGCCATGTTCTTCCCAAAGGGCGGCGCACAATTGGCGAGGTTTCCTCCAACACATTGGTGCGGATGGCTTCCGGGTTAAGTGGGTGGGTGTTAAGAAGCACGGTTTGGTGGGTCATGTTTCAAAGGATGCATGACTCGACGTTCACCTCCCGAGCCAGTAGGGGAGTTGCACCGATGAGACAAGATCTAAATGAGGGACAAAAAGGCGGTAAACTTTTTTTTTTAAAGGTCTTAGTCACATCGACTGCTGGTGCTCTCATCTATGCTTCAGTGTTGCTTGCCTTGAAGCACGCATAGAAGTCATTTTGTTCTTCTGGTAAGCTTGTGTCACTGGTCAGCTCACGGCTGGACTTCCCTTTGAAGTCCGTAATAGTATGCAAGCCTTGCCACATCCAACGAGCATTGGAGCCGGTGTAATATGACTCAATCTTAGTACTGTATTAACACATGGCCTGTTTGCTGGTTCATCTGAGGGCATAGCAGGATTTCTTATTGGCGTCCGGGTTAGAGTCTCGCTCCATGCCCTACCCTTTAGCTCAGTACGGATGTTTCCTGCAATCCATGGCTTCTGGTTGGGGTATGTACGTAATATTCCTCAATGAAACTGGATGAGTTCCGGAACATATTCCAGTCTTTGCTAGCAAAATAGTCCTGTAGCTTAGCATCTGTGTCATCTGACCACCTCTGTATTGAGAGAGTCACTGGTACTTCCTGCTTTAGTTTTTGCTTGTAAGCAGGAATCAGGAGGATAGAATTATAGTCAGATTTGCCAAATGGAGGATGAGGGAGAGCTCTGTATGCGTCTTTGTGTTTGGAGTAAAGGTAGTCTAGAGTTTTCTCCCCTCTTTTTGCACATGTAACAGGAAAAACTGATTTTAGTTTCTCTGCATTAAAGTCCCGGTCACTAGGAGCACTGCCTTCGGATGAGTATTTTCTTGTTTTCTTATGGCTTTATACGGCTACGAAAATATAGATGAAAACTCTCTTGGAAAATAGTGGGGTCTACAGCTTATCATGAGATACTCTACCTCAGGTCGGCAAAACCTTGAGACTTCCTTAATATTTGATTTTGTGCACCAGCTGTTATTGACAAATAGACACAGACCTCCACCCCTTGTCTTACCGGAGGCAGCTGTTCTGTCTTGCCGATGCACGGAAAAACCACACAACTGTATACACACTCATACCTGTATACACACACACACACACACGACTGTCCTTACCATCCACAGGATTAACTGCCACAGCAGCTGTACTGCCAGCGATGCAGCCTGATGCAAAGGACACATAAAAGGGAGCGGGGCCATCAGCCCCACGGCCACCAAGACTGTTCAGATTGGCAAACAGGGGGAAGTAGATTATGGAGAATGGCACGTCCCTAAGAGAACAGAAGAATGGGCCATCAAATGTGAATCATCTTTATTTGTGTGTGTTCTTGCAAGGTTTCCATTGTGTCTTCTTGCAGATGTACCTCAGGAGTGTGGCCCCCAGGCCCTTGTAGAGCCCTGCAATGCCCTGGCTCCTCAGCAGCTCCCGAGTGAGCTGCATTGCTGTATGGGACTTCAACTCCACTGGGCCCCCAGGGGCCCTAACTGCAGCCTGGGACATCAGCTTCCTCTGAGCCTCTACATGTGTCATAACACACACAACATCGTCAGGATCATCAGTGTGACATCATCAGTCAAGTAATAAAATAACTATTTTACATTGATACAATAACAATGCTGGTTGTTACGGGTTCTAACTGATCAGATCTCTGTGATCTGTTTGTGTTTGTTTGGCTGACAAGATATTGGTTAGTCATGAAACATTGACTGGGAACAGGGGAACATACAACCTCCTCTCTCCTTCTTCTACCCATCTCTCACCTATCCGCCCTGCATCCTGTAACTGAATCTTTAGCATCTCCATGGGAGTGGTGATGATGACCTGCACCAAGAAATGGAGAGACAAAGAGATGGAGAGACAAAGAGATAGAGAGACAGAGAGATGGAGAGACAGAGAGACAGAGAGATGGAGAGACAGAGAGACAAAGAGATGGAGACAGAGAGATGGAGAGACAAAGAGATAGAGAGACAAAGAGATGGAGACAGAGAGATGGAGAGACAAAGAGATAGAGAGACAAAGAGATGGAGACAGAGAGATGGAGAGACAAAGAGATAGAAAGACAGAGAGATGGAGAGACAGTGTGACTGTGTTTCAGAAGAGTTCAAATACCCAGGCAGACACAAAACTATTGTGCATAATTACTGTTGAGCCACAAGATGGTAGCAGAAAGCTGTCTGAGGCTGATACCCAAACTGATCTTACCTGACATGTACCAGCACCACAACCCGCCAGCATCTCCCTCAGCAGGCTAAGCTTCTGACTGAGAGAGAGAACAAATGTCATAATTATTTTGGTTCAATGACTTTGCTCATTTCCCTGGATGTTCTGGTGTTATCTTAAGTGATTTCCCTACATTAAACAAAAGGCATACAACATAAAACTCTCTGTTTCTATACACATAGGCCATGACCATAAACACACATAAAACAATACACATACCATTAGTGATACACATAAAGAAACATGCATAGACAAGCACAAACACACACAAGCACTCACACAGTCTTAGAAACATGTTAATAATTCACCAGTTCACTAGCACAGGTCACTCAATAATTTATCAGCCATGTTGTTACTCCCCATGGAAATGTTGAGGGATGCTAAAGATAGCCCAGGGTTGTCATGCGGATAATGCTGCAGGGGCCTGTGGGATTGGTCCTATCATCCATGCTGTGTGTTTACAAAATATTTATACTTCTAACGTATTACCACTAGATCCCAGCACATAGTGAGATATTATTACAATCCTATTTGTGATATGTATATCAAATCCAAACAAGAAGTTAGTTAAAGCTGATATAGTATATAATACATCTTTCAAGTACATCTGTTCAAAGAGATCAGAGTGGGCAAGAGGTTGGTGTACCAGTCAGTTACGACTGGTGTAGGATTGTATTTGACAGGTAGGTGTTTGAAAGACGCCTCTGAGCACTTACTCACCCATCCTTGGACAGGTGCTGTCTAAAGAAGTCATTGGCAGCTAGTTTGATGGCCTTCTCTGGAGTGACCAGAGTCAGGTTCACAGCAGCACCTAATGGTTAAAGTAATAGAGAAACACAGAGTCATGAACAAAGAACATGCTCAAACCTGTGTGCACACACGCACACACACACACACACACACACACACATTTTGTCCTACCTCTGTACATGCCAAAGTACCCCTCTGATTGGATGGTCTTGATAAGGCAATCTGACCTGTGTTGTGAACACAAAGGATTACTGTGCAAAGACCTCAGAGAATCAACCAGAGGTAAGCAGATACTACAAGCAAACTGCAAGTTTGTTTTATCATTTCTAAATGAGAATGGTTAAATGTGTGTGTTGAACAACATTGTACATACATGCTGGTGTAGAGACGGGAACCATTTTGCTGGTTCTGGAGACGGGTCTTGGCTAGGTCAATAGGAAATACACATGTCACACCAATCAGTCCAGCAATTCCCCCGTTGATCAATTTGGCAGGTAAACTGAGAGGGAGAGAAAGAGAGAAGGGTGAGAAGGGATCAAAAGGTGACAATGACCAATCAATAACAAAAGTTAAAAACAAGAATGAGAGAGCTGGAAAATGGTGGAGGAATTAGTTCAAGACTCAAACTGGAACATCAATTAAAAAATTTGATAAAATCTTCTCAGATTCATCTGTTTCCATCAATATTCTTATCCGCACTTACCTGATCTGCTTGTCAGCCATCTATCTGAGACACAGTTACCTTAGCAGTTTCTCTGTCTGTGTATCTGTAAATGTGACCTGTAAGGAAAACAATGGATTAGTGGAAGATGGATGGAGAATACCTCAGTCAACCAGCCAATGTTCAACTGTCAGTTTCAGTCAGCTGTGGAGGAGAACTGGAAAAGAACAGAGTACAAATCCACATCAGAACAGTATTCTGACACTCAGTTAAAGCTTTGAGAAACATCTGTGTGTGGAGAGTACTTGGCTTATCCCTGGGCATAGTAGCATTTACCTCAATGTCGTGTTGGCTGGCTACCTGAAATGAAGAGTGTTCATTCATTGAGCCATGCTTTCAGAAGAATATGACTGTACAGCCACCCTCCTTCTGGACCAATCACATCAATCCTTCCTCTCCACTCCTCCCTCAACCCTAATTCTATCCCAAACTCTGCTATTTCCTCTACTCCTACTCCTCCCAGATCTCTCCTGATTTGTGTGTGTGTGCATTGTATTTGAATGGAGCAAGAGAAAGCAGAGAAAGAGAGAGGGAGATGGGACATCCAATACTGTGATTAGAAATTTGGGTGTATATCTGTTTGAGGTCTATTCTGTCGGCGCACAGCACTCCTTCTCTCTTTGCAGGCATGTAACAATATATCTTTGACCGAATATTTCGCTTTGTTTTCTTTATAAAAGGATCTACTGTGTGTGTGTGTGTGTGTGTATGTGTGTGTGTGTGTGTGTGTGTGTGTGTGTGTGTGTGTGTGTGTGTGTGTGTGTGTGTGTGTGTGTGTGTGTGTGTGTGTGTGTGTGTGTGTGTGTGTGTGTGTGTGTGTGTGTGTGTGTGTGTGTGTGTGTGTGTGTGTGTGTGTGTGTGTGTGTGTGTGTGGGGGGGACTTGGTCATAGAATAGCACCTAAGATAAGGCACAGGAGTGGTCTGTCTACTCAATGTCTGCTTTTCATTTATATGTACAGTATGAGCTCATGTATTTTTCATTGCCAGGAATGGATTACATGTGGTAATGGAGAGACTTACCACATCTAGTTTGTTAATACATCATAAATAAATACTTCCACATAACACTATACCCATTCCACCACCTACCTGCCTTGCACATTCAGATTTGAGTGTTATGATTGTCAGGTAAACCTGACTTAACATAATTCACCCCCGTTAACTACACATCATTGCTCACCCGGTGAACCTTCCACATAAATGTATACACAGATCGGGTGTTCAATACATGATGCTTATGTTTTCCTTGCTGCATTTCAGGGCTCATCACATCGATGCTGAGTGAAGCAGAACCCTGTTGTTACCCATTTCACATCTCAGGTAAAGTTAATAATGATATAGCGAAATCTATGATATTTGAAATTGCAAAATCTATTGCTATTGACCTCACTTTGAGCCCTAAAGTTCATATTTTCAAATTAAGAGTGCCAAAAAAGAGAAAATCTAGGAAAGCAAAATCACTCAAATACCTGAGTTACAATTCCTCTGTGTTACAATTTCTTAGCTCGTCTGTCTGTCTGTCTGTCTGTCTGTCTGTCTGTCTGTCTGTCTGTCTGTCTGTCTGTCTGTCTGTCTGTCTGTCTGTCTGTCTGTCTGTCTGTCTGTCTGTCTGTCTGTCTGTCTGTCTGTCTGTCTGTCTGTCTGTCTGTCTGTCTCGCTCGCTCACTCTGTTCAAAGTCTGTACCAATAAGCTGGTACAGTACTTTGAACCATACTCTCATTGGTTGCTTGTGTGGAGGTGTGGTCAGGCTCATCAAAACATTATATGTCTGTGCATATTTTACAGTACGCCTGTAATTCTGCATTCTGTAATAATGAGTGGTTATGTTCAAAAGCCTAGCTGTATGCATATTATCTATCTGTGTTAACTTATACATAGCCTACTCATCTCACCTCCGGTCTCAATAGAGTTGCATAGTATGTTAAATTGAATCCTCATTCAAACTGTCATGTTCCATTGATTAACAGCAGGGGCATCCATCCTCTCCTCTTTGGCCTCTCTCCCCATGCTTCTCTTGTGATGTCACAACAAGGATAGCCTGGCACCAGCTTTGTTCCAGAGCATGTCTCTATTTTCACAAAGATTTCATCAGTGACCCTCAATGATTAACAAATACACTGAAATGGACATGGCAGATACCAATCTTATAATTGCAATTTATCATGAACTGACCTAACACTTTTTATCCTCCTGGGCCAGCTGTTCATGCATATAAGGTACCTGCAGGCCTCCTTACTTCCCCTGCACCACTAAGTGGATTCCCTGCTATATCGTTACACTCAACAAATTGGCTTGGTGGATCGTTGTTCAGTTAAAACAGCATCTATTGGATGTAAGTGAGAAGGGGAGGACACGGTGTGTGTTGTGTTGGAGAGAGGGAGCTTAGGGAGGAGCATGGGGATGTGCAGAGGCAAAGAATTGTTGTTGCACCCTCAAAGTTCACATCACCTCTTCATCTGCATTAATCTTAGCCTCTTGTCTCCTATGTTTCTCAGCTTCTTCTATGTCTACCCTATGAAAAACATGTACTATGTACGGCTACCCCACTGTCCAAAAGTTCCTCTTTCTAGTTGTAAAGGGCTGACCGGTTGCCAGTTGAAGGCTGGGAAAATGCCAACACCAGATCATGAGTGTACATTTCAGGATTTCAACATTTCTTTCCAGCCTTCCCAGTCATATCATACTGAATACAGAAAGACATTCGGTCTCTGGTTGTGTAATCACTTTATTTTCGCAACACTTTTGAAATACATTGTATACTAAGTTTCAGTACCATGTACCTGTCTATTAGCAGAAATAATTTTTGAGAATGACATTTTTACCAAAAGCAGTAATTAAGTGCAATATGTTTGTTTGGAATTTGGTCCTTCAGTTTGGCTAGTAACCTCCTTTTTGCAGGTTCAGTAGTTATTGGGGAGTCCTTGGGGTCTGAATCGATTGGGGTCCCCTCCATTACGTCCCCAGCGGTTAGCCTCCTGGTCAGCTGCTGAGTCCTCGTGTCCTCGACCACTGGAACCCTGAACCATCTCCCGGCCATTACTGAGAGAGGAGAAAAATTACATAAGTAACTCGCCAACCACAGTAAACCAATAATGGTAAAATTGTCTTTCTGACCAGACCTTTTTTATATATTTTTTTACAAAAAGTGGCATAAAGATCTAATTTGAGAAAAGAGAATGTTTTTATGAGATAATTTGATGAGCAACTGAACCACATTATAAGCATCACACAGATATTTGAGAATCACCCACCTGATGACTGTTGCTGCCCACCTGCCCCCTGGTCCTCTCCTGGCAGCATCATAGTTGCCCCGAGCGTGAAAGTACTTGTCTGAGTTTTTCCAGTTGGCGTCCTTCATGTCGCCATATGCACGCCACATGTCTTTAGCACCTGCAGGGTCAGGAGGACACAGATGTTGAGTTTGACACTTTCAATGAACTTAACAACTTTTCAAACCACTAGCCTCAAGAAATAACAATGACTTTAAAGGAGTCCTCAAATACAGTACATGTCGCTCTTGATAGATTTGTTGCTACTGGTTTCTGTATCTATTTCTGTCAACAATGAAGAAACAATGATTAAAGTGTATAAACGGACCTCGAGCAGCTTCACCAGGGAAGCGGTACCATTGAGCTTGAGCTCCTACAACGAGGGTCAGAACAAGTCCAGCTAGAAGCAGCTTCATACTTGCAGATGCGACAAACTGAAGGAAACACGAGGGTGAGAGAGAGCATAGGCCACTATATGAATTGCTAACATATTTACAGATCATTTATTCAACTTAAACTCAGACTGCCTCATATAAGAGAGTTATCGCTTACCTTCTAGCTCCTTAGTTAGTTAGTCAGTCAGGCAGTTTGAACTCCCTTGTGTTTTGTGTTGGTTTGTGGTCTGCAGCTTGTTCTTATATTCCACTCAGACCAGGGAGGAGTTCTGTTTTTCCAAAAGCTGGAATTCCCTAACTTCGTCCTCCCAAGCTATTACGATCAGAAGTGTATGCCCGGGAACACAAGATGAGAAATTTCCAGGTCATGACAAGATGAATTAGAGGACGTGCTCTGAAGCCTTGGGCAATAAGGAGGATACTCCTCAATTGTGTAACTAGGCCTACAGCTTAGAAAAACAAGGCATCAAAATGTGATGCGTCTGTATTAATAAGACTAATGGGGGAGCAGTTTGTTTTTCTGCTTTTAATGTCGTAATTGTCATGATGGTTGAGGTTCCAAAAGTTTGCCTCTCACCTAATATGAGAGAATGATTCCTTATGGTATGATTCATTATAGACTACTATAGTAGGGTAGAATACAGGTATTTAATAGACATAGACATGAAAGGCAATTTGCATGTCCACATCTTACAGTTGGCACCTTTATCTTAAGGGTTACACAATTACTGCTCCCCCTCACACCTATGCTGCTGTTCATTGATTATTGATTTCCATTACCATTAGTATCCTACTACTGGTCACAATGGCTATTTTTTACAAATCAAATCAAAATGTATTGGTCGCATACACCTATTTAGCAAATGTTTTGAGGGTGTAGAGAAATGCTTGTGCTCTTAGCTCCAGCAGTGCAGTAATATCTAACCATTTACAACAATACACACAGATCTAAAAGTAAAATAATGGAATTAAGAAATATATAAATTTTACAAGCAATGTCAGAGACTGAAGTATATATATATATGTGTGTGATGGGATGTATAGACGTTATGGACGGTATGTGGATAGAATATTTAGAATGTCTGTAGAATACGTAGGATAGAATAGTATATATACAGCAATAGTTGAATGAAATGGCATTAAGAATGCAATATATACTGTACATATGAAATTACTAAAACAGTATTTCAACATTATTAAAGTGACCAGTGTTCCATTATTAAAGTAATCAGTGATTCCATGTCTATGTGCATAGGTTAGCAGCCTCTAAGGTGTAGGGTTGACTAACCGAGTGGTACCCGGCAAGTGACAATGACTAATTTCAGGGAAGGGTACTGCATGGAGGCTGGCAAGTGATGGCTATTTAACAGTGTGATGGCCTTGAGATAGAAGCTGTTTTTCAGTCTCTCGGTCCCAGCTTTGATGCACCTGTACTGACCTTGCCTTCTGGATGATAGCAAGGTGAACAGGCTGTGGCTCGGGTGGTTGATGACCTTGACATCGGGTGCTCTAGGTGTCCTGACATCGGGTACTCTAGGTGTCCTGGAGGGCAGGCATTGTGTCCCCGGTGATGCATTGGGTGATGCATTGGGCAGACCATAGCACCCTCTGGAGAGCTCTGCGGGTGGTGCAGTTGCCGTACCAGGGAGTGATACAGCCCAACAGGATGCTCTCAATGGTGCATCTGTAAAAGTTTGTGTGGGTCTTAGGGACCAAGCCGGGGAACTTGGAGCTTTTCACCTTCTCCACTGCGGCCCCGTCGATGTGGATTGGGGCGTGTTCCCTCTGCTGTCGACATGTACAGTACCTTCAGAAAGTATCCACATCCATTGACTTTTTCCACATTTTGTTGTGTTACAGCCTGAATTTAAAATATTTTAATTGAGATGTTGTGTCACTGGCCTCGACACATTACCCCATGATGTCAAAGTGGAATTTTGGTTTTGGAAACTTTTACAAATTAATACAAATGAAAATCAGAAATCAGAAATCTTGAGTCAATAAGTATTCCATCCATTTGTTATGGCAAGCCTAAATGTGTTCAGGAGTAAAAATGTGCTTAACAAGTCACATAAGTTCCATGGACTCACTCTGTGTGCAATAGTACTGTTTAACATGATTTTTGACTACTTCATCTCTGGACCATACACTTAATTATCTGTAAGGTCTCTTAAGGTCTCTTAGTCAAGCAGTGAATTTCAAACAAAGATTAACAAAGACCAGGGAGGTTTTCCAATGCCTCACAAAGAAGGCATTAGGGGCATACTGCAACAACAACAAAAACTACATGGACAGTTTAAAGTACATAGGCCTCTTAGCATCTCGTGAGGCCTACCAGTTTCTGGATATAACCCCTGTCTGGCCTCTTGAGAATGACTCACTGACACTGCCTCTTTTTGGATTTTTTTACCCTGTTTTCTCCCCAATTTCGTGGTATCCATTTTCGTGGTATTAATTAGGGATTGGTATCAATCCCCAATTTTGTGGTAATTGTTTAGTAGCTACTATCTTGTCTCATCGCTACAACTCCCGCACGGTCTTGGGAGAGACGAAGGCTGAAAGCCATGCGTCCTCCGATACACAACCCAACCACTGCTTCTTAACACAGCGCGCATCCAACCCGGAAGCCAGCCGCACCAATGTGTCGGAGGAAACACCGTGCACCTGGCAACCCTGAGCCCAGTCCGCCACAGGAGTCGCTGGTGCGCGATGAGACAAGGATATCACTACCGGCCAACCCCTCCCTAACCCGGGCGACGCTAGGCCAATTGTGCGTTGCCCCACGGACCTGCAGCTGGCGCTGCAGTACAGCGCCCTTAACCACTGCGCCACCTGGGAAGCCCCTAACACTGCCACTTCTAGTCAGCAACAACGAAATCAGAAAACAAATTATAGATTTTAATGCTTTACTGTACTGACCTATTTAGCTTTAGTCCTCAATTGCATATCATTGTATTTTGGTGTAAAACACTGTCTCAGGCACTGCTCCAGAATCTCCCATAGGTGTTCAATTGGGTTGATATCTAGTCAATGAAATAGCCATGGCATATGGTTTACATCATTTTCATGCTCAGCCAACCAGATCAGTGACCACCCCATCCCAGTGGACCTGCCCAACATTTTTATATATGACCCTAAGCATGATGGGATGTTAACTGCTTAATTAACTCAGGAACCCCACCTGTGTGGAAGCACCTGCTTTAAAAATACTTTGTATCCCTCAAATGTTTCCTTTATTTTGGCAAATACCTGTACTTAAAACAGTACCTTCGTGTAGTGTTACCAAATTATCCAATTTTGAAAGTGAACAAAAAAAAGAAAAAATACGTTTTTAACTAGTTTTAAACTGTTATGGCCAGTGCCATCATGATGATGTCATGTCGATTGCATAATGACATGTCAGTATGGAGACAGCACAGCAAGGTTATGTATTTCTATATTTGATTTTATTTCTGTTTGTTTTGTACATCCATATTAGTTTATATTATGAAAATATATATATTTAATTTTGATATTATTTACGTTCAGTTTAGTGTTAAGAAGATAAAGCATTTGTGGGAGGCTAGAAAAAATATGGGTTGTAGAGTTTTTGTGTGTTTTTTGGAATGTCACAACTGGGGGGGCAGTAATATATATCATATTACTCCAGTGCTAGCCTCTCTACACTGGCTTCCTGTCAAAGCAAGGGCTGATTTCAAGGTTTTACTGCTAACCTACAAAGCATTACATGGGCTTGCTCCTACCTATCTCTCTGATTTGGTCCTGCCGTACATACCTACACGTACGCTACGGTCACAAGATGCAGGCCTCCTAACTGTCCCTAGAATTTCTAAGCAAACAGCTGGAGGCAGGGCTTTCTCCTATAGAGCTCCATTTTTATGGAACGGTCTGCCTACCCATGTCAGAGACGCAAACTCGGTCTCAACCTTTAAGTCTTTACTGAAGACTCATCTCTTCAGTGGGTCATATGATTGAGTGTAGTCTGGCCCAGGAGTGGGAAGGTGAACGGAAAGGCTCTGGAGCAACGAACCGCCCTTGCTGTCTCTGCCTGGCCGGTTCCCCTCTTTCCACTGGGATTCTCTGCCTCTAACCCTATTACAGGGGCTAAGTCACTGGCTTACTGGGGCTCTCTCATGCCGTCCCTGGAAGGGGTGCGTCACCTGAGTGGGTTGATTCACTGATGTGGTCATCCTGTCAGGGTTGGCGCCCCCCCTTGGGTTGTGCCATGGCGGAGATCTTTGTGGGCTATACTCAGCCTTGTCTCAGGATGGTAAGTTGGTGGTTGAAGATATCCCTCTAGTGGTGTGGGGGCTGTGCTTTGGCAAAGTGGGTGGGGTTATATCCTTCCTGTTTGGCCCTGTCCGGGGGTGTCCTCGGATGGGGCCACAGTGTCTCCTGACCCCTCCTGTCTCAGCCTCCAGTATTTATGCTGCAGTAGTTTATGTGTCGGGGGGCTCGGGTCAGTTTGTTATATCTGGAGTACTTCTCCTGTCCTATTTGGTGTCCTGTGTGAATCTAAGTGTGCATTCTCTAATTCTCTCCTTCTCTCTTTCTTTCTCTCTCTCGGAGGACCTGAGCCCTAGGACCATGCCCCAGGACTACCTGACATGATGACTCCTTGCTGTCCCCAGTCCACCTGGCCGTGCTGCTGCTCCAGTTTCAACTGACCTGAGCCCTAGGACCATGCCCCAGGACTACCTGACATGATGACTCCTTGCTGTCCCCAGTCCACCTGGCCGTGCTGCTGCTCCAGTTTCAACTGTTCTGCCTTATTATTATTTGACCATGCTGGTCATTTATGAACATTTTAACATCTTGGCCATGTTCTGTTATAATCTCCACCCAGCACAGCCAGAAGAGGACTGGCCACCCCACATATGCTCTCTCTAATTCTCTCTTTCTTTCTCTCTCTCAGAGGACATGAGCCCTAGGACCATGCCCCAGGACTACCTGACATGATGACTCCTTGCTGTCCCCAGTCCACCTGACCGTGCTGCTGCTCCAGTTTCAACTGTTCTGCCTTATTATTATACAACCATGCTGGTCATTTATGAACATTTGAACATCTTGGCCATGTTCTGTTATAATCTCCACCCGGCACAGCCAGAAGAGGACTGGCCACCCCACATAGCCTGGTTCCTCTCTAGGTTTCTTCCTAGGTTTTGGCCTTTCTAGGGAGTTTTTCCTAGCCACCGTGCTTCTACACCTGCATTGCTTGCTGTTTGGGGTTTTAGGCTGGGTTTCTGTACAGCACTTTGAGATATCAGCTGATGTACGAAGGGCTATATAAATCAATTTGATTTGATTTTGATTTGAAATTTGATTTATAAGGTGATGGGTCAGGTCATAGGTTAGCCCTTCTCATGACTCCAATTTTACATTGGTGTCACATATACTCCCTCTCTGGCCTCTAGGTCATCAGGCTGCTGAGTGTCCCGCACACCTGTCACCATCGTCTCGCGCACCTGCGCCTCATGACACTCACCTGGACTCCATCACCTCCTTGATTATCTTCCCTGTATCTGTCACTCCCCTTGGTTCTTTCCTCAGGTGTTATTGACTCTGTTTTCATGTTGGTGTGTTAAGTGTTCATTGTTTTATTTATTAAAACACTCACTCCCTGAACTTGTCATAACTAGGGGGCAGTAATATATAAGGTGATGAGTCAGGTCATAGGCTAGGTTTGCCCTTCTCATGACTCCAATTTTACATTTTTTGCAAAGCTGCAGAGAAGAAGCCATATTCTCAGACTGGCCAATAACAAGAAAAGATTAAGATGTGCAAAAGAACACAGACACTGGATGGAGGAACTCTGCCTAGAAGGCCAGCATCCCGGAGTCGCCCCCTCACTGTTGAAGTTGAGACTGGTGTTTTTGCGGGTACTATTTAATGAAGCTGCCAGTTGAGGACTTGTGAGGTGTCTGTTTCTCAAACTAGACACTCTAATGTATCCCGCACACCTGTCACTGTCGTCTCGCGCACCTGCGCCTCATGACATTCACCTGGACTCCATCACCTCCTTGATTATCTTGCCAATATCTGTCACTCCCTTTGGTTCTTTCCCCAGGTGTTATTGACTATTTTTTCTTGTTTGTGTGTTGCGTGATCATTGTTCCTTTTATTTATTAAATCACTCATTCGTTGAACTTGCTTAATGACTCTCAGCACACTAGTAACAATTGGAGTCATTCCATGTCCCGTTTTATTAGCTGAAGTTATTTGGTCTAGTATGAAACCCTCTATCTATAAATAATTTTATCCCTGATTGCAATATGGTTTTGGAAACCTTGAATACTCAACTTATCCAAAAATAACTTTACAAATACAAAAGATAAATGTACTATTTTTACCACAGATCTCCACTGAGGTGTTCTGTGTAACAGCTTCAAGCCAACGTTTTTTTTTGTTCCCTCCTGAGTTTCCATTAGTTCAGGAAGTGCAATGCAAAACACCTCAGTGGAAATCTGTGTCTTTTTTTGTATTTGTAAAATCATTTTGGGGTGATACGAAAATAGAATTCCAGAGGTTTCCGAAACTGTATTGTGATTATTAACAGTTACACAAAACATTGACCCCGCTGTTATTGTTCAAATGAGAACCAATGGCTGAATGGCCTTGGGTTCTCAAGAGCTAAAGTTAGGTTAGGTTTAAATTATGAAGTCAATCTCAATCTGACTTGGATTTAAAAGGAATAGTGTCCAGACTGGTGTAAAAAATATGGTGGAAGTAAATTCTTTCACCCATGTTTACACCAATCCAATGCTTTTCAAATTTAGTAGTACAAGTAAGCTATCTAGCCCCCCCCCCTTAGCTAGTGAAAGTGATACTTAAACTACACCTTTTTTTATCTCCTGGATGCATTTACCTGCCAGATTCAGCAGTTTGAAACCCTCCCAAATGCCTGAAAACCACATGAGACATTTGCCCAAAGTTTGGAAAAAAACACTAAAACCGACACATTACCAGTAATATGGACACATTACCAGTAATGTTTTGTTGGTGGTGAAAGCCAGCTGAGATGCCAGATGCCGTTCCTGACTAATAGAAACAGTTCTGACTGGAAATGAAACTTCGGAATTTCCTCAGCATCACATCCTGCTTTTGACAGTGCTACAATGGTCCTGTCCAAAGCAAACAGTGATGAAATATCGACAGAGATGGGTGTGTTTTCCCCGATCTTATCAGGGCATGTGTAACAGTATAGACTTAAGTACGTCCCCACGCGCCGACCTGGGCACGAACCAGGGACGCTCTGCACACGTCAAGAGTCACCCTCGAAGCATCGTTACCCATCGCTCCACAAAAATTGCAAGGGGAACCACTACTTCAAGGTCTCAGAGCAAGTGACGTCACCGATTGAAACGCCACTAGCGCGCACCACCGCTAACTTGCTAGCCATTTCACATCGGCTACACATGGATATTAAATGTATTTGTTTGAAATCTATCATTAGATTTTTTCATTTCAGAGAGACTATCATGATGTTGCAAAATGCCATATATCCACCTCACTCACAGAGAAAACAGTAGCACTGCAAGGTTTTACAGTCAAATGTGACAAATATATATATATTTGACCTGTACAAATGATACATTGGTGATCATAGATATAGAACCTTAGATGGGATGATGTCATAGACCCCCCCCCCCCTGTACACTAAGGGCAGGGTTGGAGAGTAACGGATTACATCTAACCCGTTACATGTAAAGGATTACAAAAAAACGGTACCTGTAAATCCATTTCGTTAGCAGCAAAAATATTGTAATCAGATTACAGATACTTTTGAAAAACTAGATTATTACTTCGAGGATTACTTTTAAATTCAGAATGGAGTTTTGCGAAAAATAAATCTTTGACACTTCGCTGTTTTCTCAGTGACATTAAAATCAGCCTTGAAAAAAGGTGCAAATTTAAGGTGGTTCCACACGAGCAAGTCTGACTACAAGTCAGAGACCAGTATGACGACACACCAAATGTGCTTGATGCATCGTGGGAAAAGAGCAGAAATAGGCTTTTTTAGGCTACAGTTTGAAGTGATTGTGTTAGCTGTGTTGTTGGCTAGCTCCTCTGAATATCCAGTGCCCTGAAGAGAGAGCTATGCCAGGGGAAATTGCGCATCATTTGCTTGTTGTTATGGATGTATCCAAATAAATGTCACTAGAAAACAGCTTAAACAAACGCAAATGCAGCTAATTTGCTTTTATTCTGGCTGCACTGTTTGATGTGACTGTAAATTAGCTAGCTAGAAAGCAAGGGATAAGAATGTTGCCAGTTCATACTAAATGTTCCATTTCCATACTAACGACTAGGTCCATCTATAGATACAAAAAAAAGACAACAACAGAGTCGTGTCACTGGCAACCGAACCCATAGAACGAACGACCAGGCAGCTTGGGGAGCAACCTTAGATTTGTGTTGGGATATGTAATTTTCATATGTGTAAACATACTGAATTATAATTGGATGCATTTTACCGCCGTATCATACTGTGCTATGATTGGTTAAGACCACCCAGATGGTTAGGTCATGGTCAGTTGATCATGGTTGGAGATACATGAACATGCAAGTTGTAGCTAACTAATAAAGAGATACATTAGGAAATATCCTGTAGTACTGCATTATATTATGTTGTACAAAGCGTGCAAAATAAGACATGGTGTCAGAGTAAAAGGTCTTAAAGCATGTTTAGACATGGACCTCATCAAGCTAGTTTTATCAGTGACAGCACCAGTAGAGACAGACAATGTACTGGAGGAGTTTGCTGATGTTTTTACAGGAATAGGATTATTCCCATGATAATGTACCATTCACTTTGACCCAGACGCAACCCCTGTGGTCTACCCACCGAAAAGATTCCCCTTGCTCTCCGTGCCCTTGCATCTGAAGAAAGAGTTGGAGAGCATGGAGCTATCTGACATAGTCACCAAGGTTACAGAACCGACTGACTGGGTAAACGCGTTAGTGGTGGTGGAGAAACCACGCACAGGCAAGCCACGAGTATGTCTCGACCCAAGAGACTTGAACAAGGCTATCAAACGCCCCCATTATCCTTTACCGACGCTATATGGCATCACACACAAGCTAGCGGGAGCACACTACTTCAGTGTTATGGACGCTAGATCAGGCTACTGGGCTTTCAAGCTCACAGAAGAGTCATCTAAGATCACAACATTCAACACACCGTTTGGATGGCATAGTCTGTCACGCTGCGCCGACCTTGGTGGAGAGTCAGGAGCAGTTTGGCTGAGTCAGGACCACTGCTTGGGCCTTGAAACACTCGTTCGAATTCCTCAGCAAAGGCAGAGTAGCTGGCACAGAAGGAACTATGGGCATCCCACACAGCAGTGGCCCAGGCCAGGGCTTTCTCGGACAGCAGAGAAAGGTGATGATATATGCGATCTTAGACCGGGAACAACGAGGGTTGCAGCTCGAAGGAGAGAGAACATTGGGTGAGAAACCCTTTACAAGCACTTGGATCACCTGAGAACCGTTGGGGAGGTGGAAGACGAGGTTCAGCCAGGGTGTTAACTGCCATGGGTACGTGAATCTGAGGTACTGGGACGGGAACTGTTGCCGGGGTAAGTCGATCAGATATCTGCTTTATGGAAGTCAGCATCTCCGACAGAAGATGAGAATGTCTAGCCATTAAGGCCTCTTGCTGAACCAGGGCGGCTTCGTGGCGTTGGACAGTCTCCTGGTGGTGGGACAGCATGGCAACAAGGTCCTGGGAACTGGCTGCCTCTGGGTTCATTTTTGGCTCTGTGTTTCTGTCAGGACCCGGTTACGAACCCGGGTCTCCGGAGTGAGAAACAGTCACTTAACCAACTGAGCCACGAATAGTCGGCAGAACCCAGAAGATGAGGCAGACACAGCAGTACTTGAGACGGTGTATTTAATGAAGTAAAAAGTGAAGTACTTCAGGAAAACATGTAACTCCACAACCTCAAAAGGAATTCCACAAGAACAAAGGTAATCCTCCAAGACAAAAAAAGGTAAATCCACAAGGTGGTAGGTATAGCATAAAAAGCCTCAAAAGACACTCAAAAATAAATAAACAAGAACAAAAAACAGAATTCCACAAGAGAGTCCACCGGGATCAACAATAGTTCACAGAATACTAGGGCTGGGTGCTAACATACAAACACAGAGCAAATAACTGAGGAAAACTAAGGGTTTAAATACAATCAGGGGAAACGAGGCACAGGTGCAAATAATAATGGGGATCAAGGGAAAACAAAAGGTCAAAAAGCACAATGGGGGCATCTAGTGACCAAAAACCGGAACAACCCTGGCCAAATCCTGACAGGAATCAAGCCAGATCCACAGAAGATCTCAGCCATAAAGGAAATGGAGCCACCAAAGGACCGTGCAGAGCTGGAAACAGTGCTTGGCATGGTCAACTACTTAGCCAAGTTCACACCCAGCCTCTCCAATGCTAATGCACCCCTGCGTCAACTGCTAAAGAGGTCCAGTGGGTTTCTCTGGAACAAGCAACACAATATTGCTTTCCAGAATGTGAAAGACTTGATCACGAGAGAACCAGGACCAATCCTTACCAACTACGACCCCAACAAAGAGCTCAGACTCCAAGTGGACATGTTGAAGTATGGACTAGATGCAGTGCTACTGCAAGAAGGAAAGCCCATCGGCTACGCTTCCAAATCTCTCAC
This sequence comes from Oncorhynchus gorbuscha, assembly GCF_021184085.1. Taxonomy (NCBI): domain Eukaryota; kingdom Metazoa; phylum Chordata; class Actinopteri; order Salmoniformes; family Salmonidae; genus Oncorhynchus; species Oncorhynchus gorbuscha. Next base: position 11,174,456 of record NC_060176.1, read on the forward strand.
GGACTGTGAAATCAACTACGCTCAAATCGAAAAGGATCTCTACGCCATTCTGTTTGGATGTAAACGTTTCCATCAGTACGTATATGGACGACAAGTCATTGTGGAATCCGACCACAAACCCCTTGAGTCAATCATGAGGACACCACAAGCTGCAGCCCCGCCAAGGCTACAGAGAATGATCCTTCAACTACAGAAATACGACTTCACAATCACTCACCGTCCAGGTTAAAGACCTCCCTGTCGCCGACACACTCTCCAGGAAGTGTCTTACCTATAAGGACAGCAGCCTCAGTGAAGGCATGGACATGCAAGTGCACACTGTGTACTGCAACTTACCAGTTAGTGACACAAAACTGAAGGAGATCCAAGCAGAAACAGAAAAAGACTCACAACTCGCACAGCTGAGGAAAGTCATACAGGATGGATGGCCTGAGGAGAGGAGAAAATGCCCTCAGAGCATCTCAGAATTCTGGAACCATCGTGATGAACTATCACAGATCAATGGAATAATTTTCAAAGGAGAGAAAATCATTATTCCTACCAGTCTCAGAGAAGAGATTTTGACAAAGAGCCATGCCGGAGACATGGGCATGGAAAAGTGCAAACGGAGAGCATGGGACATTTTGTATTGGCCCGGAATGTGCAAACAAATAGAGGACATTGTTGGTAAATGTGCCATATGTCTTGAACAACGCCCCTCAAACACTAAAGAGACAATGTTACCTCACTGTATCCCAGACTGACCCTGGCAGGTCGTGGCAACCGATCTGTTCACCTGAAACAACGAGGACTACATCGTAACAGTGGACTACTACAGCAGATACTTCGAACTCGACAAGCTTCACAGCACCACATCTGCAGCTGTGATACACAATCTGAAAGCAGCCTTTGCCAGGCATGATTTTGTAGAGACTTTAATATCTGACAATGGGCCCTGTTACAAAATCAAATGAGTTTGAATCCTTCACAAAAGCATGGAAGTTCACATGTCACCACAAGCCCACATTACCCTCAAAGTAATGGCCTTGCTGAAAAATCTGTGCAGATTGCTAAATCACTCATGGATAAAGCAAAAGCAGACAAGAGAGACCCCTACCTCAGTCTCCTTGAATACCGCAACACTCCAGTTGACAACTTCAAATCACCAGGCCAGCTGTTGATGAGCAGCAGACTTCGCTCAATCCTTCCCAGCACCAACCAGCAGCTGCAACCTGAGGTCAGCTACAAGGAAATGCATGAAAAACGTGCACAGAGACAACAACAACCATAGCGATACTATGACAGGTCAGCTAGACCACTGCCACCACTGATCGACGGAGAGTCAGTTAGAATCCAGGAGCATGGCCTCTGGAAGCCAGCAGTCGTCATCCAGCCAGCTGACACTGAACGTTCACACCGCGCCGCAGAAGGAGCAGTGTACCGCCACAATCATCGTCACCTACTGAACACAAAAGAACAACACACCGATGAGATAAACTTTTCCCCTGAAAGAGAGCGTGATGGACTAAACACACACACAGCACAACATACACCATACATACCTGCAACATCACAAGAACTGTTGACTGACACAGAAGCATGCTCAGCATCATATCGCACAAGGTCAGGAAGAGAGGTCAAGCCCAGAGCTGACCTAGACCTGTGAAATGTCAAAGGGTGTAGGCGGATCGCTGCCCTAAAAGAGTTTGACTGTAAACTTGTTTTTGAAAGTTAACTTTGAAATACTTTGGTATTGTATTTGTTTGAAATGTTGAGATGTAATTTCTACTATGAAAGCTGAGTTGATGAGAATCCCTTGTTTGAAAAGTAACAGTATGTTGGATCATTGTTCAGAGTCTATGTTGATTCAGTTGGTGTAGTATGCAATATAAATGGTTACTTACCTTGAGTTCAAACTGCAGAGCATGTTTTCAAAAGAAACGCTTAGAATATGTAAACATGTTGTTGTTTTAAAAGAAGGGGGATGTAATATTCATATGTGTAAACATACTGAATTATAATTGGATGCATTTTACCGCCGTATCATACTGTGCTATGATTGGTTAAGACCACCCAGCTAGCTAATAAAAGAGCTATGTTAAGAAATATCCTGTAGTACTGCATTTTATTATTTTGTACAAAGTGTGCAAAAGAAGACAGGATATATCTCGTGAAGGATTTAATAGTAAGAAAAATGTCATCAAAATGACATTTTTATTAAAATATGTTGAATATGTTGGTAACCCATTGAATAAAATTGACAATCCCTCAAAGCTGTTGGTTAGAGGATATATTGGCACGGTTTGAAATATTGGCACGGTAGAAATATAAATAATTGTGTGCAAATGAGCAAAATAAATAAATACAGTAGGGGAAGAGGTAGTTGTTTGGGATAAATTATAGATGGGCTATGTACAGGTACAGTAATCTGTGGGCTGCTCTGACAGCTGGTGCTTAAAGCTAGTGAGGGAGATAAGTGTTTCCAGTTTCAGAGAGTTTTGCAGTTCGTTCCAGTCATTGGCAGCAGAGAACTGGAAGGAGAGGCAGCCAAAGGAGGAATTGGTTTTGGGGGTGACCAGAGAGATATACCTGCTGGAGCGCGTGCTACAGGTGGGTGCTGCTATGGTGGCCAGTGAGCTGAGATAAGGGGGGACTTTACCTAGCAGGGTCTTGTAGATGACCTGGAGCCAGTGGGTTTGGCAACGAGTATGAAGCGAGGGCCAGCCAACGAGAGTGTACAGGTCACATTGGTGGGTAGTATATGGGGCTTTGGTGACAAAACGGATGGCACTGTGATAGACTGCATCCAATTTATTGAGTAGGGTATTGGAGGCTATTTTGTAAATGACATCGCCGAAGTCGAGGATTGGTAGGATGGTCAGTTTTACGAGGGTATATTTGGCAGCATGAGTGAAGGATGCTTTGTTGTGAAATAGGAAGTAAATTCTAGATTTAACTTTGGACTGGAGATGTTTGATGTGAGTCTGGAAGGAGATTTTACAGTCTAACCCGACACCTAGGTATTTGTAGTTGTCCACATATTCTAAGTCAGAACCGTCCAGAGTAGTGATGCTGGAAGGGCGGGCAGGTGCAGGCAGCAATCAGTTGAAGAGCATGCATTTAGTTTTACTTGTATTTTAGAGCAGTTGGAGCCCATGGAAGGAGAGTTGTATGGCATTAAATCTCGTCTGGAGGGTTGTTAACATAGTGTCCAAAGAAGGGCCCGAAGTATACAGAATGGTGTCGTCTGCGTAGAGATGGACAGAGACTCACCAGTAGCAAGAGCGACATCATTGATGTATACAGAGAAGAGAGTCGGCCCAAGAATTGAACCCTGTGGCACCCCCATAGAGACTGCCAGAGGCCCGGACAATAGGCCCTCCAATTTGACACACTGAACTCTGTCTGCAAAGTAGTTGGTGAACTAGGCAAGGCAGTCATCAGAAAAACCGTGCAACATATTCCTGTGCAATGTAACAGGAATATTTAGACTTATGGATGCCACCCGTTAGATAAAATACAGAACGGTTCCGTATTTCACCTGAAGAATAAACGTCTTGTTTTCGAGATGATAGTTTCCGGGTTCGACAATATTAATGACCTACGGCTCGTATTTCTGTGTGATATCATGTTACAACTAAGTCTATGATTTGATAGAGCAGTCTGACTGAGCGATGGTAGGCAGCAGCAGGCTCGTAAGGATTCATTCAAACAGCACTTTCGTACGTTTTGCCAGCAGTTCTGCTGTTTATGACTTCAAGCCTAACAACCTCCGAGATTAGGCTGGTGTAACCGATGTGAAATGGCTAGCTAGTTAGTGGGGTGCGCGCTAATAGCGTTTCAAATGTCACTCGCTCTGAGACTTGGAGTGGTTGTTCCCCTTGCTCTGCTGCAGCTTTTGTGGTGCGATGGGTAACGCTGCTTCAAGGGTGGCTGTTGTCGATGTGTTCTTGGTTCCAGCCCAGGTAGGAGCGAGAAGAGGGACGGAAGCTATACTGTTACGCTGGCAATACTAAAGTGCCTATAAGAACATCCAATAGTCAAAGGTATATGAAATACAAATCGTATAGAGAGAAATTGTCCTATAATTCTATAATTCCTATAATAACTACAACCTAAATCTTCTTACCTGTGAATATTGAAGACTCCTGTTAAAAGGAACCACCAGCTTTCATATGTTCTCATGTTCTGAGCAAGGAACTTAAACATTAGCTTTTTACATGGCACATATTGCACTTTTACTTTGTTCTCCAACACTTAGTTTTTGCATTATTTAAACCAAATTGAACATGTTTCATTTTATTTGAGGCTAAATTGATTTTATTGATGTATTATATTAAGTTAAAATAAGTGTTCATTCAGTATTGTTGTTATTGTCATTATCACAAATACATTTTTTTAATCGGCCGATTGATCGGTATCAGCTTTTTTTGGTCCTCCAATAATTGGCATCGGCGTTGATAAATCACAATCGGTCGACCTCTAATCTGCGTAATCTGACTACCTCCATATTGAATGAGCCACTGGTACTTCCTGCTTTAGTTTTTGTTTGTAAGCAGGAATCAGGAGGGAAAATGATGGTCAGAGTTGCCAAATGGAGGGCGAGGGAGAGCTTTGTATGCATTTTTGTGTTTGGAGTAAAGGTAGTCTAGAGTTTCTTTCCTCTCTTCTTGCACATGTACAGTGCCTTGCGAAAGTATTCGGCCCCCTTGAACTTTGTGACCTTTTGCCACATTTCAGGCTTCAAACATAAAGATATAAAACTGTATTTCTTTGTGAAGAATCAACAACAAGTGGGTCACAATCATGAAATGGAACGACATTTATTGGATATTTCAAACTTTTTTGACAAATCAAAAACTGAAAAATTGGGCGTGCAAAATTATTCAGCCTCTTTACTTTCAGTTCAGCAAACTCTCTCCAGAAGTTCATTGAGGATCTCTGAATGATCCAATGTTGACCTAAATGACTAATGATGATAAATACAATCCACCTGTGTGTAATCAAGTCTCCGTATAAATCCACCTGCACTGTGATAGTCTCAGAGGTCCGTTAAAAGCGCAGAGAGCATCATGAAGAACAAGGAACACACCAGGCAGGTCCGAGATACTGTTGTGAAGAAGTTTAAAGCCGGATTTGGATACAAAAAGGTTTCCCAAGCTTTAAACATCCCAAGGAGCACTGTGCAAGCGATAATATTGAAATGGAAGGAGTATCAGACCACTGCAAATCTACCAAGACCTGGCCTTCCCTCTAAACTTTCAGCTCATACAGGGAGAAGACTGATCAGAGATGCAGCCAAGAGGCCCATGATCACTCTGGATGAACTGCAGAGATCTACAGCTGAGGTGGGAGACTCTGTCCATAGGATATATTGCACAAATCTGGCCTTTGTGCAAGAGTGGCAAGAAGAAAGCCATTTCTTAAAGATATCTATAAAAAGTGTCGTTTAAAGTTTGCCACAAGCCACCTGGGAGACACACCAAACATGTGGAAGAAGGTGCTCTGGTCAGATGAAACCAAAATTGAACTTTTTGGCAACAATGCAAAACGTTATGTTTGGCGTAAAAGCAACACAGCTCATCACCCTGAACACACCATCCCCACTGTCAAACATGGTGGTGGCAGCATCATGGTTTGGGCCTGCTTTTCTTCAGCAGGGACAGGGAAGATGGTTAAAATTTATGGGAAGATGGATGGAGCCAAATACAGGACCATTCTGGAAGACAACCTGATGGAGTCTGCAAAAGACCTGAGACTGGGACATAGATGTGTCTTCCAACAAGACAATGATCCAAAACATAAAGCAAAATCTACAATGGAATGGTTCAAAAATAAACATATCCAGGTGTTAGAATGGCCAAGTCAAAGTCCAGACCTGAATCCAATCGAGAATCTGTGGAAAGAACTGAAAACTGCTGTTCACAAATGCTCTCCATCCAACCTCACTGAGCTCGAGCTGTTTTGCAAGGAGGAATGGGAAACAATTTCAGTCTCTCGATGTGCAAAACTGATAGAGACATACCCCAAGCGACTTACAGCGGTAATCACAGCAAAAGGTGGCGCTACAAAGTATTAACTTAAGGGGGCTGAATAATTTTGCACACCCAATTTTTCAGTTTTTGATTTGTTAAAAAAGTTTGAAATATCCAATAAATGTCGTTCCACTTCATGATTGTGTCCCACTTGTTGTTGATTCTTCACAAAAAAATACAATTTTATAACTTTATGTTTGAAGCCTGAAATGTGGCAAAAGGTCGCAAAGTTCAAGGGGGCCCGAATACTTTCGCAAGGCACTGTAAAAGGTAAAACAGATTTGAGTTTCTCTGTATTAAAGTCCTTGGCCACTAGGGGCACCGCCTCTGGATGAGCATTTTCTTGTTTGCTTATAGCTTTATAGAGCTTGTTGAGTGCGGTTTTAGTGCCAGCATTGGTTTGTGGTGGAAAATAGACAGTTGCGAAAAATATAGATGAACACTCTCTTGGTAAATAGTGTACTCTACAGCTTATCAAGAGATACTGTACTTCAGGCAAGCAAAACCTCGAGACTTCCTTAATATTTGAATTTGCGCACCTGCTGTTATTGACAAATAGACACAGACCTCCACCCCTTGTCTTAACGGAGGAAGCTGTTCTGTCTTGCCGATGCACGGAAAAACCACACAGCTGTATACACACTCATACCTGTATACACACACAACTGTCCTTACCATGCACTTGTAAGCTGCATTGCTGTACAGAGATGTTCTTACCGTCTCCCGGGTGAGCTGCATTGCTGTATGGGACCTCAACTCCACTGGGCCCCCAGGGTCCCCAACTGCAGCCTGGGACATCAGCTACCTCTGATCCTCTACATGTGTCATAACACACAAAACATCATCAATATCATCAGTGTGACATCATTAACCAGGGACAGAGAAGCAGGAATGCCTCAGGAGTAGTTGGCAAACAAAATTAAATGTGGGGAGTATGTGGGGAGAATAACTATTTTACATTGATACAATAACAATGCTGGTTGTTACGGGTTCTAACTGATCAGATCTCTGTGATCTGTTTGTGTTTGTTTGGCTGACAAGATATTGGTTAGTCATGAAACATTGACTGGGAACAGGGGAACATACAACCTCCTCTCTCCTTCTTCTACCCATCTCTCACCTATCCGCCCTGCATCCTGTAACTGCATCTATAGCATCTCCATGGGAGTGGTGATGATGACCTGCACCAAGAGATGGAGAGATGGAGAGACAAAGAGATGGAGACACAGAGAGATGGAGAGACAGAGAGATGGCGACACAGAGAGATGGAGAGACAGAGAGATGGAGAGACAGAGAGATGGAGAGACAGAGAGATATTTCCCTCAGATTACAGAGATCCACAAATAGTTCGAAAACAAATCCAATTTGAAAAACTCCCATATCTGCTGGGTGAAATTCCACAGTGTGCCATCACAGCAGTAAGATTTGTGACCTGTTGCCACGAGAAAAGGGCAACTAGTGAAGAACACACACCATTGTAAATACAACCCATATTTATGCTTATTTATTTTATCTTGTGTTTTTAACCATTTGTACATTGTTAAAACACTGTATATATATAATATGACATTTGTAACGTCTTTATTGTTTTGAAACTTCTGTATGTGTAATGTCTACCGTTAATTTTGATTGTTTATTTCACTTTATATATTCACTTTATATATTATCTACCTCACTTGCTTTGGCAATATTAACACATGTTTCCCATGCCAATAAAGCCATTTAATTGAATTGAATTGAGATGGAGAGACAGAGAGATGGAGAGACAAAGAGATGGAGAGACAAAGAGATGGAGAGACAAAGAGATGGAGACACAGAGAGATGGAGACACAGAGAGATGGACACACAGAGAGATGGAGAGACAGAGAGATGGAGAGACAGAGAGATGGAGAGACAAAGAGATGGAAAGACAAAGAGATGGAGAGACAAAGAGATGGAGAGACAAAGAGATGGAGACACATAGAGATGGAGACACAGAGAGATGGAGACACAGAGAGATGGAGACACAGAGAGATGGAGAGACAGAGAGATGGAGACACAGAGAGATGGAGAGACAAAGAGATGGAGAGACAAAGAGATGGAGAGACAAAGAGATGGAGAGACAAAGAGATAGAGAGACAAAGAGATGGAGACACAGAGAGATGGAGACAGAGAGATGGATAGACAAAGAGATGGAGAGACAGAGAGATGGAGAGACAAAGAGATGGAGAGACAAAGAGATGGATAGACAAAGAGATGGAGACACAGAGATGGAGAGACAGAGAGATGGAGAGACAGAGAGATGGAGACACAGAGAGATGGAGAGACAAAGAGATGGAGAGACAGAGAGATGGAGAGACAAAGAGATGGAGAGACAAAGAGATGGATAGACAAAGAGATGGAGAGACAGAGAGATGGAGAGACAAAGAGATGGAGAGACAAAGAGATGGATAGACAAAGAGATGGAGACACAGAGATGGAGAGACAGAGAGATGGAGAGAAAGAGATGGAGAGACAGAGATGGAGAGACAGAGAGATGGAGAGACAGAGATGGAGAGACAGAGAGATGGAGAGACAAAGAGATGGAGAGACAAAGAGATGGAGAGACAGAGAGATGGAGAGACAAAGAGATGGAGAGACAAAGAGATGGATAGACAAAGAGATGGATAGACAAAGAGATGGAGACACAGAGAGGGAGAGACAGAGAGATGGAGAGAAAGAGATGGAGAGACAGAGATGGAGAGACAGAGATGGAGAGACAAAGAGATGGAGAGACAGAGAGATGGAGAGACAAAGAGATGGAGAGACAAAGAGATGGATAGACAAAGAGATGGAGACACAGAGAGGGAGAGACAGAGAGATGGAGAGAAAGAGATGGAGAGACAAAGAGATGGAGACACAGAGAGGGAGAGACAGAGAGATGGAGAGAAAGAGATGGAGAGACAGAGATGGAGAGACAGAGAGATGGAGAGACAGAGATGGAGAGACAGAGAGATGGAGAGACAGAGATGGAGAGACAGAGATGGAGAGAGATGGAGAGACAGAGAGATGGAGAGAGAGAGATGGAGAGACAGAGATGGAGAGACAAAGAGATGGATAGACAAAGAGATGGATAGACAAAGAGATGGAGACACAGAGAGGGAGAGACAGAGAGATGGAGAGAAAGAGATGGAGAGACAGAGAGATGGAGAGACAGAGAGATGGAGAGACAAAGAGATGGAGAGACAAAGAGATGGAGAGACAGAGAGATGGAGAGAAAGAGATGGAGAGACAAAGAGATGGAGACACAGAGAGGGAGAGACAGAGATATGGAGAGAAAGAGATGGAGAGACAGAGAGATGGAGAGACAAAGAGATGGAGACACAGAGATGGAGAGACAGAGATGGAGAGACAGAGAGATGGAGAGACAAAGAGATGGATAGACAAAGAGATGGAGACACAGAGAGGGAGAGACAGAGAGATGGAGAGAAAGAGATGGAGAGACAAAGAGATGGAGACACAGAGAGGGAGAGACAGAGAGATGGAGAGAAAGAGATGGAGAGACAGAGATGGAGAGACAGAGAGATGGAGAGACAAAGAGATGGAGACACAGAGATGGAGAGACAGAGAGATGGAGAGACAGAGATGGAGACACAGAGAGATGGAGAGACAGAGAGATGGAGAGAGAGAGATGGAGAGACAGAGATGGAGAGACAAAGAGATGGATAGACAAAGAGATGGATAGACAAAGAGATGGAGACACAGAGAGGGAGAGACAGAGAGATGGAGAGAAAGAGATGGAGAGACAGAGATGGAGAGACAGAGATGGAGAGACAAAGAGATGGAGAGACAGAGAGATGGAGAGACAAAGAGATGGAGAGACAAAGAGATGGATAGACAAAGAGATGGAGACACAGAGAGGGAGAGACAGAGAGATGGAGAGAAAGAGATGGAGAGACAGAGATGGAGAGACAGAGAGATGGAGAGACAAAGAGATGGAGACACAGAGATGGAGAGACAGAGAGATGGAGAGACAGAGATGGAGACACAGAGAGATGGAGAGACAGAGAGATGGAGAGAGAGAGATGGAGAGACAAAGAGATGGAAACACAGAGAGATGGAGAGACAGAGAGATGGAGACACAGAGAGATGGAGAGACAGTGTGACTGTGTTTCAGAAGAGTTCAAATACCCAGGCAGACACACAACTATTGTGCATAATTACTGTTGAGCCACAAGATGGTAGTAGAAAGCTGTCTGAGGCTGATACCCAAACTGATCTTACCTGACATTTACCAGCACCACAACCCGCCAGCATCTCCCTCAGCAGGCTAAGCTTCTGACTGAGAGAGAGAACAAATGTCATAATTATTTTGGTTCAATGACTTTGCTCATTTCCCTGGATGTTCTGGTGTTATCTTAAGTGATTTCCCTACATTAAACAAAAGGCATACAACATAAAACTCTCTGTTTCTATACACATAGGCCATGACCATAAACACACATAAAACAATACACATACCATTAGTGATACACATAAAGAAACATGCATAGACAAGCACAAACACACACACACAAGCACTCACACAGTCTTAGAAACATGTTAATAATTCACCAGTTCACTAGCACAGGTCACTCAATAATTTATCAGCCATGTTGTTACTCCCCATGGAAATGTTGAGGGATGCTAAAGATAGCCCAGGGTTGTCATGCGGATAATGCTGCAGGGGCCTGTGGGATTGGTCCGATCATCCATGCTGTGTGTTTACAAAATATTTATACCTCTAACGTATTACCACTAGATCCCAGCACATAGTGAGATATTATTACAATCCTATTTGTGATATGTATATCAAATCCAAACAAGAAGTTAGTTAAAGCTGATATAGTATATAATACATCTTTCAAGTACATCTGTTCAAAGTGATCAGAGTGGGCAAGAGGTTGGTGTACCAGTCAGTTACGACTGGTGTAGGATTGTATTTGACAGGTAGGTGTTTGAAAGACGCCTCTGAGCACTTACTCACCCATCCTTGGACAGGTGCTGTCTAAAGAAGTCATTGGCAGCTAGTTTGATGGCCTTCTCTGGAGTGACCAGAGTCAGGTTCACAGCAGCACCTAATGGTTAAAGTAATAGAGATACACAGAGTCATGAACAAAGAACATGCTCAAACATGTGTGCACACACGCACACACACACACACACACACACACGCATGCATGCACGCACACACACGCACGCACGCTGTCGTGGAAATTTCCTCTATTTACCAAATCATGGGAGCAAACCACACACACAAGTCAGAGTTAGTTATCAAAGTCCATCTTTAATTATATGAGCTCTATCACAATCCTGTGACTCTCAGGTAATTCAGTGTCTCTCTGAGAGCCCCCTTCTGCATTCCAACTGCGATCCTTTAATAGCAAAGAACACACATAGTCAGACAGCATAGACATCATAAATCGTTCAGCTTTGTCTCCTTACTCAAACCCCAGAGAACCACAAACCAATCCTCCACATCAACAGGCATATATCAAATCCATCCTATCTTGACAAGATCACAGAGACACACTGACTGGCACACAGACATTGTGGAGCCAAGAGATACACGCTTGATGACACTTTGACCTCTCCCCTCTCTGCGGCCCATGCAACTTAGTCTTGACATAGGACAGATACTGCAACCCTGCCACAGTATTATACAAAAATACCATTCTGATGAGAAGTAACTTACAAACATATGATGAATATAAAACATCATACCGATGTTACCAACAAATTCTGATTATTTCCACAATGCACGCACGCACGCACGCACGCACACACGCACACACACACACACACACACACACACACACACACACACACACACACACACGCACGCACGCACGCACGCACGCACGCACGCACGCACGCACGCACGCACGCACGCACGCACGCACGCACGCACACACACACACACACACACACACACACACACACACACACACACACACACACACGCACGCACGCACGCACGCACACGCACGCACACGCGCACACGCGCACAAGCACACGCGCACCCGCGCACACACGCACGCACACACACACACACACACACAATTTTGTCCTACCTCTGTACATGCCAAAGTACCCTTCTTATTGGATGGTCTTGATAAGGCAATCTGACCTGTGTTGTGAACACAAAGGATTACTGTGCAAAGACCTCAGAGAATCAACCAGAGGTAAGCAGATACTACAAGCAAACTCCCAGTTTGTTTTATCATTTCTAAATGAGAATGGTTAAATGTGTGTGTTGAACAACATTGTACATACATGCTGGTGTAGAGACGGGAACCATTTTGCTGGTTCTGGAGACGGGTCTTGGCTAGGTCAATAGGAAATACACATGTCACACCAATCAGTCCAGCAATTCCCCCGTTGATCAATTTGGCAGGTAAACTGAGAGGGAGAGAAAGAGAGAAGGGTGAGAAGGGATCAAAAAGGTGACTATGACCAATCAATAAAAAAAGTTAAAAACAAGAATGAGAGAGCTGGAAAATGGTGGAGGAATTAGCTTTTAGAAACATCTGTGTGTGGAGAGTACTTGGCTTATCCCTGGGCATAGTAGCATTTACCTCAATGTCGTGTTGGCTGGCTACCTGAAATGAAGAGTGTTCATTCATTGAGCCATGCTTTCAGAAGAATATGACTGTACAGCCACCCTCCTTCTGGACCAATCACATCAATCCTTCCCCTCCACTCCTCTCTCAACCCTAATTCTATCCATTACATTACATTTAAGTCATTTAGCAGACGCTCTTATCCAGAGCGACTTACAAATTGGTGCATTCACCTTATGACATCCTATCCCAAACTCTGCTATTTCCTCTACTCCTACTCGTCCCAGATCTCTCCTGATTTGTGTGTGTGTGCATTGTATTTGAATGGAGCAAGAGAAAGCAGAGAAAGAGAGAGGGAGATGGGACATCCAATACTGTGATTAGAAATTTGGGTGTATATCTGTTTGAGGTCTATTCTGTCGCCGCACAGCACTCCTTCTCTCTTTGCAGGCATGTAACAATATATCTTTGACAGAATATTTCACTTTGTTGTCTTTATAAAAGGATCTACTGTGTGCGCGTGCGTGTGCGCGTGTGTGTGTGTTTGTGTGTGTGTGTGTGTGTGTGGGGGGGGGTATAGTGTTATACTTCCACATAACACTATACCCATTCCACCACCTACCTGCCTTGCACATTCAGATTTGAGTGTTATGATTGTCAGGTAAACCTGACTTAACATAATTCACCCCCGTTAACCACACATCATTGCTCACCCGGTGAACCTTCCACATAAATGTATACACATTACATTACATTACATTTAAGTCATTTAGCAGACGCTCTTTTCCAGAGCGACTTACAAATTGGTGCATTCACCTTATGACATCCAGTGGAACAGATTGGGTGTTCAATACATGATGCTTGTGTTTTCCTTGCTGCATTTCAGGGCTCATCACATCGATGCTGAGTGCAACTGCTGAGGCTACTTATTTCCACTTGGTGAAGCAGAACCCTGTTGCTACCCATTTCACATCTCAGGTAAAGTTAATAATGATATAGCAAAATCTATTGCTATTGCTATTGACCTCACTCACTCACTCACTCACTCTGGTCAGTTAAACCAGCATCTATTGGTTAGTGAGAAGGGGAGGACACGGTGTGTGTTGTGTTGTAGAGAGGGAGCTTAGGGATGAGCATGGGGATGGGCAGAGAAAAATAATTGTTGTTGCACCCTCAAAGTTCACATCACCTCGTCATCTGAATTAATCTTAGCCTCTTGTCTCCTATGTTTTTCAGCTTCTTCTATGTCTCCTATGTTTTTCTCAGCTTCTTCTATGTCTACCCTATGAAAAACATGTACTATGTTCGGCTACCCCACTGTCCAAAAGTTCCTCTTTCTAGTTGTAAAGGGCTGACCGGTTGCCAGTTGAAGGCTGGGAAAATGCCAACACCAGATCATGAGTGTACATTTCAGGATTTCAACATTTCTTTCCAGCCTTCCCAGTCATATCATACTGAATACAGAAAGACATTCGGTCTCTGGTTGTGTAATCACTTTATTTTCGCAACACTTTTGAAATACATTGTATACTAAGTTTCAGTACCATGTACCTGTCTATTAGCAGAAATAATTTTTGAGAATGACATTTTTACCAAAAGCAGTAATTAAGTGCAATATGTTTGTTTGGAATTTGGTCCTTCAGTTTGGCTAGTAACCTCCTTTTTGCAGGTTCAGTAGTTATTGGGGAGTCCTTGGGGTCTGAATCGATTGGGGTCCCCTCCATTACGTCCCCAGCGGTTAGCCTCCTGGTCAGCTGCTGAGTCCTCGTGTCCTCGACCACTGGAACCCTGAACCATCTCCCGGCCATTACTGAGAGAGGAGAAATATTACATAAGTAACTCGCCAACCACAGTGAACCAATAATGGTAAAATTGTCTTTCTGACCAGACCTTTTTTTTTGTTTTACAAAAAGTGGCATAAAGATCTAATTAGAGAAAAGAGAATGTTTTTATGAGATAATTTGATGAGCAACTGAACCACATTATAAGCATCACACAGATATTTGAGAATCACCCACCTGATGACTGTTGCTGCCCACCTGCCCCCTGGTCCTCTCCTGGCAGCATCATAGTTGCCCCGAGCGTGAAAGTACTTGTCTGAGTTTTTCCAGTTGGCGTCCTTCATGTCGCCGTATGCACGCCACATGTCTTTAGCACCTGCAGGGTCAGGAGGACACAGGTGTTGAGTTTGACACTTTCAATGAACTTAACAACTTTTCAAACCACTAGCCTCAAGAAATAACAATGACTTTAAAGGAGTCCTCAAATACAGTACATGTCGCTCTTGATAGATTTGTTGCTACTGGTTTCTGTATCTATTTCTGTCAACAATGAAGAAACAATGATTAAAGTGTATAAACGGACCTCGAGCAGCTTCACCAGGGAAGCGGTACCATTGAGCTTGAGCTCCTACAACGAGGGTCAGAACAAGTCCAGCTAGAAGCAGCTTCATACTTGCAGGTGCGACAAACTGAAGGAAACACGAGGGTGAGAGAGAGCATAGGACACTATATGAATTGCTAACATATTTACAGATCATTTATTCAACTTAAACTCAGACTGCCTCATATAAGAGAGTTATCGCTTACCTTCTAGCTCCTTAGTTAGTTAGTCAGTCAGGCAGTTTGAACTCCCTTGTGTTTTGTGTTGGTTTGTGGTCTGCAGCTTGTTCTTATATTCCACTCAGACCAGGGAGGAGTTCTGTTTTTCCAAAAGCTGGAATTCCCTAACTTCGTCCTCCCAAGCTATTACGATCAGAAGTGTATGCCCGGGAACACAAGATGAGAAATTTCCAGGTCATGACAAGATGAATTAGAGGACGTGCTCTGAAGCCTTGGGCAATAAGGAGGATACTCCTCAATTGTGTAACTAGGCCTACAGCTTAGAAAAACAAGGCATCAAAATGTGATGCGTCTGTATTAATAAGACTAATGGGGGAGCAGTTTGTTTTTCTGCTTTTAATGTCGTAATTGTCATGATGGTTGAGGTTCCAAAAGTTTGCCTCTCACCTAATATGAGAGAATGATTCCTTATGGTATGATTCATTATAGACTACTATAGTAGGGTAGAATACAGGTATTTAATAGACATAGACATGAAAGGCAATTTGCATGTCCACATCTTACAGTTGGCACCTTTATCTTAAGGGTTACACAATTACTGCTCCCCCTCACACCTATGCTGCTGTTCATTGATTATTGATTTCCATTACCATTAGTATCCTACTACTGGTCACAATGGCTATTTTTTACAAATCAAATCAAAATGTATTGGTCGCATACACCTATTTAGCAAATGTTTTGAGGGTGTAGAGAAATGCTTGTGCTCTTAGCTCCAGCAGTGCAGTAATATCTAACCATTTACAACAATACACACAGATCTAAAAGTAAAATAATGGAATTAAGAAATATATAAATTTTACAAGCAATGTCAGAGACTGAAGTATATATATATATGTGTGTGATGGGATGTATAGACGTTATGGACGGTATGTGGATAGAATATTTAGAATGTCTGTAGAATACGTAGGATAGAATAGTATATATACAGCAATAGTTGAATGAAATGGCATTAAGAATGCAATATATACTGTACATATGAAATTACTAAAACAGTATTTCAACATCATTATTATTATTATTAGTCATTATAGACTACTATAGTAGGGTAGAATACAGGTATTTAATAGACATAGACATGAAAGGCAATTTGCATGTCCACATCTTACAGTTGGCAACTTTATCTTAAGGGTTACACAATTACTGCTCCCCCTCACACCTATGCTGCTGTTCATTTATTATTGCTTGCCATTACCATTAGTATCTATTTACAGTTGAAGAAGGAAGTTTACATACACTTAGGTTGGAGTCATTAAAATTCATTTTTCAACCACTCCACAAATTTCTTGTTAATAAACTAGAGAAGTTTTATATATATATATATATATGCCATTTAGCAGACGCGTTTATCCAAAGCGACTTACAGTCATGTGTGCATACATTCTACGTATGGGTGGTCCCGGGGATCGAACCCACTACCCTGGCGTTACAAGCGCCATGCTCTACCAACTGAGCTACAGAAGGACCACAGAGTTTTGACAAGTTGATTAGGACATCATTTTACATTGTTTACAGACAGATTATTTCACTTATAATTAACTGTAGCACAATTCCAGTGGGTCAGAAGTTTCTTTACACTAAGTTGACTGTGTCTTTTAAACAACTTGGAAAATTCCAGAAAATTATGTCATGGCTTTAGAAGCTTCTGATAGCCTAATTGACATTTTTTTGAGTCAATTTGAGTCAATTGGAGGTGTACCTGTGGATGTATTTCAAGGCCTACCTTCAAACTCAGTGCCTCTTTGCTTGACATCGTGGGAAAATCAAAAGAAATCAGCCAAGACCTCAGAAAACAAATTGTAGACCTCCACAAGTCTTGTTCATCCTTGGGAGGAATGTCCAAATGCCTGAAGGTACCACATTCATCTGTACAAACAATAGTACACAAGTATACACACCATGGGACCACGCAGCCGTCATACGTACTTTGTTGTGAAAAGTGAAAATCAATCCCAGAACAACAGCAAAAGACCTTGTGAAGATGCTGTAGGAAACAGGTACAAAAGTATCTATATCCACAGTAAAACGAGTCCTATATCGACATAACCTGAAAGGCCGCTCAGCAAGGAAGAAGCCACTGCTCCAAAACCGCCATAAAAAAGCAAGACTACGGTTTGTAACTGCACATGGGGACAAAGATCGTACTTTTTGAAGAAATGTCCTCTGGTCTGATGAAACAAAAATAGAACTGTTGGCCTTAATGACCATCGTTATGTTTGGAGGTAAAAGGGGAAGGTTTGCAAGCCGAAGAACGCCATCCCAAACGTGAAGCACAGGGGTGGCAGCATCATGTTGTGGGGATGCTTTGTTGCAGGAGGGACGGTGCATTTCACAAAATAGTTGGCATCATGAGGATGGAAAATTATGTGGGTATTTTGAAGATCTCAAGACATCAATCAGGAAGTTAAAGCTTGGTCGCAAATGGGTCTTCCAAATGGAAAATGACCCCAAGCATACTTCCAAAGTTGTGGCAAATGGCTTAAGGACAACAAAGTCAAGGTATTGGAGTGGCCGTCACAAAGCCCTGACCTCAATCCCATAGAAAATGTGTGGGCAGAACTGAAAAAGCGTGCACGAGCAAGGGAGGCCTGCAAAACTAACTCAGTTACACCAGCTGTCAGGAGGAATGGGCCAAAATTCACCCAACTTATTGTGGGAAGCTTGTGGAAGGCTACCTGGAATGTTTGACCCAAGTGAATCAATTTAAAGGCAATGCTACCAAAAACGAATTGAGTGTATGTAAACTTCTGACCCACTGGGAATGTGATGAAAGAAATAAAATCGTAAATAAATCATTCTCTCTACTATTATTCTGACATTTCACATTCTTAAAATAAAGTGGTGATCCTAACTGACCTAAAACAGGACATTTTTACTAGGATTAAATGTCAGGAATTGTGAAAAACTGAGTTTAAATGTATTTGGCTAAGGTGTATGTAAACTTTTGACTTCAACATTATTCATCCTGCTACTGGTCACAATTACTCTTGTTTACAAATAAAATCAATTTTTATTGGTTGCATACACATATTTAGCAGATGTTTTGCGGGTGTAGCGAAATGCTTGTGTTAATAGCTCCAGCAGTGCAGTAATATCTAACAATTTACAACAATACACACAGATCTAAAAGTAAAAGAATGGAATTAAGAAATATAAAAATGATACGACAAGCAATGAGTCCATAGTGTAAATATATATATGTGTGTGTGATGGGACTCTCCCTCTAAAATGATCAGCTGTAAATGTTGCAACCCCTATTACTAGTCTGTTCGACCTCTCTTTTGTATCGTCTGAGATCCCCAAAGATTGGAAAGCTGTTCCGGTCATCCCCCTCTTCAAAGACCCAAACTGTTATAAACCTATATCCATCCTGCCCTGCCTTTCTAAAATCTTCAAAAGCCAAGTTAACAAACAGATCACCAACCATTTCAAATCCCACCGTACCTTTGCCACTATGAAATCTGGTTTCCGAGCTAGTCATGGGTGCACCTCAGCCACGCTCAACGTCCTAAACAATATCATAACCGCCATTGATAAAAGACAGTACCTGGCCAAGACTTTTGACTCTGTCAATCACCGCATTCTTATCGGCAGATTCAATAGCCTTGATTTCTCAAATGACTGCCTCGCCTGGTTCACTCTCCTTCCAGACTCACATCAAACATCTCCAATCCAATATTAAATCTAGAATTGGCTTACTATTTCGCAACAAAGCCTCCTTCATTCATGCTGCCAAACATACCCTCGTAAAACTGACTATCACACCGATCCTTGACTACACGATGTAATTTCTAAAATAGCCTCCAACACTCTACTCAGCAAATTGAATGTAGTCTATCACAGTGCCATCCGTTTTGTCACCAAAGCCCCATATACTACCCACCACTGCGACCTGTATGCTCTTGTTGGCTGGCCCTCGCTCCATATTCGTCGCCAAACCCACTGGCTCCAGGTCATCTATAAGTCTTTGCTAGGTAAAGCCCTGCCTTAGCTCACTGGTCACCATAGCAACCCCCAACCGTAGCACGCGCTCCAGCAGGTATATTTTACTGTTCATCCCCAAAGCTAAGACTTCCTTTGGCCGCCTTTCCTTACAGTTCTCTGCTGCCAATGACTGGAACAAATTGCAAAAATCACTGAAGCTGGAGACATATCTCTCTCTCTAACTTTAAACATCAGCTGTCAGATCAGCTTACCGATCACTGTACCTGTACACGGCCAATCTGTAAATAGCACACCCAACTACCTCATCCCCATATTGTTATTTATCTTTTTGCTCTTTTGAACCCCAATATCTCTACTTGCACAGCATCATCTGCACATCTATCACTCCAGTGTTAATGCTAAATTGTAATTATTTTGCCTCTGTGGCCTATTTATTGCCTTACCTCCCTAATTTTCTACATTTTCACACACTGCAAATTGATTTTTCTTTTCTATTATTGACTGTACGTTTGTTTATTTGTGTTGATGTTTGTGTCGCACTACTTTGCTTTATCTTGGCCAGGTCGCAGTTGTAAATGAGAACTTGTTCTCAACTGGCCTACCTGGTTAAATAAAGGTGAAATAAAATGAATCAAATAAAAAATCCACAGGATAGAATAATATATATACAGCAATAGTTGAAATGGATGGCATTGACTAGACTACAGTAAACTACATATAGCAAAGATTCAATAACAAAGACCAGGGAGGTTTTCCAATGCCTCACAAAGAAGGTATTAGAAAACCTAGTGAGCTTTTATGGGGCATACTGCAACAACAACAAAAATGTATGTGGACAGTTTAAAGTACATAGGCCTCTTAGCATCTAGTGAGGCCTACCAGTTTCTGGATATAACCCCTGTCTGGCCTCTTGAGAATGGCTAACTGACACTGCCTCTTCTAGTCAGCAACAACACATCAGAAAACAAATTATAGATTTGAATGCTTTTACTGTACTGACCTATTTACTTTTGTCCTCAATTGCAAATCATTGTATTTTGGTGTAAAACACTGTCTCAGGCACTGCTCCAGAATTTCCCATAGGTGTTCAATTGGGTTGAGATCTCGTCACTGAAACAGCCATGGCATATGGTTTACATCATTTTCATGCTCAGTCAACCAGATCAGTGACCACCCCTTCCCAGTGGACGGGGGCATTGTCATCCTGCGGGCCAAAGCCATGATAGCCAAAATAATGACCTGCCCAGCATTTTTATACATGACCCTAAGCATGATGGGACGTTAACTGCTTAATTAACTCAGGAACCCCACCTGTGTGGAAGCACCTGCTTTCAAAATACTTTGAATCCCTCCTTTACTTAAATCAAATCAAAATCAAATCAAATCTCAAGTGTTTCCTTTATTTTGGCAGTTACCTGTACATAAAACAGACTTCAAATAGTACCTTAGTGTAAAGTGCTAACAAATACTAGAAATTCTAAAGGTAACAAAAAAAAGAAAAAATATGTTTAACTAGTTTTAAACTTTTATGGCCAGTGCCATCATGATGACGTCATGTCGGTTGCATAATGACATGTCAGTATGGAGACAGCACAGCAAGGTTATGTATTTTTATATTTGTTTTTATTTCTGTTATTTTTGTACATCAGTATTAGTTTCTATTTAGTTTAAGTTGTATAAAATATATACATTTCATTTTTATATTATTTAGGTTCAGTTTTAGTGTTAAGAAGATAAAGAATTTGTGGGAGGCTAGAAGAAATATGGGTTGTAGAGTTTGTGTGTTTTTTGGGATGCCACAACTGGGGGGCAGTAATATATAAGGTGATGGGTCAGGGCATAGGTTAGCCCTTCTCATGACTCCAATTTTAGATTGGTGTCACATATACTCCCTCTCTGGCCTCTAGGTCATCAGGCTGCTGAGTGTCCGCACACCTGTCTCGCGCACCTGCGCCTCATTACTGCATTGTCGGAACTAGAAGCACAAGCATTTCGCTACACTCTCATTAACATCTGCTAACCATGTGTGTGTGACAAATAAAATTTGATTTGATTTGACCTGGACTCCATCACCTCCTTGATTATCTTCCCTGTATCTGTCACTCCCCTTGGTTCTTTCCTCAGGTGTTATTGACTCTGTTTTCATGTTGGTGTGTTAAGTGTTCATTGTTTTATTTATTAAAACACTCACTCCCTGAACTTGTCATAACTAGGGGGCAGTAATATATAAGGTGATGAGTCAGGTCATAGGCTAGGTTTACCCTTCTCATGACTCCAATTTTTTAATTTTTTGCAAAGCTGCAGAGAAAAAGCCATATTCTCAGACTGGCCAATAAAAAGAAAAGGTTAAGATGTGCAAAAGAACACAGACACTGGATGGAGGAACTCTGCCTAGAAGGCCAGCATCCCGGAGTCGCCCCCTCACTGTTGAAGTTGAGACTGGTGTTTTTGCGGGTACTATTTAATGAAGCTGCCAGTTGAGGACTTGTGAGGTGTCTGTTTCTCAAACTAGACACTCTAATGTACTTGTCCTCTTGCTCAGTTTTGCACTGGGGCCTCCCACTCATTCTATTCTGGTTAGAACCAGTTTGCGCTGTTCTGTGAAGGTAGTACACAGCGTTGTATGAGATCTTCAGTTTCTTGGCAATTTCTTGCATGGAAAGCCTTAATTTCTCAGAACAAGAATAGACTGACGAGTTTCAGAAGAAAGTTAATTGTTTCTGGGCATTTTGAGCCTGTAATCAAACTCACAAATACTGATGCTCCAGATACTCAACTAGTCCAAAGAAGGCCAGTTTTATTGCTACTTTTATCAGAACAACAGCTTTCTGCTGTGCTAACATAATTGCAAAAGGTTTTTCTAATGATCAATTAGCCTTTTAAATTGATAAACTTGGATTAGTTAACACAACATGCCATTGGAACACCGGAGTGATGGTTGCTGATAATGGGCCTCTGTACACCTATCTAGATATTCCATAAAAAGATCAGCCGTTTCCAGCTACAATAGTCATTTACAAAATTAACAATGTCTACACTGTATTTCTGATCAATTTGATGTTATTTTAATGGACAACAAAATGTGCTTTTCTTTCAAAAACAAGGACTTGTCTAAGTGACCCCAAACTTTTGAACTGTAGTGTGTGTGTGTGTGTGTGTGTGTGTATATATATATATATATATATATGAACTGTACAAATGACACATTGGTGATCATAGATATAGAACCCTAGATAGGATGATGTCATAGACCCACTACACTAAGGGCAGGGTTGGGTAGTAACAGATTACATGTAATCTATAACACCCGTTTTGAGGGCATTATCTCTTAAATTACTACCTGCTCTTTCCGTGACATAGACTGACCAGGTAAAATACATGAACCCTCATTGATATCACTTGTTAAATCCACCTCAATCAGTGTAGATGAATACGAGGAAACCGGTTAATTAAAGTATTTTTAAGCCTTGAGACAATTGAAACAAGAAAAGATTTAAGTGCCTTTTAACAGGGTATGAAAGGTGCCAGGCACACCGTTTTGTGTCAAGAACTACAACGCTGCTGGGTTTTTCAAGCTTAACCCTTTCCCATGTGTATCAAGAATGCTCCACCACCCAAAGGACATTCAAACAACTTGAAACAACTGAGGGAAGCATTGGTGTCAACATGGGCCGGCATCCCTGTAACACCTTGTAGAGTCCGTGCCCCGACGAATTGAGGCTGTTCTGAGGGCAAAAGGGTACAATTCCATTTACTCCATTCCAGCCATTATGAGCCTGGCCGCACTAGCTTACATAAACTGGATATTATTCGAATTCCTGTCTAGTGATGTCTACGACAATATAAAAAAATACATATAAAGTAATATATCTATGTCTAAGCTGCAGGATACAAACATTCCATTCCAGCTAAATGGATATATAGCGATTTGCCACAAAACCTTTTAATATACATCTCAAATCTTAATCCATAGCGAGGTTTCCATCAAATTTGCACGTGATTTATCTAAATATTCAAAACTGCATTAATATCTGAGCCTACTCCCTTCAGATAGACTTTTTGCAGATAAAATTCTGTGTACGAGGTAGTGCACGTAAAAAAATTATCAGTTAAATGTTAAATTTGTTTTCATTACAATTTCAACTGATGGTTTTGTTACAAAAAAATAGAGTTAATATAGCAGATATGCCCACTCTGGTATTGGCACACGCACTCTAGCCAACAGCTCGTAGATAGTGTGGGTATAGCCTACATCAGGGATGGGCAATTTAAATGATTGTGGGGGCCACAACAAATCAGAATGAGTTCATGGACTGTGAGAGCATTTTTAATTGTCAAATGGCAGCCACACATTGAGTGTTAATTTTATCACCAGAATAAGACACTCAATATTTTTGGGAAATGAGCATCAAGCTCTTCACTTTGCACTTTCACCATGCTGTGAAGTTCATAGTATGTAGCCTAAACTGTATGCTTTCCAAAATCGGAGGGGGAGGACCACACTTAATCTTGTGACTGCAAGATTACTTCAATATGGTTATTAAAGCAATACTGTCACTTAAAGCCTTTCCGACACCATCTTTCTAGGTAAAGTCACCCCTTAGCTCAGCTCGCTGGTCACCATAACAGCACCCACCTGTAGCACGCGCTCCAGCAGGTATCTGGTCACCCCCCAAAACCAATTCTTACTTTGGCTGCCTCTCCTTCCAGTTCTCTGCTGCCAATGACTGGAACAGACTACAATAATCTCTGAAACACTTCTCCCACACTAGCTTTTTAAGCATCAACTATAAGAGCAGCTCACAGATTACTGTACATAGCCCATCTATAATTTATCCCAAACTACCTCTTCCCCCTACTGCATTTCTCCTTTGCACCCAATTATTTCTACTTGCACTGCAAATCTACCATTCCAGTGTTTATTTTTTTACTTGGTAGATTGTATTTACTTTGCCACCATGGCCTTTTTGCTTTTACCTCCCATCTCACCTCATTTGCTCACATCGCATATAGACTTCTGCATATTTGTTTTACTCCATCTGTAACCGTTGGGTCGAACTGCTTTGCTTTCTTGGCCAGGTCGCAATGGTAAATAATAACTTATTCTACACTTGCCTACCTGGTTAAATAAAGGTGAAAAAAGAAAGTGCGCTATTTTATAGTCAGTCTCATTTCTCTAGCTTCCACTATATCTTCCAACTTGTTGAATTCTCTCTACTCTATCCATTTTGTATCAGACCAGTTTTGTTCAGTGTTTAACTATGTCTGAATGAGACCATTCAGACTAATCTTTAGATACACACACCTATGCAGAATTATGACAAAGAGGCCCATCAGAATCCAGAGGGTTTCATTTATTGACAACTGCATTCAAAACAAGCGGGCTAGACAGGCAATTGGAGGGGAAAGGGATACTGGCTTATAGGAACGGGAGGGAATAGCATAGCACAAACTAAGGATTCAAGGATGAACTTGATTGATGCCAATCCTATAGATATATCAAGCAAGACAAACACAGCTGTAGGATATAGCAAGAAAATGGAGGGTCTATGTGCTCTCTTTGCCCAAAGTGTGTTTGTCAAACAGGTACTCGGCCATGCCGTTCTGTGGGGCACCCATCCGGCGGAGGTTGGTCACCCAGTCACCCAGCTCCTTTATGGACTTCACCTGCTCATCCAGGTAGTGTGTCTCAATGAAGTCACACATCTGAGCGAAAAGGACCAAATGAGAGAAAGGACCAACAGGTAAGCAAAACTCAGTGGAGTGACGCCTCAAACAGAACAGGGATGAATAATCTCTAGTGTTCTTCTAGACCCTAGAGGAAAAGGGTTTTTAAAACCCATCATGTGACCCTCTGGACTTGGCACTGATTAAAATGTAAACTGCATGAAAAACCTGACAGACTTCAGATTTGGCGCCCTGTTTGTGATATCCTGAATTACATGATAAATATAGGTGGATTAGATTCTGATTTGAAATCTTCAGAGATTGTTAAAAACATCTTGCAGTTAAAATAACATAGCGTTTTGCCTTTGTATAGTTCATGACTCCATATACTCACGTGTGGGTCGTTGTGATCAGCGCAGACCCTGTGCAGGTCCAGCAGGGACTGGTTTACACTCTTCTCCAGCTGCAGGGCACTCTCAAGGGCCTCCACACCACTACCCCACTCATCCTTCTCTGGTTTCTGGAACAAGCCATACATATGGTGTTAGAAAGAGCAGCCGTAGTGCCTCTTCACAAGCCTCTATTCCCCCCCACTGGCTTATGTCAGACAAACTGGAGTACACATTGGCTACCTAGCTGCTTAATAACCATTTAGACACATTTAAATATCACCTGTTGCCTGTTTTCTTAACCCCTCATTGCTTTACTATGTAAGCAAAGTCAGTCTTTCTCTAGGATTCAGTATGGCTGCAGTTTAACATTCTCCATGCCCATTGCAACAGTACATTTATCTCTGACAGTGTCAATGACACACGCAGCGGTTTAAATGTCTGAAAGATAAGTGGTCCACACCCTCAATCTCCCCCTGTCAGTCCTCCCTAGATGGGAACTATTATATCCCCACAAACTGCCGCTGAAAGCATGCATTTGCACAAAGGCGAAACATGGACATGCACACAAGCACTTAGCACACACCTTGACGTCCTGCAGGAAGATTCTCCCTCCTCTCTGGTTCTGAACTTTCATCAGCTTCTCAGCGTGCTCACGTTCTTCGTGGGACTGGTTCTTGAAAAACTTAGCAAAGTTGTGCAGGGCCTGGTCATCACGATCGAAGTAATACGCCTGAGACAGAAGGTAAAGGTGAATTCAAAAATACCTGGCTGGTTCCAGTTCTACCATCTTGACATAAGTAGCGATCAGTAGAATCAATGTGCATCTACAATGATCACTACTATCAGTATGCAGATAAAATGAGCTCCACAAGTGTTGGGACAGTGATATTTTATTGTTGTTTTGAATCTGTATCCAGCACTTGAAATGATACAATGACTATGAGGTTCAATTACAGACAGCTTTAATTTGAGTGCATTTTGATCCATGTCAGGTCAACAGTTTAGAAAGTACAGCACTTTTATACAGTCCAACCATTTTAGGGGAATTAAGGTAATGGGACAAATTTACTTCAGTATATTAAAGTAAACATATGTGGTCCCATATGCCTAACACGCAATGACTACATCAAGCTTGTGACTGCAAATTTGTTGGGATAAATTTCCATCTAATAGAAATGGTAAATGCATCATTTGGGAGTCACTAAATAAGAAAAAAATTAAACACTACATTAATATGGATGCTCCCATGATCACAGACAGTGCTGAATGATTTGTTAATTAGTGAGAAAGTTGAGGCATAAACATGGTAGCCTCCTGTTAACAGCAAATGCTGCAAAAAAAAGCACTTAATATGACAATTTAGGCCATAGTATTAAATGAGATGCCAAGAGGCCAGTGTTGAAAACACTCATCTGCACTGTCATGGGGTGTAACCTTCTTACACCCCATGACTCAGTGTTCCTGTAATCTAATCAGTCATACTAGTATCCGAGACTACACTTGCCTAACCCTTCTTCCTCTCCATTCCCTTTCCAGTCTTACCATGGACAGATAAACATAGGAAGCGTACAGCTCCAGGTTGATCTGCCGGTTGATGGCAGCCTCACAGTCCTGATGGAAGTTCTGTCTCACCGGAGGAGACATGTTTCTGAAATGGAAATGTATTAACTGTCAAAAGGAAAGGGCACACTTTGGTCCAATGAATTAAGACACTTTTAAAACAGCATGGAGCCCCGATGCTAAAGGGAAGATTCTGACTTTTCAATAACTCAGTCTAACTTTACAGAAGGTTGGTGCTATCCAGTCATTCCATTCTATAGATAATGGGTTTGGTTATGAGAGATGAATCACTTTAGCCGGCTAGTAGAGCATGAGTCTCAAAAGTATTTGGACTTTATGAAGCGTGCATATCTCCACATGCAGTGCCATCAAAATATGACCCAAAACACCACAGTGAAGCATTTAAACGCGATGGGCAGGACGTGGTCATTGCAAATCCAGCTGTCACCAAATAGTTAAACAGATATTCTTCTATTTAGCTAGATACTCTAACCTTATCTATGTACATAGCATCCAGAGAGGTAGCAAAAGAGTCGACACCGCCCAAAATATGTCTACACAGATAAGACTGTTAAGGGCAACTGCACTTCTTGATATAGCCTTGTTTTAGATATGGTTCATTAAGAAATGCTAGCGGCTATGACTGAACTCAAACAAATGGTTTGATATAGGTGGGAAGAGTTGGCAAAATAATTAGGCGAATTCACAACTGCCAACTGGTGTGCGATCAAACCAAATGTGGTTGGCTTTCGGATAAGCCTCTGGGGCTACGTCAATAAATTAATGCAAGTGGGGACAATATTTTCATTTCACACCTTTTAGTTCATGAAATGCTTTCAATACACGTTTACATTTCTACAATTTAGTTAGAGGTTCATTCTTTGCCAGTGATCAGGAGTCCTCTAGGGTGGTGAACAATTGGCCCAGCATCGACGGGTTTTGCCTTAACTGACTTAATAAAAAAAGGTTTAAAAAAACTGAATTGCTACTTTGATAAGTGAAGTTTATTTGATCAAACGCAATGTTTGTTGTTACAAGGGAATTGCTATATTCTACAATAGATTGGCTAGATATATCCCGCCTTTGTATGCATGTACTTCCATTGTTAATCGACTCTCGTCAATATAATAGATCTTTGCACTTCACCGACCAAGGCCGTCAGTGTTGCCAATTTATATTTAGAGAGTTCTGACTCCTCCCCAAACGTGTGTTTAGTTGATAACGTTTAACGACTTTCCCCACTTAATGTCGCAACGTCGCGCTTACAGGCAGATAAGAACAAAGGGCGCGGTGTGCGTAAGAGAGTGGACAAAAGGCTACGTCTGGGACCGCAGCAAGTCAAATTGGTGCTGTGACGTCGACGTAACTGCAAATCATGGAGCCGATTACTGAAAAAAAAATGTTGCCAGCACTGAACGCCAGACGCCATTATTTGGCAAAACAAAGACATTTAGTAAACCACCACGATATCGAACACCGCAATTATAACATTAACGATTGTTATTAGTAGCTATCTTAATAACGCTGAGTTATTTTACAATGCTAACGTGCAACGCATTTGACATCGTCGCAAACTTGTTAACGTTAGCTAGCTGGCTACAGTAGGTAGCGTTTGTTACACAACGTAGCTAGCTAGCCACCCTCAGTAGTACGGCCTTGGGCGGTAGTGGCTAGCTAGTTACATTACATCCAACTATTATGCCAACCAGCTAGTTTAATAACTTATTTATTCTTAGCTAGATATGTTATTTGTCTTACCTTGGTGTTTTTTCTGGTCCGAAGAGGTGGTGTGAGTGATTCGAATTGTTCGTTTCTACGATGTTATGGATAGCTTGATCTAATTTGGTTTTCAAAAGGGATGAATTCAATCAAAAAGAAATTGCTTGAAAAGAGTAGAAGGTTGCCGTTCAAGCACTGTTGAAGCAGGTAACCTTTACTCTCGTCTGCAAACTGATACGTGTGAGTGGTGAGGGTTGCGCAGTGCTTAAATAGGGAATGACGTCGTCAAAAGCAGTAAGGGGAGGGGACTGGCGCAAGGAGGGACTGTCAAAAGCACATCGTTTTTTCATTTATATAAAATACTACTCTATTTGGTCAATCTTTTGAAAACTATATGGTAAAGCACGACACTTGTTTGAAATCCCTTTTTACTCAATGAGACATAGCAAACAGATGGAAATTGTATCACATGAGTAGAGCCTAGAGCAGGGTTCCCCAGGGGCAAATGGTGGTTTATTTGTTCCCCCAGGTTTTCTGTTGAGTTTTCATTGTTGGACATAATAAACTCAAAAAACACCAGGAAATCAGCTCTTAGTGATTTTTATTTGATGAATCTGGGTGGCGGGTATCCTAGCAGTTAAGAGTGCTGGGCCATTAACCACTGGGTCAGTAACTGAAAGGTTACTGGTTTGAATCCCTGAGCCAACTAGGTGAAAATTCTGTCTGTGCCCTTGAGCAAGGCACTTAACTCTAATTACTCCTGTAAGTTGCTCTAGATAAGAGTGTCTGCTGAATAACTAAAATGTCAAATGTATTTTCACGCATAATTGAGAGATCATATTCAAGCAAAGTTTGAAATTATTTTGTATTAGTCAAATATTATATCTGTTTGGGCTTCTTGCAGTCAATTTGCAGTCTATGTTTCGGCCCCCGCTCAAGAAGAAATCGGCCCGCGGCTAAATCTAGTTGATGATCCCTGGTCTAGAGTTTTTCCAGACCACCAGTCATAACCAAAAAAAATACTAGGCTAAGGCTCCCAAGGATGGACCCAGAGTTTTTCCCTGGTCAGGTCACACTTCAAAAACTGCTGGCCTTACACAATAAACAGGATGAATCAAATAAGGAACTTAACAATACACTAAACAGTCACGTAGACCACATTTTCTTTGCAGAGATGCTGACAATTCATGATATTGCGTAACGGGTATTTTTGAAGGGGGAATTGAATTTCCCAGAAGTGACAACAGCAGAACAGATGTCATAGTCTGATCGACACAAAATATCTCAAAATCCCAAGCACAATGGGTGCCACGCATTAAAATAAGTTCTGAGAGTCTAACTGTGGCCACATGAATGAGATGCCATCAGTGAAATGACTTATTTATGGTGTCGTCCATAAATAAGTCATGGTGGAAAAATAGGGCAAATTCAGATAAGTATACAAAACCATTATGAATTATTTGATTACAGTTGTGTGGCTATAAGTTTCAGGCTAGACTTAAGTTTCAGGCTAGACTTGATTTTAAATAATGGGAAGAACCATCACTATGTGACTAAATACTGACACTACATGACACTGAACAGCTGTAGCAGATAAACAGTACTATCATCACCACAGTTCTGTCTGTCTGGTATGCTACACACAGTTAATAACCACTGTGTGTACCAGACAGTCAGCCAGCAAGAACAGAGGACTGCTGGGTCATTGGCATACAGTGTATCATATAATCACACCAGAAAATGCTACAACATAATGCCATAGACACTGGTTGAAAATCCAACCCATGAATAAAACTGTCTCGTTTCCTTTGCCACTAGGTATCACAATCTCTCATTTGCACCTTCCAAGTTAATCTCATTCATCAGACACTTCCTCTCAATGCTAGGAAACATAATGTGCTATATATTAGTCTGGAGTCTGGTTACCTTAGTTAGTAATAATTAAGATATGCCTTTCATCTCCACTTGTTTTTTTATACAGGATTGATGAATTAAGGCATGGATACAATTAAAATTATTTGAAGATTTAGAGGAACTGGCTATCTGCTGCGTCACCCACATCTGATATACATTGTTACAAAGAAGTGAAACATATTTTGGTGCAGCATATGGATGACAGTTGATGGCTCAGCAGCATGTCTCCCCATACACTGAGTGTTCAAAACATTAGGGACACCTTCCTAATATTGAGTTGCACCCCCCTTTTGCACTCTACAAGGTGTCAAAAACATTCCACAGGGATGTTGGCCCATGTTGACTCCAATGCTTCCCACAGTTGTGGGATGTCGGCTGGATGTCCTTTGGGTGGTGGACCATTCTCGATACACACGAGAAACTGTTGTGTGTGAAAAACCCAGCAGCGTTGCAGTTCTTGACACACTCAAACCGGCATGCCTGGCACCTACTACCATACCCTGTTCAAAAGCACTTAAATCTTTAGTCTGGCCCATTCACCCTCTGAATGGCACAAATCTTGTCCAAACAATCCATGTCTCAATTGTCTCAAGACTTTACAATACTTTAATCTGTCTCCTTCCCTTCATCTGGTTCAAGCGGATTTAACCAGTTAAAGGTAACAAAATGTAATCTACGTAATCCCCCAAAGTAATTGTTTATCATGAGAGGGCCATAAACAATAACTAGTAATGCTACATACTCCAAGAAAGGTTAAAATCTCAACTTTCTGGTAAAGAAATAATTGTAAATTGCTGAGGTGTAGTCACTTTTGAGGACACAAGCTCAAGTAAACAGTAGAAATATGATAAAAAATATTTAACATATTTCCTATTAAAAAAAATGTTTATTGTAAGGGACCACAGGAGGAGGCAGGTAGCTGGGTCCAGGGGCAGGCAGAAGGTCATACACAGGGGGTCCAATAGGGCAACGGCTTGTAATGTCCTCCTGGAGATCAGGCAATAGGTTGATAACAGGAAATCCAATAGGCTAAGGTACAGGCAGGGAATAGTCATCGTTAGTGAGGTAGGCAAACACTATCATACACAGGGCGGCATACATTACAGCACCACCAGACCTCTGACAAGAAGCGTGTCACAAAACAAACAATAACTCACAGTGATGGGGTGCAGAGAACTGAACTAAATAGTGTGTGATAATGACATACAGGTGTGTGAACCAGGTGATCAGAATTCAGGTGATTGGGATCTGGAGAGTGAGCTGCATTCAGGGGATCTCCGTGTTTGAGAGTGTGAGTTGGAAGCAGACTTTGCATAATCAAATAAAACACCTAAGTATAAGATTTCACCTTCTTTATAATTGTAAAATACAGATATGTATTGTTAGTGTTAGAGAAAATGTGCCTATTTTCTAAAGGTCTCTCTTGATCAAAACGTCTGGTCTCATTTAGCTTGGCTTCCTGAACTCGTTAAATCTTGTCCATTAATGACAAACAGAAAGTGTTTTTTGTTTAAAACAACTTCCTTGACAACAGCTCTGGTCTGCTCAGCAAAGAAGTACAAACGCAGTATGGCCACCGCAGACACTGGATGGACCATGTAAAGCCCTGTAAGATGCAGACATGTGCTTTGTCAGTGGCTGAGGTAGGGTTCAGCCAGGAGTTGCTGGACTGTCAGAGTTTTAAGTGGTTTCAGATTTCACATCCTATGTCATACAGGCTCAATAAATAGTCATGGTTCTCATGGACAGTGTAGGATATCACTCAATGTAAGCCATTTCGATCTATGGTGTCCACAGATCGAAATTTTTTTTTTTTTTGCTAAAATGTCGGTCGGAACCGGTACCAGAACCAGGGACTTTACATTTAAAGGTGACATCAATAAGGGATCATAGCTTTCACCTGGATTCACCTGGTAAGTCTATGTCATGGAAAAAGCAGGTGTTGTTTTGTACACTCAGTGTATATTTGCGGGTTATAGGTTCTGCATGGTCAATTCACAATCTGAATTCACAACACACACATTTTTTGTACACTCAGGGTATATTGATGTCATGGGCTAACAGTAAATGGGGGCATTGTAACAGGTTATAAAATGTAATTGGGTGTAAAATCCATTTTATGTTTCATTCCTTCCTGTGTCCTAGATAGAAACATTGCATTGTTCGGACTCAGCAAATTGTGTTTACAGGGGCTAGTGCAAGCACAAACATCTTCAATGATTATTTGGCACAGCCAATTTACCACCTGCCCAACAACCAGTAGCTGCTGACAAAGTACATCAATGCTGACAGCTGCATATGATATGATACTCTGTTCAGCACTCTGACTACTCACTGGGCACACACTGGTTGAATAAATGTTTCCATGTCATTTCGATGAAATTATGTTGAACCAATGTTGAATAGAAATGTAATTGAAGTCTGTGCCCACAACTGATGTTGTGAGAATCTCTCAAGATATTTAAAGAACATTGGTGAGGTGCCTTTAGGATATCAGGGTCTGTCACAGTAGAGCAAAGTATTATTGATGTATGGAATGTTAAGCATAAGTGTATAAAGTGTGTATTCTTATTTTAAATCTAGTTCTGTCCATGATACCAAAGTATGTGCTGATATGTGTGTGACTGGTGGATGCTGCTGGGTGTGAATGTGGTGTAGGGGAATGAAGGTGGAAATCATTAAGTTAACTTGGGAGGGAGGAAACTCCACATGATTCAAGGTTGCTGCTTTCACGTCCTTTAAGTCTGATAACGGTGGCTGAGTTGAAAGCCTCAGCGGAGCCAAGGTCCTAAGGTGAAACTCCCATCTGCTTCTGGTTAATTTTATATGAGCAGAAGCGTAACAACAACTGATTCACAGGGACCTTGTTCATTTTATGAGCAGGTCCAAAGCCCAGCACAATACCTCAGCAAACCCTTAATTGGTGTTAGACTGTAACACACTACACTATACCTCAGCTAACCCTTAATGGGTGTTAGACTGTAACACACTACATTACATTACATTTAACATTTACATTTAAGTCATTTAGCAGATGCTCTTATCCAGAGCGACTTACAAATTGGTGCATTCACCTTATGACATCCAGTGGGACAGTCACTTAACAATAGTGCATCTAAAACTACACTATACCTCAGCAAACCCTTCATGGGTGTTAGACTGTAACACACTACACTATACCTCAGCTAACCCTTAATGGGTGGTAGACTGTAACACACTACACTATACCTCAGCTAACCCTTCATGGGTGGTAGACTGTAACACACTACACTATACCTCAGCAAACCCTTCATGGGTGGTAGATTGTAACACACTACACTATACCTCAGCTAACCCTTCATGGGTGTTAGACTGTAACACACTACACTATACCTCAGCCAACCCTTTTTAAAAAGCGGCAATCGTACTATTTGTCAATTTGTCAACGCTGTAGCCAGTATACACTTCCTCAAATAGTCCGAATGAATCTAAGATAACATAAGACATTAATTTTGCCATTTTTTTGCCGAGGAGAATGTTTGGTGCAGTATATCTCAAGTGAACAAAATTTGCACGAGAAGGAGTCGTCCCTCTTTGAATGACAACAGGCACTTCATTGTAGAATCCCTACTGTTGACCAGTCGCAGACGAGTCGGCTACCGACTTCGGTTTGCCTGGATATTTTTTTTGTGTGCCTGAACAACCGAAAAAACCCTTGCCGAAGTCCAAAACGAACCAAAATGTCGTCATAATATATGCACGAACTGTTTCGTCTTGGAAGCATACAGACGCTTTTCGTCAGTGTGGAGGAGGTGCCAATGTTGTATTTGACCTAATGAAACCCATAGCGGGTGGTAAGCGGTAACAAAATTCCTACAAATTTAAAGGCCCAGTGCAGTCAAAAACGTGGTTTTCTGTGTTTAATATATTTCCACACTGAGGTAGGAATAATACTGTGAAATTGTAGAAAATTATAATAATGCCCTTTAAGTGTAAGAGTTGTTTGAAATACACGTGCAATTTCTGCCTGTTTTGGTGAGATGGAGTTTTGGCTTGTCTGTTGACAAATTAGTTCCAAACCTAGTTCAAATTAGTTGACAAATGCGTTCCAAACCTCTCTGCCAATAACAGCAAGCTTTCTGTTTTCCCCTCCCCACTCAGACATCTCCCAGACAGTCCAAGCAAAATTATTGCTTGAGGAATTGCTCTTAAGATATGTTCATTTTGGACCATTTCAATTGAAAACAATCACAGTAAGGTATTTCATTGTTAGCCAGAACTTATTTGATATTGAGATAACGGCTGCATTGGACCTTTAAGAGATTACATCTTACCTCAGGAAACCCATTGAGGGTGGTAACTGTAAAAAGTCTATACCCAGGATACCCATTAAGGGCGGTAACTATAGGAACATGGTAGAATTATTTACATCGGGGGAATTTATAGCAGTGCCAGCTTCCTATTTGCAACACATCTCGTTTTTGTATTTAGATTTTTGTGTGCTTCACTTGTATTCAGTAGTCTATGAATCACATGGTTATGAAGGCATAAATGTATGAAAGTGTGTATACTTACATTAAATGGACAAAAGGAACACCTATGTGAGAATACTATTCATTCACGCAGGCCTCCTAATTGTAACTAGAATTTCTAAGCAAACAGCTGGAGGCAGGGCTTTCTCCTATAGAGCTCAATTTTTATGGAATGGTTTGCCTACCCATGTGAGAGACACAGACTCGGTCTCAACCTTTAAGTCTTTATTGAAGACTCATCTCTTCAGTAGGTCCTATGATTGAGTGTAGTCTGGCCCAGGAGTGTGAAGGTGAACAGAAAGGCACTGGAGCAATGAACTGCCCTTGCTGTCTCTGCCTGGCCAGTTCCCCTCTCTTCACTGGGATTCTCTGCCTCTAACCCTATTACAGAGGCTGAGTCACTGGCTTACTGGTGCTCTTCCATGCTGTCCTTAGGAGGGGTTGCGTCACTTGAGTGGGTTGAGTCACTGACGTGGGTTGGCGCCCACCCTGTGCTGTGGCGGGGATCTTTGTGGGCGATACTCGGCCTTGTCTCAGGATGGTAAGTAGGTGGTTGAAGATATCCCTTATGTGTCAGGGGGCTAGGGTCAGTCTGTTATATCTGGAGTATTTCTCCTGTCTTATCCGGTGTCCTGTGTGAATTTAAGTATGCTCTCT
This sequence comes from Oncorhynchus gorbuscha, assembly GCF_021184085.1. Lineage (NCBI taxonomy): Eukaryota > Metazoa > Chordata > Actinopteri > Salmoniformes > Salmonidae > Oncorhynchus > Oncorhynchus gorbuscha. Next base: position 11,210,013 of record NC_060176.1, read on the forward strand.
CTAATTCTTTCTTGTTTTCTTTCTCTCTCTCGGAGGACCTGAGCCCTAGGACCATGCCCCAAGGACCAAGCTCATTGCTGTCCCCAGTCCACCTGGCCATGCTGCTGCTCCAGTTTCAACTGTTCTGCCTGCGTCTATGGAACCCTGACCTGTTCACTGTGATTACTATTATTTGACCATGCTGGTCATTTTTGTACATTTGAACATCTTGGCCATGTTCTGTTATAATCTCCACCTGACACGGCCAGAAGAGGACTGGCCACCCCTCATAGCCTGGATCCCCTCTAGGTTTCTTCCTAGGTTTAAGCCTTTCTAGGGAGTTTTTCCTAGCCACCGTGCTTCTACACCTGCATTGCTTGCTATTTGGGGTTTTAGGCTGGGTTTCTGTACAGCACTTTGATATATCAGCTGAGGTAAGAAGGGCTATAGGAATACATTTGATTTGATTGACTACAGCTCAGCGTTCAACACCATAGTGCCCTCAAAGCTCATCACTAAGCTAAGGACCCTGGGACTAAACACCTCCCTCTGCAACTGGATCCTGGAATTCCTGACGGGCCACCCCCAACAACACATATGCCACGCTGATCCTCAACACGGGTCCCCTCAGGGGTGCGTACTCAGTCCCCTCCTGTACTCCCTGTTCACTCATGACCACACAGCCAGGCACGACTCCAACACCATCATTAAGTTTGCTGATGACACAACGGTAGGCTTGATCACCAACAACGAGACAGCCTATAGGGAGGTCAGAGACCTGACCATGTGGTGCAAGGACAACAACCTCTCCCTCAACGTGATCAAGACAAAGGAGATGATTGTGGACTACAGGAAAAAGAGGACCGAGCACACCCCCATTCTCATCGACGGGGCTGCAGTGGAGCAGGTTGAGAGTTCCAAGTTCCTTGGGGTCCACATCACCAACAAACTAACATGGTCCAAGCACACCAAGACAGTAGTGAATAGGGCACGACAAAACCTATTCTCCTTCAGGAGACTGAAAAGATTTGGCATGGGTCCTCAGATCCTCAAAAGGTTTTGCAGCTGCACCAGAGAGCATCCAGACGGGTTGCACCAGTGCCTGGTATGACAATTGCTCGGCCTCTGACTGCAAGGCACTACAGTGGATAGTGCATACGGCTCAGTACATCACCGGGGCCAAGCTTCCTGCCATCCAGGACCTCTATACCAGGCAATGTCAGAGGAAGGCCCTAAAAATTGTCAGACTCCAGCCACCCTAGTCAGACTGTTCTCTGTGCTACCGCATGGCAAGCGGTACTGGAGTGCCAAGTCTAGGTCCAAGAGGCTTCATAACAGCTTCCACCCTCACGTCATAAGACTCCTGAACACCTAATCAAATGGCTACCCAGACTATTTGCATTGCCCCCCTCTCCCTTCTACACTGCTGCTACTCTCTGTTAGTATTTATGCATAGTCACTTTAACACTACCTACATGTACAGTCATGGCCAAAAGTTTTGAGAATTACACAAATATTAATTTCCACAAAGTTTGCTGCTTCGTTGTCTTTAGATATTTGTGTCAGATGTTACTATGGAATGCTGAAGTATAATTGCAAGCATTTCATAATTGTCAAATTATACTTCAGTATTCCATAGTAACATCTGACAAAATATATCTGCAATCTGCCCTGGCATGCTGTCAATTAACTTCTGGGCCACATCCTGACCGATGGCAACCCATTCTTGCGTAATCAATGCTTGGAGTTTGTCAGAATTTGTGGGTTTTTGTTTGTCCACCCGCCTCTTGAGGATTGACCACAAGTTATCAATGGGATTTAGGTCTGGGGAGTTTCCTGGCCATGGACTCACAATATTGATGTTTTGTTCCCTGAGACACTTAGTTATAACTTTTGCCTTATGGCAAGGTGCTCCATTATGCTGGAAAAGGCATTGTTTGTCACCAAACTGTTCCTGGATGGTTGGGAGAAGTTGCTCTCGGAGGATGTGTTGGTACCATTCTTTATTCATGGCTGTGTTCTTAGGCAAAATTGTGAGTGAGCCCACTCCCTTGGCTGAGAAGCAACCCCACACATGAATGGTCTCAGGATGCTTTACTGTTTGCATGACACAGGACTGATGATAGCGCTCACCTCGTCTTCTCCGGACAAGCTTTTTTCCGGATGCCCCAAACAATCGGAAAGGGGATTCATCAGAGAAAATGACTTTACCCCAGTCCTCAGCAGTCCAATCGCTGTACCTTTTGCAGAATATCAGTCTGTCCCTGATGTTTTTCCTAGAGAGAAGTGGCTTCTTTGCTGCCCTTCTTGACACCAGGCCATCCTCCAAAAGTCTTTGCTTCACTGTGCATGCAGAAGCACTCAGACCTGCCTGCTGCCATTCCTGAGCAAGCTCTGTACTGGTGGTGCCCCGATCCCGCAGCTGAAACAACTTCAGGAGACGGTCCTGGTGCTTGCTGGACTTTCTTGTGCACCCTGAAGCCTTCTTCACAACAATTGAACCGTTCTCCTTGAAGTTCTTGATGATCCGATAAATGGTTGATTTAGGTGCAATCTTACTGGCAGCAATATCCTTGCCATCATATAAACTGAGGCAGCAAACTTTGAAAATGAATAGTGTGTCATTCTCAACTTTTGGCCACGACTGTACTTATTACCTCGACACCGGTACCCAGTCTATAGCCCTCCTATTGTTATTTACTGCTGCTCTTCAATTTGTTATTCTTATCTTTTTTTCCCTTAACTGCATTGTTAAGGGCTTGTAAGCATTTCACTGTAAGGTTTACACATATATTCGGGATGTGACAAATAATGGGATTTGAAATGTGTGTACATAGTTCTGTCCTGGTCTATTAATGTTATGTATTAGCCTGTCATTTTATGTGGACCTTAGGAAGAGGAGCTGCAGACTAATGAGCTCAACATTTCTTATAGTACCCATTCAAAACGTTCAGACGTGTCTAGGGAGACTGGGGTTGTTTCTGGACAGGGCCAGTAGCAGAAGGGTAAATGGCGCTATCTGCTGTTTTATCCATGAATTTAACCTTTTTCCTACTACCGCACTAGTAACTACCGAAAACATTGTCGTAGCAGTCAAATTAGTCGACAATCAATACCACAGTCACACACCTTGACTATAATTCCCCAAATATAATTAGATTCAAGGAAATGTACAGTAGCAAGCAAATTACTACTTACACCCCTACATGGCTGCACTGCAGCACCAAGTCCAAACATTGACTAAAGGTGGCTAACATTGCTCCTTATAGTCCAAGGACCTTACATGTTGTTTCAAGGCTCTGAAAGCCTAAACAGCCAAATACTTCACCTAAACAGATTCTCAATTGTGGTACAATTCTGAACATAAATCCCTACTTTCATATCCTAAAATAATTTCACAAATGCAAAATACACTTGCTGTACATTTAAGTTGCAAATAGTATTTTTCCATTGACAACCTGTTTGTAGCACCCATTTACACACGTTAGGAGACTCAGATGGCCAATTAGCACAGGTAGTAAGTAGTCTGCTGTTCCCACATGCTTCAAGAGGGCCACCATTGTTCCTGTTCCCAAGAAAGCTAAGGTAACTGAGCTAAATGACTACCGCCCCGTAGCACTCACTTCCGTCATCATGAAGTGCTTTGAGAGACTAGTCAAGGACCATATCACCTCCACCCTACCTGACACCCTAGACCCACTCCAATTTGCTTACCGCCCAAATAGGTCCACAGACGATGCAATCTCAACCACACTGCACACTGCCCTAACCCACCTGGACAAGAGGAATACCTATGTGAGAATGCTGTTCATCGACTACAGCTCGGCATTCAACACCATAATACCCTCCAAGCTCGTCATCAAGCTCGTGACCCTGGGTCTCGACCCCGCCCTGTGCAACTGGGTACTGGACTTCCTGACGGGTCGCCCCCAGGTGGTGAGGGTAGGCAACATCTCCTCCCCGCTGATCCTCAACACGGGGGCCCCACAAGGGTGCGTTCTGAGCCCTCTCCTGTACTCCCTGTTCACCCACGACTGCGTGGCCACGCACGCCTCCAACTCAATCATCAAGTTTGCGGACGACACAACAGTGGTAGGCTTGATTACCAACAACGACGAGACTGCCTACAGGGAGGAGGTGAGGGCCCTCGGAGTGTGGTGTCAGGAAAATAACCTCACTCAACGTCAACAAAACTAAGGAGATGATTGTGGACTTCAGGAAACAGCGGAGGGAACACCCCCCTATCCACATCGATGGAACAGTAGTGGAGAGGGTAGCTAGTTTTAAGTTCCTCGGCATACACATCACAGACAAACTGAATTGGTCCACTCACACTGACAGCGTCGTGAAGAAGGCGCAGCAGCGCCTCTTCAACCTCAGGAGGCTGAAGAAATTCGGCTTGTCACCAAAAGCACTCACAAATTTCTACAGATGCACAATCGAGAGCATCCTGGCGGGCTGTATCACCGCCTGGTACGGCAACTGCTCCGCCCTCAACCGTAAGGCTCTCCAGAGGGTAGTGAGGACTGCACAACGCATCACCGGGGGCAAACTACCTGCCCTCCAGGACACCTACACCACCCGTTGTTACAGGAAGGCCATAAAGATCATCAAGGACATCAACCACCCGAACCACTGCCTGTTCACCCCGCTATCATCCAGAAGGCGAGGTCAGTACAGGTGCATCAAAGCTGGGACCGAGAGACTGAAAAACAGCTTCTATCTCAAGGCCATCACTGTTAAACAGCCACCACTAATATTGAGTGGCTGCTGCCAACACACTGTCATTGACACTGACCCAACTCCAGCCACTTTAATAATGGGAATTGATGGGAAATTATGTAAAATATATCACTAGCCACTTTAAACAATGCTACCTTATATAATGTTACTTACCCTACATTATTCATCTCATATGCATATGTATATACTGTACTCTACATCATCGACTGCATCCTTATGTAATACATGTATCACTAGCCACTAACTATGCCACTTTGTTTACACACTCATCTCATATGTATATACTGTACTCGATACCATCTACTGTATGCTGCTCTGTACCATCACTCATTCATATCCTTATGTACATATTCCTTATCCCCTTACACTGTGTATAAGACAGTAGTTTTGGAATTGTTAGTTAGATTACTTGTTGGTTATCACTGCATTGTCGGAACTAGAAGCACAAGCATTTCGCTACACGCGCATTAACATCTGCTAACCATGTGTATGTGACAAATAAAATTTGATTTGACCAACTTCAATCTGTTTTCCGTAAACACACGCTGTAACACTGAGATACTGTATGTTCGTGTGGGAACACTACTGTACACAGTAATAGCTATTTAGATCACATAAAACATGCAATCATCCATGTAGTTATTATACTTCTAGCATAACATTTCTTTTCAGACTGACGCAGACCCTCTTCTCTTGGACTATTGCCTGAAGGTCATTTGGTCTCTCATTTCATCCCTTTGTTTTTACATTTATCTCATTTGAAAGGGCCTTTTGCTTCCAAAACACTACCACAAGTAATGCGTGTTAATGATCAAACTGAGCATCCATGGCTCTTACCAAAATCCCCCAGTACAGAAGCCGCCCTCGTCCAAAGACTTGTGTAATGTAATAGTCATCTTCAAGGGCAATGCGGCACCCAACTGCTTCAGTGGCTGTGTCCAGATTGAAACAAAAAAAGGTTTTATCAAGCAAAATACCAAAAGAAAATACAGAATATTTAGCCTTTTCCTTTTTTACAAAGTTTATTTCAGATTTTGAACAAGTTTAGTCGAACAGGCCGAATCCCATGTCGTCATCAGATCCCTCTTCAGACTCCTCCTTCTCTTCCTTCTTCTCCTCAGCTGTAAAGAGATAAGTAATCAATTAACCATATACTATTTACCATATACATTGTCTGAAAACACAGCTAGCTCTAGTGAAAGTAACAATCCATACATTTAGCAATGAAACTCTTAATGCTGTTTACATTGAGACTGTTCTGTTCTAAATTTCCCAAGTATTTAGCAAAGGCAAATAAGCTTTAGCTTGCCTGACCAAGTGCCCCATCGATATCGAGCTGACCCGCACATCAATATCTATAAATTTAACACCCCATTGCGCCCAGTTTGGCATGAAGAATGATGGACCTCCAAAAGGTCAACTTGACAAGGATCTCGAACACTCATGTGGGCTCTGATGTATGCTCACCTGCAGTGGGGGCAGCTGCCCCAGCAGCAGCAGCTCCACCTGAGCTGGCCACTGCCACAGCACCACCTGCTGGCATACTGGCCAGTTTACCATAGCCTGTGAGAAATTACAGTTAACCAATTTAATTACAAGTTTATTGTTCTTAGTCCAGGCGGACTATTTCAGTTTCTAAATTTAAGTAGATGTGTTCTCTTAAGTGACTTTTCATTATGCATTGACAGTTCTGCAACTCACCTTGGGCAATCACCTCTTCCACATTTTTGCCACCAAGTTCAGTGACAACCTGAAGGGGAAGAGAGAAATGGGTCAGAAATTAGTGGCCCAGAGATTGCAAGCATGTTTTCGGATTTAGCGCAACTTTCAAAACAAACATCTGTGTTTCTTTTACTCAACACTGAGATAAGGTATAAACATGTGATATTAAACATACTTTCTCCATGCGGGTGTTGTCAGCCTCAATGCCAACACTTTCCAGGATCTTCTTTATGTCAGCAGCCTGTGGGCTGGCATTACCACCAAGGGCAGAGAGCAGGTATGCAGCAACGTAACGCATTCTGCAATACAGATCATGATGCAGTTATCATGACAAACAAACAGGGCATAAAAAAATACCCAATACAGTTATGTTACTTTAAACAAATAATAGTACACATGCGTCTCAAAGGGAACGTCGCAGTATAACCCTATAACATAAAAACAATTATAACTTCTCCATGTCATACCCACAGAGCATCAAGTAGCTAGGCCTACAAACATCTATTATACATTTGTTTCAAGAGTGATATTTAGACACCTTCTCCATAATCTAAGTGAGAGAAAAAAAATGTTGGTTGGGCATCTTTACCAAACACTAGGACTCACTGCCTTACTCAAAACATCTGATTGATTAGCTAACTAGGTAACGTTAGCTAGATAACGGAGGTCAGCAAATTAGCCAGCTAGTCGAGCTTGCTAGCGCAATGTCCACAAAGTTCCAGTTGGTGAGGTTGTCACTGATAACTGTTATTTATTCAATCAGAATATGAAGATGTGGCATTGAAAAACTCCCTCGCAAATAATGTTACCCATCAACTAGCTACAGTTTTGGGCCTTGTTTCTTTGAGGCAACCGTGAGAGCGAGTACACATGGTGACATGTCATGGCTGTTAGGTAGCAAGCTAACTGGTTAGCATGCTCCTCTCCAATACATTATTTGCTGTCCAGGTTTAGGTTAGGGGTAAGACAAATATTTGAAGGGAATGTCTACGTTATGGTGCCGCATTGGACTAATTTTCACAGAGTGTATATACACTACATTTCCTTTAGAAGACACTCACTTGACACGGAGAAGGCAGATGCGTGTTCACGACGAGATTTGCACAGGCGGAAAGGAAGTTCCAAGGCAGGGGGGAAACGGAAAACGCATGATGGGCGGAGAAATCGAATGAATTTTGATTGGAGGAGAAATTTCACAACAGGGTGGACTTTTTATTTTTCCGTTATTTTAACAGGTAAATTGACTGAGAATTCTCATTTGCAGCAACGACATGGGGAATAGTTACAGGGGAGAGGGATTAATGAGCCAATTGTAAACTGGGGATTATTAGGTGACCATGATGGTTTGAGGGCCAGAATGGGAATTTAACAAGGACACCAGGGCTAAGTGCCATGGGATCTTTAATGACCTCAGAGAGTCAGGACACCCGTTTTAATACCCCATCTGAAAGACTGCACCCTACACAGGGCAGTGTCCCCAATCACTGCCCTGGGTAATTGGGATATTTTTTAGACCAGTGCCTCCTACTGGCCCTCCAACACCACTTCCAGCAGCATCTGGTCTCCCATCCAGGAACTGACCAGGACCAACCCTGCTTAGCTTCAGAAGCAAGCCAGCAGTGGTATACAGGGTGGTATGCTGCTGGCATGGTATGCAGGGTGGTATGCTGCTGACTTGATTTGCAGGACGAAGTGAGGAGATGGTCCAGAGGCCAGGCGGCGTCAACACAATGAAAAATGTCAGAAAAAATAATAATTTAGGGAAACTGGAATCACAACATAATGATACGCCCCATGTAAGTGATTGGGCCACTGTTCAGTCCAGCAAAGTGCCATTGACTCTCAGTGGTCAATAACTGGACAGACGGAGCTGGGACTGTGCTGTGACCTTAGAACAGACACCTAATTTGGACTACATTAGTACCATTCTCTATGAAATGGTGCAATAACCCTTACTATAGTACCATTCTTGCCTCTGGCAATATGACATATGGAATCTTCAAAAGTTAACAAAAAATGTGGGGCTCCTAAACAAAAAGGATGTTAAAACTACATGTGTTAAGGAATTACACAATAAATGTATGGTAATATGAATTAAGTTTAGAATAAAAATAAGCAAATTAAAACATCTTTCATGGTATAATTTATTTTGTGCAGTTTTTGTAACACAATATACAACACAAATGGACAGAATTAACTGAGAGCAGCACATTTTGTAAGTAGACCTAAACAGTCCAAAACAAGCAAACATTCAATATGATATCAAATAGTTCTCATAAATGTTGCAAGTTTGGTCTTGGTACTCAAAACAAGAATATAACAGTCAGAAAAGGAATACAAATCATTTCAGGATTTTTTTCTCTCATGAAAATCCCTTGTAAAAAATAAAAATATCAAAAGAAAACACTTAGAAAAATATTCTATTGACCCTTCCAAAATATAAGAGGGTAGAAACCTGAGGGGTGTTTCACAAAGCTCTAGGAATTGGCAAGGTAACTGTCCTGAACATTCTGTTGAAACCATTCATGTCAGTCACAAGGACATTTCAGTAATCATACTAAGGGGCAAGCTGACATGTAACCAACTTGCTATGGGGTGCCAAATCTGTTAAGCCTTTGCTTACTTTACACATCTTTTTAAAAGAATGAATAGAACATAACTTCATAAAGAAATTATTAAGAAAACTTTAGAGTGAAGGAATTACAAAATGTTTCATGATTTAGAAGAATACAGTTTATTCAATTCAGCCCAAAAAAAAACATTAAAATTTAATTTGATCAATATAACTGGAATTACACAGTACATTCACGAGTGACCATCATAAGATAAAATACAAACTATGCTATTCAGGTGAAAATTAACATAATATCTGGAATTGAATCTTCAAGGGATAGTTCACCCAAATGGGACATGTACCCAATTTTATAGCTCAACAAGTAATTATTCGAACCTGTAAGTCAGCAACCAAAAATATGGCTTTGTTAACTAAACCACAGCATAGCAACGTTATTCATCTTAATTATGAACTGTATTAATGAAGGTGGGTTTCACATACCAGTAGATTTCATGCATTTTTAATGAATGCCATTCAATAATGAGTTTACTCATGTTGAAAGATAGCAGGTAGCACCCTATTTCAAACAACCATGCTGGTGGTAGTGCAATACTGTCTTTTTCTCATTTATGCTTTTTGGAAACATCAGTTGATGTTGGACAACAATGGCATGTTTGTCATCGCTGCGACAAGTTGGCCAACTTACTGTACACCCACCTTGAATGAGTTGGCCACACCGTTGAAATGTGAATAGACCAAAGTAACTCAAAGAAATTAAAAACTAAAATGACTATGGGCAAGCAGCTTTCTTGGGGAATCTCAAAATCCACTGACCCCGTTTGTGAAATACCCCTCTGGTTTCAAAAGGTTCTGACTTATTGCTCTTTTGAAATATTTAAAATGTCAGGTTTGCCTCAGGTCTCAAAATTGTATACTGTCCCCCCCTTACTGTCATAAGAGGAAAAGGTTATCTGAATTTTAAAAGAGAGCACAGCATTAGAAAGCCTTCTCCCAGCCCACTGAAAACCTACACATTTGAAGGCTCTAAATCATTCATGGGATGCAAAAGCTAGAAGTTGTTGAATAATTTATCAGCAATTTTTTTTTTTAAGTTTGTAAGACAGTGAAAGCATCAGCACAAGGTTAAAAATAAATTCAGAGAATGTATTATTTAATTCCTTAACAATTTAGAATTTAGATTAGAATACTAAACACAGATCTACCAAAATGACCATACCGGTTATTTTCAGGAGGAAAAAAACTAAACAGAGACAATGGTAAAACATAACGGTCTCCATTTAGCCTTCATATACTGGTAGACACAAAATGTCTACATCAATTTACACACAATACCCAATTCCTTCGATAATATTTATTCTATAACCCTTATATCCTAAACATATTCTATTAGTACCAGTTTCTTTTCGCTCTCAAAAATAGCAGGTGTGACATTTGCATTCCTGCAAATGCTTGGTAAACCTGACATTGAAGTGTTGAATCATCTGAGCTTAGTTTTGTAATTTGAATGACAGTACAAGTTCAAATACATTTGTATTGCCCTGAGGCACTTTATAAAGGCTGTACTAAAATAAAAAAAATACCATCTCTTCAATCAATGAACCTCCGTGGTGGGTCTCACAGGTCCTCAAACGGCATCCAATATGTCAGTCCAAAATGTGATGCATATGTAAAGTGTGAATGACCAACTACTTGTAGAAATATGATAAATCTAGTGTTTGCATTGAGTCGTGGTGTGGAGGATAGTGTCAGAAATTGAAGGGGTAGGTTGTAGAAAAGGTAGAAATATAATATATGTGGATACAAACTAAACGTAGTGAGATAAGTTTTAGATGAAGGTTAAAATTGTGACTGGGACAAATGGCTGGAAGAGGGTGAAAGATGAGGGAATTGCGTGCCAGTGATGAAAAAACACTATTGGGGATAGCTGTTCTGTTGCCGGCGCTTTGCAGACCTCATCTTCTCAAAGCGGGACTCCATTTCCTCAAGGACTTTAGGAGTGTACCTGACCACCAGCTTCACAGTGCCCTGGGCAGCTTTGAGAAGCTCCACAGCTTTCTCATGGTGCTCCCCCTCCACACTCTGGAAAGAAAGAGATAAAAGGAGGATTAATTTAAATAACAAACAAAATTAGGTGACTGAATATGATAAATGTATATTGTTAGTGGCCGTGTCCAAAATCTGGTTTGCCTGCCATTTACTTAAACTGCATACTGTGTACTAGTCATACTACTTAGAACGTTGGGTTTAGTAAAAACAAATGCAGTAAGCAAAATATAACAGTATAATAGGCTCATCCTACATCATCTAATGCGCAAATGCTTTGATTCCCTACATTCATTATTGTACAGCTCATCTCAACTGTTTATCAGCTGTTAGACACACGTGGGCCTCGAAATACAATTCTCTTCCTCAAGGGTGCAGCAAATTCTACTAGATACAAATGCAAAATGACTAGGACATCCTGGAATTTTTAAAGCATACTCAATCTTCAAAATTTCACATACCACAACAAAAAAAAACACAAAAAAAGAATCTGCCTTCCCAAAATGCCTACTATTTAGAACGCAAGTACATGTATATGGACACAGCCAGAGACTGCATAAACAACACGTACCACCCCATTGACAGAAAGAAGCTGGTCGCCTCTCTTGAGGCCCCCGTGGCGGTCAGCGATTCCCCCAGGAATGATGCGTGAGATGTAAATAGGAGAGTTCTGTTCCTTCCCTCCCATTATATTGAAGCCAAGTCCTTCCTCAGTCTTAGGCAGCTCCACCACGCGAGGGTGTGAGTGCCCCTCACTGGCCGCAAACGCTGCAACAGTGGCCTACAGGGCAAGAGAGGAGAAAGTTGTTAACCCAGAGTTGCATACAGAGTTGTTGTTTACATTTACATTTAAGTAATTTTGGTTGTTGTTGTTGTGACATACCTTGGCTGTGGCATTGGCCCTGACTTCAGGGCTACTATTAATGTCCACTGTCTCATACACATGTTCATACACCTAAGGAGTTGTTTAGAAAACACAGAAAGAAGGTTAGTCAAATACAAACTGCTAAGCTAAATGACTTCCTTCAAAAAGTCTGGCATGTTAAAAATGGTAGTTCTTGCTGTCCAGGGTTCCAAGCTAGTAATTAATCCTCAAACTGGATAGCTCATTTTGTAATCACAACACGACATTGAAAAAAAACACTATGATACACTGAAGGAATGACAAATCTTACATCAGAAGTCAAATAACTAGTCCATAGGCAGAAATCAAACATTTCATGTTTTATAGGCATGTCTGTGTCAGCCCCATCTCACACAAGTTCACAAATCAGAGCCTGGAGGTCCAGAGTACTGCTGGTTATTTTTTTTCCACTCACCTGGTGCCCCAGGTCTGAATCAATCACCCTGATTGGAGGGGGAGAATGAAAATCAGCAGTACTTCTGGCCTTGAGGTCCAGATTTGACCACACAAATTGAGTTGAATTTTGAAGGGTGTGATGGGCATTTAATGGCACAGTCTCAGCTCACCTCTCGCACAGCATTACAGAACTCGCTCTGCAAGACCCTTTGCAGTGCCTGCAGTTTCTGGGGTGGCACTTCCCCCGTTCTCTGGAGCTTGTCAAGCAATTCAATGGCTCGAGAAATGTCTGTGGGGAGAAAACATGGAGACCACCCACCATCAGAGATCTTACCAATAACTTACATTGATTTAAAGACTTTGGTTTGGGAAATAATTGTTTGAGGCAGAGGATCTAACATTACAGCACAAGAGTAATGGAGTCTGATGGTTTTGATTTTGTAGATTGATTAAGTAAATCTGTCCATGCACAGGGTATTACAATACAGGCAAAGCTGATCATTACCAAATCTTCATCACACTGCTTGTAAACACATGGTAGAATTCAACATAGTAACAGTCCAGGCTTTCAGGCGCAACATTTTCAAATGAACCTAGCAAGCTACAAACTAGACGCTGAACTTTTGTTTGGGTGCAACTGCTAACATTACTAGGAAGCTACAAACTACCAGTGGTGGAAAAAGTACCCATTTGTCATACTTGAGTAAAAGTAAAGATACCTTAATAGAAAACGACAAGTAAAAGTCACCCAGTAAAATAGTGCTAAAGTAAAAGTCTAAAAGTATTTGGTTTTAACTATACTTAAGTATAAAAAGTAAATGGAATTTCTAAAATATACGTATCAAAAGTAAAAGTATTAATAATTTCAAATGCCTTACATTATGCAAACCAGATGACACAATTTGTGTATTTATGGATAGCCAGGGGCTCACAACAACACATTAACTTACAAACAAACAAAGCATGTGTTTAGTGAGTGCGCCAGATTAGAGGCAGTAGGGATGACCAGGCAATGTTCTCTTGATAAGCGTGTGAATTTGACCTTTTCCTGTCAAAATGCAACCAGTACTTTTGGGTGTCAGGGAAAATGTATGGGGTAAAAGGTACATCATTTTCTTTAGGAATGTAGTGACTTAAAACAATTGGCATAAATATAATTAGTAAAGTGCAGATAGCCCCAAAAACGACTTAAAATACTTTAAAGTAATACTTTAAAGTATTTGTACTTAAGTACCACACACCACTGCAAACAACCTAGTAACGTTACCAGATTTGAGGATGGCTATCTTGTTAGCTAAATTAGCTAACCTTAGCTGGCTACAACATTAGCAACTCAGCCCATCTGTCTTTCTGAAAACTAAAGCGGATTATATTTATATATCTATTTTTCTTTCGACTTTTGAGAGATGATTGTTCATGGGCTAGTTATTTCAAAATTAATTGACTTTCCCTAACGTTAGTTAGCTAACTAAATTAAATTCCAGATTAGCTACCGTTAACCAGCTAGCCATCTGTTAAACTCGTGTGTATTTTCATCATTTTAACTATTATTATTGATCAAGCAATCTGTGTAGTTTAACGTTTTACCTCTTTCCAGTCGAACAGGTTCCCCCAAAGACGCCATAATAGCGTAAATCCGGCACTGTTCGGGAGAAATTATCAGGCGAACAAAATATCCACTCCGCGATAAACAGATTTGAGCTGTATTGACGGGGAATGTTGTTGCGTCAAGGACACGCAATCGGCGCAATATACGGTCGATGTGCCAATTCCAAGATGGGGGAAAAACTGAGAAGTCATATATCACTAAAGTTTTGTTTGATATTTTAGAAAATGTGGTATCCTAAATGTATAACCTGCAACATTTACATCTTTTCAATGGTTATTTAAATGATAGATATTCATTTATTAAAATATTATTTATTAGTTATTAAAATATTTTATCTGATCATTATTCATAACCCAAATTGAATTGTTCGTAAATGTCTTTGTAAACCTACAATGTTGCTTCAATATGTTTAAAACCATAATTTTGATCTCTGTCAGTTCTTGCATTATGTATGCATTTCTATTGATTAATTTCCACTTCTCACAGCAATAGGGAATTTGCTTTCTGAGAGCAGAAATACTACATAGGCCTATTACTCATTACTATGCATTAAACTGTGTTATCTTATCATAACGGCAAAACTGAGGACATAGACTGCTGACACAATGTTTATGTTTTTGTTGTGATAGGAAACTTGTAAACACATTATGTAGGCCTATACGTTGGTAGGATCCCTCAAATGATGTTTAGAAAAGTGATTTCTCTCTCATAAAATACAATTTCCTGAGTACTATAGATATATACAAGAATTTAAGTGCTATTTGTGTGTGAAAATCTTACGGAATATACCTTGAATGCACTTTTATTGGTATATTTTATTATCACAATTAGGCATATTTTGGTATACTTTGTGAGAGAATGTTGACCATCCATTTCTAGGAATGGGACACCTACCTGTGTCGATTGGATAGGGTTGAGATGGCCCATCCAAGGAATTCACCATTCAAGGATCCTGTCTTCAGGGTTAAAAACTTTGAATGTACTCCTCATCAAGCTCTCAGAGGCCATCAAGCATCAGCTTGTAGCCTAGGCTATACGAAGTAGACTTATGGGCCTTCTATATGTTCTGATTCTTTGTGTTGTTGATTGAGTATATATTGAGGCTTTTATAACCAAGCCAATGCTGATGAAAATAAAATCTGATGAAAATAAAATCTGTCTGTCTGTCTGTCTGTCTGTCTGTCTGTCTGTCTGTCTGTCTGTCTGTCTGTCTGTCTGTCTGTCTGTCTGTCTGTCTGTCTGTCTGTCTGTCTGTCTGTCTGTCTGTCTGTCTGTCTGTCTGTCTGTCTGTCTGTCTGCTTTAGGAGGACAGGCTAATTGTAATGGCTGTAATGGTATAAATGGAACAAAGTCAAACATGCGGTTTCCATATGTTTTGATACCATTCCATTTATTCCATTCCAGCCATTACAATGTGCATGTCCTCCTATAGCTCTTCCCACCAGCCTCATCTGGACTGCATGCATGCAGGCAGACAGGCAGGCAGGTAGGTCGGTAGGTAGGATGGTAGGTATGCATGTAGGAAGGTAGGTATTTATGTATCTGTCTGGCCGTCCATCCGTCCATGTTTTCATCTAATCTTTATGCAGTGTAACTAGAAATGTAGGGTTCAAACTTGATTGACATTGGTTTTGTTTTTCAGTTGCCTATAGTCATTTTTATTTCTTTAAATATTTCAATTTAATATTGCAAACAACTTCACAACATACAAAATGAATTATATTAATCCAGAAACATATGTCAATGAATAAATTTTTTATATATATATATATTCTTATATTTTGTCCTCTGGTGGGGATAAAAAAATAAACAGCAAAGCTTTGACAACAGCACCTTGACATAGTATGTAATTCCAACATTACCTTGAGAAGTTTAGAACAGTAAACAGATAAAGTACTGAGGAGGAAAACCCTTTTACTGTTGAGTATGTAAACGGAATGTTTTGGTCGGTATCATATCCTTTTTTCTTAGGTGGACAAATTCTCAATTCACAATTGAAGCAGCATGCAAGTTTTTTTAATGGAACTCGTCCTCACCCTCATCGCTCTTTTCCCTCTTTCTCACATTCTTGGCAACGTAAACAAACCACAATGTCTTGAGGAATGTGATATAGTAATTTAAACTGGGCGCAAATGACTGATCAGATCTTTTTTTAATTGTTTACAAGGTCATGAATATGTTCAATAAATAGACTGTAGTATCACTTTTACTGTATAAACGTCATCTTTTTTTACATGCAGTCCATAAAATTTTCATTTGACGGAATAATTTACCCTGTTATGTATATATACAAATAGATATTTTCTCTTTACTCTCTTTTTTAAACTCTCAATAAAATCTATACATTATATACACTATCTTCCTCTTTTAATGGTCAATGTGCATACACATGATGTGTCTATCCTTATAAACCGCCAGCCAATCTTCTTTTTGCTATCCATGGTGAGCGCTCGCACGTAGGACTGGGTTGTCCTGCATTGGGAGTTATAATGCCTCTTGTCTATTCCACGGCAGCCCTCCTTTGTGTACCCCATAGGGTTACATTTGGTCTCATAAAAGTATTGCTTCAGTTGGCCATTGGGGACAGGGACCTTTTCCAGGACGGTAACGGTCTGCCCAGACATGTCTATTGCTGTCTTTTTGTCCACAGCTGTCACCCACTGGCTAATACTATCACACACACTCAGCTCGCCACGCCGCGACGGGTCTGAATGCCGCCGTACCCTCATGGACATGTTAGCGGCGTCCAGGTAGTTTTTGTATTCCTCCAGGAGAAAAAGCAGCGGTGGCTCTAAAGGCACTTGGTTGCTGATCATCACCCGCGAGGCATACAGGTCGACATCCTTGGTCTCCGTGGTGACCACAGAGGAAGGACCCCCTCCTCCCTGGCCCTTGTCAGCTCCAGGCCCCAGCTGAGCTGCTTCTCCATCCACCTCCAAGAGCTCCTCAATCACCTGCTCAAACGTGTCTGTGAGCGAGGGCAGTCCTCCATGCTGGCCCGGCCCACCCCCGCTCTGTGGAGTCCCGTGGCCCTGTCCGGCAGTCACTGCAGCACCCAAGTAGCCTTCCGTTCTGTGGCCCCTTATACCTGGGGCGTCTCTCATGGGAGCAGCTCTCATGCAACTGAAGTACGAAATAACCATAGTAAGGAACAGGATGGTCATCACTCTTCTAACCTGGTGGAACTAGAGAGAGAGAGAAAGAGAGAGCGGGGAGAAGGATGAGAGGGGAGAGAGGATGAAATTAAGTGCAATTCATATGTATATAATCTTATGTAGCTATATTATGTATTATATAATATATCAACAGTTTTCTTCCATTGAGTTATCAGAGTTGTCTGCTTATACTATATACTGTTCATAATACACTCATTATCACAGTATTCCATAATATCTCAAGGTTGGATCACAATCTAATTGTGTTCCTTTCAGTTATTACTAAGCACCATTAGATGATGCACGCCTACCATCTCCACCCATTACTACCAGAGTATCACATTTCTCCTCCAGCTGCAAAGAAAGCCAACAGTCTGACACCATCATGAGTGCCGACTACTACTTGGCCAACTTGCAAATAACAGTATAAGTAATTACCATACATTCTTGTAAATTCAATTTTTTCTGTTTCCTCATACAACATTACAATATTTCCCATACAATATTTCCCATACAATATTTCCCACAAAGGCCTCAGAAGCAACATTAAGGGCTGCTGACACCAGCGTTTTCAACTGAGGCCAAGTTTTTTCAGACTGGGAGTGGATGTGGCTAGGCATCATATGCTTTAAATGTCAAAGAATTAGATTGCTAATAATCTCCTAATGGGCCATCCTACTATGAAGTGCAACCCAATATATCATTATTTTCTCTTCTTCAACAACAACAAACAACAACAATTTTTTAAACAATTATGTTAAACTGATAATGAAACTACAGTATGTCTTCATCATAATCATCATCATTATCATCATCATTATCTTTCTTATATTTGATGTTGTTATCCAAGGTTGGCATGTACAATATCATAAACGCTAAGGGCCTGAATACTTTTTTTTCAGTGTAGCTATAGAACAGGCAAAATATATCATGTTTCCAATCTAATACCATGTATTGTAGCTGAACACGTTTCATGTGTTATCCTGACTTCACACTACATTTCCCACAGGGTTAATAGAGACTTATTGATCGATTGATTGGTAGAATAAATGAGTGTTTCTGACTAGGTTCAGATAAGTGACTGTTTATTTTGTGTGATTTTGCAAAAGGCAACCAATATTTGATGTAATATTACCATTAATATGCTAAACTTGATAGGGTCAAATTGGGAGCAGGATTTATTAAGGGACATAGAGATGTTTAAATAAAGGAATGCTGAGAGTGAGCAGTAGCGCTAGCAGAGACTGAGAGAGAGTCAGTAAAATACTGGTTAGAGAAGTGAAGAGAAGTAATGTGCTTGCATCCTGACACACTCACGTACCCCTTCTATCAGATGCTTTCTCTGTACAGCTGCTCACATACATTTGGTGAAAATACATTGCAAGGGAAAGAATGCCACAAGTGCCCAACAGAGCCAAAATGTATCAATATACACACACACCCTCATCCTTATCCTCCCCCCTAGCTCACAATAGCATCTCTTACCTTTATGCCCTATGAGTCACAGCAATTCAACATATCCACGGACATCCCAGACCCAGAGTCAAACATATGAAAACAACCACAATATAAGAAACCTAGCTCTTGCTCTCCAGAGGGGTGCATTTAAAAATAGCCATGGCAGGGCTTTGACTGCACTCTGCATGCCGCCCTCCTTGTATCCCGACCTGATGCAGGAATACGCTCCAAGCAGATCCGTTCCCCCACCAGGCAGTGTGGCGGACTGAAGGACCTTAGCAGAAGGGAGGGGCAGACCCCACCTAAAAAGCATTTGTTTCATTCTTAATTGGCGTCTGGGGCTACGGCTGCGATTAGCCAACGCTACGGTGACTGCCATAGAGATATTGCATCTATAAATAGGCGTGCTGGGAGTCTCACAGTCTCGATTGAGAATATCACATCCTTCTCCTTAATGAGCCGCTGAGTCCCCAAGCTCAGTGACGTGTTTCTCCAGAGTGTGAGTGTGTGTTAGAGGGAAGGGAGGGGATGGAGGAGGAGAGGAAAGGAGGGCTTGGTTTGTACGTGTTTGCAGGGGGATGGGGACATCTTTCCTCCTACCGACAAGACAACCTTGGAGACAAAACATAGCCAAGCAAACATAGATGAGCAGGAAATCGTTCCAACATTTTCTCAATATTGTAATTTGAAAATAATTATTCATAAGAGGTAATCCTTTATCATCCTATAAAGTGTTCCTGTGACCTGTCAAATCCCATCATTAGGCTGCCCCAATATTCAAGGAAAACAAATACATGGACTGAAATCCCATCACACTGCTTACTGATACATGAACTGATTGGGGGTCCATCTTCATGTAGAAGATGCTGCAGCAGAGGTAGTAGTCCTTCTTCCCTGATGGATCACTGGGGCTAAGTTGCAGTAACAGGGGGTGGGGAGTCAGTGCAGGCGTCATTTCGCGGCATAACAACCACAGATGACGTCTCTCCCAGGTCTCCATAGGGGACAGGGTGGAGGGGAGGTGTTTTGGGGGCAGTGCCACTCATCAGTGTGCAATTGCCTGCCAGTCCTCTGGGCCTCCTCACACCGGGAACAACAAATAATTTTATTTCTAACTCAGCTATTTCCTGTTTCCATCAGGAAAATCAATATGGCTTATGCTCTCAATCAACATCCTGTTAAAATGCAATCTAGCCGTTGAATCCCTTCATTGCTGTGGGACTGGCTCAGAATAACAGTACTCTCTGAGACCTATCTAATTCAAACCAAAGTAAAAGTGATTCTCACCATGGCTGGTATGTTCTCATTTACTATATTAGATTTGAGAATATCTTCAGCTCTGAATTGGATTTTATGGTCCAATTTTTTAAAAATCTCCAGGTATTTGATTATCATGTACTGAATATGTACAGTATGGTGTGGAATAGAACAAGCAAACTTCCACACTCTATCCAGCCATAACATATATTCCGTCAAATCAAGATTTGCATCAATAAAATCAGTCCTTTACAGTTGCATTTGGTGCATTCAGAACGTTCATAGATAAAAGTTAATGGATTTCCACGTAGTGGCAGGGGTTTACGATGACACATTCAGATGAGCACCTGTTCAATTGTTGTGAGAGAGGCAGGCACAGCTATACGGTTGGGTTTAGAGAAAGCCTGGTGCCTTGCAGTGTTTGCTCTTCGTGTCAGGTGGGGATTATAATGAAAAATCTCCCTTTGACAGATGCTGGAGTGGATTCACAAACACAATGGTGTTTCAACCATGTACAAAACTCACCACATTATGACTTCATGTTTCACTTACACTTAACTTACACAGTCATGTATGTGGATAACATTTCTGTGGCAGTACATACTAACTTTCTTTTTCAAAGACATATTTTCTCAACATTCTTGTCTTAACACTCCTCTCTTTTCCAGTGAAAGGTTAACACATGTTTTCACTTTGAAAACACATTGTCAAGTAAGTCACTACGAGGGGGAAAATACCCTTTCTCCACATGATCCAAGATCCCTGTACATCAGCTTGTGCTATGGCTACACCAATCAACAAATGTTCCTATCCAGACTATTAAAATATGACATTTGGATGTGCTCCAAATAAATCTACCTAAAAGATAATGCTTAATTTATATGAACTATATATTTTGTAAACATACTAGAGGACTCAGTCACAATATACAAATGTAAGGCCATTACCCTTTTTTCCCGTAATAGCTAACAGATGCAAGCAAGAAACCACACGGAACCACATCTGACACTCGCAAATAGCATCTTCAAATGGATAAGCAACCTTTACTGTAGCTTTTCCTCCAGGCAAACTCTGATATAAAATAAATGTAATGACCACTTAAAACAAGACACGTTAAGACTGTTGGAATATGTTCCAGTAGATCTTGAAGGCCCTAATTGCATCTTTTCCATTGACAGACACTGTGGGCGTTGTCCTCCACCACCTCCTCTGGAAAGAACCAGTGAGTGTCATTAATGTGCCAGTTTGCAAAAGACAGGTCCAATAGCCTATATATAACAATATCATAATATTCAAAGGTTACCCACTTCATACTTAAGCCACCTCCTGATAAACGTAGTACTCTAATAAGTGCAACATTTCCTGTATGTCTATCCGCAAGTTGCACTTACAACTAATTAGTGGTGCAACATGTTAACCTGTCAACGTGACTGCAAACCAGGCAACACAGGTAAAATGATAACTACTTCAAAACTACAGCCTAACAATATTTTTTATGTGTAAATTGGCTGTTCAAATGACAAGTTTCCAATTGCTAGCCTTACAAGTTTCCAATTGCTAGCCTTACAAGTTTCCAATTGCTAGCCTTACAAGTTTCCAATTGCTAGCCTTACAAGTTTCCAATTGCTAGCCTTACAAGTTTCCAATTGCTAGCCTTACAAGTTTCCAATTGCTAGCCTTACAAGTTTCCAATTGCTAGCCTTACAAGTTTCCAATTGCTATACCAGTGTAGGCCATCTTAATTAATAAATAAACATAAGGTCTGCATTACATGTGAATTAATCTATTGACACTGTCAGACAGTGTCCCCACATAGGTCGACAAGCCCAGTACTCTGTGCTCTCTTTTGGATTTTTATAACCCTTAAATAGCCCTTATAAACCCTTAGGATAATTACATTTAGCAATGTGATGAAAGGCATGTCTTGGAGATAATGACTTTCATCGACAGTGCTCAAGTTAGCTTATTAGTCTACTGCACATATTTATATCTGAATAAATCAGTAGTATCTTAAAACGATGTTGATTGCAAGTTGATTGCAAGTGGTCTATACGAACAATAATAAGATAAAGGCTCAACAGCAGCACATTAGACCTAGAGCAAGTCCTAATTTAAAACGGGTGTCAAGCAGTTTCCATATAGTTGCGCTAGATGGCGTATTAGACCACGAAATGTTCTTAAAACCCAAATCCTCTCTCGCTCTCTCTCACGAACACACACACAGGCCTACACACACACACAGGCCTACACACACACGCACACACACGCACACGCACATACACGCACACGCACATACACGCACACACACATACAAAGTCAAATTCGAAAACATGAAAACTTGTGAAAAAGCACTGAAAGAGACTGAAAAAGCAAAAGGTTACTGAACAAAAAGAAAATCGTGTTTAACGGAATGTCATTAATGCATTTATAGTTAGTTTTCCAAGTCTGTGCCAAATTGGATCCTATTTTCAGAGCTATTTGATGCAATGTCCCGAGACAAACTAGCCTACACTAAAATACAGCAATAATCTCAGACTGAATTAAAATTTAAAAATCTCTACACCAAACATTAACAAGGTTTACTTGGTAAACAGCAGTATCCCGGCACCGCTGGGTTGTTCTCGAACGAGAGCGCATAAAACGTTGTTTCCGCGCGCTCCTTGATAATTGCACGACTGCTCCATGTAGGAATCCGTTTAATAATCTGTAATATTCATCCTCGCCTTGTGAGGTTATCCGGTTTAAGAGAGAGCTAGACCAACCTTGCAGGGTATAGCTGTTTCCTATAAAGTCTTAATGAGGTGCATCAAACTTTAAAAAATAATTTGCTTACAAACCTTTCTGGTTTTTGAGAAAAGAAAGTCCATTTACAGAGATTTGAAAAAAAAATATTATCTGAATTACGATGCTATATTATTTAACATAACATTTAGATGCATTTTATTAATGGGTTATGGGTTAAAATGAATAGGCTACAATAGGCCTACAGCCTATGTGGGTAGGCAATGTAGTCTACTCGCCTATTTCTTACAGTGGCAATAGCCAACACGGCTAAATGTACAACTAGTCGCATTAATTAATCAGCTAAATACATCAGAAAACGAAATGATTACCTCCACTGACCCCTTTCGAGGTCGCTATTAGAAATTCAATCAGCATAATAACGCCGTTTTTTAAAATTAATGAACAAGAGGATAGAGTTACATGTATCCTCTCTCAAACTGCGACCGAGTCGGTGCGCATGCATGATCCCCAACTTGATTACAATACTTTTAAACATCTCCCCACTCACAAAACGAGCGAGCATCGACACAGCAGAGCGAAAATGATCAAACAAGTTAAGAAAAACATACCTTTTACTGCCCAGTCGTAAAGGAGACCATTCAACAGGACAGTGTCATCTGGGATGTTTTGGACAACCCCCTGTGTAATTACTTAAGATATATTTCCCTGTACTGTCCGACAGCTTAGGGATATCTCTTCAGCTTTGGAGCAAATAGATTAAATTATTGATGGTGGAAATTGCATGGTTGAGGTAATGGACTCCCATGGCTGCACGGCTCCTTTGGAGATCGCTTAAAACCGAAGGGGTTGCATGCTATAAACTGCGCTGCGACGGCACTACGCGATGAGAGACCTCTTGAGCTTGAAATGACGCCTGTATCCCTTGCAACTACAGCAACTTACTACATAATGACGTTGCAACATGTGACTCGCCACTGGCTGACTGGTTGCTTGCCACCAAACACGGTTACCAGAGTCCTAAAGCAGGCCTAGCTCTCATCATGCTTTTTATACGCCTTTGGTCAACAGATGGGAGTGGGATAAAGAAGGGATTGGCAATGGATCTTTCTTCCGTGTTTCACTGACATCAGATGTGATATTTTTGTAGCTGTACTGTTCATAAAAAAGAATAACGCATTTGATTGTGTGCCATGTGGCTACATTGCGTGTAATGATAAGATGTGATTAGATCTGATATATATATATTATGACTACTACTCAGAACCTGGTTTTACAAAATCCCAAATAAAGCATGGAAATAAGAAAACCAATACCCTACCCAAAAAGAGATTCTTAGTCCATGCATTTGACCAGAAATATGGCATTTCTTTAGAGAACACTGTTACTTCAATTGTGGAATAGGACAGAAACACACATTCGTAATTAACGTGTTATAACTAAGTGTATATTCTGTATGGGATTGATTACGTCTACATGAGATTTACGACTAGCAGTGGATACATTGAAATGTTCCTGTATAAACCAGAAGATGTGTTATAAATGCAAAAGGTAAGCCTGCCTAGCTAGACCTCGTTTTCCTAAGCCTTTGAAATGGTTCATTGTCAGATCCCATAGGTAGGCTATGCCATGTATGTTATACCAACAAAAACTATGGGTTACAAGTAGATATAACCATCTCAGGGAATGTCCCAAGTTAAGACAAAGAGACATTCGAATAGGCTAGCTCTTGAAATTGTTGTAACTTAAATTGAAGAAGCCGCAGATTCAATAAAAAATAGCCATTTACCAGACGCTTTTATCCAATGTGATATGCAATCATGCGTGCACATATCATTTATATGTGGTAATCCCTCGTTGTGCTATTATATCAGCGCGAGAAAAAAACAGCACCATTGTCAGTGTTGTGGTCAGCGCGCCCACGAACTAAACATTCAGCACCGTGAACAGCGCCTCTATTAACACGCCGCATACTAAACATTTAGAACCGCAGACAGCACCACGATTTGCGCGAGGTGAAGGCCTGATCACTGATTGAGAACCAGAGCTACTGAACAGCGCCGCTTCCAGGCAACCTATATAATGAGAAGATTCCATGCCCTAGTTGTTGGGATCGATGCAGGCGGAAAGCCTACTGGTAGACACTTTTTGCCATTGTACCAATTATCCCCATTCCCTTTTCCCCTAACATAAAATTGTAAACTTCTCATACCACATAACTTGATCATATGAAAGCAAAAGTATTATCATTAAATACAAGGCTTCTCAATATTAAAGATATATACTCAAGAAAATGTACACGTTATTCTGAAGATCCCAGCAGTGTTCAATAAGGCTTGAATCAATAAACTTGGAGAAGGAACAAAAAATGTCTCACTTAAATTAATAAAGCTTTTGACTTAACCATCCAGTGGGTGTTTAGAGAAGTCAAGTTATGAAAAGAAAAGTTTCTGGGCTCAACCTAAGTCAAATGAAGGAAACAGCTCATTGTCCTTGTGGCTTGGACCTCCTCCAATGAAAGATTTACTGTGATCTGTTTGCTATATGGCCATCGTGATTCTTCTCTGTACAAGTTAATGAGGTGGATGGTTCTTACTTGGCATATAGCAGGATGCGATTGAATGCTCACACCTGCTTTGTGATTCACTCCACCTCCAACACACCCGGGGACATGCCAAGATGAATATAGCCCTCCCCGAAGGATCACAGTAGGCGAGGGCAAACTCTGGATGACAAAGAGTTGCATCAGCAATCGCTGAGCGACATGACTCCAACAAAAAAGAAGCTTGCACGGGGGCTGTTCCAACAAGGTAATTCATAAATAAATCACTTGGCATCTCATTAGAAGAACAACAACATGGTCTCTCTCATATCTGCAAATACAGCACAATGCAAGGTGGAGTTATAAGTAGTGGAAAGTTCAGGAGACTTGTTACCTAAGAGTTTGAGGAGATTATTTAGCATTTTGTGTAGAACT
This sequence comes from Oncorhynchus gorbuscha, assembly GCF_021184085.1. Classification (NCBI taxonomy): domain Eukaryota; kingdom Metazoa; phylum Chordata; class Actinopteri; order Salmoniformes; family Salmonidae; genus Oncorhynchus; species Oncorhynchus gorbuscha. The sequence goes on from NC_060176.1 coordinate 11,235,573, forward strand.
TCAAAATGAAGTTTAGCGTGTCTGAAATAAAGTGCATCGCAACTGAATTTAAAATGCATAGTTGGGTCAAGCTTAAGCAAAGTCAGAAAGAGCTAGCCAATACCGAGTACCATGCTGTGCTATGCTATGCAATGCTATCCTATAATATACTAGACTATACGTGTCAGTGCTAATTATGAGCCCTTGCACCTACAGTACACTCTGTGTCTGATGAAGGTTACATTGGGTGCCTAATCAGAACGTACTGCCCCTAAACTGAAACTCAGACACACTCACTCATGCTAACATAAGACCATTATGTTATGTTGAGCAGTGAACTAAACTGGCTTTCAGCATGCCACGTTCAGAATAAAAGTTAATTTCAGACAATCACCAATCCTTTTTCAGAAAATAGACATAATTCTTTAAGTTAACTGTGGGACATCTCCCACTACGATTATCTTTGTCAAAAAGTGTCATTTCTATGCGAAAAGAGTTCTCAAGAGTGATGGGCGCTTTACCATGAATGGTGTGGCAAACCAACATTTCCTTGTTTCACGTCCTTCATAACATTACAACCCTTGGACAGAAGCGGCATCCTCATGCTTTATTTTACCCATTGAACCATTTTCTACTCAGAAAAGGGCAGGTTGATGAATTAGATTTTTCATATAAACACGTAAAGTTACGCTACTTGAAGGGTACTATGAGGTGGTTTGAGCATGCAATTTAGAGCATGGTGATGGAGCCCTGTTCACTCCCATAGGTTAACTTAGGGGATGGTGGCAGTAACCAGAAATCTGAAGCATGGAATATACACTCTCTCCAGCTTTTACACCATTTTCAATGTAAGCAAACATTTAACTTAATTTTGTATTTTGGGTGAACTAAAACTTTAAAAACTAAAACAGACATCAACTTTTAAACAGATGGCTCTGAAGTCCATAAACAAATCATTTAGAAATATTGAATACCGTTTTGAAGTGTGGTTCACACAACATGATAGTCTTCTCTCACACAAGAAGCACACACTGTGGCACCCTATACCTGCTCTTCACTGACCAGATGCCCAAAACAACACTGATGACACTACACACAGGCATACATCTTTTCACATCTTCTCTTGCCAACTGTGACATAATTCTGACAAGTCAGCGATGCCAAGATCCACATTGAGACATGAACATTCAATTAAGACACCTTCCAAAGATACCTCTTGGAAGTAATCAGACAATAGAATAACAAGGCTCTGTGGCAGCATCAAATTGGGCATCATAAGCACATCTGCTGAGAATTCACACTTCAGGGTACAATTAACCCTTTCTCTGCTTCCCATGAAACATAATGAATATCCGACTATAGTGTTATTAAGAACCAGTGGTAAGTTTGAACTCTAGTCTGTCTATGTATATACTGTCCAAACCCTGTGGAAACACCTGGATGGGAAAATGCATAAGGCATAACAAGCTCAGCTGAAGGGAATTTGCAAGAAGTATCTCATCACTCTCTCTCTCTGTCTCTCTCACACACACAACAACAACAAAACAAAAACACACTCTTTGTTTTTTTGACTGCAGCATCAACTCACACAAATAAAATGTACATATTTGTCTGGGGGATCTAAGCGGAGCTATTATTTGAGCACTACACCTAAGTGTGTCAATAGGTAAGGTAAATGAGTCGCTCACCCCTGTCCATAACACAGGCATGCAACTTGATGTCAATATCAAAAGAGTGTGAAAAGCCAACCAGAGGTAGAGCTCAGCACCCCATTCCATATTCAAACACTCATGGCAGGTATCCTGAGTCCAACTCTACCGCGTAAGACATCTCAAAGTTATGCTGAACAAAGATATTAATTAGGCTACTGTGCATACACATATGCGCAATATGCATGCACACCAAATGCTTTTACAATTACATCTATTTTTCTGAGCACATTCAGTACAATGCACTCCCCTTTAATCAATTACATGTAATAACGGAATTGAGTTGATTGTAAATATGACAATTCCCTTATGCCTCTTTTCTGTTTTCTGAACAGACACAATTCATCGGACCTCATTGTTACACACACACACACACACACACACACACACACACACACACACACACACACACACACACACACACACACACACACACACACACACACACACACACACACACACACACACACACACACACACACACACACACACACACACACACACACACACAATTGTCCTGCAGTGGCGTCATGCCAGCAGCCAGTCAGACTCTTGTCTCGTTGGTTACAATTACCAGACAAGCGGCACAGCAAGGTATTGGTTTTGGAAACAACAACCTCGACATATTGTGTTGGATCAGCTTTTGTAATCATGTATTCCCATGATTTAAACTAACCAAGATGTGTCTCGGCATCGTTGAATAGATAAATAGCTGGGTTCAAACGTTTCAACCCGCCATAACTCATTATGATGACATGATAACTAGATGGATGGAGGTGCAGATGAGGAAAATCATGACGAGGCAGCCGCTGATTATAATCCGATTATTCTAATATTATTATCATTAGCCTATTCATATTATGATAATCATTATCCTTTTGTTGGTTTTGTTTTTTACTGTTACGTAAATGTCAAACTATCCCCTATTCAATTACGCACGAAAAGTGGAGTGTTATCAACTGTTAGCCTACTTCAGATTCTACCATGTAAAATAATAAAATACTTCAGAGAGCTATAGGCTATAGCTACAGCTATACATGTTCATAGACCTCACCATTTAAAGTTCATGAAAGGTTGACTCGGAAAACTAAACACCGTTATAGTAACGCAAACAGAAATATCTCTCATCGCCCCTGTGTCATCTATAAAGAATGAAACACGCATATTCTGTCAAATATGATGCCACAATAGCATTTCATGTTATTTGGAATGAAACCTACCATCCTCAGATTTGTTACTGACGCCCACCCCAACTCTGCAGCGCTAAGAGTGCGGAGAGGGGGGCGGGTTGAGGGAGATTCTCAGTAAGATAACACAACCCCATTTATGGACTGATCCGATGACGTACATTGCAGAAAGTTCTAAAAAAAACCTTCATACATACAAAGTGTGTCGTGCCACCCCGCAGACCCCCCCTACCCCGCCTCCGCTATTTCCTCCCTCCGCACGCCCACTCATAAACCCACGTCTCCTCTCGCTTCGACTTTCCTGAAGAAAATATGTTATTCCTGAGAAAATTATTAAAATAAAAACCTGACCAAATTAAGAAATCTAACAAATAACAATATACATGTTGCTTTGTATGCAGCCAATTTGTCATATTGTCGCTGGTCTATTAATTCATAAACCCACTGCAACAAATAAAACGAAAACGTTTAGGCGATCGATTCGTTAAGCATAGCTCTAGTAAGTATCATCTTGTTATAAAGCCTATTATATAAAACATTTTATTAATAATATTAACATGCGTCCTCTTGTTCTTATTATTACAGCTGTGATATATGTTACAACACACAGCGTCATCCTAACTAACGGGTCTCCTGCTTTCCTATAGGCAATAGCCTAATAAGTATACTCATTTCGTTCAATTATAAAGTAAAGTATTTAATTAAATAATGAGTCACGCATGGACTATGTTTTAAAGAGCCTTATTTGGTTTTCTAAGGCAAGCTAGAATTTTACTTAAACATGTCATTTAAAAACACAATGAAGCTGTAATAATTCAGACGTAGCCTATAAATGAGGATAGGCTCAATAATGCATTGAAATGTAACCCCACTGGACGCTTCTTGATTAAAACAGGGCTGCGAGCGCTTGTGGGCGTTGATATCTTAGGGTTTTTCTTGCAGCTGTGTGCCATTCAATAGCATCGTCCTGAAATCAGAATATTTGAACTGAAGCCGTACAAAGAGATAGATTGAATACCAACAATATCCACAGTTTCTTCGCTGGCACGCAAGACGAATTTCTAAAGTCCGTTGGCTGTTAAATCAGCAAAAACATTGTCGCCGGACTAATCAATTTGAGGATCAACGCAATCTTGCATGCCTGGTTTTCTACTGTCTTAAAAACCCACTGCTTTCGGGCAATTTCTTATCAAGCCATCTTATCTCGCACCACCTTTAGCCAGCCATAGCCTAACATCTGTCAATAGGCAGTTTGACCACGCCTATCTTTCTTGTAATTCCATATCTTTGATTGCATCTTTGAAATTCCTCTGATTTCTATGAGGTGATTTCTCGGTAATGTTTTTGTTCTTCATATTTCATTAAATCATTGTGTAATTTGTGGTTTTGCAATTTATTGTAAACGTGGAAGTTGTCTCCGACAGGTCGAATGTGGGCTACACAGACTTGCGCGCGGACAAAGAGGGGTAGCAGGTGATGCTAGTGCTAGAGTGAAAGCGCAGTATGAATGAAACCGAGAAGCGGCTGTAGTAAAAACACAAGTGATTTGATCGCGATGACGGAGGATGGTAAAGATGTTAAACAGATAAGAGTAGGCTATTTTTTGTCGCTTAGGGCTGAGAGAGGAATACAATAGTTTGATATGCGAGACAAACAAAAATAGATAGATAGATAGATAGATAGATAGATAGATAGATAGATAGATAGATAGATAGATAGATAGATAGATAGATAGATAGATAGATAGATAGATAGATAGATAGATAGATAGATAGATAGATAGATATGCCCTAATATGAAGCGAGTCAGTGAGAAGGTAGCCGGGGTTGAGGCTAATATTTTATTTAGGACATGCACCATTATTCTGCTTAGTGTCGGGTAGAATGATTCATGAATTGCGCATTCCAAAGTTCCATTTCGATTGGGAGACGGGATCCCGTAGCCTAGATTGTGTTGCAGTAAATGTAAAAATATATATTTGAGTGATTCTAAAGGTTTTGTTTACGAGTTGTATTAAGCTTCCCTTCATGCATAGCCTTGGTAAGTCGCTCTGAACAAGAGCGTTTGCTAAATGTCTACAGCATAAACCTAAACGTGTGCTTTGCGTGTTTTAATTTAAGGCTCCGTCATGCACTCATAGTACTGAGAAATATTGTAATCTGTATAAAAATATACATCCTTCAAACGAAACTTTCATGAGATGAAATAGCACCTTGCATAAATCCATAAACGCTGACTGTTGTCAATCAAATCAAAATAGTAAATTGGAAAATAATTAGCTGGATATAATTTCACGCAAATCAATGCACAATACCATGACGGTGCATTTGATAGGATCCAAGTTTCAATTTGAAACCACAAAACAATATAAGCGATAATGACAAGGATGGCGGATGAATAACAATGAATCACAATGGAGGGAACTCTTACCTTTTTAAGGGCTGACAACCACTATCAGTGGTTAGATCTCCAAGACCAAGACTTGCATTTCCCAAAGTTAACGCTGTATACCAAGACTGGAGCTTGAAAAGAACGCACGCCCTATACAGCGGCTCTAAGATTTCAACTTTCACATGCTCTAAGTGGCGAGACAAATCTCAAAGCGCAAGACCTTCATTGACACGCGCTTTTCTCCTGTTTTCCGTTTTAGATCACAAGGCTCCCTCAGCATACTCTTACCAAAAGTTGAAAAAAATTCCCCAGCTTTGGTAAGGGAACAGCAAAAGAGAGTTGATGTCCACTTGGTGTTTTAGTCCATGCAACGACTCCGGTGCCTCTGTCCAACGTGCTGAAAGCATAACACAGCGAGGGTAACTAAGGGGTTAAAAAAAATCTATAGTTTTCTTAAGTACCATTTGATACTGCTTTACTCTACTGCTTCCCAACGCCTCGTCACGTGAACGTTTTTCTCCCCAAGCCAGTCCTGTTAATATTTGATCACATGTTGGCCGGACCTTAAGAAAAGCAGCACCTGTACCAAAAGCCTCTAGTCACCACAAAGACTCAATCAAATAGCATCTCCAAATAGCTGTACACCTAACAATGCTGATCCTACTGCGTTATTGCCGCACTCTTCAAGTCATGTATTGGGCAGGACGACAGATACACACACGTTGCTTTTCATTGGCACCACACTTGAAAAAATGATATTCAATACATACCATAACACCCTGGTTAGCAATATACACAACCTTAAAGCCGTCAAATACAATACAGCACACTCGCACATTTCGCGCACAGATGATACAATATATCCCAATACATAATTTACCTGCATTTCTTGAGTTTAGAAATGACTCCCCATCTTTTTATAGAAGCTTTGCCAATATTATCCTTCTTAACAAACTCATGGGTTTCTGTTGAGAGTTTCTTAAGTAGCCCACAGAGTCCATCCTATGATCCAGCTATATAGCTAGCCTAAATTAATTCCCGGATTAAATCGCAAGCATTGCTATTTCTTGGATACCATTCCTGTTTCGATTGTATTTCCATGTTTACTTACCATTTTCCTCTACGCTGTCCTGGAGATAGAAGTGTCTTAATATCCACTCACTCCAACAGATGCTGGTAGGTAATGTGTCTTGTTTGAAGTCATCATATGAGAACTTCTGCTGTGCTCAGTAGATCGCCCACCACTTCGGTGATTTATCAATCTAATAACCCTTTGCAATCTCCGCGTGTTTAAACTCTAACACCTTGGTGGCTCTACAGTCAGGACAAACAACAACCAGCCGCGATTTTCACAAAAGCCTGTGTAGATAGAAAGACAGATATACGCAATACCCTCTCCCGGACAACGCCATTAGAGGTCTTACGTGATTGAAATAAGCGAAGGCAGTCAAGTTTATGAGGGACCCCAAATGACCACTCAATGAATACAATCTCAGTTCTTTAAATTAGGCTATGTTTGCACAATAATATTGAGCCCCCTAACAGTTTTACAATATAAGACATATGCACGAAGTAGCCTAGGTTATATCTTTCGCTGCCTATATATTGTTACCACTCAGGCAATATTACGCAAAACCGCCACAACTTTTAACATTTCGATTTTTTTTTTACAATCAGAGGTGGGGTGATATCCGATAAAACAAACAATTCTCAACCGTTTATCGTCCCTCTCGCTAGTGAGATTATGTTCTTTGAGAACTTGTTGCTGCTAAAAATAAAACTAGCGTTGAGGACGAAACAGAGCCAGACTCATATACTTACATTTGCAATATACTGTTATTTGCTTCGTTTTCAAATGCCTAGAAAAATCAGAAGTGAATCCACGTCTTCAAGTAGCCTAGGCTATGCCCTAAACTTCTAGATATGTTTAGGTATTTCGCTGTAGCTCACAACTCAATGGTTTAAATCCTAAATGTTTCAGTTTACAATCATTAATTCCAAGTTCAAACGCGATATCTGTTTTCAGTAAAATTCCGTCAGTTGCACGGCGAACACTCAGCCATCTAATTGTTATGCAGTGACGAAGCGCTATGCTTGGGGTATTCGTCACACCTGTGACACTCGTATATGCGCTACAAATGTACTGGTAAGTAACATGAGTAATAGGAGAGATTTGCCCAACTTTGAACCAGGATTCGAACTATCTAGGGAATTGTTAGTGAAACAGAATGGTATTAATAATTTGTCGCTCATGGCAAATACTGTAGGAATGGTAGCCTATGGCTACATTAAATCTCTAGCACATGAACACACACAACAAATATGCTTCGTGGACTGTCGGACTAATTAGACAACTAGGTTTAACAATGTAACACACTACTCAATCAGATGGCTGTACCTGAAAACACGATGTCACTGACACTTGCATGCATGGTAACCCTCCCCTAAGTCTAATTCTGTACATACTGTATGTCTATTTTAACTTTCAGTCCAAGGGACCACTTCTAGGGTAAAGAGAGATAGCATTCCCCAGGTACACATCCATAAACTCCATCAACCTGTGTGTGTGTGTGTGTGTGTGTGTGTGTGTGGGTGTTTGTGTGTTACTGTGTGTGTGTTTTTGGGGTGGGTTATGGAAGTCAAGAGGGCTATGCAAGACCATGAAGTCCCTGGAATCAACTCGATACCTTCAAAAACATCACTTGTGCACAATCAGATAGCCTATTCTTTTTACGGAAAATGTATTTTTTACATAGCTCATCACATATCAACTAAATGTGGATGTAGTTTCCATACCTGTTCTACAGCAAGGCTATTCCCTAAGACTGTTTTTGTTTGGCAAAAATAACAGCACCCAAAAATAAGTCTCCCTCCATGGCAATGGATACTACATTTTCCTTTTTAATTCTCACTTACTTTAGACGCCGATCAAGTCCGCGCTAAATTAAGGCAAACTGTGAATGAACCACACATTATTAGATCACTAAGTTTGATTAGTAGTAGCCCTCCCACAAGCACATAGCACAGCTCTCTAGAAGGTGGTACATTAGAATGTACTTCACCCGTCACCTCTCTGTCTTCTACCGTCATCCTACTCTGTCCTCCTTAGTCCTCCTCATAACATGGCAACTTGACTTAAATCTACTTGTTATGTTGTTAACGCTTCTTCTGCTCCCACAGCTTTCACACACTCTTCCACTGACTCATGCTCGCCCCTTTTCCACTATCCATGCCCTCCTCCGCACTCTGCACCACAATATCTTATGGCTCACTCCGAGGTCACCAATTGATCACCTGATTGTTGGACTGCATGTTAGTTGGCATGCCATTCTCCCCTATGCCAACAATATCAGTCACCTCCTGTATACAAAACATGCACATTACTTTAAGTGTTGTAGATGAACTGGTTCTCTACAGGAATATTCTCTTATCTTTCCAAGCTGTGATTGGACAGATCCAAGACTGATCAACACCAAGACCATTCCAGGAAGTGATTCCTACAATGGGGCCATGTACCAAGAACTTCATCTTTAAAGCAAAACAGGTCAGTAAACAGCAGGGACCGTACATTTAGCATTCTTGAAACAAAAGTCCCAAAGCAATTAAAACAGACCAGGCTATGTTTCATTACAGCATGTTCACTATGCACACAAAAGGGAACTCAGTTTCAGTCAGCACAAAAACTCAGTATGAGCAAAATACATTGTAACAAACATATGAGAATTTGTTACGAGTCAACACATTGATAGGATACATTTCCAGTTCCTGAATCCTCAACGAACAGAAACTAGACCTACTCCTGTGAGAAGTACTCACAGGTCCCACCATTATGCATTCTTCATGGGGTCAGGGACGGACTGGGACCTGAAATCGTCCCAGGGATTTCTAACACACTGGCCCATTTTTTTCCCTCGAGGCTCATTATTAGCCAAGTAATGATAATTCTGTACAAAACCCCCTATTTATACCTGCCCACTGCTAAAGATGGACCAGACCATATGGCATTTGCCCTAACTGCCCCATGGCCAGTCTGTTTCTGCAGGGGGTGAGCAACTCTTCACCTGCAGCATCATCAACTAACTACCTGTAGGTTCTCTATCCAGGATTCTCTCGTCTCATACAGTAGTCACTAAGGTTTTAGTTTGTAAAGTGCCCGCCTACATTTTATTTGTCCATCAGCATTTTCCTTCGTTGCCTGTAACGACAACTATTATGGGTGAATGGGTCCTAAGAGGATTGCGTATCATTACTCTGTCTTAATCTTTGTTCCATAAATATTGATAATGAGTGCCTCACGTCACGAGTTACTAGTACCTGCGCCCTCAGATCCCAGTCCATCTCTTCAACTTCTCTCCCCATGTCTCTGTTTACAGGATGTTAGCCTCTACAGATGAGTGCATACTGATGGCGGGATATCTCTAACCCTCAGATCCCAGTCCATCTCTTCAACTTCTCTCTCCATGTCTCTGTTTACAGGATGTTAGCCTCTACAGATGAGTGCATACTGAGCACATGGATTTGCACAATTACTAGCATGACAGTGAAACTATTTCACTCCCTTTTTATTTACCATTAAGAATCCAATATGCAGAAAGAGTAAGTATTTTCCTGCCAAAAAAGACCCGAGAGAAAAGAGAGAATTGTTTTAAATGATGCTTTTGTAACGCAGACACCCCTCTCGTATTTCGACTGCCCTTTAGGAAGAGAACACTAGCAAAACCTATTTATCTTCTCATCACGGTGTGCTGAACTCTTTGTAGTTCTTCTCTGTCATGCTGCACTGCAACATCAGAATCAATATAGGTTTATCAGATTACATGTCCCCTCCCCAGCCTACCTGCTAGTGTCATACCCAAGTCATATTCTGTTGGTCCAACTTGTAACATAAAGTGACTGGCCTTCATGGCCAAAATCCTAAGGTAACCACAATGATATGGGGTAAAATAAAATCTACCTAGATGAGGAACAGGAATGGCCAGCATAGTCATTACAGGCTGTCAGTCATTTCCTTCATAACAATGTATATTTTTACTCTGTATTAACTCTCTTCCTTGTTGTTGTCAAATCCCACCGAGCACAGACGTCAGTTCAACTAACATTAATTCAATGTGAAATCAACAAAAAATGTCACCATGACGTTGGATTTAGGTAAAAAGTCGGGTGAAAAAAAGTACTTTTTGAAAATCCAATCAGTTTTCAACATTGATTAAAAATCATCACATTTTTGTTGTTGTTGTTGTTGAAATGACGTGTAAAGAACGTTGATTCAACCAGTTTTGCCCAGTGGGGTGATGTGTGTTTGTTCATGGCTCTGCAAGGGCCTGTTGCATGCTGACAGCTCTGAGCTTGTCATAAACCATACTCTGTCAGGTTTGCCTGAGCTCATCACTAAATAGCAACATTTCAGAACCAACCATGTACATTTCAAAATAAATTAAATATACATGTTGCTATTACTTTGGGGCTTTTGCAAGTCTGTAGAGCTGCTTGCCCTCCCTGAGCTGAAGGTAAGAATGAACACGCCCATTTCACTAGGGTAAGAATTGCTCCTCTTAATAAACAACATATACCGTGATGGTATTGCTCAGTCCAAAAGCAGTAGTTCATTGGCCCATGTATGTGTACAAAGAGGTAGGTGTACATTTGAATAAGTACATTTGCATACGGTTCCTTAGCCAGGCCAAAGGCATTGCAGGCTTCCGAGGAGTGCTGACCCTATCATTTGCATTTATGACTAGCCTGACAACCCACACAGTCCATTACACTAATATAAAAAAATAACTACCTGAAGTGCAATAGATTGACCCTCAATTCTTACAACATATTGATATTAGTCCAGTTAGTCAGAGACACTGTCTTCCATACTCATGGAAGTTTCTGCTGGGGGCCAAGTTCAAAGCTAACTACTCCCATTACAAATAAGTGAGAGAGAGAGAAATACTGGTCATACCATCCCCTTTTCAGCACCCAACTTTCACACCCCTAAAAGCTATCTGTTACGCCATCTTAAGCCCTCACTCTATTCACTGGAGTAGGACTCATATCTATACTTTTGTGTATGCTATGGGAAAAGCAGTTTAGGGGTCATGATCTGCTGGGCTCTATTTATGATATTGTTCACAGAAGGCAGCTGAGATGAGAGAACTTTTATTCAAGCATACAGTCAGAACAAAGCTGTCAGTCAACACAAAGTCAACACCCAATTACAGTGTTGGGGCCTTGTGTAAATCTCACACTTCTCTGGCTCCATGCAGATACTTAGCATTTTTATATGATCAACTTATACCTACGGACATGACCAGGCCCATGCAGTTGCTGTGTTTAAATCCATTGGATTTACAAACAAATATTTTTTTACCTGTCAACATGTTTTCTATGTTTCACCGGTGTGAGCAATTTGCTACCGATGTTGAATATAATTGAGGTAGAATATTTGTCTCAAAACTTGAAGTCCTTTTAAATGCAGCAGGTGCATGGATGAATGTCACTATAGGACAGCTAATGAAGCATCAACACAGGGCTAATGTGTTTGTGATGTGATGCTTCTGTAGCATTACTCAACGATTCCTAACATGTCCCTCACTTCAACCCACTATCCACCCCCAACAATAAAGTCATACAAAATTCCTCATTACACTTGAGAAACAGACGGTAGGCACAAAGGTTCAAAGTTAAGGTCTTAAAGTGAATAAAGGCTCTCCAGTGAATGGTGAGGAATTGTTAAGGATGATACAAAGGAGTGGGATTTCTCCTGCATTTGTCCACGAGGGATATCACAGCCAAAGTTTCTCGATACATCAAAGGGCCGCGGAAAATAAAAGCACACTTGTCAGGGGCGAACAAACTGCTTCCTTTGTGCATTCTACCAGCCAAATTCAGGGACACAAAGCCTTTGGATGTAATACACTGCAAAGAAGGCTTACCATTCAGATGACATGCTTTGCTCTGGCAGTTTGCTGTGTGCTTTTGTCTGCCCTGACCAGGACAGATATATAACATCACTGCATCAGAATCCTTTCAGTCCCTTTTACAACCTGTTAAAGACTCCAATTACACAACTTTTTTTTACAACAAAGTAAACTTGATGCAGCCAGATAAGACAGGGACTGTTAACACTTGCACCTCTAAGGCCTGAGGCCTAAAATGAGTGTCAGGTTCTTACTGGTTTTAAGCAAAGAGGTACTCTCAGATCGGATTGGACAAATACACATTGTTGTGGCAGGGAAGCTAAGTCCTCTTTTTTGTTGTCCCATTCTGAAAACCTATGTTCGATGCATGCTTACTCACAGTAAACTGACCTGCAGCGCCACACCAATTTACTAATTATTTTTGTATTTTTGTTATTTCACCTTTATTTAACCAGGTAGGCTAGTTGAGAACAAGTTCTCATTTGAAACTGCGACCTGGCCAAAATAAAGCATAGCAGTGTGAACAGACAACACAGAGTTACACATGGAGTAAACAATTAAACAAGTCAATAACACAGTAGAAAAAAATGGGCAGTCTATATACAATGTGTGCAAAAGGCATGAGGAGGTAGGCGAATAATACAATTTTGCAGATTAACACTGGAGTGATAAATGATCAGATGGTCATGTACAGGTAGAGATATTGGTGTGCAAAAGAGCAGAAAAGTAAATAAATAAAAAAACAGTATAAAAACAGTATGGGAATGAGGTAGGTGAAAATGGGTGGGCTATTTACCAATAGACTATGTACAGCTGCAGCGATCGGTTAGCTGCTCGGAGAGCTGATGTTTGAAGTTGGTGAGGGAGATAAAAGTCTCCAACTTCAGCGATTTTTGCAGTTCGTTCCAGTCACAGGCAGCAGAGTACTGGAACGAAAGGCGGCCAAATGAGGTGTTGGCTTTAGGGATGATCAGTGAGATACACCTGCTGGAGCGCGTGCTACGGATGGGTGTTGCCATCGTGACCAGTGAACTGAAATAAGGCGGAGCTTTACCTAGCATGGACTTGTAGATGACCTGGAGCCAGTGGGTCTGGCGACGAATATGTAGTGAGGGCCAGCCGACTAGAGCATACAAGTCACAGTGGTGGGTGGTATAAGGTGCTTTAGTGACAAAATGGATGGCACTGTGATAGACTGCATCCAGTTTGCTGAGTAGAGTGTTGGAAGCCATTTTGTAGATGACATCGCCGAAGTCGAGGATCGGTAGGATAGTCAGTTTTACTAGGGTAAGCTTGGCGGCGTGAGTGAAGGAGGCTTTGTTGCGGAATAGAAAGCCGACTCTTGATTTGATTTTCGATTGGAGATGTTTGATGTGAGTCTGGAAGGAGAGTTTGCAGTCTAGCCAGACACCTAGGTACTTATAGATGTCCACATATTCAAGGTCGGAACCATCCGGGGTGGTGATGCTAGTCGGGCATGCGGGTGCAGGCAGCGATCGGTTGAAAAGCATGCATTTGGTTTTACTCGCGTTTAAGAGCAGTTGGAGGCCACGGAAGGAGTGCTGTATGGCATTGAAGCTCGTTTGGAGGTTAGATAGCACAGTGTCCAATGACGGGCCAAAAGTATATAGAATGGTGTCGTCTGCGTAGAGGTGGATCAGGGAATCGCCCGCAGCAAGAGCAACATCATTGATATATACAGAGAAAAGAGTCGGCCCGAGAATTGAACCCTGTGGCACCCCCATAGAGACTGCCAGAGGACCGGACAGCATGCCCTCCGATTTGACACACTGAACTCTGTCTGCAAAGTAATTGGTGAACCAGGCAAGGCAGTCATCCGAAAAACCGAGGCTATTGAGTCTGCCGATAAGAATATGGTGATTGACAGAGTTGAAAGCCTTGGCGAGGTCGATGAAGACTGCTGCACAGTACTGTCTTTTATCGATGGTGGTTATGATATCGTTTAGTACCTTGAGTGTAGCTGAGGTGCACCCGTGACCGGCTCGGAAACCAGATTGCACAGCGGAGAAGGTACGGTGGGATTCGAGATGGTCAGTGACCTGTTTGTTGACTTGGCTTTCGAAGACCTTAGATAGGCAGGGCAGGATGGATATAGGTCTATAACAGTTTGGGTCCAGGGTGTCTCCCCCTTTGAAGAGGGGGATGACTGCGGCAGCTTTCCAATCCTTGGGGATCTCAGACGATATGAAAGAGAGGTTGAACAGGCTGGTAATAGGGGTTGCAACAAATTCACAAGGTTTTACAGATCAACTCGCTATTTTATCTATTCCATACACAACATACTTATGATAGGCCGTCATTGTAAATTACTTGCCTAGTTAAATAAAGGTTACATTTAAAAATGTAATTATTCAATTATTTCCAGCATATACTTACTTCTTGGTCGATTTAGTATTATTATGCTGTAGCACACCATCATTAACCGTGGTATAACATATAGGTAATTTGACATTATTTACTATTTTAAAGAATGACATACTGTAGAACTGTAACATGTAATATGCTGTGTAGATCATGTGTTTTGCCATGGGGTAATGCCATTGTAGCCACCCCAGTATGAGCCCAAGTATGACACAAGCTTATGAATGATTTACAAAGCTGTTATGTCATGTTTGTGAAATGACTTATTTATGCAGGCTTTTGATTTGCACTTCTATAAACATGACTGATATGTTTGTTGTGCACTAGAAGATGAGGGGATTTTACTTTGGAGGGCATTTTTTGACAATAACCATGGCCCCATGGTCGCTCTTCACAGCAAAGCTTTACACCATTCTTCTTTCTCAGGGGCGCCTGGGCTTCGAATTAAAGGATTTTTAATGTGCTTTAAAAAAAGTCTTTAAGCAAATGGTATGAGTCATCGTTAAGGTCATTTGCCTATCGCTGTAAATGAGTGTGGGTGTCTCACTAACTTGCAGATATAAGCTGGATTTTGTTTTTATTATTTGAGAGCTATATTTGTACAAACAAGAAGGGAAAATGAAACTTAGAAGAATATTATCACCCCCCTCCTCCCTCTCCAGTAACACCTTGTAAATGAAGTTAAATGTCAACCATTACAAACGTCTGCTTCTCCTGATGAAGACATGAGCTACCCAGATGTCTATGTAACATAGGAACTCCAACTGACCTCTTCTCCCTTCACAATTCTATGTATTCTACAATTCTAAGTACACATTAAAAGCCTTGCCAATGTAAGGACCAAAAGTAATGTACAAAAGATTATTCTCTTGTTGTTCTGTCAAACATAAGGACCTTTTCACACCAATAATACTAGTGCAGCCATGATTTAATAAGGCTGCCATGGAAACACAATAGGTAACTCTCCCTTCATCATCCAACATCGACAAGACTTAAAGAGATAGTTCACTCAAATTTGTAATTGAATAAAGTATTTTCTTACCCTAGAAATTGTCTTTAGGAGTGATGAGACCATAAGTTTCCACAACGAAAGTCCAAGATGGCTAACATTATCTTCATTACTAAAATCGTACAGATAGGCTACCTCAATCCAACTTCTATCATGACAAATGATCACTCCTTAGATTTGTGTCTCTACTAACGGGAATGTTAGGAACATTTGCTTTTTTCTATGTGTGAGGGGTCTCAATTAACAGGGAAGTATTAAAGGAAGTATAACACCAAGGACATAATTGGAGCATAGAAGAACATGCTGTGTATATCATGGAATGATTGACAGGACTGTAAGCGTTGTTCTCGGATCAGCTTTCTCTACTCCAATCATGACCTTAACACAGAGAGTTAATACACAGTGTTGGCACTGCGCCATGTCTTTGAGAGAAACCTTTGGCCTGTGCTGGCCAACATCAAGGTTAACCTGTTTTGATAGACTTTGTTCATGCACAACAGCCGTTCATCTTTCTAAATGTGCATGCTTTACGAATAAATGTTGATGAAATATAAATACATATTGCCCTGTTACAATACAATTGACTTATATCAGCCTATTTGGTTCCTTTTGGATATCTAGGTTCTTGGTAACACTTCACATTAAGTTACACTTATTCTTGTGTAGTAAAGCAGTAATTAATAGCAACAACATTGTATTACCACGTTGTTACATGTTCATTTCGTAAATGCTGTGCAATTGGATAGAGAAGGTCAGGTGTTTTTGTTTTTACACTATTTGAATAAGGAAAGGTTGTTGAAGGTTGAGGTTGAGAAACCGGCTCTGAACAGTAATCAGTTCGTAATCTCTGCGTCAACCACCCCTTGAGGTAGAAACCATACAATATACTGTGTTTGTGGCATATCTACCGTCGTTACAGCTTCAGATTCTGTTTTCCTTTCACAAAGAGCCTCTTTACCAGGTGAATTCGTTTATTTTCCAATAAAAATGGCCGAATATAGACATCAGCTACATAGCCTTCAATCTATTTTGTCTAGCATGTCTTCTTGAAGATCCCTTATTTAAAACCTAATCACTTATCAATCTGAAAATCATACTCAGAAGGCACGATTCAGATGGTGAACAACACAGTGGCAAAGCTGGGGTAAAGCTGTAGTGCTGAAATGCAAGGCTACATGCACAATACAATACTTTCCCCCGAGGGTGAGTCATAACAAGCTCTATACATTTTGGGTGTGTTTTGGCTGAGTTCCTGAGTAGAGGTAGCAGGGCTGAGCACACTGCTGAGCCATCACAGCTATATAGTGATTTTATGTCACTTTAGTTCATAACAGCAGACATTACCTGGTAAAGAGATTATTTGTAACCCCCCTACCACCTATGCACACTCCACTATTGCCATCACACAGTGCTCGACAGTACGTTGATGAAGGAATTCCATTATTCAATCGCTGTTTATTAAAGTGAGGTAACATACCAATTCTCAAAAGTGTATGTAGCTCAGTTGGTAGAGCATGGCGCTTGTAACGCCAGGGTAGTGGGTTCGATCCCTGGGGACCACCCATACGTAGAATGTATGCACACATGACTGTAAGTCGCTTTGGATAAAAGCGTCTGCTAAATGGCATATATTATTATTATTATTATTATGACCAAACACTGGCTTGGTTAAACAGACACAAAAAAACCAAGTGTCCCTTTAGTGGTTTTACACATCATCATGATGATGTGGCAGCAACTTGCTTTTTGAACAGTCTATATCTTGAAAACTTGATTGCTGTGACATGCAACACATTTTGGGAATCTATCAACAGTGGACTAATGATTTTTTTTTGAGTGGATTATTCCTTTAACCAGGACTAGGATATATGGACATATATAAAATATGGGCATATATCTTGGTCCAGGACCAGGATATATGGGCAAAACATTGAATATATGCATTAGGAATATCGTTCTTATAATCATTTTAACAAACCAAACCGTCAATATATTCTATTTGAATATTGGTGTAGTCAATCTCCTAGCTAGACACCCTGCTAAGATCTCTCTGCAAATTAACCACCAATATATCAAGGCAGATTCATGG
This sequence comes from Oncorhynchus gorbuscha, assembly GCF_021184085.1. Taxonomy (NCBI): domain Eukaryota; kingdom Metazoa; phylum Chordata; class Actinopteri; order Salmoniformes; family Salmonidae; genus Oncorhynchus; species Oncorhynchus gorbuscha. The sequence goes on from NC_060176.1 coordinate 11,253,227, forward strand.
TACCTGATAATACCAAATAGGAGTTTCAAATCAAAATCAAAATTAAATTAATTCAATCTAATGAAATGAATCCATTCTCATGAAATCATGCACCACAATATAAATATATAGAGTAGAAATTGACAACAACTAACAAGCTAATGTACAACTGTCAATACATTTGTGTAATATCTTATATGACCTATCAGAACAATAATGTTACTGATAGCTATAGGAAACCGCCAAAATAATGGAAACACTTCACTTGAGTAAATGAGGGATAGTATATTGAAAGCAGGTGCTTTAACCCGGCCAAGGCTTTCGACTCTGTCAATCACCGCATTCTTATTGGTAGACTCAACAGCCTTGGTTTCTCAAATGACTGCCTCGCCTGGTTTACCAACTACTTCTCAGACAGAGATCAGTGTGTCAAATCAGAGGGCCTGTTGCCCAGACCTCTGGCAGTCTCTACGGGGGTGCCACAGGGTTCAATTCTTGGGCAGACTCTTTTCTCTGTATACATCAATGATGTCGCTCTTGCTGCTGGTGATTCTCTGATCCACCTCTAGGCTGACGACACCATTTTGTATACTTCTGTCCCTTCTTTGGACACTGTGTTAACTAACCTCCATACGAGCTTCGATGCCATACAACACTCCTTCCATGGCCTCCAGCTGCTCTTAAATGCAAGTAAAACTAAATGCATGCTCTTCAACCGATTGCTGACCGCACCTGCCTGCCCGTCTAGCATCACTAATCTGGACGGTTCTGATTTAGAATATGTGGACAACTACAAATACCTAGGTGTCTGGTTAGACTGTAAACTATCCTTCCAGACTCACATTAAGCATCTCCAATCCAAAATTAAATCTAGAATCGGCCTCCTATTTCACAACAAAGCATCCTTCACTCATGATGCCAAACATACCCTCGTTAAACTGACTATCCTACCGATCCTTGACTTCGGCGATGTCATTTACAAAATAGCCTCCAACACTCGACTCAGCAAATTGGATGCAGTCTATCACAGTGCCATCCGTTTTGTCACCAAAGCCCCATATACTACCCACCACTGCGACCTGTATGATCTCACTGGTCCTCGCTTCATATTCGTTGCCAAACCCACTGGCTCCAGGTCATCTATATGTCTTTGCCAGGTAAAGCCCCGCCGTACCTCAGCTCACTGGTCACCATAGCAGCACCCAACCTTAGCACGCGCACCAGCAGGCATATTTCACTGGTCACCCCCAAAGCCAATTCCTCCTTTGGCCGCCTTTCCTTACAGTTCTCTGCTGCCAATTGGAACTAACTGCAAAAATCACTGAAGCTGGAGACTCATATCTCCCTCACTAACTTTAAGCATCAGCTGTCAGAGCAGCTTACAGATCATTGCACCTGTACACACCCCATCTGTAAATAGCCCACCCAACTAACTCATCCCCATTATGTTATTTTGCTCCTTTGCACCTCAGTATCTCTACTTGCACATTCATCTTCTGCACATCTATCGCTCGTGTTTAATTGCTAAATTGTAATTATTTCACCACTATGGCCTGTTTATTGCCTCCCTAATCTTACTTCCTTTGCACACACTGTATATAGACTATTATATTGTGTTATTAACTGTACATTTGTTTATTCCATGTGTAACTCTGTGTTGTTTGTGTCGCACTGCTTTGCTTTATCTTGGCCAGATCGCAGTGGTAAATGATAACTTGTTCTCAACTGGCCTACCTGGTTAAATAAAGGTGAAATATATATCTTTTTTAAAACACAGGTGTGGTTCCTGAGTTAATTAAGCAATTAACATTAAGTAATGCTCAGGGTCATGTATAAAAATGCTGGGCAGGCCATTATTTTAGCTACCATGACTATGCCCCAATAGGATGGCAATCCCTCCATCCACAGGGCACGAGTAGTCACTGAATGGTTTGATGAGCATGAAAATGATGTAAACCATATGCCATGTCCATCTCAGTCACCATATCTATACCCAATTGAACACTTATGGGAGATTCTGGAGCGACGCCTGAGACAGTGCTTTCCAACACCATCAATAAAACACAAAATTATGTAATTTCTTGTCAAAGAATGGTATCGCATCCCTCCAATAGAGTTCTGGACACTTGAATAATCCATGCCAAGGTGCAATGAAGCTGTTCTGGCTCATGGTTGCCCAACGCCCTATAGTACACTTTATGTTGGTATTTATCTTGGCAGTTGCCTGTATAGGTTACTTTAGATCACTCACCTTGTTTGATAAAGCAGATCTAAGTGCATCCACATGTACTGTACTTATGAGGCCAGTTGAAAATGAGACACTAGCATCTCCATTGAGATTATCAAGTTTGACAGGAAACCATGGAAAGATTTGATTCATACAATTTGGTGAAACAAGATCCTGTGGTGCTATTCCACCTGTGCAATCCAAGCATAAAGGAATCTGTGCAGCAAAGCTTACCTTATTATGTAGCTAAAGTAGGTGTCACTTGTCAGGCAACAGCCTATGGACTGCAGTATCTCCTAGTGCAGGCCCAGATCCAGAAAAGAATATATCAGAACCCCAAATCAATGTAATGCCAGGGTTCTGTCCTGTTCTGTTGGTAGGGAGTGGGTCCCAGCAACCATCTTCTACTGCTCTGCTTTACATTTCAAATCCAGGTTGAATGACAGATATTTCCATAAACCCTTTTTAAATATTTAAATTAAGCAACATGGGACAGAGACCAAAGCTATCCTTTACAACAAAGCCAGTTTCACTGGATTGATAATGATAATTAAAACATGGTAATAAAACATCATCATACTGTATTACTCTTCTCCAACTTACTCCAACTTTTGACTTCGGTTTACACCCGCAGCTTCCTCATCATCCTTTCAAATGCATTTCTTTATGTCATACAGTTTCCAATGTTGTTCTGCCCCTGAACAAGGCAGTTAACCCACTGTTCCCCAGTAGGCTGTCATTGTAAATAAGAATTTGTTCTTAACCGACTTGCCTAGTTAAATGAAGGTTCATTTAACAAATGTGTCTCAAATAGCTAAATTGATCAACTTGAACAATCCAAATGTTTATATTTTTGAAAGTACAAACTATTTTGTGAGTTTTCTGTGTATGGAGAAGTAATATCTGATTGTCCTTTCTATCTTAAATTGTATATACAGTTTTGTTATTTTGATGTGTAGAGACGGCATCAAAGTTACTGTTGAAGTATTTGGTTGTCCATATTTGCAGAATTTGGTAAGGAAACTTGTCTATCAAAATATGATTGTGGCCCTCCAACAGGGGTCTTCAGCTGTACCCATAGGATAACTCATTTTGGTTCCATGTAGAACCCTTTTTAATTCCAGGTAGAGCCCTTTTGGCTTCCATGTAGAACCCTCTGTGGAAAGGGTTCTACATGGAACCCAAAAGGGTTCTACCTGAAACCAAAAAGGGTTCTTCAAAGGCTTCTCTTATGGATCAGCTGAAGAATCCCTTTAAGCTCTAGATAACACCTGTTTTTCTAAGAGTGTATCTACCAGTGTGTCAAGCCTGTAAACCCAATGTTGCCTTTTTGCAATACTTACAAAACTACCTCTAGCTCTGACTCAGAATGTTTGTTTCTAGATTTTCATTTTTTGTACATAATCACTACATCTGAGAAAAGACAGGAAAACATATTTCATGTCATGTACTTGCTTGGATGACCTACAACATATATCTGTGTAGGGGCCAGTGTGGTGTTAGATGAGTGGACAGTTTTCACATTTTCCAGAGGCTACTGATGCTACAGTAATCATACTGATACTGAACAAATATTATTAAAAGATACATCTGGGCCTAAGGAGATGCACTATACAGCGTTTGACATGATTGCAGGATGCAATTTAGAAAATATTGTATGCTGCTACCAGCTCTCACATCAGAATTAGATGTTCATTCATGTTTCTCAAACTTCAAATTTCAAAGTTGTTCCAAACGACAAGTTTGTTTAACCTCTCTGGGAAATGTGGCCAAAAGCCAGTGAAAATGCAGAGCGCCAAATTCAAATAAATTACTATAAAAATCCACAGCGCCAGCTGTGCCATCAGAGTCCCTGGGTTCGCGCCCAGGCTCTGTCGTAACCGGCCGCGACCGGGAGGTCCGTGGGGCGACGCACAATTGGCCTAGCGTCGTCCGGGTTAGGGAGGGCTTGGTCGGTAGGGATGTCCTTGTCTCATCGCGCACCAGCGACTCCTGTGGTGGGCCGGGCGCAGTGAGCGCTAACCAAGGTTGCCAGGTGCACGGTGTACCCTCCGACACATTGGTGCGACTGGCTTCCGGGTTGGATGCGCGCTGTGTTAAGAAGCAGTACGGCTGGTTGGGTTGTGTATCGGAGGACGCATGACTTTCAACCTTCATCTCTCCCGAGCCCGTACGGGAGTTGTAGCGATGAGACAAGATAGTAGCTACTACAACAATTGGATACCACGAAATTAGGGAGAAAAAAAGGGCAAAAAAATATAAAAATAAAAATCCAACTTTCATGAAATCACACATGTAAGATACCAAATTAAAGCTACACTTGTTGTGAATCCAGCCAACATGTCAGATTTCAAAAAGGCTTTTCGGCAAAAGCAAACGATGCTATTATCTGAGGATAGCACCTCCGTAAATAAAGAGAGAAAAGCATATTTCAACCCTCAGACGCGACACAAAACGCAGAAATAAAAATATAATTCATGCCTTACTTTTGATGAGCTTCTATTGTTGGCACTCCAATATGTCCCATAAACATCACGAATCGTCCTTGTGTTCGATTAATTCCGTCGATATATATCCAAAATGTCCATTTATTTGGTGTGTTTGATCCAGAAAAACACTGGTTCCAACTTGTGCAACGTGACTACAAAATATCTCAAAAGTGACCTGTAAACTTTGCCAAAACATTTCAAACTACTTTTGTTATACAACTTTAGATATTTTTTAACGTAAATAATAGATACAATTGAAAACTGGATGATCTGTGTTCAATACAGGAGGATAACAAACTGTAGCTAGCTTTCTGGTCACGCGCCTCTACCTAACAGTACACTACAAGTGACCCTCGTTCTGAACAGGGCTACTTCTTCATTACACAAAGGAAAAACCTCAACCAATTTCTAAAGACTGTTGATATCCAATGGAAGCGGTAGAAACTGCAAGAAGGTCCCTTAGAAATCTGGATTCCCGCTGAAAACTCATTGAAAAGAAAGTGACCTAAAAAAAACCATCTGAATGGTTTGTCCTCGGGGTTTCGCCTGCTAAATAAGTTATGTTATACTCACAGACATGATTCAAACAGTTTTAGAAACTTCAGAGTGTTTTCTATCCAAATCTACTAATAATGTGCATATCTTATCTTCTGGGGATGAGTAGCAGGCAGTTGAATTTGGGCATGCATTTCATCCGGACGTGAAAATACTGCCCCCTGTCACCAAGAAGTTAAGGATTAACTCCACATTTTTAAGGTTAGGGTTGATTTAGGGTTGAGGCATTCATTCCAAATGGTTAAGGTAACCTTTATTTAACTAGGCAAGTAAGTTATGAGCAAATTCTTATTTACAATGACAGCCTACCCCGGCCAAACCCAGACGACGCTGGGCCAATTCTGCACCGCCCTATGGGACTCCCAATCACAGCTAGATGTGATGCAGCCTGAATTCAAACCAGGGACTGCGGTGACACCTCTTGCACTGGGATGCAGTGCCTTAAAATGACTTAAATGTAAATGTAAATGTTAAACTGCTGCGCCACTCAGGAGGGTTAAGGTTTGGGAGGTAAGGGTTAAGGTTTGGGATAGGCTTAAAACAAAAACATAAAGAACTACTTTATATTTCTGGATTCAAACATGCAACCTTTTGAATCAGAGGCAGTTGCTTACATCCATCCACCATCTCAGTCCCCAATGCCCTAGCAAAATCAAAACCTTCTTGAAGGTAACAGGATGGACGTTGAATACTGACTTGTATCACGGGTGACCTGGCTGGTATTTTTACACTGTTGGGTGTCACAGGGTTAATGAGCATCAGAGACCAAATGCCAACTCAGTAGGCTATAGAGAAGCCAGAGTTAAGTGCAGGCAATTGCATTTCAAATGTGAACAGTTCCAATCTCTCTGCATCACAGTTGTGTGGGGTTGTTGAGACCGTAAGGGAGGATGGCAGGCCCCCTACTTGGCAGGGATGGCTCAAAGCTGTTTGCTTGGTGCTGATGCTGGGATAGAGCTAATGCCAGCAGAGAGGATCCAGTGTAAAATGTTTATTTAGGCTCAGGAGAAAATAAGTTCACTGATAAAAAACACTGGATCAAAATAGATTTTAAGCTTGCAAGAGAAAAGCTTGATACTATTTTGTCTGTTTTCCCTCCCTGATTATCAAGGACAGAATTCATTCCTACCTTCACAATAAAATAGCATTGTTAATTTCTATACTGCCGATAGAATGCTATTCTGCAGAGTGGTTTACAGTAGCTTGAATGGTAACCAGAGTCTTAATGTATTTAAGTGTATGCAAGCAAAGAGTAATTTAGTATTATATAGTAACATTTATGACTAGATTATGTTTCCAAAAGGTGCATTGAATAACTTGACTTCTATTTGTCTGTAGGTGAGTTTGTGTTCTGTTGACATGCTCTTGTTTTGTGGTTTATAATGATTGTCATTACTGTGATATTACTTGCGTAAGAAGATTTTTAACACTTGTACTGGACACTCCTGAGGATGAAGTGGTGAATCTCAAATGGTTTTCTCCACCCTTCTTTTTTGGTAATATTTTTGGGTGATGTCTTTCATACACATAGAATTATGTCACCCTGTCTGATCTCTACATTTAATATATCCTTTTTGGATTTGGGTTGAGAAACAGACTTACAGAAACACAGCCACCTACAAAGATGAACCAAGACACTCCACAGAGAAAAGTGTAGTTAAGTCAAAGTAAAAGCTGAAAAACTACTGGAAGAAAGAAGGGGGGTGACTGAAACAATAAAAAGCAACTCTTCACTCAAGAAGAAGTCTTAAGTCTTCAGTTTCTCTAATTAGTCAGGAGACTAAAGGATCACAGCTGTGACGCACTGCCTTGTGGGAGACGGCAGCATTGTAGGAGGGGAGTGCGTATGTTTGTGTGGGAGTCTGTGCTTATTTTCCTACTTACCAGTCATGGAAATAGCAAGCTGCAATCTGTCTTAAACTTCAACATCTACCGCCCAAACCATGTTCTCTCTCGCGCTCAGCTATATCAGTATTAGCCTCCCTTAAAAGCCCAGCCAAACTCCCCTCAGCTGGAAAATCATACAAATATACAAGATGCAACATAGGATCTAGGAAAGTATGGGAATAAATGTTTCATTTTGTAATATTGATGTTTTTTAATAGCACAACTATAACTATAGCAGTTAGCAGTATTCATTTGATAATAGTAGGCCTGCCCCATTATTCTGCAGTAGAAAATCTGGCAATTGGTAAAGTACTATAACACATTTACCTCTCAATTAAGGAAGGCATTTTCCAATGGGTTGGCAGTATACACTCAGTATACCAAATATTAGGAACACCTTCTGCTCTCAGAACAGCCTCAATTTGTTGGGGCATGGACTCTACAAGGTTCCACAGGGATGCCGGCCCATGTTGACTCCAAAGCTTTCCACAGGTATGTCAAGTTGGCTGGATGTCCTTTGGGTGGTGGACCATTCTTGATACACACGGGAAACTGTTTATCTTAAAAAACCCATCAGCGACGCAGTTCTTGACACAAACCGGTGCGCCTGGCACCTACTACCATGCCACAGGAGGTTGGTGTCACGTTAATTGGGGAGAACAGGCTCGTGGTAATGACTGGAGCAGAATCAGTGGAATATAATCAAATACATCGACAGGGTAGCCTAGTGGTTAGAGCTTTGGACTAGTAACTGAAAGGTTGCAAGTTCAAATCCCTGAGCTGACAAGGTACAAATCTGTTGTTCTGCCCATGAACAGGCAGTTAACCCACTGTTCCTAGGCCGTCATTGAAAGTAAGAATTTGTTCTTAACTGACTTACCTAGTAAAATAAAGGAAAAATAAAAAACACATGGTTTCTAGGTGTTGGGTGCCATTCCATTTGCTCCATTCCAGCCATTATTATGAGCCGTTCTCCCCTCAGCAGCATCCACTGTACCATACCCTGTTCAAAGGCACTTAAATCTTTTGTCTTGCCCATTCACCCTTTGAATGGCACACATACACAACTAATGTCTCAATTGTCTCAAAGCTTAAAAATCTTTCTTTAATCTGACTCCTCCCCTTCATCTACAGTGATTGAAGTGGATTTAACAGGTGACATCAATAAGGGATCATAGCTTGAACCTGGATTCACCTGGTCAGTTTATTTCATGAAAAGAGCAGGTGTTCATAATGTTTTGTAAGCTCAGTATAGGCTTTGGGTATTTATCTTATTCAATTAAAAGTGGTCTGACTTATTGGGACACTGCGCAGTGGCATTATGAAAGGAAAACATGTTTAAATTTAAGAATGAGAAAACAGACTTAACTTAACATAACTTCAAATACTTTGATGCATTCAAACAGATGTCACCTTCAAAAGTCACAACACATAACATGTATTGTCTCTCTGGGAGGTAAGATAAGACAATGATACCAACATGATCCAAGATTCTACCTGCAGTTGCTAAGCAACATCCACCTACAATCTCTCAATCTGTCCCATTGGTCAGTGGGTAAAACGCAGTAGTCACCTCATTGGAAGTTAATAAACTTTAGTGAAGACCTGCCTCCCTTGGAGAAAAAAACACAATGAAGAGTTTCTTGTGAATGAGAGGTGTCAGTACTTGCGCAGTAGAGTGCTGATATTTGCATTGAGCAGCACGGTGCACAGACCTTTCAGAGGTGCTCAAAATTAAACGTTTTAAAATAACGTTATAATATAATATTCATAATCTTCCAATTTATGATATATGGCTGGTTGGCTAGTGGTTTGTGTTGATATGGCTGGCTAGTGGTTTGTGTTGACATTTGAGTGGTGGTTAACTAGAGTCTAGAATACCTGTGTTGCTGCTGCCCTGACACACATGTGCAACTTCCGACGGAAGAAGGGATGGAGTTGAGTCGGAGGGTCGTTGATTCAGGCTCTCTTCTTTGTCTTTCTGCCTCTGTGCTGCGCGTATCAGCCAACCAGACCGAAATTGATGACGTAAATCCAGTGTTATCGTGTGTTAATTACATATTATGCTGCTGTGGTAGCTTGCTACACACACTTGACCGGTGACCGCATCTCAAGCAATGCACGTTTGGATACCGGGCGTGCGCAATCTCCATACAAGGCAGACTGGAAAACAGGCGCAACCCGGGCGCGCCGAACCCTGTACAGGGCAAACCAACAGGCTAACTTGACATAATGACTTGTGGGCAGTGGGTTCAGAACAGCTATACAAAAATATGTATACAGTGCCTTCAGAAAGGACTCCATTGACCTTTTCCAAAACACATGTTATAATCACAGCTGCTTTGTACAATATTTGCCCATTGTTCTTTAAAAATGTATTCAAGCTGTCAAGTTGGTTGTTGGCAATTGCTAGACAGACATTTTCAAGCTAATTTAAGTCAAAACTAACTAGGCCACTCAGGAATATTCAATGTTGTCTTGGTAAGCAACTCCTGTATATTTGGCCTTCTGTTTAGGGTAATTGTCCTACTGAAAGCTTAATTTGTCTCCCAGTGTGTTGGAAAGCAAACTGAACCACGTTTTACTCAAGGATGTTGCCTGTGCTTAGCTCTATTCTATTTCTTATATTCAAAAAAACTCCCATCCTTGCCGAAGACAAGCATACCCATAACATGACGCAGCCACCATCATGACTGAACATATGAAGTGGTACTCAATGAGGTGTTGGATTTGCCCCAAACATAACACTTTGTATTCAGGACAAGATAATTACTTTGCAGTATTGTTTTTTGGGCTTATTGCAAACAGGCTGCATGTTTTGGAATATTTGTATTCTGTTCATTCTAATTTATGTTAGTATTGTGGGGTAAATACAATGTTGTTGATCCATCCTCAGTCAGCTCCGATCACATCCATTGAACTCTTAACTGTTTTAAAATCACCATTGGACTCATGGTGAAAGCCCTCAGCTGTTTCCTTCCATTCCGGCATCTTGATTAATTCTAAAAACAATTATTGCAGAGTGAGTCCATGCAACTATTAAGCACATTTTTACTTGTGAACTTATTTAGGTTTGCCATAACAAGACATAAGCTTTTCATTCATTCAATTTATAAACATTTCTAAAAACAATAATTCCTTTTTGACATTAGGGGATATTGTGTGTAGACCAGTGACAGAAAATCTAAATGTATGTATAAAATTCAGGCTGTAACAAAACCAAATATTGGAAAAGGTCAAGGTGTGTGAATACTTCCTGAAGACACTGTATACCACCACCCAACAGGGCACTCAGCGTTTGGGAGGGCATGTCCTCAGCACAGGTAGACTCCCCATCTGTGCACCTGGCATTAACTTCCTGGCTAAAAATAAAGATCACATTGGATGCTGTGCAACTGAAAGACTGAATTTAAAGTGATGAATTGGCTTCTTTCCAGACATAATGTAGGTCAGATTTCTTCTTTGAAGCTGGTATCAAAGTGCATGTACAACACCTATTGTTAGAGCTGGTCGAAAACAAATGTATTTACTTAAGAGCGTAAACTAGATGGGGCTCAATACAGCTCTCAGTAAGTTGGAATTCTTAACACTGTTCAACATTCTGACCTAATATTTAATGAGCCCTCCATTTCTGTTTATGATGTGTAGCCTGATATTGAACAGTGAAAAAAGTTCCACAGGTGAATGAGTTTCCCTATACAGATGGGTTACAAGCAGAATGAACAAACATCACAAATCTCCATTTCAACAGCATTCACATGACTTGACAGTAAAACTGCATGTCTGATAACTCAATCTACCCCTTCTGTTCAATTTTACATTGAAAGGAAATATATGTATACTAAACAGGGAAAAGCCCAGAAAAGAACCATTTGAGAAAAAATTATTGGATGAGTTGAATTATTCATGTCAAAAACCAACCACATACATTACTAGTTAACTAAACATTTTATTACTAAATAACAATAGCAAATTATCTGTACAACAAATATTAATGTAGGAAATACAAATGTAAAAACATAAAATAAGAACAAGTACAGAATCATACACAATTCAAGCAAAAACTATCCAAGAAATCCATAGGATTTCATTTCTCTCTCCACATCTAAACACGATTCCCTAATTTCTACATGACATCAGCAACATCTGGTCAAAAGCAGGCCTCACATCCTCTTTGTCACACTCTTGAATTTCTGGGAGGTTTTATAGAATATGGACTTTTTCCTCTGAACATCCAAGAGGTGAAGATTCCCCTCAGAAACACTCCTCGTAACTCTTCTGGGCTTGTTCTCCTCTGACCCTAAGGAGAAACACAATGCTTCGATAGAACCCCCGTCTGTATGGAGAGCTTCAAATTGAATGTTTTTCCTTTGCAGTGTGAAAAATCCCATTATTAAAAAATAAAAAATAAGTTATTTTTAGATTACTGAACATACATAAATCGAACAATAAAACAAATTGCTGTCTAATACACATCACACTAAAAGTATGCAATCGGATGAGAAACCAAATTCTGCAGTTTTGTCCAAAAGCCAAACAAAATCCTTAAAATGAAAATAATAAGTGCCATAATTAACAGGCAGACAACCTCCATTGTAGATTTAAAAACAGCTTGGTTTTCTAAAAGCAAGTGTCCTTCATAACAGGCATATAAAAAAAGCATGTTCTGGCCTGGCCCTGCCCTGAACTTTGTGTTGCAGCTGAGAGATGTAGGCATGAGCTCTGAGTGTAAGCACCACTAACTGGAATGAACATGGGGATTTTAGAGGGGGAAATAGCCACACATTTAAGGTATTTTTATAAATAGCGAATGAAAGCAAGCTACACTCTTTCCCTGGGTCATTTCAGGGGAGAAATACTGGTATTGTTGTACTCACCAGCAAAAAGACGCACTCTTAGTGGTCTTGCTACTACTGTGGGGTCCTGCTTTATGTGCTTGGGTGCTGAAAGGATTTCCTGCTCTCTGCTGCTGCTAGAGGGAGATGGAAACACAAGAGATGAAATGTGTTAATATCTGAGCAGCACAACACTTCCTTCCCTGATCCTTCACTAAGAAACATGTATTTTGAGTATGTCACAACCACACTTACCAATTCATTTTGCGTTTTCCCTGCACAGCCGAAGTCATGGCCATGTAGGTCTTGCCATGTCGGATGTCCAACAGAGACGGTATCCCCAGTCTGCGGGATACAACAAGTCAGGCAATTTCCTTCTCAATATTTGAACAGTCTCTTACATGTGACCAAATCAAATAAACAGACTGGAATGAGTACCGCACTCTGATATGTTAGACAATTCTGAGCTCTCTCACTGCCACTTGCTCGTACCTAAAACTTAAGAGACAAGGCAGCTCAATGTTTAGAAATAAGTACTTGGAGGGGCTCAAACCCTAATACAATTTCTGTCACCTGGGACAAAATGTGTAAATTAAAAATAAGAATGGTTGTAATAGTAATAGAGGCAAAAGTATATATATATATATATATACTGAGAATGTCTTAATCTATGAATGTATGCACTGTTTTACATTGTTCAGCAGCTAATATTAAAATGGACTGTTGAAATGATGGAGTATGATGACCATCTTTGACAATACCACACCCACCTTTTGGGGGGCTTGCTCATGTCATTGGCTCGGAGAGCCTGCTGTTGGCTTGGACTTAAGGGGCACGAAGACACCGCTTGATGATTGGGGCTACATTGGTAAAGGACGACGGTAGCGTTGGCAAGAGCTGATTCATTGTCTTCATCTTCAATGTCAAATGTCATGTTGGGGTCATTGACTGCATAGTGCTGGAGAGGCAGGAGTGAAGGCCTGTTGAGTGTACCACTGGCATCTGGAGTGTAGAGCAGTGGAAACATCCCCTCCTGTCTTAAAACCTCCTGGAGGACCATGGGAACCTGCGCTGAGGCGGAGACAACACTCCCAGGGTTTGGTGGAGACACTGCCAGCTTCCTCCTGGTATGTTTCTTGGGAATGGGTTCCATCACTGTCACCTGGGCTGCTGGGCCTAGAAAACAACATCAATATGATTTATTTTTTTATGAAGAAGCCACAAAGAACCTAACAAATTTTGGCCTATGCATGATCAAATAAATTGCTATCAAGTTACACACCACACTTCATCAAGGTCAATTCCATTTCAATACAGTCCAATCCATGCACTGTGAATTGACAATTAGAGGATTTTTCTATTTAGGCATAGCTCTACATATCACTTATTGAATTGAGCGAGGTCAAATGGAATTGACCTCAACCCTGACTTTTATTAAAACATAAAAATAAAAAAATTCTGTAAAGTAATTTAGAAACATCCTCCACCAAGCACTTACATGGAAGTGCATACACCTTGAATGTATTCACTGTGTTAAGACCTTTGGAAGGTTGCGGATATAAAACGTAAAGAGTTCCATATTTTACTTGACAAACAGTCATATCTGTTCTACACACATTTATATAGGAGCGTTCTATAAACTTGCTTCTCCCTGAACAGGGTCCAGGGTTCATCCTGTTTAGCCAGAACACTTTTTCTGTTAGTGGTTGGTGAGGCCTTGCTACTTGGTTTACAAGTTTGATCTCAAGTGTAAGATAAGAATGCATTATCCAGTCTAAATCACAGTAGGCTGTCGGCTTCAGCATGTGGGTATTCACTAACAACATGCCAGTTGTTTGCCATAGAAATGTCATACATGGCCCAGGGATTAATTTTTAAAAATTTTTAATCCCATGATAAACGTTTTGGCTCGAGGTCCACATCGGGATTTCAAAATTCAACAGAGGGCAGCACCGATTGTTTAATGACCGATTTGTTTATCTAAATCGATTTACGGGCATGAAAAAGAGCAGTTATTTGAAAATAGATACAGTTGAAGTTGGAAGATTACATACACTTAGGTTGGAGTCATTAAAACTATTTTTTCAACCACTCTACAACTCACCCCCTCTGAACGTGCCTCAGACAAGAGAGCTAGTTTTATTTCCAGCTCTGTATTACAAAGCACTACAATTGTTCCATTTGCCTACCCAAACCTCTGTGACCAGTGTATGCACGATACACAGGCCCCATTACTTATGAATGCAGTTATTGGGTAGATGCATTGTTAGCTGCCCCCCACGACTGTCAAAATAAACACAAAACCGCTAGGGGGATTCATGGTGGCATGAGCATACCTGCAACAAGAAATACATAAATAAATAGGGGTACATACAGTTGAAGTTGGAAGTTTACATACATTTAGGTTGGAGTAATTAAAACAAATGTTTCAATCACTCCACAAATTTCTCATTCACAAACTATAGTTTCGGCAAGTCAGTTAAGACATCTACTTTGTGCTTGACACAAGTAATTTTTCCAACAATTGTTTACAGACAGATTATTTCACTATCACAATTCCAGTGGGTCAGAAGTTACACTAAGTTGACTGTGCCTTTAAACAGCTTGGAAAATTCCAGAAAATTATGTCATGGCTTTAGAAGCTCCTGGTAGGCTAATTGACATCATTTGAGTCAATTGGAGGTGTACCTATGGATGTATTTCAAGGCCTACCTTCAAACTCAGTGCCTCTTTGCTTGACATCATGGGAAAATCAAAAGAAATCAGCCAAGAAAACAAATTGTAGACCTCCACAAGTCTGGCTCATCCTTGGGAGCAATTTCCAAACGCCTGAAGGTACCATGTTCATCTGTACAAACAACAGTACGCAAGTATAAACACCATAGGACCACGCAGCCATCATACCACTCAGGAAGGAGTCGTCTTCTGTCTCCTAGAGATGAACGTACTTTGGTGTGAAAAGTGCAAATCAATCCCAGAACAACAGCAAAGGACCTTGTGAAGCTGCTGGAGGAAACAGGTACAAAAATATTTATATCCACAGTGAAACGAGCCCTATATCGACATAATCTGAAAGGCTGCTCAGCAAGGAAGAAGCCACTGCTCCAAAACCGCCATAAAAAAAGCCAGACCACGGTTTGCCACTGCACATGGGGACAAAGATCATACTTTTTGGAGAAATGTCCTCTGGTCTGATGAAACACAAATAGAACTGTTTGGCCATAATGACCATCGTTATGTTTGGAGGAAAAAAGGGGAGGCTTGCAAGCCGACGAACACCATCCCAACCGTGAAGCACGGGGGTGGCAGCATCATATTGTTGGGGTGCTTTGGTGCACGAGGGGCTGGTGCACTTCACAAAATAGATGGCATCATGATGGAGGAGAATTAGGTGGATATATTGAAGCAACATCTCAAGAAATCCGTCAGAAAGTTAAAGCTTGGTCACAAATGGGTCTCCCAAATGGACAATGACCAGGGCATACTTCCAAAGTTGTGGCAAAATGGCTTAAGGACAACAAAGTCAAGGTATTGAAGTGGCCATCACAAAGCCCTGACCCCAATCCTATAGAAAATGTGTGGGCAGAACTGAAAAAGCGTGTGCGAGCAAGGAGGCCTACAAACCTGACTCAGTTACACCAGCTCTTGTCAGGAGGAATGGGCCAAAATTCACCCAACTTATTGTGGGAAGCTTGTGGAAGGCTACCCGAAACGTTTAACCCAAGTTAAACAATTTAAAGGAAATGCCTTTATTTATCACCTTTATTTAACCAGGTA
This sequence comes from Oncorhynchus gorbuscha, assembly GCF_021184085.1. Classification (NCBI taxonomy): domain Eukaryota; kingdom Metazoa; phylum Chordata; class Actinopteri; order Salmoniformes; family Salmonidae; genus Oncorhynchus; species Oncorhynchus gorbuscha. The sequence continues at coordinate 11,268,976 of NC_060176.1, forward strand.
GGCAAGTTGAGAACAAGTTCTCATTTACAATTGCGACCTGGCCAAGATAAAGCAAAGCAGTTCGACAGATACAACGACACAGAGTTACACATGGAGTAAAACAAACATACAGTCAATAATACAGTATAAACAAGTCTATATACAATGTGAGCAAATGAGGTGAGAAGGGAGGAAAAGGCAAAATAGGCCATGGTGGCAAAGTAAATACAATATAGCAAGTAAAATACTGGAATGGTAGTTTTGCAATGGAAGAATGTGCAAAGTAGAAATAAAAATAATGGGGTTCAAAAGAGCAAAATAAATAAATAAATTAAATACAGTTGGGAAAGAGGTAGTTGTTTGGGCTAAATTATAGGTGGGCTATGTACAGGTGCAGTAATCTGTGAGCTGCTCTGACAGTTGGTGCTTAAAGCTAGTGAGGGAGATAAGTGTTTCCTGTTTCAGAGATTTTTGTAGTTCGTTCCAGTCATTGGCAGCAGAGAACTGGAAGGAGAGGCGGGAGGTGGGAGATGCTATGGTGACCAGCGAGCTGAGATAAGGGGGGACTTTACCTAGCAGGTTCTTGTAGATGACATGGAGCCAGTGGGTTTGGCGACGAGTATGAAGCGAGGGCCAGCCAACAAGAGCGTACAGGTCGCAATGGTGGGTAGTATATGGGGCTTTGGTGACAAAACGGATTGCACTGTGATAGACTGCATCCACTTTGTTGAGTAGGGTATTGGAGGCTATTTTGTAAATGACATCGCCAAAGTCGAGGATTGGTAGGATAGTCAGTTTTACAAGGGTATGTTTGGCAGCATGAGTGAAGGATGCTTTGTTGCGAAATAGGAAGCCAATTCTAGATTTAACTTTGGATTGGAGATGTTTGATATGGGTCTGGAAGGAGTTTACAGTCTAACCAGACACCTAAGTATTTGTAGTTGTCCACGTATTCTAAGTCAGAGCCATCCAGAGTAGTGATGTTGGACAGGCGGGTAGGTGCAGGTAGCGATCGGTTGAAGAGCATGCATTTAGTTTTACTTGTATTTAAGAGCAATTGGAGGCCACGGAAGGAGAGTTGTATGGCATTGAAGCTTGCCTGGAGGGTTGTTAACACAGTGTCCAAAGAGGGCCGGAGGTATACAGAATGGTGTCGTCAGCGTAGAGGTGGATCAGAGACTCACCAGCAGCAAGAGCGACCTCATTGATGTATACAGAGAAGAGAGTCGGTCCAAGAATTAAACCCTGTGGCACCCCCATAGAGACTGCCAGAGGTCCGGACAGCAGACCCTCCGATTTGACACACTGAACTCTATCAGAGAAGTAGTTGGTGAACCAGGCGAGGCAATCATTTGAGAAACCAAGGCTGTCGAGTCTGCCGATGAGGATGTGGTGATTGACAGAGTCGAAAGCCTTGGCCAGATCAATGAATACGGCTGCACAGTAATGTTTCTTATCGATGGCGGTTAAGATATTGTTTAGGATCTTGAGCGTGGCTGAGGTGCACCCATGACCAGCTCTGAAACCAGATTGCATAGCAGAGAAGGTATGGTGAGATTCGAAATGGTCGGTAATCTGTTTGTTGACTTGGCTTTCAAAGACCTTAGAAAGGCATGGTAGGATAGATATAGGTCTGTAGCAGTTTGGGTCAAGAGTGTCCCCCCCTTTGGGAATCTCAGACGACACAAAAGAGAGGTTGAACAGGCTAGTAATAGGGGTGGCAACAATTTCGGCAGATAACTTTTAGAAAGAAAGGGTCCAGATTGTCTGGCTGATTTGTAGGGGTCCAGATTTTGCAGCTCTTTCAGAACATCAGCTGAATGGATTTGGGAGAAGGAGAAATGGGGAAGGCTTGGGCGAGTTGCTGTTGAGGGTACTAATTGAGTGTATGTAAACTAATACTAATTGAGTGTATGTAAACTTCTGACCCACTGGAAATGTGATGAAAGAAATAAAAGCTGAAATATATAATTCTCTCTACTATTATTCTGACATTTCACATTCTTAAAATAAAGTGGTGATCCTAAATGACCTAAAACAATGATTTTTTTTACTAGGATTAAATGTCAGGAATGATGAAAAATTGAGATTAAATGTATTTGGCAAAGCTGTATGTAAACTTCCAACTTCAACTGTATGTCCATTACAATTTCTACATACATTCTATCTAGTCTTAGACATTCATGTGGTCTGGAGTGTTATTTTATATCCAAAATAATCACCCTCCTGAGAACTTTGACCCCCGCATGGCCTTACCATCTGTGTTAGAGCACCATAATCATATTTTAAGAAAATCAATCACATCTGAATAGATCTTAGTTGGCGCCGGTATAAAAATGAGACACAGCGTATCACTACCATTGAAAGATGAGGGAATAACCTCTCTGTTAAATACTGAAAGGAGAAGTCCATGTCTGCAGTAGGCCTAATAAGGGTTCTCATCTTTTGGCAGTTGGAGAAGTGTAGAGGAAGCCAAAGAAAGTGAACCTGGTGACCTTTACACAGTGCAGACATTAATCAGAGGTGTAAGGGAGAAAGGGCCGGGACACATTCATGCCCACAAATTGAGTTTCACCAGTCCCAACAAGCCCAGCTACTGTGACATTGAATATGGCTAAGTAGGGGAAAGAAGAAAATGAATCAAATCGAGTAAGGCAAAAGAAAAATATAATTTGATGTTTCAAAGAAACCAAGACCTAAAGGCCCCAGTGCAGTCAAAAACACGATTTTCAGGGCGTACTGAGTCTGGCCCGCCCCAGGAGTCGCTAGTGCGCGATGGGACAAGGACATCACTGCCGACCAAACCCTCCCCTAACCCGGACGATGCTGGGCCAATTGTGCGCCGCCCCATGAGTCTCCTGGTCGAGGCCGGCTGCGACAGAGCCTGGACCCAAACCCAGAATCTCTAGTGTCACAGCTAGCACTGGATGTAGTGTCTTAGACCACTGCCACTTTAAAACTTTTATCTTGCCTATTGACCCCCAATGGCACACATACATACACAAGCCATGTCTCAATTGTCTCATAAATCCTTCTTTAACCGGTCTCCTCCCATTCATCTACAGTGATTGAAGTGGATTCAATAAGGAAGTTGATTCAATATCTTACACCTGGATTCACCTGGTCAGTGTTCATACAGTTTTGTAAACTCAGTGTATATTTCCACACTATGTGGTTGGAATAACTGTTTAATAAGAGCTGTTTGAAAATACTGAAATTTAAGCCTGTTTTGGTGGGATGGAGTTTTGGCCTGCCCGGTGACATCGCCAGGCGGCAAACTACTTAATAGACCAATAAGAGAGTTCCAAACCATTCTGCCAATAACAGATCATTTTCAGTTTTCCCCTCCCCAGACAGTCTTAGAACAATTCTCGCTTGAAAAATTGCTCTTCGCTAAGAAGCTATTTTTGCTTATTTTTGACAATGTTTATGGAATACAATCACGGTAAGATTACTTAATTGTTAACCAGAAATGAATTGATATGGAGATAAAATCTGCTGCAATGGACCTTTAATTAATCATGTAAACATAACAAGGCCACATAAAATCCTTATGGAACACAAAGTAAGGAACGAGGGAAAACAACTTATGGCCAACAAAGCAGGAGTGGACATATCCTATGATTAGTCCTAAGTTATTTCATGGTATAAGTGGTTCACAATCACTAGCCATAATGGATGACTCACATGCTTAGCAACCTGTCGTATAAAGGATACAGCTACACTGAATGGATCACCATATTAGTCATCAGTGAGGATGAGTCATACACACGACATACTGTTAATTATTGGTCATTTGATCAAGACTAACTTAGATACAACTAACTTTACATACAACTGATTAAATGGGAATAATTGATATAGGCTACACAATTAATTTTTAATATACACCAAAGTCGTTTTAATATATATGGGTCTTCCATTAACCGGCCTAAATGTTATGAATAGAATTTTGGGATTTAATTATGTAATAAGAGCTTAAATGTATTAACATGAATAAATACAATGTTTTACGAGAATAGGAAGACTATGATAAAAACCTGGCTGAGATTGAGGATTATGTCACCAAAAGAACGTTAGCAGGGTTGTTAGAGTATAAAAGCTGGTGTGTAAGAGTAAAGTGGAGAGCACGTTGCATCAGAGCAAGAGGAGGCAGACTCACTTGTTGCAGTGAGACACTGCGGCTGCATCATTTACATGCTGCTGACCACAGCCCTGTGACGCCGCTTCCTACCTACTACATTTTACTGAGGAGGAGGCAATTCCCAGAAATGTGAGCTGTGTGGTAGTGGATTTGACATATCAATTTGCCTACTCTAACCCCACCCCCCCACAGACAAAATAGAACAATCAACTAAATTGTTTAATGTAGAAGCTTTTAAAAATGATCACATTTTTAACAACATATTTGCGTATCATAAAAGGGAGGGGGAGATATGGAAGATTAATGGACCTATTTATTCATGTGAAGAGCAGAATGCAATATTTAGGAAATTTGAGTCACAGCTCAGATAGCAAGACAGGATGAGGGGACAGTGATAAATGGTACTGCTTCTCTGATGGAGATCTGGCCCGGCAATAAATGGCAGCCAAGTTCTTTCAATCAAATATTTTTGGCTTGTAGGATTAATACATGCATGAGGTGCTATTTCTGGTGGAGACAGCGCCGTATTAGGGTCGCTTGGCTGCTGCCTCCCTCTTTATAGCGCTGCTGCTGTTCTTGCTGACGGGGCAGGGGCGTTTTACGCTTGCCTTGCCTACCTTCTTTTCACTGCAGTGAATTTGCATTTTCATGAATGAGGTTTGAGCAGCCTGGGTTGGGAGGGCTGGGTGCTGGATTGACTGAGTACAAGATATGGAGGAAAGGGGGAGGGGGGCAAGGAGGGAGAGAGTGATCGAGCAGGAACAAGTAAGACTGGCACAGAACGAGGTTGCAGGAGAGAGATTGAAATTGTGTGGGCCATCCTGTGCTGAAGGGAGATAAAGGGATGGGTACAAGGCATTGGACTGGCAGGGTGCAGAAACCTATTGAAAGGGTCATGTGTGGTGACCTGCCCTCGTATCCACTTAGAGATGGTGCAGTAATAAAAAGGTTGGATAGGGAGGATTTCCATACTCAAGCTCTGATGCTAGTTACACAAACACAGAAAAAAACTAAGATTTCACACGAACAGGTAACATGATTTGGACAAGATCTTATTTCATATCAAAAGCGCAAATCATACACAGAAGTGATAGTCCAGTGTCCCATTGTGACATAGCTACCTGGCTCTGAGACCACCATCTGCAGGGGACACAAAGCCCGAACACACACCTTCCTACAATTCCCAACCAACGCGTCTCCGGTACGCATCCTCTATTAATTTGAATGTGCTGACAATTGGAGAAACTGCTTGAGCTGCACTGAGAATGAGAAAAGTATGAAAGCTAACGGTCCAATATTCTAGAAAACTGAAATGTATATGTGTGCCGGTTTTGGACTATGATAAACCCTTGAGTTAAGTCTATGTTACCGCAGAAACAGACTCAACCGCACAAATGCCTGGCCGTCCCCAGAAACACTCAGCCGCACAAATGCCCAGCTGTCTAGTCTTCAGTCAGCTGTTCCGCAAAAACCACGTTTTTGTTATGAGGATTATTTTATTTTCATGACGGTTAAACGGTAATTGTGGCAGCCCTAGTAAAAAGTGTTTTTTAAACCATTTCCTGTTGCGCCGTGGTCATCTGGTGTTGTTTTCTTTTAAAATGTAGCTGACGTTTCCCACAATGTGTTTCAATCAAATGTAGACCATCTGTTCAGCAGAAAATATCATTACAGACAATTTGGACGGCCATATTTCACATACTTCCTTTTTGTACTTCCCTAAAGGTTTTCCCAGTCCTTTTCTTTCTCTAAAGGGGTCTCAAGTGTTATTTCATTTTTCACAAAATATCTTTAGTTCCAGACCAGAAAGTCCGCATTGCTGAACAACTGGAAATTACATTCTATTTCATGTCGGAATAGTTTTTGTAGTTTATTTACAGAATGCCTATTTTTTGTATTTTTCCTCGCTTAAGAATCAGTTGAAGTGCCAATTGATGTCCCATCATCTCTTGAGGTTGCCAGAAGGGAAACTAAGTTGTTACACTAAACACTAGTGATCAGTGGGAATAAAACAATAAAAAGCACTTAATCCACAGATCAATATTACTCATGGTCGCACTTCAGTTTGACCACTAACGTGGGGATGTTTAATATTGCCAGTTCATTATTTTAACCATTACAGTTTTTGTGGTCTTCTGAAACAAGCCTTCTCTGTTAACACCCCAAGTTTATACTAGTGAATCCTGGAACCAGTTTTAGCACAACTGAAATTGCTGATGAACAATTAACAGCTGAAACAGAGCTTTTACCACAGGAGTGATGACTTTGATGGACATATTTGATCCCCTCGGACTGTCACTATGAAGGATTCCATGTGGCAAGCTGTTAGATTAATGACCAGGTTAGCAGGCCTGAGGGAGAGTAAAGACAGGTTTACCTTTCGATGATGGATTGGGTTGAAGGCGCAGCGAGACTCTCCTCTTATGTTTCTCGGCACCTGAGTGACAGACAACAGTATGTTCAACAACACCGCCTCCTTCATGAATACCATGCCACCCCCGCAGTTATCAGCACAACACACAGCATGACTAGCATCACAGCTCAGCCTGCACAGTTATCAATAGAACAGACACAATCGTGCCTCAGCATTTGGCTGTGGCAAATGTGAATAGTCATCATGAACTGCGCAGCCAAATCTACTGTTGTACACTTGCCTGGTTAAAGAATGGGTAGCCCTTTACACTTGTATCTGCATTTGGGTTGAAAATGGCAGAGTTGGACATTGATAAGCACCTAAATTGGAACGTAATGGCTGTACAGTAACATGCTATACATGATGTCAGATCTCAGGCCCTGCACTTCACAGCTCTGTATGGGTTTTGACTGACAGCCGTTCCGAACTTCAGCACCGCACACGACAAGAAGTTGCCCCCATCCCTTCCACTAAATTTGTCAACTTTAGAAAATGGTCTGTCTGAGTGAGGGAAATGCTGTAAATTGCAAGGACTCTATGTATTTTGAAAGATGAGATGCTATGGATTATAATAAATACTGCTTTGATGTCATACAAGCAAGCCTAACACCCATGAGTCCCAATGCGCACTTCACATTTCCATATCATAAAACTCATGTAATATACATTGTCAACATGTATGATTACTATGTTTGATGTACAGTTACAAAATACCATGGTGTTATACCCTGGGTTGTCCTGAACAGAATGACCACGCATTTGAATTTACTCATGAATCCATTCCGTTCACACAAAATTACAATCTGTTTCTCTGAACTGCTTTGTGAAAGCCTAACACTAAGATCCTATTTTTATCATTTTGCTAGTCATGTTGGCAATAGAACAAGCGCTCAAATTTCACCCACCTGACCCAAATTGTGATTTATAAAAATGGACTGTTTTGGATTGTGTAAGCAACAATAATTGTGTAAAGGCGAGGATGCAGGGCTGTATTCCAGATAAAACAACTACAAGTATGCTTGCTCTAATTCCTAAACGGCACAGTTATGAGAGCTCAAAAAAGCAATGTATAGTTGAGGACTTCTGAGTCGTAAAACTGCATTGAAATTCATTTGGAACTGTGCACACTTGAGGTGTGTGGCCACTTGGAAACATCAGTTAGACCTCACACTCAAACCTTTTAATGTTTTTGTCCTTTGTTGCACCCATCTCAAATTTCCCAAGAATATTCTTATCATGTTACTGCGGGGAGAATTTTCGGATTTTGTTAAAAAACAAATGCGGCAAAAAAACTACAGTAAATTTAAAAATGCACATAAAATCAACAGTGAAATGTTTGGACTCAGTCTCGTGTCAGCTGAACGGTTGGCCTAACCTTTAGTCTAATAATTCTCCCATAGTGTAGAAATATAAACTGCTCAAAAAAATAAAGGGAACACTAAAATAATATCCTAGATCTGAATTAATGAAATATTCTTAATAAATACTTTTTTTCTTTACATAGTTGAATGTGCTGACAACAAAATCACACAAAAATGATCAATGGAAATCAAATTTATCAACCCATGGAGGTCTGGATTTGGAGTCACACTCAAAATTAAAGTGGAAAACCATACTACAGGCTGATCCAACTTTGATGTAATGTCCTTAAAACAAGTCAAAATGAGGCTCAGTAGTGTGTGTGGCCTCCACGTGCCTGTATGTCCTTCATACAACGCCTGGGCATGCTCCTGATGAGGTGGCGGATGGTCTCCTGAGGGATCTCCTCCCAGATCTGGACTAAAGCATCTGCCAACTCCTGGACACTCTGTGGTGCAACGTGGCATTAGTGGATGGAGCGAGACATGATGTCCCAGATATGCTCCATTGGATTCAGGTCTGGGGAACGGGTGGGCCAGTCCATAGCATCAATGCATTCCTCTTGCAGGAACTGCTGACACACTCCAGCCACATGAGGTCTAGCATTGTCTTGCATTAGGAGGAACCCAGGGCCAGCCGCACCAGCATATGGTCTCACAAAGGGTCTGAGGATCTCATCTCGGTACCTATTGGCAGTCAGGCTACCTCTGGCGAGCACATGGAGGGCTGTACGGCCCCCTAAAGAAATGCCACCCCACACCATGACTGACCTACCGCCAAACCGGTCACGCTGGAGGATGTTGCAGGCAGCAGGACGTTCTCCACGGCGTCTCCAGACTCTGTCACGTGCTAAATGTGAACCTGCTTTCATCTGTGAAGAGCACAGGGCGCCAGTGGCGAATTTGCCAATCTTGGTGTTCTCTGGCAAATGCCAAACGTCCTGCACGGTGTTGGGCTGTAAGCACATCCCCCACCTGTGGACGTTGGGCCCTCATACCACCCTCATGGAGTCTGTTTGACCGTTTGAGCAGACACATGCACATTTGTGGCCTGCTGGAGGTCATTTTGCAGGGCTCTGGCAGTGTTCCTCCTGCTCCTCCTTGCACAAAGGCGGAGGTAGCGGTCCTGCTGTTGGTTTGTTGCCCTCCTACGGCCTCCTCCACGTCTCCTGATGTACTGGCCTGTCTCCTGGTAGCGCCTCCATGCTCTGGACACTACGCTGACAGACACAGCAAACCTTCTTGCCACAGCTCGCATTGATGTTCCATCCTGGATGAGCTGCACTACCTGAGCCACTTGTGTGGGTTGTAGACTCCGTCTCATGCTACCACTAGAGTGAAAGCACCGCCAGCATTCAAAAGTGACCAAAACATCAGCCAGGAAGCATAGGAACTGAGAATTGGTCTATGGTCACCACCTGAAGAACCACTCCTTTATTGGGGGTGTCTTGCTAATTGCCTATAGTTTCCACCTGTTGTCTATTCCATTTGCACAACAGCATGTGACATTTATTGTCAATCAGTGTTGCTTCCTAAGTGGACAGTTTGATTTCACAGAAGTGTGATGGACTTGGAGTTACATTGTGTTGTTTAAGTGTTCCCCTTATTTGAACAGTGAATATATATATATATATATATATATATATATATATATATATATATATATATATATATATATACATACACTGCTCAAAAAATAAAGGGAACACTTAAACACTATATATATATATATATATATATATATATATACTGTATATAAAATGCAGGAAATCACATTTTTGACTGCACTGGGCCTTTCAATAAATGTATCTTTAAATAAATAATAACAGTTGTCTTCAGGACAGTCATTGCAAGGTGAAAACGGAGGGAATAGAACAAACGGACGGGACCTATTGAGATCTGGTACCATACATTTGTGCTCATGGCTTGTGAAAGGAGGGTCAAATTACAGGATATCACTCAACTATAAGCACAAGTGGACAGGGCCAAAAACACAAAATAAAAGACACAGGGAAACAAGCATGTGACTGGTACAGGGGGACAGGTGCGGGGTGCACCTGCTGACATTTGATGGACAGCAACATAGTAATTAAGTATTGCTGGCCAGCTTTGGTTCACGCTCCATTGTCTCCTAGGGGCTGAATGTCATGAAAGGAGGCCTGATGGCGCACTGGTGCTGGGTTATACAGGGTGTGATAGGACCTGGAGAATGGTGGCTCCCGTGTGTGTAGGCTCCCATGATCAACAGTAAATAGAGCCCAATAGCCCAGGGCCACCAGATATTGCTGTATGGCCACTGGTGGCCTGAAAATAAAACACTACAACAGATGATTAAACAGTCGACCAGGGTGGTATACTACAAAGCAAGATAAATGGCCAGCTAACTTGCCAAAATATATTTAGATTTTCTAGAAAGAATGGGCATGATAATATACCCCTCAGGGGGAATTTACATGTCATCGTTGTGACTGGGAGTTGAAGCCAATTCTGCGTTTTTTTAAGACAACATAAGGTGTGAAGTCATGACTTACTACTGCAGGGACTGTTTTGATGGGGACAGATGAGGTGTGAAAATGACAGGATGGGTACGAGCTCTGGCCTAAGCCTGGAACCCTCAGCCTGGGTCTCCTCGTCCTTCTGCTCCCCTGCCTTCTCCTGATCGGCCCACACCACACCCCTCTCCCTGAGGACCAGGTGCTCCAGGTCCTGGTTCTCAGCCTCGTCGGCAGCTGTGACCAGGCCCGACCCCCTCAGCGTCCAGTACTGTCTGCTGTAGGCAGGCAGCAGCATTTGCACCATTCTGAAGAGAAGAAAGCATGAAACTCAGGCTTAAAAGATGTTCTGTTGAGTCAGTATCACAATTTATAGTGTAAAAGGTGCCAAAGTGAATTTTGTTGCATATGTATGCAACACCTAGTATAGTAGAATTCAAAAGACTAATACTCTCTATTCACTAATTCATTTAAGTAACCAACAACAACACTGTACATTCTCTGGAGGTAATGTATGACAGGTATGGATGGCACACAGCCATTCATACTCACATAGTACAGTGTGAGTCACTACTCATACTCAATTATTCATAAATATTATTCCCATCTTAATATGCCTGTGTCTACCTGACCATATTTTCCCATTCATGTAGGATTAGACCTGAAGATACCTCCTAAAACATGTAGCAATATCTGTACAACAGATGTTGTGGAGTACTGGCTCGGATTGACTTAAGTCGACTTTACAGGTCTGAAAAGTCTAACAAACCCCTTTAAGACTTAAGGCCATCTTATGGTAATATCACTGCATTTCCACTCTCTGTCTTCAGTGGATACAGGTGGATGATTCAACTCTGATATGTAATTCCAGGCTTTTGTTCCAGCCCTGCTGTAGCATATCAGACTCCAGCAATCAGCTGCTCAACAGGAACAAATGTAGCTCTCCAGCTGGAGCGTTGGCTTGGCCACATGTTTTACACAGGAAGTGAGGTATTTTTCCACTGTCGTATTGCTGGGGTAAAGAGTATCAAATGCTACAATGAATATCGGTATCGAAGTCCAAATGTTGGTATGGTGATAACATTACGTGTTGAACCCTGTAAAAGAAAAATGACCTACTTTTTAGTCTGTTTGTTCTCCTGGTCCTGGATGCCGATGAGGTGGGTCATTTGCTCAATGTGCTGCTTGAGGTCCTCTACCTGTAGCTGGAGCCTGTGGCAGCGAAGGTCCTTCTGGAGTACCTGAGGGGGAAAGGGGAAAGTGGAAGAACTAGGGAAATGACCACGAGGGAACATATTGAGTAACCCTAACCACAGCTAGAGAACAGGCTGGCAGGGAGTCATCAGTGACGCACAAGACAATGAGTCTTGAGGGGTTTATTTTGTGCCATGCTTCATCTCTGAGAACCTGTCTTCTGGGTAAAAAAAAAAAAAAGCTGTCATCCACCTCTGACGTAAAAGAGTATACGAAACGACAGCAGAGAGAACATTTGACAAGCGGATGAATCATTGTTGTGCCACTTCCTAGAAGAGGGATGAGAAAGAGGAAAAAAACATCTACATGGTTTAGGTAACTGGCTGTGTGAGGGATGCGTGAAGATCATTGATCCACTCACCTCAATCATCCACCAGTGAACAATAGCAATAAAATAAGCACAGTCCTAATTACCAGAACAGATGGAAGAAAACAAACTGTCACAACAACATTTGAGACGTATTTGCAAAAACAAACAAACCAGAAGTAAAAAATAAAAAAGTTGCAGAGTAAAATTCCTGTTCCCATCACTTCTAAAATGTACTCTGGGATATGGAAAATAACATTAAAAAGGGATAGTTCACCTGAACTACACTGCTCAAAAAAAATAAAGGGAACACTAAAATAACACATCCTAGATCTGAATGAATGAAATGTTATTTTTAAATACTTTTTTTCTTTACATAGTTGAATGTGCTGACAACAAAATCACACAAAAATTATTAATGGAAATCAAATGTATCAACCCATGGAGGTCTGGATTTGGAGTCACACTCAAAGTTAAAGTAGAAAACCACACTACTGGCTGATCCAACTTTGATGCAATGTCCTTAAAACAAGTCAAAATGAGGCTCAGTAGTGTGTGTGGCCTCCACGTGCCTGTATGACCTCCCTACAACGCCTGGGTATGCTCCTGATGAGGTGGTGGATGGTCTCCTGAGGGATCTCCTCCCAGACATGGACTAAAGCATCCGTCAACTCCTGGACAGTCTGTGGTGCAATGTGGCGTTGGTGGATGGAGCGAGACATGATGTCCCAGATGTGCTCAATTGGATTCAGATCTGGGGAACGGGCGGGCCAGTCCATAGCATCAATGCTGACACACTCCAGCCACATGAGGTCTAGCATTGTCTTGCATTAGGAGGAACCCAGGGCCAATCGCACCAGCATAGTCTCACAAGGGGTCTGAGGATCTCATCCAATCTCATATGCATATGTATATACTGTACTCTACATCATCGACTGCATCCTTATGTAATACATGTATCACTAGCCACTTTAACTATGTCACTTTGTTTACTTTGTCTACACACTCATCTCATATGTATATACTGTACTTGATACCATCTACTGTATGCTGCTCTGTACCATCACTCATTCATATATCCTTATGTACATATTCCTTATCCCCTTACACTGTGTAGAAGACAGTAGTTTTGGAATTGTTAGTTAGATTACTTGTTGGTTATCACTGCATTGTCGGAACTAGAAGCACAAGCATTTCGCTACACTCGCATTAACATCTGCTAACCATGTGTATGTGACAAATAAAATTTGATTTGATTTAATGGCAGTCAGGCTACCTCTGGCGAGCACATGGAGGGCTGTGCGGTCCCCCAAAGAAATGCCACCCCACACCATGACTGACCCACCGCCAAACCGGTCACGCTGGAGGATGTTGCAGGCAGCAGGACGTTCTCCACGGCGTCTCCAGACTGTCACGTCTGTCACATGTGCTCAGTGTGAACCTGCTTTCATCTATGAAGAGCACAGGGCGCCAGTGGCGAATTTGCCAATCTTGGTGTTCTCTGGCAAATGCCAAACGTCCTGCGCGGTGTTGGGCTGTAAGCACTAAGTTTCCCGACGACACAACAGTGGTAGGTAGGCCTGATTACGACAACGATGGCCAGCCTATAGGTAGAAGGTCAGAGACATGGCAGTGTGGTGTCAGGACAACAACCTCTCCTTCAACGTGAACAAGACAAAGGAACTGATCGTGGACATACCCAACAAACTATCATGGTACAAACACACCAAGAAACTTGTGAAGAGGGCACAACAATGCCTTTTCCCCCTCAGGGGACTGAAAAGATTTGGCATGGGTCCCCAGATCTTCAAGAAGTTCTATAGCTGCACCATCGAGAGCATCCTGACCGGTTGCATCACCGCCTGGTATGGCAACTGCTCGGCATCCGACCGAAGGCGCTACAGAGGGTAGTGCGTATGGCCAAATACATAACTGAGGCCAAGCTTTCTGCCGTCCAGGACCCATATACTAGGCAGTGTCAGAGGAAGGCCCCCCAAAAATTGTCAGACTCCAGTCACCAAAGTCATAGACTGTTCTCTCTGCTACCGCACAGCAAGCAGTACCGGAGTGCCAAGTCTAAGTCCAAAAGGCCCCTTAACAACATCTACCCCCAAGCCATAAGACTGCTTAACATTTAATCAAATGACCACCCAGACAATTGACATGGACCCCCTCCTTTTTGTTTTTACATTGCTGCTACTCGCTGTTTATTATCTATGCATCTTCACTTTACCCCTACCTACATGGTCAAATTACCTCGACTAACCTGTACCGGTACCACCTGTACATAGCCTAGTTATTGTTATTTATTGTGTAAATTTTTTGTTGTTGAAAACTTTAGTTTATTTAGTTAATATTTTCTTAAATATTTCTTGAACAGCATTGATTGTTAAGGGCTTGTAAAGTAAGAACTTCGGCGCATGTGACAAATACAATTTGATTTGAATTGCGAGCCCTCTTTTGTACTGCGGTGATGGGTCAGCTTTAAGCGATTTAATATAGCAATATTTTTACTGTTTTATGCAGAAATAGTGCAGTGATTGGTCAAATTTGCAAACCCTCACATAATATGCAGGGAATTGTTGATTTAGCAAAAAAAAAGAAAAGAAAAACACTATCACAGAATCCTGGAGGGACCATCTTCCTCTACATCTCCCCTACCAGTACATGAACAAAATAACCCATATACCACACCACTCTAACGCCACCGCTGGGTCAAGTGATTCCATATCTCCTGACCCCTCCAGCAGTTGCCTCACCACTGGTGGTTGGGAGTCCTGTCCCAGTAGCTTCACGTCATTCTCCACGCGGTGCAGCCAGCCCTCATTCTCAAGGAAGCACAGCTCAACCTCCTTCAGCCTCTTGCGGATGTGCTGCTGCTGTGTGAGCAAGGAAGCCAGCTTGCGCTCGTGCTTGCAGGTGGCCTATTCAACAACAGAGCCTATCAGATTTGGATATGACAAAGGAGTGTATGCACTTTAAACATCCATCTATCACTGGTACATCATAAAAGACATGCTCCTTCTGGGACCATTTTCTGGCTAAAATGACATGGTGATAATCAGGGCCTTTTTCAGACCTTCTCAGTCTTGTCTTTGGCACTGAAGAGCTGGGCCTGCTGGTTGCACTCCTCGCTGTGGCGCTGACGTAACTCGTTCTCCTTGAGCTGCCGCTCCAGAACAAGGTGCTCTCTCCTGATCTGAGTACGGCTGGAGAAAATGCCCTGTAGGGACTCTGACACCCTGTCCAGAAAAAGGGGCAACCAGCCAGTTATTGTTAAATGGAGCCTTTGCTTAATAATGGAGGGCAAAGGTTTATCAAAAATAAATTTTTCAGTGTTTGCCCTTCCTCAAGTAAAAATCCTATGTCATGTTATTGTACAACTCAACAGGTTGAACATTGTTCAAATCAGGCAGCTGCCCTGGACCACCCTCAGCAGCTTTCACCCAATAAGGCAGAGGCATTGCAACAATGTCTCATTCTGGTAAAGGAAGAGGGGTATGCAGGTAAATAAATAAACAGACAGTGGAGAGCAGCCGCTGAAATGTGACTGCAATCTCCAATGTAACCCCTGTGACGTAGGAGCCGCCGTGGCCTTGCCAGACTGATGAATTTTTAATTGTGTGAGAAGCATGCTGCCTCTCTTCAGAGCCTCACATTGTGCGAGTTGTGAATTCTGATGCCGGTGAATGAAATGCGTGGGAATGAGACTCATTCAGCTCCACCCCCTCTTCCCTTTCCCTCTCTCCCTTTTTAAACAGACGCCACTGCAGCCCTTGGAGGGTAGCGAAGGAAGGACGTTTTTAACTAATACCGATATATTATATGTGTAGTTTTATTTTTTATGTGGCTCACAGCTTCCCCTATCAAAAATGCAGAGCAAACTCTCCACCCAAAGCCCAGGTCCTTGGGCTTTGTACTTTCCCTCAACATGATAAATTATCTATGGATTTCAATTAAAGTGTACAAGTTTAAAGGACACTCAAGTGTGGTTGCATATTATGCATAACAGAACTTGTATTACTGTATAAATACAAGTTTTGCCTTTTGGTTGTTGCATGCACATTGGTACAAGAAATAAGTACCTACTTGTAAATCTCTGTTTGGTTCTGACTGGAAATGGTATTAGAGACTCCAGGAACAAGAGGGTCCATCTTCCTCTCCTCATACTCTTTCAACTTCTTCTTCAACTGAATGATCTGAAATAGCATAAACTGTTGATAAAATGTGAAATGTATGTCCACACATTTCCGGAACCTAAGGGCCTCCAGTCTGCATAGTAGAGATTGGTGTTTCATCTTATATTACCTCTTCTCGCTGCCTCTCGCATATCACTGCATACTGGCCGATGTGACTGTCCAAGCTGACAACATTCCTCTTGAGCTAAAGAACAGGTAGATGCATGTAAAAACGTATGGAATGAGAAAGAGAGGCATTAGAAACAGAAATATTGTAAGAAATGCCATGTAGTACAAGTTTTCCTATCAAAACCACTTCTGAACTCATGTTTGGCTTTTAAAAACACAGCCAAAGAGGCCTAAATAAATCCTATAACATTGTTGGGATGGGTGAGTAGTTTACTGACCGATGATTTGATCTCTTTGGCCCGGTTGGCGTATTTCAGTGTGTTGTGGGTGTCGTCATAAGATTTGGAGGAGGGGCTAATGTTGGCAATCATGACCGTCCTGCAGTTCCCACCAAGAGAATCTTTAAGGAGTCGTGTTAGCTTGCTGTCCCTGTATGGAATGTGGGCTTTCTTACTCTGCTGTAATAAATCAAGCAAAATCAACATTAGCCTGAGAAAAGAGTAAATGTGCAAAACAGGAAAAGGTTAGGCATACACATTCAGGTTTGGGATTGGTAAAGGTCTGACAAACCTCATAGAACATAAAATGCTTTTTTATTTATACCAATTCATTCCCTCTTGCTTGCATTAAAATGCAATTGACCACAGTCCTATGACCCCTTGGGACTCATACAGTAAATGTCCAGTGACAATGGACATTAATAAGGCTGTATAGGGGGCCATTTTAGAACAGCCATACACTGAATGTCCAAAATATCAAGAACACCTGCTCCCTCCATGACAGACTGACCAGGTGAAAGCTATGATCCCTTATTGAAGTCACTTATTAAATCCACTTCAAAATCAGAGTAGATGAAGGTGAGGAGACAGCTTTTAAAATAATTATTTAACCTTTGAGACAATTGAGAGATGGATTGTGTATGTGTGCCATTCAAAGGGTGAATGGGCAAGGCAAAATACTTAGGTGCCTTGGAACGAGGTATGGTAGTAGGTGCCAGGAAACACTCGTTTGTGTCAAGATCTGCAACACTGCTGGGTTTTACATGCTCAACAGTTTCCAATGTGCATCAAGAATGGTCCGCCACCCAAAGAACATCCAGCCAACTGTGGGAAG
Organism: Oncorhynchus gorbuscha; assembly: GCF_021184085.1. Taxonomy (NCBI): domain Eukaryota; kingdom Metazoa; phylum Chordata; class Actinopteri; order Salmoniformes; family Salmonidae; genus Oncorhynchus; species Oncorhynchus gorbuscha. Next base: position 11,286,343 of record NC_060176.1, read on the forward strand.
CATTGGAGTCAACATGGGCCAGCATCCCTGTGGAACGCTTTCGACACCTTGTAGAGTCCATACCCTGACAAATTGAGGCTGTTCTGAGTGCGGGGGGGGGGGGTGTGCAACTCAATATTAGGAAGGTATTCTTAAATGTTTTGTATATACACATTCATATTTTTACTTTGGCAAACGGTAACTATTTGTTTCCATAAACAGGTTTCTGGCAGATAGATACCTTTCATTTCTATAGAAAATGTAAACGCCCAAGCACATTATCTTCTGCTAGTGTGAATGTGCTAGGTCTGAATTCAGCCTGGCTTCACTAATGGCACAGATGCGTCTTGAGTACATTACATCTGTTCAGGTGAGTCACAGTCGCATGGAGACTCAAATGGCAGGAATTACCAGGCACTTGCAGAGGAAAAGTGATCTGCAATGGGCTGGGGGCTGCCCAGCTGTTCTCCCTGGCCGAAACCTACATCTGGAACCAGGAAACCCTTATATTTCCAGCTGATCCTATGGGAGCTCAAAGTTTGCAGCTAAAAGGAGGTTGTCCCAATTAAGCAAAATGAGTCTTTCGTCAGAGCAGGATTTACAATGTACAGCCCGAGAGAGAGAGGAAATGGGCCAATGGAGAAAACCACAAAGGCTAAATGTGCAACTGCAATTCATGGCCATGGGACCAGTCCAAGCTGGGACATCAAGGTATCATTCCCTAAAGCAATGGTGCCATAATAAAAGTACATTTTGGTACTGCGTGGCATGTTTGTGCAGCATTTCCTAAATGCATGTGGCCTGCTTGTGGAATCCCCAGGGTCAGTGGTAAACCAAAAAGACTCAGTGACAGGTTAATGTATGCAACTAGAATGAAATATTATCCAAATACTTTGGCTTGCTAACAGACCAAGCAAGGCTCCTTGAGTTACAGGGAGCTGCTCACTTTTTTTCTGGCAATGACAGAGCAGGGGAGTATTGCTGCCAGTGTGATGTAAAATTGCAATCAATTAAACAACATACAAACAAAATGAAGGCAGAATAAATTAGACTAGGCCGACCTAAAAATCCACAAGAAAAAAATCATCTTAAAAAATGCAGTGTACCTAGAAATCAACTGGCACAGTGAAAATGAACGACAGCAAAGGATAACACTAAAACCATTCACCAGTGAGATAAACATATGTAATCAGTTGTAACACCACGGTAGTGGGTTCAATTAACGGGACCACCCATAAATAAAATATATGCACACATGACTAAGTCGCTTTGGATAAAAGTGTGTGGGGGGGAATGAACTCAATAGTTTAAAATTACTAAAACCAAATGGAAACTGTGTAGAAATGATAATGATCCTACATTCATACCGTTTCTTGACTGTGTCCAGGCGGCTAATAATCCCAGAAATGAAAGCCAGACAATTCGGGAGCATTGAAAATTCCAAAAATGATGGATAGAGGACTATCTTTAGCAAATGTTGATGGCAAGGAAATATACGTTTCAGTGCGTCCCTCTGGACTTCGAACACCGAATACGGCCCCCAGGGCAAAATTAGTTTGACACACCTGTCTTTGTATTAAATCTAAACATAAGTTTGTGTATTCTCAGTGGTGAGGAAGCAGCACCAAGGCCTGCTCAACATTGCTTACGAGTCTCACAGAAATGCCTGTGGGTGTTATTGTCAAAAGATCAACCACCTTTTTGAATTATATTGAATTCTGTGAGCAGAAACATTTCCTTTGAATAATTTGTCATATTCAATGAGAAACATGCATCAAGATGCTTTACACATACCTTAGGGTCAGCCAGAGCGTTGATGACATTTCCCAGGGCAAGGAGTGAACGGTTGATGTTAGCGCCTTCCCGTTGACGTGCTCCCTTTGCGTTAGTGGCATTTGCTCGCTCGGAGCCAGCGAGGTCAATCAGGCTCATTTTGGCCACACGGACATTTGGATTAAGGCTGGCCGTCCTGTCCTGTTGCTTCAAGTAAATCTAGTGGGACAAGAACACCAACAATTTCATCTTCACCTGTTCAGTGACTAAACCTGCTTGCTGTCTGGTAAAGGAGGAAAGGTAGATGACGCCACTCCATTGAAATAGCATACCTGAAATACAGCATGGGACCGTGACGAGGTGGCATTCATGTCAGTGGGGTGTTGCGTTCTATTCCGATTGCCATAATCCAAAGCTTCAAGGATGTGCTCAGCAGACTTAGGCTACAAAATAGGTCACATGAATACTTTCAAACAAATAAAATCAGTACACGTCCATTAAAAACAGATGTAAATTCATTCAACTAGGGAAAAAAGGACAACAAACACACCTGCCAGACAAGAAATAACCTGTCGATCACTAACCTGGTGCAGAGTAAGGCCTTGGACAACCACTCCATTCGAGGGGTCCTCCCTCACTGCAAGTGGGCCGACATTAGCCAAGAGGTCCCGGATCTGCTCATTATAGACCTGAAAACCAGTTATGACAAGAACTTGGCTGGTTTCTTTTGGCAATTTAAATTCTGATCGTTCATTAATAAAATGTGTTTCTTTAATTCCCAGGTATGATGGAGGAAGATTATTCCTTGATTTCTGTGTAAATGTATTACTTGTAAAATCAGACAGATGAAACCAGTCACCTCAAGATAAGAAAATGCTACATTGAATATTTTCTCTTCCTTGACTTGATCCATACGGTTGAAGAGCTCTGTCATGGTGCGATACATCACACCCGGGTCATTGCTTGAGCCCAACATGGTGTGTGTCTTGCCTGCTCCTGTTGCGCCATAAGCGAAGACTGCAACATTTCAGAGAGGGATTAGTAATCAAACATGATCAAAACTTCCACTTCAAATAAATCTGATTTTGGTAGGTTTAAATGTGACACCAAATCTATTGGAATTTAACTGCTAAATGGGGTACAAAGATATTGGCTACTGTAGTATACTAATGACTATTTATATAATGGTCCTCTGTACTATGACATTAATTTAAATTAAGTTATTTGCAACACTTTTCACAACATCTGTCTCAATGTGCACATAGTCATAGGCCTACTAATCAAACGGTGTAGTCCTGTAAAGATTAGTAGGCTCAAGCCTATTTTATTACCTGTACAGTTAAAGCCATTCAACACTCCATCAAGTATCCTTTGAGTGGTGTTCTCAAAGATATCCACCTGAGAAGAATCCTCCCCAAAAACATTATCAAAGACAAATTTCAGGTCCTTATTGGCTCTCTTGTTGACATCTCTGTTTTGAACTCTTGGTCCCCCAAAAGATGTCATATGCTGTTCCTTGGGGTCAAATATTAGCATGTGGTTGTCCACAACTTGGACCACATTTCTGAAGTTCTCGCACTTCTCATTGTCATTAGTTGGCCGCACACGAACAACCACTTTGACATGGCTGCACACGTCCATGACTCTTCTTATTGTGTATTGATCTAGTTAAGGGAGCACAAGGAAGATGCTTTAGCTGACTAAACTCCACAGTGAAGGATGTTTCTGATATACTCCATTGGAGTGGAGCAGAGACCAGGCTTTGGGGAATTGGGCATGGCCAGACATAATTTGTATTTATTTAACCAGGTAGGATAGTTGAGAACAAGTTCTCATTTGCAACTGCAACCTGACCAAGATAAAGTAAAGCAGTTTGACACATACAGCAACACAGAGTTACACATGGAATAAACAAACATACAAACAATAATACAGTAGGAAAATATATATGTGCAAATGAGGTAGGATAAGAGAGGTAAGGTAATAAATAGGCCATGGTGGCAAAGTAATTACAATATAACAATTAAACACTGGAATGGTAGGATGTGCAGAAGATGAATGTGCAAGTTGAGATACTGGGGTGCAAAGGAGTAAGATAAATAAATACAGTATGGTGATGAGGTAGATTGGATGGGCTATTTACAGATGAGCTATGTACAGGTGCAGTGATCTGTGAGCTGCTCTGACAGCTGGTGCTTAAAGCTAGTGAGAGAGGTAAGAGTCTCCAGCTTAATAAGTAATAACATAGCTAACTACTTGCATTCGACGTTACATTTTAAGCAGTGAATATATACAAATATGTTGTTACATAAACAACAGGGCGACTTGAATGTCTCGTGTAGTCGTCGCCCGTAGTGCCTTCTTGTGGCTAGCTAACATTAGCAGTCAACAAAGAGTCATAGAAGCTCACCTCCGAGCGAAAACAGCAAGTGCTGCGAGTTGTAAAATACATCATAAACATGACTTATGTTCTGGAGCGAAGTATAATACACCCACAGCCTACCTTTGACTATTATTGTTTCACATTTGCAATTGTAGCTCGCTAGCAAGTACTGCCACTGCTACTTTTTCTCCCAAGACCAGCGGGTCTTTTCAAAAACAAGCCCCCTCTTCCTTCGCAACAGCTGATTGGCTATGCACCTTGAGTGACGTCGGTGAGCTTGGTGTTGCAGTCACTTGATTGCAGTACTGGTGGAGGAAGTGGTTTAAAAACTCTGTTCGTATGCCAGCTATTATCTAGCAAAAAAATAATGTTTTATCATGTAATTTAAACCATTATGAGACATAGCTAACATAACAAAGTAAGTATACTATTGCGCTAAGACCAATGTCCTAAATACAATTTGCATCGTCCCAGTTGCAAGTTATTCAAGGTGTTGTAACACTAGCTACTAACTAGCTAAGTTACTACAGCTGAACGGAACGCACATATCCGAACACTTTTCCCCGATAGTTTTCTATGAATATGCACCTGAGAATAGCTAGCTATTAGCTGTCTAACGCTAGTAGCTACACAAATCATTTCGCACTTCTCCACTTTGAAATTAGATCGCTCTCTTCAACGTGGTCTTCTTCTACTGAGTACTGCACTCTAGTGTAAAAAAGTGTCCTGGAGCCCACTTTGATTTGGTTTACTGTGTAGTTTGCTAAGTAGCTAGGTATTTACTGTAACTGGATAACTAGAATGAAAAAACAGATCAATGCTTCATATTTTCTGATACCTAGCTAGCTTAGCCAGAAATGTTAGCTACATTTTTTTTAGCTCGCTAATACCATTCTTTCTGCCACCACAATTCGTGGCATTTATTGCATTAGCCACTAGCTAGAATAGTATCTTACAAAGTTACTGTGTATTTGTCATGTCACTGTCATCATGTCTGTGCCCTTCCAATTCTCTTCAGACCATGGCATGTCAACATGTGTCTGCTTGTCCTACCTTGAGATCATCATGGAGAGTGGCTCTTGATGTTGCTTGTAGAGTCAGCCAGCCATGGAAGGGGAGTAGTTTGTCTTACTCTGGCTTTGCTCCCATGGAGCCTGGTCACCAGGACAGACGTAAAGATGACTCCACCATCTTGGCTGAACAGACACTGCACACACCTGTCATGCTTAGAAGTGCTCCAATGTTTAGATATTCAACCTGGCCAGGTAAGTCTTTATTCTCTAAAACACTGTGTGTGTGTGTCAACCCACCTTTTCTTAGTGAGCCCTTGATGGTTAAATATTCTATGGAACAGCAGGTAAGGTTTGTTGTGCATTTTGCCTGTTTTTACCCATGATGAATCATAGGGAAATCTGTGTTCTTTGAAAGGTTGTTTGTTCAGTTCATAAGATGGGCTACTTCTCTTGAGAGGGCACATTAAGTCACCAGGATCCCACTACCTTTGCTTTCCCTTACATACTACCAGGACAGATGGACATGAGTCAAAGGCCTTCTGTTTCTGGTGGGCAGTGCGGAGGGAGATTTGATGGGCCCCCTGGGTGGCTGAGAGATGCTGCATGGACAGGGCAGGTGGGGGCCATGGGTCAACAACTTAGTCAGGCATTGTGCCACCGTAAGGCTGTTGGCAGGACATAGAGTGCTGCCTGCAACACTCCTGCCTGAACTTTAGCGCCTCTTACTGTAACTCCTTCACTCTCCGCCCATTGGCCAACTGTCCCAATACAGCTAGCCAAGAGCTTGCCATTAAAAACAAGTGTTAGATAGATTTTTTAAAAATGTAATTCTAGTCACTGCACATAGAGCCTGTCAATCTAAGGTGTAGCCTGGTTGCATATATATTACAGTATTGCTTTATACAGTTTGTGCTTCACCCCGAAATGCTGAAATATAATTTATTAAAAGCTGAAAGACCGGCAATGTAGCACAGTAATTAAAAGCTGTAATAATTTACGTTAAAGCAGCAATCTGCTGTTTAAACAATAATAAAGGTCACCCCGCCACTGTTTTGGTAAAATGCTGAGGGATGTGGCTTAAGAAATGTAACCACTCTCAAATTCATAGACAGAGCTATGTATGGACTGACTATCCATGATGCAACATTTGAGTTTTAGCCATGTTTTGAGGCCATACTGTGTTTATAATGACATTATTTACAAACAAGTTTAGGCAATAATTTGGGTTCTGATGGGGTACGACAGTTGAACTAAGCTTTTGAGTAATTTATAAGATATATTCTTCAAGAACCCGTGGGTATACATCATTCATTTAAATGGCCATGTGGGATGTAGTAGTCACAGATTGGCCCTTTAAGTTGTGCTTACTTGTGTGTGTATGCTGCTGTAATTACACTTGTAGCAACATTGTCAAACCAGCATTACCAAATATACATATTGGCATACTCAGTCCACTCCCCCATACTCAAATACATTAGCAGAATGTTTTGGGTACTGCACATCCATCTTACCTTCAACTTTCAGACTGAGACACTTGTGTGTGCAGAAAGTAGGCTAGCTGTGTAAATAGAAACTACATAAACACTAAGCCTACTTTGGCATGCTTGATTGAATCCAGCTCTTACTGTAATTTCTCTTTGATTGAGATTTGAAATGCGTCATGTTCAGACTGCTCGCTGGAACATTGCAACGACAATGGCAACTGTTTATAAACTGAAATGTAAGGTCTCACAAACATAAATACAATGTTTATTCATTCATGTGGTCTATTAGGCTATATGTAATAGCAGCCTTGGTCAAGGTACACATGTAAATAAATAGCTACAAACCATTTCGTTTTTGTGTTTACATTTCCATGTAGTAATGACGGCACATGCAAACACTTAAACGGTCTTACAATATAAATTTTTATGGTAGAGATTCTCCATGTGAAATCCCCCCCGCCATTTCTGTTAATGAACCAGACAGGCAATCAGGTGTCTGCACTCTGTTTTCATCAGCTGTCCTGTAGAGCAGCTAGATAGTGTAATCACAGACCCTGTTTGTTTAAGTGGGGGTTTCACTGACAAGTCAATGACTGGGAGGAAACCCACGCTCCATGTTAGCCAAATACTCACTTAAATGAGTCAGATTAATATTTTGATCTGCTATTGTAAAGCAATCAACCCTGCGTAGTTGCTCTTGTCAGGCTAAGCATAGTGTGTATGAATGGAGCACTTAGGGAGATGATGGGTATCTGAGAGCAAATGCTGCAATTACACCAAAGTGGGTAAATGGCAATGCAGCCTTTCATGTCCCGCTGCCTCCCACGCATGAAGTCCAGCGCAGATATCTACACAGGTGGACTGTGATATTTCCCCACATTTCTCTCACACTGTCAGGGCTAGTAGTGATGCACATGCAAAGCCTTTAAAATAACAAGTGATTGTACTACTTACAAAAATGACGATAAGGTTATGGGCTCAGGTCTTAATTGTGCTGATCAATCTAGAGATGGTTGATAAGTCTAGCGATGGACCTTGTAAAACCTTTTTTATACTCCAGAAATGAGCTTTATCTCAAGCAGCCACAGTCTTGCTCTCCTGCTGGCCTTCCTTCCCCACCCATCAACCATAAATTACCCAAACTAGATTGGCCTTATTAACCACCAAATTAGCTCTTAAAAGATTAGAGTTTGTACAATTGAATATTTTTCTATTCACCTTGAACGTGAATGTGCTTAGTCAGCCGGATAACCATTTTAACCTAATTATCGTCATCTTGATTCAATTCTAGCATTTGGCTAATTGAATAATGGGCAGTGTGAGGCCTAAAGGTGGTTATAAACCGTGATGTGGGAGACGGTGGTCGAGGTAGGGGGCTTGGAGAAGGATATCCTTTCTCAGGGCAGAATCTGGCTTTTCCTGACCTGGAGGTTATTACTTTACTCAAGACAGGTGGAGCTGGAGGATAGGGTATTTTATTTACATGGAGGAACAGGATTTATGGCTGCTTATTGCTGTGAAAATGACTCAAATAAATCAAATTGAATCAGGGTAAGAAGGTGTCAGAAGATGACTAACACTAACAAAGTGCCACTAAGATTTTGAAATGAATGAATAGGATGGCCATATTTTAAAAGTCCACCTGATGTACGTTATCCCCCTTCTCTGTCACTCCTTTTGATACTTGCAAGTCATAAGTTTAAAGACTGAGCATAATACACTTGAGAAGGTAGTGTCAGTCAGCATCAAAACATAATGTCAGGGCTGCCCCGTCAGCTAGGAACATACAGAGAGTATCTCTGTTCCTAGCCCATCAGTCTGTAATCATAAATCACTGTGGTACACCCTGGCTGATGGTACAATTAGGCTTTATTACTCAGGCTAAGTTAATAGCCTTGATGAAACCCCCTGCATCATCCCTGACACTCCCTTTGTTGTAACCTAATTATTTGAATGAAACAATGACAAACTGTCTTGTACAAGTGTTCTCTGCAAGTGTAGAACATAGCTTTTATGCAATGTTTAAAAAGAAAACTTATTCTTTCTCAGCAAGTTGAACCATTTATCCAGCCCCCATTCACGACCTCCCCAATCACTCTTAGGAAAACGCACATATTTTCAAAATGTATGGACTAAAAGCCTGTCGCCCAGCCCCGGAACTCAATATTGTTGAGTGTTTTGTCTTTTTGTCAGGTCCACCCACGACCACTGCAATAGATTTTTATCCTCCAGCATCCCTCATTACCAGCCCACAGATGATAGTGGGTGAGTGTTTCTCTGCCCCCCCCCCAGCTTTCACACGCCCACTCACAGAGGACATCCCGGTGGCTCCACGGGCAGGAAGTGATTTCTTTGTTTTTATGCTGCCAGGAATCCCCCGTCTTGTTGTTGTGGCCCTGGAATTGCAAGAGTGAGGGCAAGGTGTGGGGAATCCTTTTCTCTGGTGCCAGAATTGGGGACCTCCGCCAGGGCAGATTAATGAGCCGTCAACTGGATGTCCAGGGAAAGATCAACTACTGCTTTAGCAGGGAAAAACTAGGTGGCCACTGCCATCTCACCACACTCCCCCTTGTGGAATTAAAATGGCCTCCCGTGTTAAACCTTCTCCTTACCTGAATTTAAATACATAACAAGTACTATGTCCTTTTACAAGAGTGTTTTAGTTCCAATGAAATTTGTTAGCCAAATAATGAAATTCCTTTTAGAAAATCATAGCTTATACTTTCGTCTGTCTGAAAAACAGTGAGACAGGAAAGTGTATGTGCTGAACTGCAGAGATTCAATTTATTCAGCATAAATCGTTTTTTAAATCTATAGTTCAATATGTTAATAAAAAAATATGTAAAAAATAAGTGGCTCTTATCCAGAGACCTTTGCAACTGTTTGTGGTTGCCTATGCATTTACATAAATAGCTCCATTTACATAAAGGCTACCGCTGCTAAATCGTTGCCTACACTCCCAAAAGATATGATAAAACCTATATATTTTTTCTACATGTTTTCAGTGTTAACTTAAATGACTAAACCAGATATAAATAATGTAGAAAAGATAATGGAGCTATAAATACAGTATTAGTCAAAAGTTGGGACACACCTACTTATTCAAGGGTTTTTCTTGAGTTGTACTATTTTCTACATTGTAGAGCAATTGTGAAGACATCAAATCTATGAAATAACACGTATAGAATCATGTAGTAACCAAAAAAGTGTTAAACAAATTAAAATATATTTTATATTCTTCAAAGTAGCCACCCTTTGCCTTGATGACAGCTTTGTGCACTCTTGGCATTCTCTCAACCAGCTTCTCCTGGAATACTTTACCAACAGTCTTGATGGAGTTCCCATATATGCTGAGCTGCTGTTGGCTGCTTTTTCTTTACTCTGCGGTCCAACTCATCCCAAACCATCTCAATTGGTTTGAGGTCGGGTGATTGTGGAGGCCAGGTCATCTGATGCAGCACTCCATCAATCTCCTTATTGATCAAATAGCCCTTACACAGGCTGAAGGTGTGTTAGGTCATTGTGCTGATGATAAACAAATGATAGTCCCACTAAGCGCAAACCAGATGGGATGGCGTATCGCTGCAGAATGCTGTGGTAGCCATGCGGGTTAAGTGTGCATTGAATTCTAAATAAATCACTGACAGTGACACCAGCAAAGCACCATCACACCACCTCCTCCATGCTTGACGGTGGGAACCACACATGCGGAGGTCATCCGTTCGTGTACTCTGCGTCTCACAAAGACACGGTGGTTGGAACCAAAAATCGTACATTTGGACTCATAAGAACAATGGACAAATTTCCACCGTGCTCTTCTTCTTATTGGTGTCATTTAGTAGTATATTCTTTGCAGCAAATTGACCATGAAGCCTGATTCACACAGTCCCCTCTGAACAGTTGATTTTGAGATGTCTGTTACTTGAACTCTGAAGAATTTATTTGGGCTGGAATTTCTGAGGCTGGTAACTCTAATGAACTTATCCTCTGCAACAGAGGCAACTCTGGGTCTTCCTTTCCTGTGGCGGTCCTCATGAGAGCCAGTTTCATCATAACTTTTGGTGTTTTATGAGACTGCACTTGGAAGAAACTTTCAAAGTTCTTGAAATGTTCCGTATTGTCTTAATAAATTAATGATGGACTGTCGTTTCTCTTTGCTTATTTGAGCTGTTCTTGCCATAATATGGACTTGGTCTTTTACCAAATCTTCGGTATATCACACCTACCTTGTCACAACACAACTGATTCGCTCAAACACGTTAAGAAGGAAAGAAATTCCTCAAATTCACTTTAAACGAGGCACACCTGTTTAATTGACATGCATTCCAGTTGACTACCTCATGAAGCTGGTTGAGAGAACACCAAGACTGTGCAAAGCTGTCATCAAGGCAAAGAGTGGCTACTTTCAAGAATCTCAAATATGCGAAGATCGAGTCATGTGTCCTCCTGAAATATGACCCGCCAAACTGCACTCCTTAACACCCACCCATTTAATCCGCAAGCCAGCTGCACCAATGTGTCGGAAGAAACATCATTCAACTGACGACCGAAGTCAGCCTGCAGGAGCCCGGCTCGCCACAAGGAGTTGCTAAAGTGCGATGAGCCAAGTAAACCCGTCCCGGCTAAACCATCCCCTACCCCGGACAACGCTGAGCTAATTGTGCGCCGCCCTATGGGACTCGCAGTCACGGCCGGTTGTGACACAACCTGGGATTGAAATATATATATATACACATATATACACAGTTGAAGTCGGAAGTTTACATACACTTAGGTTGGAATCATTCAAGATTATTTTTAAACCACTCCACAAATTTCTTATCAAACTATAGTTTTGGCAAGTCGGTTAGAACTTCTACTTTGTGCATTATACAGGCAGATTATTTAATTTATAATTCACTGTTTCACAATTCCAGTGGGTCAGAAGTTTACATACACTAAGTTGACTGTGCCTTTAAACATCTTGGAAAATTCCAGAAAATGATGTCATAGCTTTAGAAACGTCTGATAGGCTAATTGACGTCATTTGAGTCAATTGGAGGTGTACCTGTGGATGTATTTCAAGGCCTACCTTCAAACTCAGTGCCTCCTTGGGAAAATCAAAAGAAATCAGCCCAAAAAATTGTAGACCTCCACAAGTTTGGTTCATCCTTGGGAGCAATTTCCAAACACCTGAATGTACCACGTTCATCGGTACCAACAATAGTACGCAAGTATAAAGACCATGGGATCACGCAGCCGTCATACCGCTCAGGAAGGAGATGCGTTCTGTCTCCTAGAGATGAACGCAATTTGGTGCAAAACGTGCAAATCAATCCCAAAACAACAGCAAATAACCTTGTGAAGATGCTGGAGGAAACGTGTACAAAAGTATCTATATCCACAGTAAAACGAGTCCTATATCAACATAATCTGAAAGGCTGCTCAGCAAGGAAAAAGCCACTGCTCCAAAACCCCATAAAAAAGCCAGACAACGGTTTGCAACTGCACATGGTAATCGATAAATGTCCTCTGGTCTGATGAAACATAAATAGAACTGTTTGACCATGATGACTATCGTTTTGTTTGGAGGAAAAGGGGGAGACCTGCAAGTCGAAGAACACCATCCCAAACATGAAGCGCGGGGTGGCAGCATCACGTTGTGGGGTGCTTTGCTTCATGAGGGACTGGTGCACTTCACAGAATAGATGGCATCATGAGGCAGGAAAATTATGTGGATATATTGAAGCAACATCTCAAGACATCAGTCAGGAAGTTAAAGCTTGGTTGCAAATGGGTCTTCCAAATGTACAATGACCCCAAGCATAATTCTAAAGTTGTGGCAAAATGGTTTAAGGACAACCAAGTCAAGGTATTGGAGTGGCCATCACAAAGCCCTGACCTCAATCCTATAGAACATTTGTGGGCAGAACTGAAAAAGTGTAGGCGAGCAAGCAGGCCTACAAACCTGACTCAGTTACACCAGCTTTGTCAGGAGGAATGGGCCAAAATTCACCCAACTTCTTGTGGGAAACTTGTGGAAGGCTACCCAAAATGTTTGACCCAAGTTAAACAATTTAAAGGCAATGCTACCAAATACTAATTGAGTGTATGTGAACTTCTGACCCACTGGGAATTTGATGAGAGAAATTAAAGCTGAAATCAATTATTCTCTCTACTATTATTCTGACATTTCACATTCTTAAAATAAAGTGGTGATCCTAACTAGAGGTCGACCGATTATGATTCTTCAACGCCGACACCGATACTGATTATTGGAGGACCCAAAAGATCGATACCGATTTAATTGGACGATTTAAAAAAATATATATTTATATTTTTAAATTTGTAATAATGACAATTACAACGATACTGAATGAACACTGATTTTAACTTAATATAAGTCAATTTAGCCTCAAATAAATAATGAAACATGTTCAATTTGGTTTAAATAATGCAAAAACAAAGTGTTGGAGAAGAAAGCTTGGGGTGGCAGGGTAGCCTAGTGGTTAGAGCATTGGACGAGTAACTGAAAGGTCCCCGAGCTGACAAGGTACAAATCTGTCGTTCTGCCCCTGAACAGGCAGTTAACCCACTGTTCTTAGGCTGTCAATGAAAATAAGAATTTGTTCTTAACTTACTTGCCTAGTTAAATAAAGGTTTAATAAAAGTAATATGTGCCAATATGCAATATGTGCCATGTAAAAAAGTGAACGTTTAAGTTCCTGGTGGTTCCTTTTAACATGAGACTTCAATATTCCAAAGTAAGAGGTTTTAGGTTGTAGATAATATAGTATTTATAGGACTATTTCTCTCTATACCATTGTATTTCTTATACCTTTGACTATTGGATGTTCTTATAGGCACTATAGTATTGCCAGTGTGACAGTATAGCTTCCGTCCCTCTCCTCGCCCCTACCTGGGCTCGAACCAGGAACACATCGACAACAGCCACACTCGAAGCAGCGTTACCCATCGCTCCACAAAAGCCGCGGCAAACTACTCCAAATCTAAAAGCAAGTGACGTTTGAAACGGTATTTGCGCACACTCAGCTAACTAGCGAGCCATTTCACATTGGTTACACCAGCCATCAGGCTGATAGGCTTGAATTCATAAACAGCGCTGTGCTTGCAAAGAGCTGCTGGCAAAACGCACAAAAGTGCTGTTTGAATGAATGATTACGGGCCTGCTTCTGCTCAGTCAGACTGCTCTATCAAATCAGACTTAATTATAACATAACACACAGAAATACGAACGAGCCTTTGGTCATTAATATGGTCAAATTCGGAAACTATAATTTAGAAAACAAAACGTTTATTATTTCAGTAAAATACGGAACCGTTCGGTATTTTATTTAACTGGTGGCATCCCTAAGTCTAAATATTCTTGTTAAATTGCACAACCTTCAATATTCTGTCAGAATTACATAAAATTCTGGCAAATTAGTTCACAATGAGCCAGGCAGACCAAACTGTTGCATATACCCTGACTCTGCGTGCAATGAACGCAAGAGAAATGACACAATTTCACCTGGTTAATATTGCCTGCTAAACTGGATTAGTAGTTATAACTAGTGATTATGATTGATTGTTTTTTATAAGATAAGTTTAATGCTAGCTAGCAACTTACCTTGGCTTCCACTGCACTCACGTAACAGGCAGGTTCCTCGTGGAGTGTAATGGTTAGAGCGTTGGACTAGTTAACTGTACGGTTGCAAGGTGAAAATCTGTTGTTCTGCCCCTGAACAAGGCAATTAACCCACCGTTCCTAGGCCATCATTGAAAATAAGAACGTGTTCTTAACTGATTTGCATAGTTAAATAGAGGTATAAAAAATAAAAATCGGAAATCGGCGCCCAAAAATACCAATTTCCGATTGTTATGAAAACTTGAAATCGGCCCTAATTAATCGGCCATTCCGATTAATCGGTCGACCTCTAACCCTAACTGACCTAAAACAGGGAATTGTTATTCGGATTAAATGTCAGGAATTGTGAAAAAATGAGTTTAAATGTATTTATGCTAAGGTGCATGTAAACGTCTGACTTCAACAGGATGTATATATATATATATATATATATATATATATATATATACAGTTGAAGTAAGAAGTTTACATACACCTTAGCCAACTACATTTAAACTCATTTCTCCACAATTCCTGACATTCAATCCTAGTAAAAATTCCCTGTCTTAGGTCCTTTAAGATTACCACTTAATTTAAAAAATGTGAAATGTGGAGGTCTACACATTTCTTTCTGAGGTCTTGGCTGATTTCTTTTGATTTTCCCATGATGTCAAGCAAAGAGGCACTGCGTTTGAAGGTAGGCCTTGATATACATCCACAGGTACACCTCCAATTGACCCAATTAGCCTATCAGAAGCTTCTAAATGAATCAGATCGTTTTCTGGAATTTTCAAAGCTGTTTAAAGGCGCAGTCGACTTAGTGTATGTAAACTTCTGACCCACTGGAATTGTGATACAGTGAAATATTCTGTCTGTAAACAATTTCTGGAAAACTTACTTGTGTCATGCAGAACGTAGATGTTCGAGCTGACTTTCCAAAACTATAGTTTGTTAACAAGAAATTTGTGGAGTGGTTGAAAACGAGTTTTAATGACTCCAACCTAAGTGTATGTAAACTTCCGACTTCAACTGTAGTATATATATATATATATATATATGTGTATGTATATATATATATGTATATATATATGTATATATATATATATGTATATATATATGTATATATTTTTTTTATAAGATCATGATAAATCACTATATAAATAATAGACAATCAGGGAGAATCAAAAAATGTCATGGCATGAGGCCCACATTGATTCACTCTGAAGGCTTATGCTGTGTTATGCTATGGCAAAATGTGTAAAATTGCAGGAAACTAGCTTTAAAACTAAAATGTTCTCTTCGCAGGATGTTCTCCCACACTAAGTTTGAAAAAGGTCCTAGGGAAAAAACAGAACCATGCCAATGACTGTATTTTGGAAGTGGGTCTTTTCATGACATGACACCCACCATCTCGGATGGTTCTGAAATAATTTCCATATTTAGAAACCGATAAGATTAGCATTCCAGCATCGTTATTTTGTTGAAATATAATTTGATCTGATAAATTAAGATATTTTATTGCACCCAACTTGGCCATTTTAAATTGATAGGATTCATATATTATTCAATAAATATCTAACTTCTGATTTGGACCAAACTCTTTTCTAACAGGGAAGACATGAGGAAGACCTGAGGAATCCAAATAAATAGTCAAAAGCCATCCACGGACCCCCTGCACCCCACGCCAATCCCACCCTAACAACCAGTATACAGAATATTATCAGTTTCTAACAACAGAAACAATTTCAGAACAATCTGAGATGGTGGGAGTCAATCTTCTTTCTTGTGCTTCTGCCCTCAGAACAGCCTCAGTTTGTCGAGGCATGGGCTCTTCAAAGTGTCAAAAGCGTTCCATAGGGATGCTGGCCCATGCTAACTCCAGTGCTTCCCACAGACATAGGATGTCCTTTGGGTGGTAGACCATTCTTGACACACATGGGAAACTGTTGAGCGTGAATGATCCAGCTACGTTGCAGTTCTTGACAAAACCGGTGCGCCTGGCATCTACTACCATAGCCTGTTCAAAAGCACTTCAATATTTTGTCTTGCCCATTCACCCTCTGAATGGCACACATACCAAATCCATGTCTCAAGGCTTACAAATCCTTCTTTAATCTGTCTCCTCCCCTTCATCTACACTGGTTGAAGTGGATTTAACAGGTGACATCAATAAGGGATCATAGCTTTCAGCTGGGTTCACCTGGTCAGTTAGTCAATGTCATGGAAAGAGCAGGTGTTCAATGTTTTGTACACTCTGTGTATGTACAAGAGCAGGGGGTTAACTGTCCCCCAAGGGTAAAATTGGGCCCCCCTGTGGGCCACGGCAACTGTTTTTTTTTTCACTCCTCCATTGTTTTTCGGAGCACAGTGTAGTGAAAGAGGAGGCGGGTGAATAATTGATCCTTGTAATTAAACACTCCGGCTAGGGACGCCGGGGCTGATTGACGGCCAGATATTAAGCCCTTGTCTCGTAAGGTTGCAAGTTTAGTCTGAGGTTATCAGTGGCCAGCAGAGTCTCTCTCCCTCCCTGGCTCATTACTTTCATGAGTAGACCATTTCATAGTGGTGATGGGGGCGTGGTGTGAAAGAGAGTCTGGGACTTCATTAGTGAAATGGGGTGCCTGAGTCTATAGAGCAGCAGGTGGTTCAGCATTGCTGAGCAGACAACCCCCTTGTGGGTGCTCCACCGGACTGTCATGTTGAGCTACTTTAACCCTTTCATCTTACACAGTCTGTGGCTCTAGTTTCTTTTAAATACATGTACATCAATGTACTTTATATGCAAACTATTAGTAGCATAAGTCCATAATGTGTGAATATAGCCGTGTTTATCGTATCACACCCAAACGTATCCTTGTGCCAGTTTTTTTAGTTGCTTACATTACACATGAGAACATTACTGTGTGCAGAATTTGCCTGTTTTGTCAACAGGTTCCATGAATTTGACTTCAGTTATTGATATCTTGAGATCAAAATGTACAGTTGAATATATGCCTTGGTGGTTACTTATGTTGTCAATAATGAGGATGATATTTATACTAATTATAAAAATGTCAGGAGAGAGAGCATAAGGAGCAGGATAGAGAGGAGGCTGCCTGTAGAAGGATCTCAGAAAGCTGCACCTGAAATCCAGTTTTAATAACTGTTATTTGCGTACTTGCTCACAGTCATACAATATTGCTGAAAGTGGGAAAAATAAACAAAGCAAAGCCTTTCCAAGACACGGGAGCAATGTTATTATGGAGGGTTTTATTACAATATTTACATTTGCGCCTGGTGTGTGAGCGTGGGTATGCTAATCAGATGTATGCCCCGTGGACAGCTGGATTGAGATGATGACTCATCCCTGCAACATGTCCTTGATTGGGGTTTGAATGAGGGCTCAAAAACTGCATTGTTTGAATGATTATTTCGCTTAAATTTATTCCAGATCTCCATAATGAAACCTTTTCCTGAAAAAGTACATCTCCCAGGTATGTTTGTGAATTTAATGTTATCATTATGTCCACTAATATTTCCTTTATTGTCAGATTAGGTTTTGTCTTTGGGGTGAGGGGGAATATGGGGTTCAGTGTTTCCCCTATATTTATTTAGCAGCGGCGCACCACCGCTGTTAAATCATTGCCGCCACTGCACATTAAAAAACATATATAAATGTATTTATTATAATAAAACAATGATACCGAGACATGCTTTTAAGACAAGTTACAACAAGTTACAGATATTCCTCATATTCTCATCAGATTGTCTGAGAGACCTCCAAGTTTTCTAGCTAGCTTGTAATCCTGGAAGTGTAGGCAACCCATAGAGATGGATAGAGGACTCTAGTACCCAAAAGCATGTTTTAGATTAGGCAGTGCCATTGAGGACTTTCACCATATTGAAGTAGTCAATTGGTTGGGACTTCCTATGGGTTAAGGAAGGATCACATAATTCCATCCAGGTCACCAGAAGGGATCAGCCAATGAATTATACACGTGAGCAAACATTCCATAACTGCAGGTGGCAATAAATCACAGATTTTGGCTTCATACCTTTTCAAACAACACACTGCAGGTGGCGTATGCACCCTTTCAATTTGTTTATCAACTGATAAAGTAGTAGATGAAGAAAATGTACTACTTCAGAATGGTGATGGCCTCAATTCATCTGCCCATGCTCTCACAGATGGCATAATGGGACAGGTACAATATTGAGTCCTCTATCCATCTCTGAGCCAACCCTATGAATAAATGTATGTAATAATTGTTAGCTAGGATGCATTAAAGTTATGCCAGATAAACATTTTGGGGGGTTAATATTAGGGATGTGGCGACTTACTGATTCGCATCAGTCCCCAATTCAAATGTTTAAGATAGAAGTGTATCGGTCTGCGGACCCCAAACCTATCCAAATGTAGCATCAGTCAGAACATCTATATAAACTTTACCAATTGCCGGTTCACAAAAATGGTTTCTTTCTACTTACCGAAAATACCTAAAATCTTTTGTGATAACTGATGTGTCTACTTCAGTGGTGAACTGCATGTAACTGTGTTGACAGTCATTGATCTAAAAGTATTTTTGCATGCCCAGGTCATATCAGTAGCCGAGTCAAACTGTGCGGCTTTATTAGTTGACAATCTATGTCATTTGCTGGTTTATTGTTATCTATGCGCTGTTGAAAATTGTTTTACCTGAATAAAAGTAATCTACCGGAGACAGAACTTTCATCTGGCTATACCTGCTGAACGGGGTTTACAATAGATTTTATTAGGATTATTTCGTGTTTTTTTAACAGTCAGTGTATATATTAATTTGAACTAATGGGAAACAGCCTCAGAAGTGCAGTTGTTAGCCCCTCACCTGTTTTGACAAGTCCTCAAGGTACGTACCCCTATTTATTTATGTATTTCTTGTTGCAGGTATGCTCATGCCACCATGAATCCCCCTAGCGGTTTTGTGTTTATTTTGACAGTCATGGGGGGCAGCTAACAATGCATCTACCCAATAACTGCATTCATAAGTAATGGGGCCTGTGTATCGTGGATATACTGGTCACAGAGGTTTGGGTAGGCAAATGGAACAATTTTAGTGCTTTGTAATACAGCGCTGGAAATAAAACTAGCTCTCTTGTCTGAGGCAAGTTCAGAGGGGGTGAGTTGAGAAGCCTGTCATTTTGTCTTGTTTTGTGACCCTCCCTAACACTGTGCTGTCATTTTAAGATCATACAGGACATGTCAAACATAGTGGCACTGTAATAATCATTGTTTTTTTGATGTACAATTCCACATTTAAACTCAACACTGATGTAAAACATTTCTTGAATTTGCCAGCAAACCCAGATGAACTGATTGTTGACATAATGTAGTCATTTTGGCATGACCTTCAGTCTACAGTGTTATGACTAGCCTACTTTATACCAGTCTGACTTTGTCTCAATTACACAGGTAGCCCAATTCAAATATTTTATTTAGTTCCTTTGACCTTTCACATCAGATCTTTTCAAATCAGATCCTTTTCAGAGAGCTGATTTGATTGGTTCAAAGACCAAGTTAGTGAAACAAAATATCACAATTGAGCTACCTGTCTAAACGCAGCCCATGTCATCTAAATCTGTGTTTGCGAACTCCGGTCCTCAAGTACCCCAACAATACATACTTTTGTTTTAGCCACGGACAAACACCTCATTCAACTCATCTGGGGCTTCATGATTAGTTGACAAGTTGTATCGGGTGTGCTTGTGCTGCTGTTAGGGGTACTGGAGTTGGGAAACACTTCTCTACGTGACTGTCTATTGAGTTAATGGATAGTACTAGAATGATGGTTGAGTGTTTGATAAACGTACATCACTTTTGCCTATTTATCAGAATTTTCCTGTACTTGTGTCTTGTTAGTTCTCTAAGCATCAGCCATCAGCAGCCATACAGCTCACTATCTCATGGGAATGAACTTACTGATGAATTAAATACATGACTCATTTATTTTTGTAAAATATAGCTAAAAATAGGGTCAGGGAAAAATAAGGAATCGCTTCACTGTTAGTGATATAAGAAAAAAATAGTAACCTTCATAATGATCAGGGAGACAATTTCCTGAGAGAAAAGACTTAGCCATGTTAAAAAGTACTCCTGTAGGTGAATTTTTATAAACATGAATGTTTCACATTCATTAAAACCCCTGAAAAGATTATAGCAGGGATTTGGTCAATCTGCATTGGGCGTTAATATACCAATATGTTAACAATATTTCATCTACAATACAAACACAATGCTTCTGATACAAATTCAATATCAAGTAGGAGCTCAATCCAAGGCTTTTAAACCTCATGGCCACACAACGATACGATACAGCATCGATACTAACGGCAACTATACCATATGTTGGATTTATCTACTAACTCTTACGATCATATGCATTCACTATGCACATGATTGTGTAACGTTAAATAATGGTTTTCCAGTGCTTTAAATGTTCTACACTGAGCCCATTGAAAGTAGGATTATACTGCGGTGTTGGTTCCTGCTCAGGCTGCTTAGTGGCCCAGGGTTCAGGTGGGGTAGGATGCATTACTCCTTGTGGTGCTGAATTACACCTGCAACTAGTCAGCTGTGGAAAAAATCTAATATATATATATATATATATTCTCACCCTGGCAAAACCAGAATGAAAGGATATGTGGTTAAGCAGTCTTCACCAGCAGATGTTAGTCCTCATAAATTATGTCCCACAAACCCAAATGGTTACATCATGAAAGATGTGAGATTCGATATGCAGATAAAGCTGCAAGGCCACCAAAACAAAAGCTAGGACTGCCAAGCCAAAGTAGAACATTTTGGGTTTCCAACATTGTAAATGTTCAAGGCTCAAAGTGACAAATGAGTAATCTCTCGGTTAGCATATATTGTTGGTTAGAGTGTTGGACTAGTAACCGAAAGGTTGCAAGTTCGAATCCCCGAGCTGACAAGGTACAAATGTGTCGTTCTGCCCCTGAACAGGCAGTTAACCCACTGTTCCTAGGCCGTCATTGAAAATAAGAGTTTGTTCTTAACTGACTTGCCTAGTAAAATAAAGGTAAAAAAATAATAATAATAATAATAATTGGTGCAACCAGACTAGTACCAGTTATGAATGGTGTACTCTACACACATATTGTCTTAGCTTGTACGAAACAGGCTCATAGAGCTCCCTGTATGCACTGTGATGGTTGCTTATTGTTAGTTGGGTAGGTCATCTGTTTGCATTGTATCTGTGTCGTAGTACAAGCACACTCAATGCGGCACAAACAGCTCCAGAATAAACACTCTGCTAGGGAAGTGAAGTGCCACGTATTTGGCTTGTAGATAGGGTTGAGTTTGCTCTGTCATTCCCAGGAGGATGTTATTATTATTGGGGAAACATCATTATGGGTAGTAAAGGGCAGGTGCAGCAGGGCTTTTAACACAATGTCAACAAGCAGTCTCCAGTCTGATTTCATGCATAGTCAGTTTACCCCTACCTACATGAACAAATTACCTCAACTAACCCGTACCCCCGCACATTGACTCGGTACCAGTACCCCTTGTATATAGCGTCATTATTGCAATTTTATTGATACTTTTATTACATTGTTTTACTTAAGTTTATTTAGTAAATAGTTTAACTGTTTCTTGAACTGCATTATTGGTTAGGGGCTTGTAAGAAAGCATTTCACGGTAAGGTCTACACCTGTTGTATTCGGAAGCATGTGACAAATAACATTTGATTTGATGTGCCTGCCAGCTAAGTATTAGAAATCTACATTTGTACTATAATTGTACATTTACATTTACATTTAAGTCGTTTAGCAGACGCTCTTATCCAGAGCGACTTACAAATTGGTGCATTCACCTTATGACATCCAGTGGAGCAGTCACTTTACAATAGTGCATCTAAAACTTAAGGGGGGGGGGTGAGAGGGATTACTTATCCTATCCTATCCTTGGTTTGATATGTTTTGACAACTTCAAGTCTGTTTCAAAGGAAGTTCATATTCAAACATGCCTGTAAGCTGGAATACCCAGAATCTGTCACAATAATATTTTCTGAGACGTTTTAGTATTTTATTTTAGTCCAATACCCCCTTGGAGCACTAGCCTTGAAGGGCGGCAGGTAGCCTTGCGGTTAAGGCCAGTAACCAATTGCTCCCCGGGCGCCAATGATGTGGATGTCGATTAAGGCAGCTCCCCGCACCTCTCTGATTCAAAGGGGTTGGGTTAAATGTGAAAGACACATACCGGTTGAATGCATTCAGTTGTGCAACTGACTAGGTATCCCCCTTTCCGTTTCCCTAATTGGAGCTAGAGCAATCCATTGCTCCCACACAAACAAATAAGAGCTTTGGAGGGGAAGACTAGAAATCTGAACACACTTGATTGGGTCTTTAACAGTTTCTCCCTTAATAATACTGATACTTAGTAGCATACTGTTGATAAGTAGCCTACTCTATTTTTTTCAAACTTTCATTTATACCGTGACACCGTGTCTTCTGTTTTTATGGCAGCAGAGGCATATATTTTGTTTGTCATTTATCAAATTCAGATATGAACAGCCTCATTAATATTTATTTACTCATTAGATTACTTAGCTTTTCCGATGGTTTTCTTTGGTACTACTTTAGAAAACATATGTAGTACAACACCTAGACTACAGCTTGTTTGCCTTGCAAACTAATTATACTACAGTTGTTATATTGGGTTATATTGGTGTTATAAGGTTATATTGGGGATAGTGCTTGCTCCAGAAACTATACTGACACAAATATAAATGCAACATGTAAACTGTTGGTCATGAGCTGAAATAAAAGATCCCAGACATTTTTCAGATGCACAAAAAGCTTATTTCAAATCAAAGTGTAATTGTCATGTGCGCCGAATACAACAGACCTTCCAGTGAAATGCTTACTTTCAAGCCCTAACCAACAGTGACATTTTTAAGTAAAAAATAGGTATTAGGTAAGCAACAGATAAGTAAAGAAATGCAAAATAAAACAGTAAAATGACAGTGAAAATAACAGTAGCGAGCCTCTATACAGCTGGTACCGGTACAGAGTCAATGTGTGGGGGTGCACCGGTTAGTTGGGCTAATTGAGGTAATATGTAAGTGAATGTATAGTTAAAGTGACTATGCATAGATGATAAACAGAGAGTAGCAGCAGCGTATAATTTTGTGCACAAATTGGTTTACATCCCTGTTAGTGAGCATTTTTCCTTTGCCAAAATAATCCACCTGACAGGTGTAGCATATCAATAAGCTGATTAAACATCATGCTCATTACACAGGTGCACCTTGTGCTGGGGACAATAAAAGGCCACTCTGAAATGTGCAGTTTTGTCACACAACACAGATGTCTCAGGTTTTGAGGGAGCATGCAATTGGCATGCTGACTGCAGGAATTTCCACTAGAGCTGTTGCCAGAGAATTGAATGTTAATTTCTCTACCATAAGCTGCCTCCAATGTCGGTTTAGAGAATTTGGAAGTACGTCCTACCGGGCCTCACAACCACAGACCGCTGGTATGGCATTGTGTGGGCAAGCGATTTTCTGATGTTAATGTTATGAACAGAGTGCGCCGTGGTGGCGGGGTTATGGTATGGGCAGGCATAAACTACAGACAACGAACGCAATTGCATTTCATCGATGGCAATTTGAACGCACAGATATACCGTGATGAGATCCTGAGGCCCATAGCCGTGCTATTAATCCTCCGCCATCACCATGTTTAAGCATGATAATGCATTGCCCCATGTCACAAGGATCTGTACACAATTCCTGGAAGCTGAAAATGTCCCAGTTCCTCCATGGCCTGCATACTCACCAGAAATGTCACACATTGAGCATGTTTGGGGTGCTCTGAATCGACATGTACGACAGTGCGTTCCAGTTCCTGCCAATAACCAGCAACTTCAAACAGTTGCTGGATAGAGGAGTGGGACAACACAGGTATCTGTGAGCAACAGATGCGTATCTGTATTCCCAGTCATGTGAAATCCATAGATGATGGCCTAATTAATTAATTAAAATTTAATGATTTCCTTATATAAACCGTAACTCAGTAAAATCTTTGAAGATATTGCATTTCTATTTTTGTTTAGTATAGGTGTGCTGATAAAAATTGTCAAGCTCAACGGCCCATCTAGTGTTCAAAGGAGCTTCACTACGAAGGCTGTTTACTGTGGATCAATGCTTGCTTTGTGGCTTTAACAGATCAGGCCCATAATACTCTTTTCCGTCCTACTCCTCGTCCTTGCTTATTGTGCCCAATCCCATAGCACATCCAGAAATGCCAAGCTTGGCATATTATTGCCAACATTAAATTATGTGTAATTTAGCATATTGCTAGATGATACAACATGATACAACTGTACCATACAAAACATATAAGACACAAAACAAAGATAATAGATACAAATCTGAGGAAGTTTTGGTGCCTTAATGACTTTCAGGGGTTTCTAAGGCTTAAAAAGTGAAAATTCTCTTGTTTCGATACTGTCTGAGTCTAGTCTGAGAGGTTGAACTAGAAATGATGTGCACTTAGTAGGCTACACCCCCACCCCCTTTCTAAAAGCTAAATGTATACAAAATAGCTAGCTATGAACTGATGATAATTCCAGTCTTCAAACTGCCTGGGGCATCCACTTTATCAGGAAATCTTTAAATTGTTGCAGTACATGAAGGATGGCACAGTCTCTCAACCCTCCCTCCCTCCCCCCAATTTCTTTCATCGGTTATTGTGAAAACAGCCTTCAACTACCAGAAGCATGTCTTCATATGCCTCTAGATCTTTTTTTCTATGAGTACTCTTTCACTGGGAGGTCTTCATTTAGCTTGACGCCACACTTGACACATACTAATGGACATGACCCTGTTCTTCTTTTGTCTTCCTTTAGTAACATGAAATTCACCTTCAGGAGGGAAGCCATTTCTCCCGCTGCTTCTTTACATTTTGTGAATATACAGTAGTTAGAATTCCACCCCTGAACCCCCTCATTTCAATTTGGTTTCATTTGGGCTATAAATAGTTTGCGTTGTTTCCTTTGCACGCCGTGTTGACAATACTGTTACACTCTCTCATCCATTTGACAAAGTGGAGTCTTTTAAAATGGGCACCAACCGACCGCATAGTCATTTTGAAAGGATCCGCTGTATCATGTTTGACCCCGTTTTTGTTTTGTTCTTGTTAAAATGAATTAAGAAGAGCTTTTTGGCATTGCCATTTCTTTTAAATCCTTCCCCTCATCACCCAACCTCTGGAGCTTTTCTCATCTCTGTAGTGGGAAGAAATATTTCAAATGAATGGCAATCAAAATATCTTGTCCCAGAGACAGCAGGCATGACTAACATCCTTTCCATACCTCAAAGTTATGGCTTGGATTCAGCCTACTCATCAGATTTCAGTCTCGTTAGAGTTGATTTTTTTTCTTCAAATCAACACTTCCTTCAGTCGAGTGACGTCTGTGTACATTTGTCAACACACTTTTTCACAACCCTTTGTATTTGTAATGTTTTATCTGCATGTTATTTGATGATGATGGTGATATAAATGAGTAAGTCAAATTTATTTGGAAATAAGCAGAAGTGGTGCTGGTGAATAACTAACCTACAGGGCAAAATCTGTCTAGAATTCTTGGTATGGGGTGATGACTCATGCACACACTTAGAGTTTGCTCCTTCTCCTTAACCTGGGACATTGCAATAACTCATTACCTGCTGTCATTCATTGCCTCCAGACTAGATTGCAACCTTACTGGACTTTTACCTGTGAAACATTTTGGCTTGTATTTGACAGAGGAAAAAAAATACTCTTCACATCAGATATAGCTCAGACATTTGTCTAGCAATGTATTTTGCTGACAAGTTCAGTTTGTGATTCATTGTTGTCTTTTTTAACGATAGAATTAAGTGCTTCATATACAGGCTCCTCCTTACTTTTCCATCCACCACTGTATCTGTTAAGGCAGTCTCAGGGCACCTACCGTGGGAGGCAGGGTTGACAGGGGCTTTATGAAGAGGAGGCTTGGACGAGAGTTGTCGATGGCATTTGTAACATCTAGAAACATCTTTGGGGGCGTTGATGGAGAGAGAAGATTTATCTCCCAATTCCCTCTGTCCTCCTCCACTCAGTGTGGCTTGGGAACATGACGTGGTTGCCTCATGATCTGTAAAACAGCAAGTGATTGTAGGATCATTAAAGAGTTTATCACCCGCATGAGACAATTAACAAGCCATGAATTAAAGACAGAATTGGTTGCCATAAAAAAAACGATATCCTTTCTTGGTTTCTTCTCACCCCATGTCCTGTGATTCTGAGAATTATGACATGGGCCTATGTGGTTTGATGTTAGGCTAGATTTAAGGGCAATGCAAATTAGTTTAAAAGGCACTAGATCCCTAAGCCCTAAATTAATGAATATTGATTTAATTATATTGAGTCCATCTAATAATGAGCAAATTAGTAAGTGAAAATAAATATTATTTTTTAATGCAGCTTGTATAGCCTATGTGCTGTGGTAAAATGTAGCTATTTTCCTTGCTAGCAAAGGGCGAAAGAAGGTAGAGCTTGTCCACTGACTGTGTGTGCTAGGTAGAACTGACTGGAACACTATTGTATATCTAACTTCACCTCTGGGTCCTGGGGACAGTTCCTCTTGCACACTAAATCCATTTATTTAATCTGACAAATCACCAAAAAATCTAACTTGTTTTTATTTAAAAAATGTTACGTTGCAGTATGTCAGTTTTGCAAGCAGTTGGTTTTTTACATGCTGACTTTTCAGACTGACTGCAAAAGGTAGTTATGATTTTTTGAACATTGTCATGGGTCTAATCTTGCTTAACAGACATTCATATAAATATGAAGATAGAGTTAGCTAGCTACCTGGCGAGAGATGTGCTAATGGGTTCCGAGGTTAGGATGGGTCAGATCTCTAGTATGGCAGCCATTGGCCGGACTCTCCACAGAGGGGTTATGGTAGGGTCCTAAAGACTGTGTGCTCTGGGCCTCTGGCTCTTTTTCCTGATGGAATTCAGCTGGTAATGTATTCATTTCTTTGGGAAATATTCCCTAAACCTACTCAGGCAGGGTGATTTATAGTAACAAATGTTTTGGCTCGTGCTGTTCTGTCTTGTCCTCGCTAGCTTAAAATCTTTCTCCTAAAAAATATATTTACTTAAAATCTCTGTAGAGTTTTGAATAGACAAATAATATTTGAATTTGTTGTAACTTTACTGCATTCCATGAACAAAAGGGACATTACCGCGACATGCAGCAAGGTAGTAGAAGACAGCACTCTTGCCAATTAATTTTTTGTCAGGCGACACACACACACACACACACACACACACACACACACACACACACACACACACACACACACACACACACACACACACACACACACACACACACACACACACACACACACACACACACACACACACACACACACACACACACACACAAGGGGAAGTTTTTCAGGTAGGTCTATTCAAAGCCTGTTGAGGCAAGAGACCACGTGTCTTGGCCACGAACAGCAATGAAGCCGATCAACATAATAACCTCAGTCTTGGCAGAGTAATTGCTAGAAGTTTTCTTGTCTGTGAGATATTCACCTCTCATTTGCCTTCTGCGTTGCTGCTATTCAAGCCTTGGTGTATGGAGTTGATGCCCAGACAATTATTTGTTTTCTGATGTGGCTTGCTATTTCCTTTCTGTAACATTTTACATTTCCACTTGGTTTGTATTGGATTTTGTTATGAGTTTCTGTGACATGTATGAAGATAGTAATTTATCCTAGTGGGAATGAGTCTGACCTTGATTAATAATGTGAAATGCATATACAACATCTTGTGCTACAAAGGTCCATACTGTATATTAGTGCAAGTTCTTCAGCGTGCCTCTGGCTTGCCTGTTCGGAAGCAGACCTATTTTAAATGAAGTGTGAACTCTGTTTCAGTGTGCAAAGTTGTAAATTATATGTGCACTTGGTTTAAAGTAAAGTAAGTTGTTCAACTGAATGCATTCAACCATGCCCTTCTGTATCAGGAGATACGGGGTGCTGCCTTAATCGACATCCACATCATTGCTGCCCAGGGAGCAGTTGTTGTTGGGGGTTAACTGCCTGGCAGAACAACCAATTTTACCTTGATGGCTCTGGGATGCGATCCAGCAACCTTTTGGTTAACACTCCTACCTGCCAGGTTACCTGCCAATTGGCTTGTCCAGATACTGTACATCTTTGTTTCAGTATTACGTTTTATTCCCTCCCTATGTTCGGCCTAGACTTATTTTAATTCCTGAACAGGTGTGCAGCGAGAAATACCGATTTAGCACTAAGATGTTTTTTTCTTTGTGAGATCTGCACATGTCTGTGATGGGAAATATTGACCCTAATAAACAAAACATCTCCTTCTGCAAAGCACATTGAACTTATTCCAAGATTTTATCTCCAGTCTTCAAAATTCAGTGTAAATGTAGATGTTTAACAGTACTTTACAGCTTCTTAATACCCTTAACCAGTAAGTGCCAGTTGGCTGCCTTCCTTCCGTGCAATTGAGTGAATCCATGGGCAACGGCTATACAGGAGACACTTCTGCTTCTCAACCATAAACCCATCCAGTCGATGACAACTGCCCTCACCCCCATCACATTCTGCACCTTTATTAGCTATTGAAGACACTGAGTGCCCTACATAAAATACACACACTCCATCACAAGATTGACAAATTTATGTATACTTAATCTTGCTCTGAACTTTGAGTGACGGGGGAAATGCAAACCCACTCCCCCATCCCTGTCATGGCAACAGATGCGACAAGGAAAGCGATCCTGTACCAGTGGATCGGTCTCCCTAATGGTCTGTCTGTTAGTGTAACACGATATTTAAAAACTCCCTCAATGACATTTTAGATCCCTCACTGTAACTGACCCGGGCTGGGGAGTCACAAGTAGGATTTTCGTCTTCTGCCATCTCTCAGGTTCCTGTCCCCTTTTCCTAATGAACTGAAGAGGAAGATTATCGAGATGTGGCCTTTTTTTCCCCAATAAGTCAGAGACTGTCATATGTCTGCATGAACTAAGTCACTAATGAACTCAATATGTAATTTTAAAAATAAAATACAAGGGCATCCCTGAAGGATTTTCATATAGGCTATTGTGTAACTTTACCCTTTAGCAGTATCTAACTTCTCCTTTGTTTCTGTTAGGATGTTGAGCATCGAAGGTGATTAGAGGAATGCAGTGAGGTGACTGTGCCCAACTGCCCTGCAAGCTACAGTACAACTGCCTTGTAGTTTCAATGCCCAACTGCCTTGCAAGCTACAGTACCACTGCCTTGTAGTTTCAATGCCCAACTGCCCTGCAAGCTACAGTACCACTGCCTTGTAGTTCCAATGCCCAACTGCCCTGCTAATTACAGTACCACTGCCTTGTAGTTTCAATGCCCAACTGCCCTGCAAGCTACAGTACCACTGCCTTGTAGTTTCAATGCCCAACTGCCCTGCAAACTACAGTACCGCTGCCTTGTAGTTTCAATGCCCAACTGCAACACTTGGGGCACTTCTGACTCTTCTGTTCCCTCTGCTGGAAAAGGCAGATATTACATCCCTTAATTAGTGGACATGCATGCAACTGTATATTGACAATCATTAATTCACAAGGCTAAGGTTCAAGATGCATGTCTCACCTGTTCTGATTGCTTTACCTTTCCTCCTGCCTTGTCAAATCAGATTACAACCTCATCATTAACATATGTTCATCTAAGACAGGGGTGTCAAACTATTTTTGTCCCGGGGGCCGCCTTCGATCTTCAACGAGGTCTGGGGTCCGCACTGAATATTGGTTATATTTCCTCGCCGTCAAAACTTGCATCGTTTTTGAACATTTCTATACTATTCGACTGTGCAGTTTTTATTCCGGTGATTATTAGTGAGCTGGACAGTCAAGAAACTGTATAAATGTAGGTCCATTATCATTTCTACAGTTTGATTTGGTTTTAGTCTTTTTAAAGTATACTGAACAAAAATACAAGCTCAACATGTAACAATTTCAAAAATGTTACTGAGTTACAGTTCATATAAGGAAATCAGTCAAATGAAATTAATTCATTTGGCCTTTATTTCACATGACTGGGAATATTAATAGGCATCTGTTAGTCACAAAAGGTAGGGGCATGGATCAGAAAACCAGTCGATATCTGGTGTGACCACCGTTTACTGCATGCTGCACGACACATCTCCTTCGCATAGAGTTGATCAGGCTGTTGATTGTGGCCTGTGGAATGTTGTCCCACTCCTCTTCAATGGCTGTGTGAAGTTGCTGGATATTGGCGGGAACTGGAACATGTTGTCGTACACGTCGATCCAGAGCATCCCAAACATGCTCAAAGGGGGACATGTCTGGTGAGTATGCAGGCTATGGAATAATTGGGACATTTTCAGCTTCACGGAATTGTGTACAGATCCTTGCAACATGGGGCTGTGCGTTATCATGCTGAATGAATGCCACAACAATGGGCCTCAGGATCTTGTCACGGTATCTCTGTGCATTCAAATTGCCATCAATAAAATGCAATTGTGTTCGTTGTCCATAGCTTATGCCTGCCTATACTATAACCCCACCACCATGGGGCACTCTGTTCACAACGTTGACATCAGCAAACCGCTCAGCCACACTATGCCATGCACGTGGTCTGCGCTCGTGAGGCCAGTTGGACAGATTTCACTAAAACAACATTGAAAGCAGCTTATGGTAGAGAAATTAACATAACACTCTCTGGCAACAGCTTTGGTAGACATTCCTGGAGTCAGCATGCCAATTGCACACTCTCTCAAAACTTGAGACAACTGTGGCATTGTCTTGTGTGACAAACCTGCACATTTCAGAGTGGCTATTTAATTGGCACCGGCACAAGGTGCAGTTGTGTAATGATCATGCAGTTTAATCAGCTTCTTTATATGCCACACCTGTCAGGTGGATGGATTATCTTGGCAAAGGAGAAATGCTCACTAATGGATGTGAACAACATTTGAGAGAAATATGTTTTTTGTACATATGGAACATTTCTGGGACCTTTTATTTCAGCTCTTGGAACATGAGACCAACACTTTACATGTTACGTTTATATTTTTTTGTTTGTTTCCCCAACCACTCGCAGGCCAGGTTTGACACCTTCGCGGGCCGGATTCGGCCCTGGGGCCGTATGTTTGACACCCCTGACCTAAGAAGAACACCAGCAACAGCATCATTACTTGGACATAGTTACTCCCCTGGCTTCACCTGGAAAGATAGTATGACCGGGCTTTGTGATGTTTTATTTTGGTCCTATTCCCCTCCTGCCTGATCCAGGATGTCTTGGTCCAGGCAGACTTGGCTAGAGCACTACAGACACCCCTCTGTATGTATGCAAATGACTCGTTCCAACTTCTGTGTCAATCATCATGGCAAATGCCAAGCCCATTATAGCCAAATCCTTCAGGGAGTTGTTTGGTCCGTCTGGTTGCCGAGATGGCAGGTTGCTTAAAGGGGAAGGATCACATAAAATGATGGCCTCTGTAGATGTTACACAAGGCATTCATATTTGAGGCTTTTTCTCGTTTTCTTTTTCAAAACAGACGTCATGCTCTAAAAGTACATCACAGGAGGAGAGTTGTGGGTAAACAAATTAAAATACCCTCCAATGACACTGCTGGATCTGGAAGACTTGTTGCATTGCGTGCTCCTTCCCGTAGTAGGATATATTTCCATGGGTCACATGTTGTTTAACACATAGGCAGGGTTTTTTCCTGGATCAAAATGAGGCTTAGGTTGTGGGTGGGTTGGGGGCAGTGGGCGTGGCCAATGGTGAGGCCACCGTCCATAATTTTTTGCGGCCCTTCTCTTCGCCACAGAGTCAAATTGTTGTTGTTTTTAAGCCAATTTCTTGGGGCATGGAGAAAAGAATTGCTCCTTTATGACCTCAATATGTGGTCCAGGTATCCTCATGATATGGCACAAGTTGCGGGGCTTTCCATTTTGGCATGGCTTATGCTATCGGAGTAACTCAAACATTATAACAAAATCCTGCCATGACAAAAATAGTCCTGAATGCATACATTTTTGATTCTCCTTGACTGTGCCTTTGTTGTTGTTGGTGATTGATAGTTCTCAAAGATGATCTTATTAACAAATATATAGGTCAATCTTATTTTCTATGTAATGTATATCTGGTTTTAGTCGATGTAGTTTTCACTGAAAACGTTTCACCATTCCCCCCAAAATTGGACTGTGGGGTGTATTTGGTGCCCGAAGCTTGAAAGGTCCCATGTGTTCACACGCCTAATCCTCAATGAGCAGTCATAGTGGTGGTGATCTTCCCATCATACATCTAAAACATGGATTAAAAATGTAATAGATTATCTGTTCATGCCCAGAGGCAGTCCTTGTTATCCTAGACTGGGCTAGGAGACATCATGAGGATTGTCTAGACTGGAGTGGGTTGTGCTGTGATTACATTAACAGGTTTACTAGCTTCAGGTTAGTACTGTATTAGAAGGCATTTTAAAATAATATTAGTTGATGCTCATAGGTGGATTCCTCCTTATCTAACTCTGATTCCAGTGCTGCCACATAGCCTAGTAAGCCTACACTGTTTATTATCACATTCGACTTCTTCAGCAATCCACATCACCTAGGCAGGATCAGCATTGTTGCTTCTATGGCCACAGTTCTAAAGATTTAGGAGGCTTTAGCAGAGGTAGAGTTGTTAAGATTGGATCCCCTGCTTGCCCCAATTGAAGACTAGTTTTCCTTTAAAAAAACTTTGTAAGATTTTATTTTTAACAATAAAAAACATCAACTTACAAACGACAACATACAGACTCACACAAACATCCACAACATCACCCTGCCTAGCCCCACCTGCTCACACACCCATGTCCAGCGCCCGTATCACTCTCCACCACATGGCCTCAAACGGCACCATTTTGTTTCTCTCCATCGCACACACACTTAGAAAATGTAGATAATAGAGCATTTTACCTTATCATTGTGTTAATGATGCAGGATTGGCTGATTAAGTTAAGTATATGTTATTTTCAAGATGATTGATGAGAAAAGTATCACCCAACCCATTGGGTATCTTACTGCACCCTCAAATGCCATGTCTTGACATATACAGACAAACAGATTAAAAGTACATTTACATTGTAATACTTCTGACAGTCAACTTTCTAACCCCGCCCATAACTTTGGGATTTTATAGCATTCCCTGTGTCATTTAAGCAATAAGGCCTGAGTGGGTGTGGTATATGGCCAATATACCACGGCTAAGGGCTGTTCTTATGCATGACGCAATGCGGAGTGTCTGGATACAGCACTTACCTGTGGTATATTGGCCATATACCACAAACCCCTGAGGAGCCTTATTGCTATTATAAACTGGTTACCAACGTAATTCGAGCAGTAAAAGTACGTGTTTTGTCATACCCATGGTATACGGTTTGATATATCACGGCTGTCAGTCAATCAGCATTCAGGGCTCGAACCACACAGTTTATAATGTTAGTTTTGCACTTAAGACATGACTCTGCCGTTGTGCTGTAGAATATGTGAATTTTGTCTCGTCTAATAACTAGTTTGCCTTTCAGTAGCATATACTTACCATTTTGGAACATTTTGTTTTTCAGGACCCCATTAGCTTTTTCCGAAAGCAGCTACTATTCTTCCTGGGGTCCACACAAAAACAAACCAAAACACGACAAGAACAGACACACAAATATTAAATACAACAATATACAAAAATACAAATAAAGAATGTGTGTGTAAATTGTGTGTGATAGTGTTTGTGTGTGTGTCATTTCACAGTTCCTACTGTGCTATGAGATGTCTTATAAAAAAATATTGGTTAAAGGCCAGCAGACCTTGCAGTTTGTATTTTTGTTGTTTTTATTTTTTTGTATTGAATGGCACACCAGGCGAGTTCATTATGCGTGTGACTCATCCCACTAGCCCACACCTCCTCCCCATCTGCTGCTGTGCTTTAGATGGGAGAGGGAAACGCCATTGATCACCTCTTCTCTCTCACATGCACGCACACACCCCACCTCCGACGTCACTATCGATCGGCATGTTTAATGTTTTTGTGGGTAACGGAAGACATTTCCCATTGTCATTTTCCATCTGTTGGCCACCAAAAAGCCCTTTTTGTTGATGCAATGAGACAAAAGGCAGAAGTCATAAGCCACAGACATTTACATTTACATTTAAGTCATTTAGCAGACGCTCTTATCCAGAGCGACTTACAAACAATTTGACTGCAATGTTTTCACTTTCTTAAAAAATGCAATGGTTATGGTGCATCCACTGTTGACAGTTGAGACACACTGAGAACAATTTCCCTTCCAACCCAAAATAGATAGGCATATGGTTGTAAAGGCACAGAAATAAAAAAATATATATTTAAAGTACAGTGTGAGTCAACTTTGTGTTTACTGAATACTTGGTTATGTACATGTGACCTACTGAGTAAGAACCCAGGTTTCCTGCACACTACAAGACTGTGTTAGCTCACTAAGCAGAATTGTAGGCATTAGCTCGGGATGTATCCCATGTCTTCAGCTCTCAGGCAATGCACAAGCATGTCTTACCAAACCATCTTCATTCAACTTTACCCCCTTTTGAGGTTCTTCTTGCAAAGACCAATCTGAGGCATGGCACCAATGTCAGCAAATAGGTTCAAACCCGGCAGTCTCGCATGCCACAAGACTGTAAGCCCACTGAGCTGAAGCCTAGGCATTCACCCTGGGAGCTAACAAGTCTTCAGGCAGAGTTACTCTTCACACAACCACCATGAACCACCTCATCCAGATGAACTGAATACGTTGGTAGGGATCTACACATTCCTGTTATCAAAACAAATTCTATTTAAAAGGATTTGTGGTCTAATAAAAAAATTAATGTTTTCTTTCTTCCTTCATACATTGTTTTCAAAGCCATGCCCCATTACACTGGGAGCATAACAATATGACCACAGCTGCTGTAATTGGATGCAAGTGCAATGTAGATAATTGTACTGTAGGCCGCTCTGTAATTGTGCATTTGAGCAACAAATCAATTTTTACATAACATTTTTCATAGTAGAAGAAGGAAATGATTGGAATGGCAGTAAAGTAACCTTTTGTCACAGAGTTTGTGTGGATAAGTTGGCCCCCACCTTCTGTTTGACGTTCACACTAAAGGCAAGCATGTCCTGCCAGGACCCCTGCCCTCCTGTTCTTCTTTATGGCAATGGAGTGGATCATGTTTGAAACAGTTAGAGGAGACAAGACTAGAATTTTATGGTCGCTCACCCAGACTTTGCCAACAACCTTCGTCTTCTGTCCCAAATACGACACAAAAGTTGGTAATTTGTTTCCTTTCCAAAATGTAGAGATGGGGGGGTGTAAAGACATGTACATATACAGTACCAGTCAAAGGTTTGGACGCCTACTCATTCAAGGGTTATTCTTTATTTTTTGAATATTTTCTACATTGTGGAATAATAGTGAAGACATAAAAACTATGAAATAAAACATATGGAATCATGTAGTAACCAACAAAACTGTTAAACAAATTAAAATATATTTTAGGTTCTTCAAAATAGCCACACATTGCCTTGATGACAGCTTTGCACACTCTTGGCATTCTCTCCTTCACTCTGCTGTCCAACTCATCCCAAACCATCTCAATTGGGTTGAGGTCGGTGATTGTGGAGGCCAGGTCATCTGATGCAGCACTCCATCACTCTCCTTACAAATAGCCCTTACACAGCCTGGAGGTGAGTTTTGGCTCATTGTCCTGTTGAAAAACAAATGATAGTCCCACTTAGCACAAACCAGGTGGGATGGTGTATCGCTGCAGAATGCTGTGGTAAACATGCTGGTTATCACAGCCTATTTATTGGACTATTTATTGCCTTACCTCCCCAATCTTACTTAATTTGGACACACTGTATATAGAATGTTCTATTGTGTTCTTGACTGTACGTTTGTTTATTCCATGTGTAACTCTGTTGTTGTTTGTGTTGCACTGCTTTGCTTTATCTTGGCCAGGTCGCAGTTGTAAATGAGAACTTTCTCAGCTGGCCTACCTGTTTAAATAAAGGTGAAAAATAAAAAATAGTTTTGATGTCTTCACTATTCTACAATGTGGAAAATAGTAAAAATAAAAACTGGAATGAGTAGGTGTGTCCAAACTTTTGACTGGTACTGTATATATACTTCTTTACTTGTTGGCATGGCGTCCTGTTGATCCTTTCCCCATTTTCTAAACCTGCTAACGTTCTGTGCATCTGCTACACAAAAACCTTACTTAGAAAAAAAACTGCTGCTTTTGGCAACATCATTCAATACCCTACTCAACTGAACTTGGAGATCATAGCTAGAGCTTTCAATACAAATTTGTTTACTTTCTTTCCTGTTACTGTCCAAATCGCTGCCTCTGCAAAGAACTAGAAAAGGTAGCCAACATTTCCAGGAGTTTTATTACGCAATTAGACCTACACTAGTTACACAACCATCACTGCAGCCACATCGTTCCAGACTGCATAGTTACGGTACGTCGCTAAATAGCCAAATTAAAATCCTCTACATCTACACCTGTTCTCTGTAAAATTACATCAAATTAGTATTTTTATGACTGTGTAGAGTGCCATGAAAAAGTATTTGGCCCCTTTAAAGATTTTCAAAATTTTTGCATTTTTTTGTTATACTGATTTATCATATCTTCAACCAAAGCCTAATATTAGATAAAGGGAACCTGAGTTTACAAATATATATTTTAAAAAAGCATGCTTATTTTAATTATTTAATTAACAATGTTATGCAACACCCAATTCCCCTGTGAAAAATGTATTGTCCCCTTACACTCTAACTGTTTGTGCCACCTTTAGCTGCAATGACTACAACCAATACTACCTGTATTTGTTGATCAGTCTCTCACATCGCTGTGGAGAAATGTTGGCCCAGTCTGGCATGCAGAACTGCTTTAATTGAGCAACATTAGTGGACTTTTCAGCATGAACTGCTCGTTTCAAGTCCTGCCACAACATTTCATTTGGGATTAGATCGGGACTTTGACTAGGCCATTCCAACACTTCAAATTGGATGCTTTTTAACCATTTTCATGTAGACTTGACTGTGTGTTTTGGATCATTGTCTTGCTGCATGACTCAGCTGTGCTTCAACTCACAGACAGATGGCCAGACATTCTCCTGGAGAATTCTCTGATACCGAGGGGAATTCATTGTTCCTTCTATTAAAGCAAGTCATCCAGGCCATGAGACACCAAAGCATCCCCAAACCATGACACTACCACCACCAAGCTTGACCCTTGGTTTGTGGTTCTTACGGTGGAATGCAGTGTGGTTTTCGCCAGACATAATGGGACCCATGTCCTTTATCTAATATTAGGTTTGGTTGGTTGAGATCTGATAACATTCAGTTCCAAAAATACGCAAGAATAGATAAAATAAGCAAATACTTTTTCACAACACTGTATGTGGTAGTTGTTTACAAGAGAGCTTTATCAATTGTTCTGTGTTCTAA
The DNA here is from genome assembly GCF_021184085.1 of Oncorhynchus gorbuscha. Taxonomy (NCBI): domain Eukaryota; kingdom Metazoa; phylum Chordata; class Actinopteri; order Salmoniformes; family Salmonidae; genus Oncorhynchus; species Oncorhynchus gorbuscha. The sequence continues at coordinate 11,324,136 of NC_060176.1, forward strand.
ATTAGCTTGAAAATGAAACCAATAAGCATTTGGCTAATGATGTAGGTTACCGGTAGACTGGTTCCAACCTGGAAGTAAGTGTATATTGATCTGCAGCCATTCATTTTCTGCCGGTCGACGTTTCAATGCTACGGCACATTTTGCGCAAGGTTTTTTTGGAGCACATTTGCAGAACTTTAAATCAGTCGTTTAGAAAATGTAAAAGGATGCCGAGTTTCGGCCTTCAAACATGATCAGGACTAATTCTCGTATCTTTATTAGTATGCCCATATCTTTTTTTTCTTCATGCGAGAGCCATGAACAGTACCTAGTAATACTGTGTACTGTTAGAAAGCTCTGATCCTCTGGTCTTTATTTAAGCAATAGGGCACAGACGCAGGTAAATGGCGTTGTTTCGCCCTACACGAAAGCAATAAGGCACTGCCTCGCGTATCTTATTGCTTTTATAAAACTTTTACCAACATATTAAAACAACAATAAATGACACATTTTCATAAAAAAATGTATAAGTAAAGTAAATTCATACAATTTAATTCTTTCACCAGAGGAAATAGTCCAGACAGAAATCTGGTCCTTTAGTTATTTTTGTCATGTTTCTACAGACGCGCTCCAGTCGTTAATTCTTTTTGTATAGTTGCCATGGAAAAGTACTGGTCGTACATTCGAACAAAAATGGTTGCTATGCAGGCTGACTAATGTTCCTGACCATTTCTAGCTAGCTAGCCAACTTCAGCTAAGTCAGTCACGTCAAACATTGCGACTGGAATGACTAGCTGCATTTGTTTGTTTTAGCTTATTTTCTATTGGAATTTACTTGGGCTATATCCATAATAATGACGTTGATGCATGATATCGCCTGTCTCAAATAAAGTTGAGTCCCGTCTGGACACCTGTCCACTCTCTATGTAGGCTCCAGGGGAGTATTATAAAAATATGAAATCCATAATTAGCTTTTTTTGTCTTAATTTAAGGTTACGGTTTCGCTAAACCTAAGATACAGTTGAAGTCAGAAGTTTACATACACTTATCTTGGAGTCATTATAACTATTTTTTCGACCACTCCACAAATTTCTTGTTAACCAACTATAGTTTTGCAAGTCGGTTAGGACATCTACTTTGTGCATGACATGTAATTTTTCCAACAATTGTTTACAGACAGATTATTTCACTTATAACTCACAGTATCACAATTCCAGTGGGTCAGAAGTTTACAAACACTAAGTTGACTCTGCCTTTTAAACAGCTTGGAAAATTCCAGAAAATGATGTCATGGCTTTAGAAGCTTCTGATAGGCTAATTGACATAATTTGAGTCAATTGGAGGTGTACCTGTGGATGTATTTCAAGGCCTATCTTCAAACTCAGTGCCTCTTTGCTTGACATCATGGGAAAATCAAACGAAATTAGCCAAGACCACAGAAAAACAATTATTCATCCTTGGAAGAAATTTCCAAATGCCTGAAGGTACCACGTTCATTTGTACCAACAATAGTACACAAGTATAAACACCATGGGACCACGCAGCCGTCATACCCCTCAGGAAGGAGACGCGTTCTGTCTCCGAGAGATGAACGTTCTTTGGTGCAAAAAGTGCAAATCAATCCCAGAACAACCACAAAGGACCTTGTGAAGATGCTGGAGGAAACAGGTAGAAAAGTATCTATATCCACAGTTAAACGAGTCCTATATCGACATAACCTGAAAGGCCGCTTAGCAAGGAAGAAGCCATTGCTCCAAAACCGCCATAAATAAGCCAGACTACGGTTTGCAACTGCACATGGGGACAAAGATTGTACTTTTTGGGGACATGTCGTCTGGTCTGATGAAACAAAAATAGAACTGTTTGGCCATAATGACCATCGTTATGCTTGGAGGAAAAAGAGGGAGGCTTGCAAGCCGAAGAACACTGTCCCAACCCTGAAGCACAGGGGTGGCAGCATCATGTTGTGGGGGTGCTTTGCTGCAGGAGGGACTGGTGCATTTCACAAAATAGATGGCATCATGAGGTAGGAAAATTATGTGGATATATTGACATCAGTTAAACGCTTGGTCGCAAATGGGTCTTCCAAATGGACAATGACCCCAAGCATACTTCCAAAGTTGTGGCAAAATGCCTTAAGGACAACAAAGTCAAGATATTTGAGTGGCCATCACAAAGCCCTGACCTCAATCCTACAGAAAATGTGTGGCAGAACTGAAAAAGTGTGTGTGAGCAAGGAGGCCTGCAAACCTGACTCAGTTACACCAGCTCTGTCAGGGGGAATGAGACAAAATTCACCCAACTTCTTATTGGAGGTTTGTGGAATGCTACCCAAAACATTTGACTCAAGTTAAACAATTTAAAGGCAATGCTACCAATTTTTTTAACCTTTATTTAACTAGGCAAGTCAGGTAAGAACAAATTCTTATTTTTAATGACGGCCTAGGAACAGTGGGTTAACTGCCTGATCAGGGGCAGAACGACAGATTTGTACCTTATCAGCAAGGGGGTTTGAACTTGCAACCTTCCGGTTACTAGTCCAACACTCTAACCACTAGGCTACCCTGCCACCCCAAATACTAATTGAGTGTGTGTAAACTTCTGATGATGAAAGAAAAATGTGATGAAAGAAAAAATAAATAAATAATTATTAGTTCTATTATTCTGACATTCGTAAAATAAAGTGGTGATCCTAACTGACCTAAAACAGGGACTTTTTACTAGGATTAAATGTCAGGAATTGTGAAAACTGAGTTTCAATGTATTTGGCTAAGGTGTATGTAAACTTCCAACTTCAACTGTAGCAGGCATAAAATAAACTCTTCAAATTATATCCACTACATACGGGTCTTGGCTAGGTTCTTTTTTACACTGTTCAACCAATCCAGGTAATCTGGAGGAGGAGTTAAGATGGAGTGTCACCTTGTTAACGTCCCAAAACGGAAGTCTTGTCACAGGCTCTCTCTTTCCATTCTTTCCACTCGGCAATGGCAAGTGTTAGGCATAAGTTTAGCAGTGTGGTTAATGTAAGGGTTACGTTTCAAATAACATTTTAAGAGGACAAATTGTAGAAATAGGTGGGGTTACGCCATAATTATAATTCTTTGGCTGTAGGTCTTTATCAATAAAAGTCACAGTAAGGTGCAGAGTGTTCGATTTGCCTGCTGGGGTCAAGGAAACCTGCAGCTCCACTTAACCAATTGACATCTGTGTGCTATTTTCAAGGGATTGTTGAATAAATGTTAACTATTTGGTTGTAATATCATACATCAATTCTTGAAGAGCATAGTCAGAACTACAAATTTCAGATTATTCCATGCAAAAGAATTGCGCACATTTAGCTCTATCATCAGTTATAGATCTACAGCAAGTACTGAATTATTTTCATGATCAGTAAACATCAACTCAAAATCAAATGTATTTATCAAGCCCTTCTTACATCAGCTGATATCTCAAAGTGCTGTACAGGAACCCAGCCTAAAACCCCAAACAGCAAGCAATGCAGGTGTAGATGCACGGTGGCTTGGAAAAACTCCCTAGAAAGGCCAGAACCTCTGAAGAAACCTAGAGAGGAACCAGGCTATGAGGGGTGGCCAGTCCTCTTCTGGCTGTGCCGGGTGGAGATTCTAACAGAACATGGCCAAGATGTTCAAATGTTCATAGATGACCAGCAGGGTGAAATAATAATAATCACAGTGGTTGTCGAGGGTCCTTCAGGTCAGCACCTCAGGAGTAAATGTCAGTTGGCTTTTCAAAGCCGATCATTCAGAGGTATCTATTCCACTCCTGCTGTCTCTAGAGTGTTGAAAACAGCAGATATGGGACAGGTAGCACGTCCGGTGAACAGGTCAGGGTTCCATAGCCGCAGGCAGAACAGTTGAAACTGGAGCAGCAGCACGGCCAGCTGGAATGGGTTACAGCAAGGACTCATCATGCCAGGTAGTCCTGAGGCATGGTCCTAGGGCTCAGGTCCTCCGAGAGAGAGAAAGAAAGCAAGAAAGAGAGCGTGAATTAGAGAGAGCATACTTAAATTCACACAGGACACCGGATAAGACTGGAGAAATACTCCAGATATAACAGACAGACTTCTCTCTATAGGAAAAAGCCCTGCCTCCAGCTGTTTGCTTAGAAATTCTAGGGACTGTTAGGAGGCATACGTCTTGTGACCATAGCGTACATGTAGGTATGTACGGCGGGACCAAATCGAAAGATGGGTAGGAACAAGCCCATGTAAAGCTTTGTAGGTTAGCTTTGTAGGTTAAAACCTTGACATCAGCCCTTGCCTTAACAGTAAGCCAGTGTAGAGAGGCTAGCACTGGAGTCAAGATTCTAGCAACCGTGTTTAGCACTAACTGAAGTTTATTTAGTGTTTTATCCGGGTAGGAGGAAAGTAGAGCATTGCAGTAGTCTAACCTAGAAGTGACAAAAGCATGGATACATTTTTCTGCATCATTTTTGGACAGAAAGTTTCAGATTTTTGCAATGTTACGTAGAAGGAAAAAGCTGTCCTTGAAACAGTCTTGATATGTTCGTCAAAAGAGAGTAACGCCGAGGTCCTTCACAGTTTTATTTGAGATGACTGTACAACCATTAAGATTAATTGTAAGATTCAACAGAAGAACTCTTTGTTTCTTGGGACCTAGAACAAGCGTCTCTGTTTTGTCTGAGTTTTTAAAAGTAGAAAATTTCCAGCCATCCATTTCCTTATGTCTTAGGCTTTCAGTGAGGGCAATTTTGGGCTTCACCATGTTTCATCGAAATGTACAGCTGTCTGTCATCCGCATAGCAGTGAAAGTTATTATGTTTCCGAAACATAAACATCAATTGATCATGTCATTTCAGATAAGTGAGGGTAGCCACACGCTGTCTCTCAATATTGGCCACCATTAATTGGATATTTGAGTGATATAAAATGAAAGTGATCAATACCTGACAAGTATGAGTGGTTTAAGTTAATTTCCCATCCTTTGTAGGGTCTGCCTTTCAAACCGCAGATGGGTGCATTTGCCAATGTAACGTTACTGTTAGCTGATGTTTACTTTGCAAGCTACAGGTAGAAACTTTGTGCAGTGTACTTTTTTCTCCAACGTAGGCCTTCCTGGTGGAGTTGGCTAGCAGTATCCCCTTTCAAAATTGTTTTTAAGGTGTTTGATCACGATTGCTGCTAACAGACATGATAGCTAGCTAACATCAGATCAGGACAAAATGGCTTGTTAACGAGATAAACTGGATGGCTATATCCAATATCGTTTGATTTGCTTTCCATCTATAGTGTTGATGACAGTAGTCTGATTTACAACTTTACCAGGACAATGTCAAACTCTTTCCAAAATCCTAATCTCTGATGAAGCAAGCTAAATGGCATGTTGTTTCCTTTAGCTAGCTAGCTACTTGACAAATGCATCTGGCTACCCTTCGAGTATCTGAAAATACATGATAAATTGATGTTTACTGATTGCTGTATTTTTTTAATGAACTTTTATTTAATCAGGGGAGCCCAATTTGTGACCAGGGTCTCATTTTCAATGGCGGCCACAAAGCAAAAGATTAAAAATATAACAATATACAATAAGAAGTACCCTACACAAGAACATCACCAACATCACAGGTGTCATAGACACGTTACTAAATCAATCAATCAATCAATCAATCAAACAAACAATTTTACACCTCTGTGAACTCATTTATCGTCAGGGTTTTAAAATACCCCAGTGGCACCAGGGAATCCAAATGTAATGCATTTTTGTAAGTGATTCAAAAAATGTGAAGTGTGAAAACAGATTGACCTAATTCCGGTGTAGACCCTAGGAACCTGCAGCGCTAACCAACCTTGTGAACGGGTTTGGTATCACATTATTTTATACGTTGGCACCAAAGTTAGGTAAGTTGGAAACTAGTGTAGTAAGGCTTTGTAAACAAAAAAGATGTTTGATAATTAATTGATCTAAGTGACTTTGATGAGGACCAGCCAACCTTTTGATACAGGATGCAGTGGTGAGTATTAAAACTGCCACCAGTGATGAAACGAATGGCGTGTCTGCTGTATTTTGACAAATGGTGTCACGATAGAAACTGGCAGGAAAGTTGATTGTACAATCTGCTTCCTGATGTTTAGAGCGAGGAAGTATGTATTTCTAAAAAATAAGCCCACTTTAAATCTTAGCTTTATAACTAGCTCTTCTGTGTGTTTTTCAAGAGTTAGATCTTTATCAATCCAAACTCCCAGATATTTATAGGATGGAACTTGCTCGATGAGAGAACCATCCAATGAGTAAAAATGTAGTCCATTGGTAACATTTTGGCCTGAATTATAGAACTACATATATTTAGTTCTGCCCGCATTAAGTACACGTTTTAAATCAACAAGGGCCTTCTGTAATGAAACAAAATCACATTGCAGCTCTAACGGCTTGGTCAACAGTTGGTGCAATGGCATACATAACCGTATCCTCTGCATACAGATGAATATTACAGGATTTAATAGACCAATATTATTTATATAAATAGTAGAGAACTTGTCCCTAAATCGGACCCTGCATTACACCTTTCATAATAGAGGACATTTTACAGTTGAATATGCTTATTCAACAACCTATTCATGAATAATGGGTGAATAGGGCCTGAATAAAAAATAAAAAGTTTGGACACACCTACTCATTCCAGGGTTTTTCTTTATTTTTACTATTTTCTACATTGTAGAATAATAGTGAAGACATCGCAACTATGAAATAAAACATATAGAATCATGTAGTAACTAAATAAGTGTAAAAACAAATCAAAAATATATTTTTGTTTTTAGATTCTTCAAAGTTGCCACCCTTTGCCTTGATGACAGCTTTGCACACTCTTGGCATTCTCTTAACCAGCTTCATTAGGAAGGCTTTTCAAACAGTCTTGAAGGGGTTTCACATATGCTGAGCACTTGTTGGCTGCTTTTCCTTCACTTTGCAGTCCAACTCATCCCAAACCATCTCAATTGGCACAGACACATGCATACACACAAACCCCAATAACATGCACACTATACATACACATGGATTTAGTACTGTAGATATGTGGTAGTGGTGGAGTAGGGGCCTGAGGGCACACAGTGTGTTGGGAAATCTGTGAATGTATTGTAATGTTTTTAAAATTGTATCAACTGCCTTAATTTTGCTGGACCCCAGGAAGAGTAGCTGCTGCGTTGGCAGCTAATGGGGATCCATAATAAATACAAATTGGGTTGAGGTCGGTTGATTGTGGAGGCCAGGTCATCTGATGCAGCACTCAATCACTCTCCTTGGTCAAATAGCCCTTACACAGCCCAGAGGTTTGTTGAAAAACAAATCATAGGCCCACTAAGCGCAAACCAGATGGGATGAAATGGCATATCGCTGCAGAATGCTGTGGTAGCCCGGCTGGTTAAGTGTGTCTTAATTTCTAAATAAATCACAGACCGTGTCACCAGCAAAGCACCATCACACCACCTCTTCCATGCTTCACGGTGGGACCCACACATGCGGAGATCATACATTCACCTACTCTGCGTCTCACAAAGACACAGCAGTTGGAACCAAAAATCTCAAATTTAGACGTCACCACCAACCTCACTCCCGATGCTTCGTTTTTGAAGGCTTCTGCATTCTGTAAGGACCGACTCCAGGAATGAGAAGCAGGTACGGGGAGTCAAACATTTAATCAGGAACAGACATAAAACGAAACAGGAACAGCATCAGTACACAGGTACAGTGCCTTGCGAAAGTATTCGGCCCCCTTGAACTTTGCGACCTTTTGCCACATTTCAGGCTTCAAACATAAAGATATAAAACTGTATTTTTTTGTGAAGAATCAACAACAAGTGGGACACAATTATGAAGTGGAACGACATTTATTGGATATTTCAAACTTTTTTTAACAAATCAAAAACTGAAAAATTGGGCGTGCAAAATTATTCAGCCCCTTTGTGGATATGTAACCCGAACCCAAGAGTCTTCAATTCAAGCTCGGAACTGTAGCTATGAGCCAATACAGTCGGGAAGTGAATAGACATTACATCGACTTATCTATAAGCAAATTACCTTGATAAATAAGTTATCTTAACTGGTTCATGCTCATTGTGTTTTGTTCACTGGAAAATAATAACTTTGTAGGTGTTTTAAAAAGATGTCTGGATGACTCAATTATTTTACAAACCACTGAAGTAAAAGAGGGAAATGGCTAGGTAACGTTAGTAGAGAAACAGCTAGGTAGTGATTTTCTCAGAAAATAATCAATGGGTAATTTTTACAAAACTAAGTAGTGATTTTCTGCTGGGCAACACAGACTTTCTATGGGGTTGAGATCTGGAGACTGGCTGAATTTTTACCAAAAAGTTATATTTTGGTTTCATCTGACCATATGACATTCTCCCAATCTTCTTCTGGATCATCCAAATGCTCTCTAGCAAACTTCAGACGGGCCTGGACATGTACTGGCTTAAGCAGGGGGACACATCTGGCACTGCAGGATTGTGTAACTGATGGTAGGCTTTGTTACTTTTGTCCCAGCTCTCTGCAGGTCTTTCACTAGGCCCCCCCGTGTGGTTCTGGGATTTTTGCTCACCGTTCTTGTGATCATTTGACCCCACGGGGTGAGATCTTGTGTGGAGCCCCAGATCGAGGGAGATTATCAGTGGTCTTGTATGTCTTCCATTTCCTAATAATTGCTCCCACAGTTGATTTCTTCAAACCAAGCTGCTTGCCTATTGCAGATTCAGTCTTCCCAGCCTGGTGCAGGTCTACAATTTTGTTTCTGGTGTCCTTTGACAGCTCTTTGGTCTTGGCCATAGTGGAGTTTGGAGTGTGACTGTTTGAGGTTGGGGACAGGTGTATTTTATACTGATAACAAGTTCAAACAGGTGCCATTAATCCAGGTAACGAGTGGAGGACAGAGGAGCCTTTTAAGGAAGAAGTTTAGGTCTGTGAGAGCCAGAAATCTTGCTTGTTTGTAGGTGACCAAATACTTATTTCCCACCATAATTTGCAAATAAATTCATAAAAAATCCTACAATGTGATTTTCTTGATTTTTTTCTCATTTTGTCTGTCATTGTTGAAGTGTACCTATGATGAAAATGACAGGCCTCTCTCATCTTTTTAAGTGGGAGAACTTGCACAATTGGTGGCTGACTAAATACTTTTTTGCCCCACTGTATAGGCTAATTGATAGAGGGTTGTCGTTGTAAGGCCTCTGAAAGCACTGTCCTTGACATCAGCCTAGATATAGCCTATTGTTTGTGTCCATAGGTTTTTCTGAACTTGAGCTTTGGAGGTGGAGGTCACACCAAAGCCATCCTGAGGGCCTCTCCTGAAGTGACAGTAGTGGCCCTAGACCGAGACCCCACAGCATTCTGCTTAGCTCAACAGCTGGCCAAGGAACACAGGTGATTGCCTTTTTTTATAATAATTACAGTGGTATGTATAATATGGGTACAATTTGTACTTAAGTCACATATTTCACAGATTTGCAAGTCATATAAATACATTTGTTTGCAAATGTAATCTGCATGTAGAAATATCAATGAACATCAAAGGGATACTTCTGCATTTTGGCAATGAGGAGCTTTCTTCTTCCCTAGAGTCAGATGAGCTTATGGATACCATTTTTATGTCTCTGCTTGGAGTTTGAAGGAAGTTGCTAACTAGTTACAAATGACGTGTATGTTAGACGCAGAGACATACAAATGGTCTCCACCAGTTCATATGACTCTGGAAAAGTAGATCCCAGGCCTCATTGCCAAAATCCCAAAGTATCCATTTAACATATCTTAATATGCTATAAAAGTAATTGTAAAATTGTAAAATGTGTAGGTTACCTAAAATGCAATTAAAGAATAGACACTCTCATAAAGTCTGATTCACAATAGCTCTACTGCCGAATGTGATTAGTATGTGCTTGCATTGTTAGTGCTGTTATGTGGGTTATTTTCCCTCAAAGTTATATAGTCAACAATTTATGGATCATAGTTTGGATTGAAGGTTAGCTAGATCATGATACAGCCTTTTGCATCCCAGCTCCCAACCCTCTCCACCTCCCTGCCAACCCTGAAAGAAAGCGAATCATTGAGTAACTGCTGCTAAAGCCCCTCGTTTCACAAACCATCCACATCTATTGTGTCAGGGAGACTAAAACCTAGTCCCCCCACGCTTAGCTGGTGGGCCTGGCGTCTCATTTGTCAGAACAGAGGCCCACGGCCCCAGTATGAGGGAGATGCTGCCTCCCACTGAGGTTCCGTCAGTGATGAGTGGGAGGTAAAGAGAGAGGAGAGCCCAGCAAACTTCGAAGAGAGGAGGGAGACACCGGGCCACTGTGTTTAATAATGAGGGAGAGAAGGAGTGTGTGCGAGAGCGAGCGAGAGCGCATGAGGGAGGATGAAAATTAGATGTTCCTAAGACCATGGCGTGGGTAGGAATCCTTTTACGTAGATTCCGGGGAAACCTCTCTCAGGGGGAATGTCTGCTACACCAACGCGCCTATGAGAGGGGGATGAGACGGAAGAGAGAAAATCAGAGTACGCCATTCTGTCAGCAGCAATATATCCCAGCTATAAACCCTTCCAAACCCACTCACGATGTGAGTTGAGAGAAGCCAGAGAAATCTAGCAATTAGCTAATATTATTGGAAGCCTGTATAAAAGACCCTTGCAGCCCACGTAATGCCTCCACACAACAGGGCTGGAGAGCATTCTCTTCTCTCTCTCCCGTATTTCTATCCTCACTGACTTCACTTCTCTTTTGCCTTGCAAAAAGTACAGCCTTGATGCAAACTATTGAAGAGCGATGTGAATCTGCACTTATGTAATTGCTTAGATTAGAGCCCAGAGTTAGATTTTCTAGCGTAGTAGACGCCCTGACAACTTTCACGTTGGTTGCAGTGGTCTGAGGGGTATCCTACGAAGGAAGCTGGTTTTCTAAAGCTAACCAGCTTCAATTTGCTTCAGATTCCAGCTCAGGCTTCATCTGTATTACTACGGTATGAAGCCTGCTGCTAACTCTAGCAGGCTTGTAACTGCGTGAATATGTCACACATGGCTATTCGAACACCGAAATCTTCAATGCTGAAACATCAATCAATGGACAAATCAGTGGCACATTTTCATTTGTGCCAAAATCAAAATGAAAGAAGGCCCAGGACGTTACCAGTGTAGTAAATCTTTTTTTCCTTGCCAAAAATGAAAACGCGAAGCAGATCAATGTCTTTGGTCCTTTATAAACCTGCTGTATGTGAAATAGTGTGTGCTTGAGCTTGGAAAATCAATACATGTAACCCTGAATGACATCGTGATGTTTGTTTCCAACATATTAGGGCTGCTTTCCTAAAGAAGGTAAATCCGCTTTGTGCTTTGTTTCCTTGCCACGACACTAACGAGTATCTGTTATTGTCCAGGCCCTAATGTTGAGACTTAATTCTCTAAGTGTGACTGAGTGTGACAATATTGTGGAGATTCTACGTACTAGTCTATTAGCAGAGATATCTTTCTTATTGCTATTACTTACGTACAGGGGGCTTTATGTGTGTGCAACTTTAGTAGAAAGTAGAAAATTAACAAAAAGAGAAAGTAAATTACTAGTGATTGGTGTCTGCATGTCATTGATTTACATGGGGTGATTAGCATTTAGCAAGAAACCTGATGTATTGTGTTTACTATAGACACCATTCCACTCTCCTAGGGTTACATCTAGTGAACAGGCCTACCAGGGAGAAGAAAGGGGAAATTACATTAGTTGTGGCACTCTACTGAGAATCTACGTAGCTCTAACTCTCTTTAGTCTTAGGCTTACATCTTAAACACATACATGCTACATTCGTTTATTTTTAAGTTTAGTTTAAACTTCTAGAATTGAGGTTGCTTAAGTTCACATTCCAAACTAAACACAAGCATCTTTCGCCAGTGGTACTTTGTGTGTGTTCTTTTTTCATGTCCTGTAGATATTTTCATCACTGCTCCCCTGCTGAAAGCAATCAATCAGCATCTTGTCTTAGGCCTTAGTGACGCAGGTAGAGGAGCTGAGCAGGTCAGCACTGGGGAATATTTCAGACTTGATTTGTGGAGAGGCAGCGCGTCATGTTGGACAAACACACACACACACACACACACTTAGAACTCAACAGTGAGGACTCCTGGCACTTTTACCTCAAAGTGGGGTGTTGGGAGGGGAATGGCATCTGCAGATGTGTGTTTTCAAGTGCTGCTGAATATAGTGCATTTTTGTGTAATGTGTTCAGGTTACAGTCATGAAAATGGAAAACAAAGGACACAATATTTACACAGTACATCCATACTGTACATCAGTGTCATCCGTCAGAGGAAGCGCTTAAAAGATTACCAAACCAACAGAGGAATATGTGTAGGCAAACCCTTATCTGCTCTACTTCAAACCCAGATAAACAGGTGATAGACATTCATATGAAGAAGACTGCAGCAGCTCAAAGCTCTGTTCCTTTCTTAAAACTTCTTAGGGCTGCAATCCCGTTAACGGGATCGATATGACAACAGCCAGTGAAAGTGCAGGGTGCCAAATTCAAAACAACAGAAATCTCATAATTAAAATTCCTCAAACATACATGTATCTTATACCATTTTAAAGATAATCTTGTTGATAATCCCACCACAGTGTCCTCTTTCAAATAGGCTTTAAGGCGAAAGCACCACAAATGATTATGCTAGGTCACCACCAACTCACAGAAAAATTCAGTCATTTTTCCAGCCAAAGAGAGGAGCCACAAAAAGCACAAATGGAGATAAAATGAATCACTAACCTGTGATGATCTTCATCAGATGACACTCATAGGACTTCATGTTACACAATACATGTATGTTTTGTTTGATAAAGTTCATATTTATATAAAAAATCTCAGTATTCATTGGCGCGTTACGTTCACTAGTTTCAAAAACATCCGGTGATATTGCAGAGAGCCACATCATTTTACAGACATACTCATTCTAAATGTCGATAAATACAATTGTTAGACATGGAAATAAAGATATACCTCTCCTGCTGTGTCAGATTTAAAAAACTTTACGGAAAAAGCAAACCATGCAATAATCTGAGACGGCACTCAGAAAAAAAATATATCCGCCATGTTGGAGTCAACAGAAATCAGAAATAACATTATAAATATTCCCTTACCTTTGATGATCTTCATCAAAATGCACTCCCAGGAATCCTAATTCCACAATGAATGTTTGTTTTGTTCGATAATGTCCATTATTTATGTTCATGTAGCTACTTTTGTTAGCGCGTTTAGTATACAAATCCAAACGCTCGTGCAGGTCCAGCCGAACGTTGGACGAAAACTTCAAAAAGTTATATTACAGGTCGTAGAACATTTCAAACTAAGTATAGAATCAATCTTTAGGATGTTTTTATCATAAATCTTCAATAATGTTCCAACCCAGAGAATTCCATTGTCTGTAGAAAAGCCATGGAACGCAGGTCGTATCATGTGAAATTCGCGTGACCAGGACCTGGCTCTCTGCCAGACCACTGACTCAGAGCTCTCATCAGGCCCCACATCACAGTAGAAGCCTCATTCAAGTTTCTAAAGACGGTTGACATCTGGTGGAAGCCTTAGGGAAGTGCAACCAATATCCCACTGGGTATTCAATAGGGGCTGGGTTGAAAATCGACCAACCTCAGATTTCCCACATCCTGTTTGGATTTCTTCTCAGGTTTTTGCCTGCCATGTGAGTTCTGTTATACTCACAGATATCATTCAAACAGTTTTAGAAACTTCAGAGTGTTTTCTATACAATACTATGCATATATTAGCAACTGGAACTGAGGAGCAGGCCATTTACTCTGGGCACCTTTCATCCAAGCTACTCAATACTGCCCTGGGAGCCATATAAGGTCCTGATCCAGGGCACCAATACTACCACCAATACTTACTTCCAGGATGGACCTACAGTACACATATAGGGGAAGGGCTTTCTTTTTAACAGTTGTGGACAACTGGGGACTTTTTCTGGAGAAAACTGAGTAGCAAAAATAGATGCAGGCTGAGCACTTATGCCAGAAATTGGAATAGGGTGTTATTTTTGAAAGACGGAAGTTTCGCCGTTTAGTGGCCAATCTTCACACTTCCTGAAGACCCTAATGGAACTTAAAGTTAAATAAGTTCTCAAACCCCTTTTAATGTGATATGGAAGTTGTAGTGACTACAGACAGCCAGGACCTCAGTGTTTTATTTTTTTATTTTATCTTTATTTAACTAGGCAAGTCAGTTAAGAACAAATTCTTATTGTCAATGACGGCCTAGAAACAGTGCTCCTAGAAACTGCCTGTTCAGGGGCAGAACGACAGATTTTTACCTTGTCAGCTCGGGGGTTTGAACTTGCAACCTTCCGGACAGTATCCCCAGTCACCACCCTGGGGCTTTGGGGTCTACCGTGTGCAGAGGGAAGAGTGTCCCTACTGGCCCTAGTTTGACACATGCACGTGAAGAAGAGTGGTTGTAACAATAACCAGTTCATCATTTTATTTTTTTAACAAGGTTTCCCTGCCTAGAGCCCTGTTACCTCACTCAGCAGGGCAGGGCATCCCCCAGCATTACTTAAGGTCATTCAATCCACCATATGACCTAATGTGGCCTTCTCTTCAATCATTTAACTTGTTGTAGGTGGGCCAGGGGAGATGACATTTAAAACACCAACTAACCTTTTATTCAGTTATAAGTTAAGAATGATGTTAATGTTGTGGGTTGTATAACTACATATAGATCAGTTCTCTAAAGCAATTATATGCCTATACTTGGACCACACACACATGCACACACTACTGAAACTGGGCATGTTTAATAATATAACACCTTACATAAGGAATGTATATATCCCACCATGTGTCTAAGCCACATAAAGAAGTAAATCATGAAAAAAACGTTAACTGTTTTGCATATTCTTAAATCATTCTGTGTCTTACAGAAAGAGAGCATCGGAGTCTCCTCAGCGTGTAGGGGAAGGTGAGTTCAACCGGCATAGCTGAGGGTGTGTAGAAAAAAAACTTAAATATAGTAACGGAAAATAGATACTAATGATGAGACACTGCCATTTCCTTATCTCTTGCAATTATCAATGAATAAAATCCATAGATTAAAATCCCTTACTAAGAAAGCTCCATCATAATCTTTTGTAGTTAAACACGTTTTAGCCATAACTAATATGAGAACAGTTTGTTAGGGTCTTTGTCTCTTCATGACTTAATCCACCACCTCTCCTTGCCTGCCTGCCTTATTGCTGAAGACAATATAAGATTTGTGGAGGAGGCTAGAAGAATTGACACGACACCATCTGTACCAAACCAAGTTTATGATTAAACCTTACGATGCATTTAAACAAGTCAACTACCTGGATGAAATTAAATGTATCTCCACACACAGTATAGTTTACCATGTTAACCAACTTTAATTGAATTAGGGGGATAACAAAGGTTTGTAAATGTAGATGTTATGTCCATGAAACAATGTATGGATAATATGATATCCCTTCAGTTTTTCTACACTTTATTACATTTTATACTCAATGTAACTTTTTAGGGGACTTCAGTCTCTGAAGGGAGTGAAATGCATCAAGAGTCCTGATTGATGAAAATGGTCTTAAACCAATGAGCTGCAGAAGCCATAAATTCTCAGCATATTGACATAAGGTCTTACTGTGTACTGCGTTGGTACACAGTAGGCATGGTTGCTCTGTCTGGGGGCACTGCTCTGTTGAGATGGGACCGGGAGGGGGTGGACGAGTCTGTGAAGCATGTGGGTGTGGCGAATGCCTTGCTATAGATTTTACAGCATATTAATGACTGCAGCGAAGAATGAAAAACTTCTCGAGCATGATAAGGAAAAGCCCTGGCCTGACAGCGCGGGCGAGATGCTCCACTCAACCCTTGGTCTCTCAAGCGTCAGTGGGTGTATGAACACAAGGACCCCAAGGCCTGCTTGCCAAGTCGTTAGTGGGAGAGACCTTATCGAGATGGCCACTGCTATTATATCTTTATTGCAGCAATGGGGGGGTCTTTTATTTCATTTCAACAAGACTATTGAGAGGAGACTAGAGGAGGTTAGATGCGGCGGAATCGCAATTGTCTGCGATGCTGAGATGTGGAAGATGTTATAAGTCAGGTTGGTGTGGTGTCTAAGACCCCGTCTCTGTCTGTCTGCCAGTATTGGGTGGCCCTGTTGACCCCTCAGGCTGATTTATGGCAGCCCCTCTAGCTCTCACCAGCCATAATCTCTGTGCTCACTGAAAAGGTCACATGAAAAATGCATGACCGTGATGGGAAGATCCCACCACCTGTGTGTGCGGCAGGGGGCTGTGTCTTGTACAGGGCTGTGTGTCGAGGCAGGAGGCTGTGTCTTGTACAGGGCTGTGTGTCGAGGCAGGAGGCTGTGTCTTGTACAGGGCTGTGTGTCGAGGCAGGAGGCTGTGTCTTGTACAGGGCTGTGTGTCGAGGCAGGAGGCTGTGTCTTGTACAGAGCTGTGTGTCGAGGCAGGAGGCTGCGTCTTGTACAGAGCTGTGTGTCGAGGCAGGAGGCTGTGTCTTGTACATGGCTGTGTGTCGAGGCAGGAGGCTGTGTCTTGTACAGAGCTGTGTGTCGAGGCAGGAGGCTGTGTGTCGAGGCAGGAGGCTGTGTCTTGTACATGGCTGTGTGTCGAGGCAGGAGGCTGTGTCTTGTACAGGGCTGTGTGTCGAGGCAGGAGGCTGTGTCTTGTACAGGGCTGTGTGTCGAGGCAGGAGGCTGTGTCTTGTACAGGGCTGTGTGTTGTACAGGAAGGATTTGCATGGGGATTGGGTCCAGAGGAGACGGGTGTTGAACAGCAAGGAAAATGTTACTTTTTCTGTCAACCACTTTTGCTTAAAAGGTTTTTATAGTGCTTTTTATTTGTCTCATTAGCATTCATAACAAACTGGAAGTGTCAACAGGAGTTCTTGTACAAATTCTTGTACAGTATTTCTGACCTGTGTTGAATGTGTTTACATAATCTGTACCCATTTCTCCATGTCCCTTTCCTGACATTTAATTATCTGATTAAAGGTTTTCTCCCCCTCCCTCCCTCCCTCCCTCCCTCCCTCCCTCCCCCTCCCTCCCTCCCTCCCTCCCTCCCTCCCTCCCTCCCTCCCTCCCTCCCTCCCTCCCTCCCTCCCTCCCTCCCTCCCTCCCTCCCTCCCTCCCCCAGTGGCCGGGTGCAACCGTTGCTCAGACGTTTCAGTGAGCTGGGAGCCCTGCTGTCTAGACTGAGGTTTCAGCCAGGTAGTGTGGATGCTGTTCTTCTGGATACTGGCTGCTCCTCCATGCAGATGGACTTCCCGAGAGAGGCTTCTCCCTCAGTAAGGATGGCCCTCTGGACATGAGGATGGATGCAGATAGGTGGGACCATGCATTATCACCCCACCACAGTTGCACAAAGCATTATTGTAATTTGATGTCCATCACTATGTATTATAGGGTAGTATCAGTGAATAGTAATGATATAGGCCTGTGTGTCTGGAGGATACATTGAACTACCTTCAGCCCAGATTACTCTAACATAGTATGTGTTTCTCAACACACATACGGCGCCTCCTTCCTACTGCTTGCTGGGAAATGTTATAAACTGGTGGCAATTTTATTTCCCTGCTTCTGTCATGAGAGGAAAGTCAATTGAGTCAACAATTTATTCCCATAGATGTGTATATATATATATAATGAAAATTATTGATATATATATGCACATTGAGCACTCATAAGGCCTGGAATTTGTAGTCTATCAATCTATCCTTGCCTTCAAGGACTTTGACAATGATTTGACATGAGCTTTTCAAATTGACAGGTATTATGTTTCTGCGGAGAGGAACGGCAATTGTTATTGTATAATCAGTAGGATTCCTCAGCATCAGCCAACCCTTACAGCAGCAAAATGAAAATCATCGATACATCTCACAGTAGCAAAGCAGAGTGGTTCATGAACTAGTATATCATGTTAGTGTTCGATGAAGGAATGAGTCACTCTTGCTGTGGTAGATGAACAACATATAAGGGCTTAGATCTGTTCTTTATCTTTACCTCCCATTTACACTGTAAAAACCCATCTCGGTCAATTATGTGGTTAATTTCTGTCCCATTTGAGGAACCTCGTAGGCAATGTATTTTAAACACCATTTGAAGCTACATATTTTAAAGTCTCTTATGACAACATAGACAGACATGGAGCAAAATATATTTAGTTTTTAGGTTATGATAAGGTATGACAATTGTATTAAACTCATGAAGGCATTTTATTGTAATCATTACAAAAAATATTTCTATTATATTACCCTCATTCTGTTATCCTAGTTGAAATGTCCAATGAACCCCTTTAAATAATTGTTCATATGGCAGATCTGAAGTTTATAGATAGTCGTCTACACTGTCTATTTCAAGGTCTACTGTACAGGTGATGTTTGTGTACCTGCTCCTTTTCTTTGCATTCAAATCTGTTGAGGCGTATGTGGAATTTTAACATGCAGAGGTCAGCATTGATTTTTCCTCTGACATAACCTTTAGCATTTGTTTTCCAGCACCAACTAAAATGACACATGACATGTCCTGGTCCTGTGTAGCTCAGTTGGTAGAGCATGGCGCTTGTAACACCAGCGTAGTGGGTTCGATCCCCGGGACCACCCATACGTAGAATGTATGCACACATGACTGTAAGTCGCTTTGGATAAAAGCGTCTGCTAAATGGCATATATATATATATACATGTATGATCACTGGCACGTTATTCATCTAAAGCATTACATGTCTTGCCCTCCCAACACTTTGTTGTAGTTATTATTGTTGTAGTTGTGTATTTTATCCACACTAATTATGTTTCTCTAACGAGATGTACCGAGAACCTGTCGATGAGTGAATGGAGACAAATGAACTGGCAAATATAGAAATACGGCTCTGCCGCTGGCTACATCTCCCTTGTTAGCCACAGAGGTTTTCAGCTGTGTCTGAGATATGTCAGACTTCGCCGCTGTCAGCAAGGACGTGACGTCAAGCAGCCTAATTGGGCTCCTCTTTGTGCGTAGGTACCCCGACATGCCCTGCGCCGCTGACGTTGTGAACGCCTTAGATCAACAGGCGCTTGCATCCATCCTCACTGCCTATGGGGAGGAGAGGCATGCCAGGAAAATAGCCTCTGCCATGGTGGAGGCACGCAGTGTCTACCCCATCACCCGGACACAGCAGCTGGCCAGCATGGTGGCAGGTACCCTCGTTAATTCCCTACATTGTTTTAGAGGCTCAGGGCAGAAACGGTAGGGAAATATTAAGCCCCCGTATTCCTGTGGGACCTATTTGTCTGGGGAAAAATCACAATGGCTCTAATCTCAAGCATCATCCTCTCCTGTCTGTGTTTTGGATGCCTCTCGCATTTCCTGATGAGATTACTATTAATAAGGAGGAGAGAGATGCGTCTGGCGTAGGGTGCGGCTGCCGCTCTGACAAGAGAGTGACAACTTCTCTTTCTCACACGAGCCCCCGTTCTCTCTTCCCTCCCGTTTTCCTCCTCCCCTTTGTTGCTTTTGATTTCGTTTCCCACCCTACCTCATTTTATGCCCATCCCCCAGCCCATCTCGTTCACACACATGCACACACACTCATGCACAGATTGAGGATGGATCATAATTTTTAATGCATTTTAGTTTTTTTTGCCTTCCTCTGAGATCTCTACAGAGAGATCTTCTCAATGGCTGTTACGGAGCTAGGCGCTACGTGCGTCACACAGGGAGAACAGGTGTGAGGGAGGACAGTTGTTTGATCTCTTTTGAAGAGCAGAGCGAGTCACCAGCAATCTTTATTCCAATCAATCCAAGAGGTCCTGACTCATGTGGGTCCCAGGGGGTCAGCTAGGCTGCTGGTGACACCGTTGCCTAGGGAAGAATGCCATGTGGGTGGAGGGGAGGGGAGATTGTATTTGTGTAAGGGGGCACACTTTGTAGTGCAATGGTTGGGGGTGTTCAGGACCGAAATGATAGTGTGTTCTAGGTTTATTGGATGGGTCTTTATTTTTCTCTCTCAATCTCTCTACCTTTTTGCAGGCACACTTGGATCAGGATGCAGATCTCTTAAGCCCCATAGACTACAGTGGCAGGAAGCCTTCCAGTCTGTTTAGCCATGTTGGGGTGCAGAGCTTATTATAAACTGTGTTTGCTACCAACAGCCCTGCAGCTCTTCTATAAGGAGTGGTAGTCCTGCATTCCTTCTATACGGAGTAGTAGCCCTGCAGCTATGCTATAAGGAGTAGAAGCCCTGCAGCTCTGCTATACAGAGTAGTAGCCCTGCAGCTCTGCTATACGGAGTAGTAGCCCTGCAGCTCTGCTATACGGAGTAGTAGCCCTGTACCTTTTCTATAAGGAGTAGTAGCCCTGCAGCTCTGCTATAAGGAGTAGTAGCCCTGCAGCTCTTCTATAAGGAGTAGTAGCCCTGCAGCTCTGCTATAAGGAGTAGTAGCCCTGCAGCTCTTCTATAAGGAGTAGTAGCCCTGCAGCCCTTCTATACGGAGTTGTAGCCCTGCAGCACTTCTATGGGGAGTAGTAGCTTTGCAGCTCTTCTATAAGGAGTAGTAGTCCTGCATTCCTTCTATAAGGAGTAGTAGTCCTGCATTCGTTCTATAAGGAGTAGTAGCCCTGCAGCTCTGCTATAAGGAGTAGTAGCCCTGCAGCTCTGCTATAAGGAGTAGTAGCCCTGCATTCCTTCTATAAGGCGTAGTAGTCTTGCATTCCTTCTATAAGGAGTAGTAGCCCTGCAGCTCTGCTATATGGAGTAGTAGCCCTGCAGCTCTGCAATAAGGAGAAGTAGCCCTGCAGCTCTGCTATAAGGAGTAGTAGCCCTGCAGCTCTGCTATACAGAGTAGTAGCCCTGCAGCTCTACTATACGGAGTAGTAGCCCTGTAGCTCTGCAATAAGGAGTAGTAGCCCTGCAGCTCTGCAATAAGGAGAAGTAGCCCTGCAGCTCTGCTATAAGGAGTAGTAGCCCTGCAGCTCTGCAATAAGGAGAAGTAGCCCTGCAGCTCTGCTATAAGGAGTAGTAGCCCTGCAGCTCTGCTATACAGAGCAGTAGCCCTGCAGCTCTTCTATAAGGAGTAGTAGAGACCTGCAGTTATGCTATAAGGAGTAGTAGACCTGCAGCTCTGCTATAGGGAGTAATAGCCCTGCAGCTCTGCTGTAAGGAGTTGTAGCCCTGCAGCGCTTCTATGGGGAGTAGTAGCCCTGCAGCTCTTCTATAATGAGTAGTAGCCCTGCAGCTCTTTTGTAAGGAGTAGTAGCCCTGCAGCTCTGCTATAAGGAGTAGTAGCTTTGCTATAAGGAGTCGTAGTCCTGCAGCCCTTTTATGAGGAGTAGTAGCCCTGCAGCGCTTCTATAAGGAGTTGTAGTCCTGCAGCGCTTCTATAAGGAGTAGTAGCCCTGCAGCTCTTCTATAAGGAGTAGTAGCCATGCAGCTCTGCTATAATGAGTAGTAGCCCTGCAGCTCTGCTATAAGGAGTAGTAGCCCTGCAGCTCTTCTATAAGGAGTAGTAGCCCTGCATTCCTTCTATAAGGAGTAGTAGCCCTGCAGCTCTGCTATAAGGAGTAGTAGCCCTGCAGCTCTGCTATAAGGAGTAGTAGCCCTGCATTCCTTCTATAAGGAGTAGTAGTCCTGCATTCCTTCTATAAGGAGTAGTAGCCCTGCAGCTCTGCTATATGGAGTAGTAGCCCTGCAGCTCTGCAATAAGGAGAAGTAGCCCTGCAGCTCTGCTATAAGGAGTAGTAGCCCTGCAGCTCTGCTATACAGAGTAGTAGCCCTGCAGCTCTACTATATGGAGTAGTAGCCCTGTAGCTCTTCTATAAGGAGTAGTAGAGACCTGCAGTTCTGCTATAAGGAGTAGTAGAGACCTGCAGTTCTGCTATAAGGAGTAGTAGACCTGCAGCTCTGCTGTAAGGAGTTGTAGCCCTGCAGCGCTTCTATGGGGAGTAGTAGCCCTGCAGCTCTTCTATAATGAGTAGTAGCCCTGCAGCTCTTTTGTAAGGAGTAGTAGCCCTGCAGCTCTGCTATAAGGAGTAGTAGCTTTGCTATAAGGAGTCGTAGTCCTGCAGCCCTTTTATGAGGAGTAGTAGCCCTGCAGCGCTTCTATAAGGAGTAGTAGTCCTGCAGTTCTGCTATAAGGAGTAGTAGCCCTGCAGCTCTGCTATAGGGAGTAATAGCCCTGCAGCTCTGCTGTAAGGAGTTGTAGCCCTGCAGCTCTTCTATAAGGAGTAGTAGCTCTGCAGCTCTTCTATAAGGAGTAGAAGCCCTGCAGTTCTGCTATAAGGAGTAGTAGCCCTGCAGTTCTGCTATAGGGAGTAGTAGCCCTGCAGCTCTGCTGTAAGGCGTTGTAGCCCTGCAGCGCTTCTATGGGGAGTAGTAGCCCTGCAGCTCTTTTATAAGGAGTAGTAACCCTGCAGCTCTACTATAAGGAATCGTAGTCCTGCAGCTCTTTTGTAAGGAGTAGTAGCCCTGCAGCTCTGCTATAAGGAGTAGTAGCTTTGCTATAAGGAGTCGTAGTCCTGCAGCCCTTTTATGAGGAGTAGTAGCCCTGCAGCGCTTCTATAAGGAGTTGTAGTCCTGCAGCGCTTCTATGGGGAGTAGTAGCCCTGTGGCTCTTCTATAAGGAGTAGTAGTCCTGCAGTTCTGCTATAAGGAGTAGTAGCCCTGCAGCTCTGCTATAGGGAGTAATAGCCCTGCAGCTCTGCTGTAAGGAGTTGTAGCCCTGCAGCTCTTCTATAAGGAGTAGTAGCTCTGCAGCTCTTCTATAAGGAGTAGAAGCCCTGCAGTTCTGCTATAAGGAGTAGTAGCCCTGCAGTTCTGCTATAAGGAGTTGTAGCCCTGCAGCTCTGCTGTAAGGAGTTGTAGCCCTGCAGCTCTTCTATAAGGAGTAGTAGCCCTGCAGCTCTTCTATAAGGAGTAGTAGCCCTGCAGTTCTGCTATAAGGAGTAGTAACCCTGCAGTTCTGCTATAAGGAGTAGTAGCCCTGCAGCTCTGCTATAGGGAGTAGTAGCCCTGCAGCTCTGCTATAGGGAGTAGTAGCCCTGCAGCTCTGCTGTAAGGAGTTGTAGCCCTGCAGCGCTTCTATGGGGAGTAGTAGCCCTGCAGCTCTTCTATAAGGAGTAGTAACCCTGCAGCTCTGCTATAAGGAGTCGTAGTCCTGCAGCCCTTTTATGAGGAGTAGTAGCCCTGCAGCGCTTCTATAAGGAGTTGTAGCCCTGCAGCGCTTCTATAAGGAGTTGTAGCCCTGCAGCGCTTCTATAAAAGGAGTAGTAGCCCTGCAGCTCTTCTATAAGGAGTAGTAGCGCTGCCCCTCTTCTATAAGGAGTAGTAGCCCTGAAGCTCTTCTATAAGGACTAGTAGTCCTGCCTCCTTAATTTCCTTTCCATTCTCCTGTATTATGAAAATGTAGAGACATAATAAATCAAATAGTTCCTGCCTCAGTAGAGTCATTTAGTTGAATATACTGAATGTAATTCTGAAATGTTTTTGAATTTGATTCATCTGTTTATATACCTCTTTAGCTGAGCTAGCTAAAGGACATGGATCTGATTTCATGAGGAGAAAAACACAACAGAAATAGACAAACCAGTCAAATAAATATGACTTAACCAACCCATAGTTTATATGAATTGATATGAATACAACAATAAATGTTCGGCGTGTGATGAACAAAAGCAACAATCCACTAACAGATCAAATATTATACTATTATGATTAATTTTGTGTGTTTAGCTTACATACATTTGCATAACACGATCATGCAGTCTTACTTCAGTTGTGGCTCCAATATATTAATTCTAAGCCAATTGTCCCCCTCCCCCTTCCCTGCCAGAGTCAACAGTAATGCCTAATGAGCCCTCTCTACCCCCTCTCGCTTGCACCCCAGCATCTATTTTGTTACAAATTAAGCAGTGGTGGTTGGGTTGTTGAAGGTGTTGAGACACCATAATGACAGGTGCCTTGGGAGCCTTTTGCTCCCCCCACTCACTCCCTCCCTCCATATATCCCCTTGTCTCTCTCTTCCTTCCTTTGTGTAAACCCACACAGCTGTGGCTGACTGAGGCCCCTAAAATGTTTTCCCTCATTTAAGTATACATATATTTTTTAAGAACTGCTGACATATTATTATGGAGAGCAATCAATTTAGCCCATATAGCAGGGGTCAGAAACACGTTCTTTTGTCCAATAAGAACATAAAATCCAGGAATTTAGCTAAAAATGTGTTTAATTCGTGACATTTAATAACACATATATGTCATCATGTCTCATTGTAATCAAGGTATGAAATGCTTGTTATTTTCAAATACAATCTCTTTTTAGGCTAAGATGTGGTCAATTTGCAGTGTAAAAAATATTATAATTATGTTCTGGCCCCCTGACCATCCGCTCCGACAAAAATAGGGCTGCGGATGAATCTAGTTGCCTACCCCTGCCATATAGGCTCTGTTATTCAGTTGGTCAGAGTGGTGCATCCAACCACTAAACATCGAGAGTGCATGGGTCCCACTGGCTTCCTCTTGGGAAAGGCATCTCAAATGGACTCAAGTTGTTGAGAGTTAACGCAGCAGAGTGAACAGGCACATCCTTGATATGGTGATGGACACAGTTAGTGAGGATAACATGATTGACTGTTGTAGGAGTGTGTGGCCTTTCAACCCAACATTCACTCACGTGACGGATGCGGTTAGTAATGGTTGTTTGCCTCGCAATAAATGCATTGTGTCAGTGTGAAGTTTGCCCAGCTAAATGGACACTCTAGTTTTCTTCAATTATAAATGAACAGCCCTTAGAATTGCAATGCTGTGTTGATTTCTAAATCACACATTTCCAGGGTTAAACAACCTCAAAAGAATAACATTCTAATGTGAATTCTAAGTCCAGTTGAGAGAATGTTTTCTATTCCCGTCATGGTGTCTGCAACTTGGTGACATTTGGCGGTGGTGTTTCACTAACCACAGGCTGTGAATGAGGCGGTGGTTTCAGCTCACAGAAACGAATCATCACCACGGCACAAGCCCAAGCTCCACGGAGAGTTCACGAGCAGTCCGTTGCACTCATGCCTCAAGCCCTGACAATATTAATGATGTAATACATCCTCAAGTGCCTCACTGCTTTATAGAACACAGGATTTACTGAACTAATAATCAAGCATCAGTCTGAAATACTCTTGTGCATAAACAGGCAGCATACGGCTGCCTAGGAATGGTACTTCCAAGCCATGTACTTTGGATCCCTTATCTTTAGTGGTGTGTTGTTCCACAGAGTGCTGTCCTTATTGTAATTGCTGTAATATGATTGTGAAGTGAATGTCTTTCCCTGACCCCCTTTATAGAAACAAAATCAGATGGAGAAGAACATGTACAGCTCAGCGATACCCTTTCATTTCATAGCAAGACAGAGTCCATCACGTTAGCCTTCGGACCAGACAATCACCAGGGGTAACATCACCTGGAGAAGAAATGTATTCAAACAAGGGTGTTCTTATGTTTCTTAGACTAAATTCTTAGTTAATAATTACGTTTTTTTGGCATTATTCCAGATTTTTTTGTCAGGGTTGTAGCGAAAAACATTAGACAAAAGTTTTTTTAGAATATTATTTATCCATTAGCGATGAAGACAAAGTGATCGGTCTTATAAAATGGGAATAACCACCACATCCCAGAGGGGTTTCAGAACTCCGCTGCCTCCAACAGGTCTGGAGGATTTGGTGTCTGTTTGGCAATGCTATTTGTTCAGCCTGTTCAGTTGATCAGTGAGATTGTTTGGATATAGCTAGATTTCTGTTAGCTTTCCCAGTCTGCTGCTTTGTGGCATCTTTGCTTATTTTTTTCTCGTGCACTCTAGCTGTGGGACCCTTGAAAGATGAATTAGAGAGAGCACAACTTGGTGAAACTGGGCCACGGCCGCAGCGCAGGTTTTCTATTGATTGCTGGGTGACTCACAGTCAGTGCTGTTGAACGCCAGAGGAGAGAAATGCCACACTGCTCTCTCTCCCTTTCCCCCTCTCTCTCTCTCTCTCTCTCTCTCTCTCTCTCTCTCTCTCTCTCTCTCTCTCTCTCTTTCTCTTTCTCTTTCTCTTTCTCTTTCTCTTTCTCTCTCTCTCTCTCTCTCTCTCTTTCTCTCCCTCTCTCTTTCTCCCCCTCCCCCTCTCTCCCTCTTTCTCTCTCTCCCCCTCTTGCTCTCAATCTCTTTTTCTCTCGCTCTCCCTCTCTTCTCCTCTCACGTACAAACATGGGCTGAGTTCTACGTCAATGCTGGCATTACTCTGGACAGGGGACACCAAAGCTCCAGATAGGAAACAGAGCAGCGCTTCAGCAGCCAGGAAGGCACTGCAGTCTGGACCCCTTGCCTGTCAATCAGTGCCAGGGAGCAGGGAGGAGTGGACGTGCTCTTCACCCAGCACAGATTGTTTTGTGGCACTTCAAACAGTACCAAATGCAAACATGACCATCTGAGCTTACTTGAACACAGTCTGTCTGAACACGGTGTCATCAAACCGCACAAGCAAAGGCAACCATTATAGGCTATTTGCTAGCAATGGGGGGATGAAGAGAGAGTCATCTGAAAGAGAAGCACAACTTCATTTTCAAGTATTATCACAAGCACCTGTTTATTTACAGGTTTTACTTACTGTCATTGTCAATCACATATTAAGGCTGCAGCCTGGACAGGATTTGGGAAAATGTGGCTATGATTGGGGCTTATTCAGACTGGGAGGTTAAAAACTAAGAGTCATTAGAGAGCTGTAAGAATTCTGTTCTGGTCTGTTGATTCTCCTGGATTTAATGTGAAACATTTCAGGTATGCTGCTCTCCAGGTGAATAACATGCTTCCTGCGCTATATAAATGCTTCATGTCATTTGTTTGATTAATTTAAAATAAAAGCATTTCTTCGCCTCTAGGATCTTTTGCAGCCAGCGCTCTCTATGCCCGCAAAGATCGGCTTCAGCGACCCTCACACGTTGCCACCAAGACATTTCAGGCGCTGCGTATGTTTATCAATGATGAGCTGAATGACCTGCATGCTGGACGCTGCACTGCTCTGACAGTGCTTAATGCTTAAACCTGGCGGCCGCCTCTGTGTGCTGACCTTCCATTCACTAGAGGACCGCATGGTAAAGCGTTTTCTCCATGGAGAGGATGTAGGTGCCCCACCCCGTCGGAGTGTCCATCAGAGAGTCCAGCGATGGGAGGAAGAGGAGGAGGAAGAAGAGAAGGGTGGGGAAAAGGACAGTGGTCACTGGATTGACCTGCAGAGAGGGGTGCTGATGCCACAGGCAGAAGACATACTGGAGAACCCATGGGGACGCTCAGCCAAACTCAGGGCAGCATTCAAACAATAACCCTCTGGAACGTGGCCTCAACCTGCACCAATTAAATCCTTGATGTTTAACTAGACTATAGAACCACCAGGCTGGTCTTCGTCAGATACGACCATACTGATCATATCCAGGCACAGTCTCACTGGTGTCGGTTGGGTGACATACAGAACAAGTGCCTTGTTAATGGTGGAACGCTGAGGCTGACTGGTATTTAACTGCCATGCACTAACAGTCAACAATCCATGTAGGCATGTGCTCCTTAGTTAATATTATACTGTGTGTTGCTACTGAGTATTTATTTAATTTAGTTTAAGTGACTAGTGTACACTACTTGAATATAGGAAACACAATTGTGCTGAAGCCTAAGTTGAAGATATCAAGGATTCTAATATCCCATAACTCTTTGCATAAATGAGAAATAATTAGAAAATAAAAAGGGGCCAGCTATGCTAGTTAGCAATGGCGCTTGTCCCATGAATCTGTTTATTATTCGAAAGATTCTAATCTGGGTATCTTCAACCTAGGCTGAAGCCAGAGACACGGAAGACAAACGTCTCTCTTACTCTCTCACTCACTCAATTTGTACTGCATTACTTTATGGCTGAGCTGACACAGCTGCATACAGTAACAGTTCTGCCTTGAATTCTGAGGTTCCTCAGTTCTCCCCGTTGGCTGAACCCATAATGTTTTTGCTCTCTTGACTAATTAATTAATCAGAACAATGTTGCCTCCAACCGACTGATGAGTATCCAGATCAACGGATGTAGGCACTAACCTCCCTCACTGATGTCTGTATACTCCAGCAATGAGATGACAACTTCCTTGGTAGTTTTGGCTGAATGTGTACTGCACTGCACGAATCAGTTTTGTCTTTAAATACCAAGTGACTCAAGTGTCACAAGTGGCGGTGAATGAGAGGATGACTGTTTCGTTCATGAGCTTTCTCCTCCAACTGTTAACAGATGAGGTGTTTTGATCTGTACTATTGGACTTTGTCTATTTGTAATTGCTCCATCAAGAGGATCAACACTTTTCTTCCCCTCTGCCTCATTCTGTACACTCTAAATATACACTTCTTGTTACCTTGGAAACTAAACAGCACAAGTAACATTTAACTGTGTCTAAATGTGTTTGCTGTTTTAAAATATCTGCGAAACGATGCCGTATGTAGAATTTTGACGCCCCTCCCTTTGAGGTCAGTCGACGTCACACAGTCGTCATGGTTATTTGAATTAAATTTGAAATAAGAATGGTAATCCTGTTTGATCTGGTCTTTAATGGATGGCCCAAGGGTTCTAAGCCCCTTACTCTGTAGACCCCCATTCCTCCCCTCTAATCAGGAATGATTCAGACTTGGAACACCTGGTGTGTGGAATCTGAATTCAAAACTCAAAATGTGACTTTTTCCCTTTGATGACCACAATATATCTGTGACTCATAATCATGCAACTGGTGACAATTCCAACCATAAATTCTTCTCTAGATATCCGCCTGCACCTGGACACACCATCTGCCTTTTCCTTCCTGTACACCCTCTCTGCCACCAGACCAAATTAAAGCTTTCTTCAGTTCTCCAAAGTTTGTCTAACTTTAACCAATTTAACAAACTTTGCTTTTTTCTCCCCATTTCTCATAACCTGTGTCACCTTTTGTCTTTTACTAGTAAGGAATGACCCCTCCTAAACACGTTGCAAATTCCACATTCTTCTTTACACTCAAATCTATCAACAAGTATTTTGTAATTACCTACAGTGGCTTGTGAAAGTATTCACCTCCCTTGACATTTTTCCTATTTTGTTGCCTTACAACCTGGAATTAAGATGTTTTATGGGGGGGTGGGGTTGTATCATTTCATTTACACAACATGTCTACCGCTTTGAAGATGTCAAATATTTTTGGGTGTGAAACATACAAGAAATAAGACAAACTGAAAACTTGAGCGTGCATAACGTTTCACCCCCCCACCCCAAAGGCAATACTTTGTAGAGCCACCTTTTGCAGCAATTACAGCTGCAAGTCTCTTGGGGTATGTCTCTATAAGCTTGGCGCATCTAACCACTGGGATTTTGCCCATTTATCAAGGTAAAACTGCTCCAGCTTCTTCAAGTTGAATGGGTTCCGCTGGGGTACAGCAATCTTTAAGTCATACCACAGATACTCAATTGGATTGAGGTCTGGGCTTTGACTATGCTATTCCAAGACATTTAAATGTTTCCCCTTAAGCCACTCGTGTTGCTTTAGCAGTACGCTTAGGGTCATTGTCCTGCTGGAAGGTGAACCTCTGTCCCAGTCTCAAATCTCTGGAAGACTGAAGCAGGTTTCCCTCAAGAATTTCCCTGTATTTAGCACCATACATCATTCCTTAAATTCTGACCAGTTTCCCAGTCCCTGTCGATGAAAAACATCCCCACAGCATGATGCTGCCACCACAATGCTTCACTGTTGGGATGGAATTCTCGGGGTGATGAGAGGTGTTGGGTTTGCGCCAGACATAGCATTTTCCTTGATGGCCAAAAAGCTCAATTTTAGTCTCATCTGACCAGAGTACCTTCTTCCGTATGTTTGGGGAGTCTCCCACAAGCCTTTTTGAAAACACCAAATGTGTTGCCTTATTTTCTTCTTTAATCAATGGATTTTTATCTGGCCACTTCCATAAAGCCCAGCTCTGTGGAGTATAGGGCTTAAAGTGGTCCTATGGACAGATTCTCCATTCTCCGCTGTGGAGCTTTGCAGCTCCTTCAGGGTTATCTTTGGTCTCTTTGTTGCCTCTCTGGTTAATGCCCTCCTTGCCTGGTCCGTGCGTTTTGGTGGGCAGCACTCTCTTGGCAGGTTTGTTGTGGTGCCATATTCTTTCAATTTTTTAATAATGGATTTAATGGTACTCTGTGGGATGTTCAAAGTTTTGGATATGTTTTTATAACCCAACCCTGATCTGTGTGGTCCTTCTGTAGCTCAGTTGGTAGAGCATGGCGCTTGTAACGCCAGGGTGGTGGGTTCAATCCCCGGGACCACCCATACGTAGAATGTATGCACACATGACTGTAAGTCGCTTTGGATAAAAGCGTCTGCTAAATGGCATATATTATTATTATTATCTGTACTTCTGCACAACTTTGTCCCTGGCCTGTTTGGAGATGCTTGGTGGTGCCCCTCGCTTAGTGGTGTTGCAGATTCTGGGGCCTTTCAGAACAGGTGTATATATAATGAGATCATGTGACAGATCATGTGACACTTAGATTGCACACAGGTGGACTTTATTTAACTAATTGTGTGACTTCTGAAGGTAATTGGTTGCACCAGATCTTATTTAAGGGCTTCATAGTTAAGAGGGTGAATACATACGCACGCACCACTTTTCAGATATGTATTTTTTATAATTTTTGAAACACGTTTTTTTTTTTTTTCACTTTACCAATTTGGACTATATTGTGTATGCCCATTACATGAAATCCAAATAAAAATCAATTTAAATTACAGGTTGTAATGTAACAAAATAGGAAAAACGCCAAGGGGGATAAATACTTTTGCAAGGTACTGTATAGCGGTCAACAATTGTTGTCAGTTTTCTCTGTTTTATATTATATGTTCTTGTTCGTGGATCCTGATTTGGCAACATTAAGACTTGTTATGTACATTGCGTACATCAATTGAGTTAACCTTGTATGGAGGGGATGAGCATAATGCAGATATGTCAGTGGTTGTAAATGAGACTGACCTGTGCTTGTATGTTCTCAATTACCATGGAAACAGTGGCTAGTGAACAGTTGTTGTGATAACTTGCTCTATTATTAACAGCCATGTATCAATCATGGATTGAAATCCTACCAAGTAATACCTACCAGGGAGGTGTTAATCAGTTCTCAGAAACCTGTTTCTGGCTAAGTCTTTCAGTGTGCAGACAAGAGTTACACACGTCCGTCCCCATGTACTAGCAAAAGGTGTGTATTGGGTCAGTTGCCATAGGAACAAACTCACAAAACCGATTTCTCAACTCACCTCAGTTTTCTGAGAAAGGATTTACAGAGGAAAATTGTAACTGAATGCAAATAAAAAATGAAATCTAGTCCTTTTCTCTATGTATGCTTCGGTTGTTTGCTATATGTCACAAAAAGGAATAGATTTGATAGCCTTGACCATATTGGATTAAGTCTGTCTGTCAGGGGACAAAGTTTTTCTACATTAACAACGTTTTGACACTTTTCCAGATGTGTCCACAAATGTGGCTCCATTTAAAATGGGATGGGCAATGAAAGAATGTTTAACACTTCCTGTTCCCTGCTCTGTGCATTAGTTTTGGGCTGCTCATTCTAGACCAAAATGAATACATTCATCTCCTAACTCCACCCTGACTTTGCGTGCTGTGTTTCTTTTAATGTACCAATTAAAAATGTGAGTCAACAGAATATCTGGGCAAGTAATGAGATACGTGCTTGCATTCATTCTAATTAGCCATAATTAGACACCTTTTGTCCATTATGTGAAATCCTGAGTGGGCTGACTGGAGATGGTATGGTGGTGGGGGGTAGGCTATTTGTGGAGGTTGAGCGTACACGCTGGAACCCCGCTATGTCGAGTCACCTTGGAAAATGGAAATGATATTTATGATAACAAGTCTTGGAACACCATCCATAGCTTTGAAAAGGGAGTATAGAATGAAGAAAATATATGAAATATGCATTCACAAGCAGGTAGAATCATGTTAAGATTCAATGAGTATGGCTGAAGAATGACATCCTCTTGAAATTGGGAAAACGTCAATGATTGAAGACATGCCCATGACCCAACCAATGGAATCGGAGATCTACAGTACATACGTAAGTAGGCTGTGTGTGTGTGCTGTGCATTCTTGCTAAACTGGGAGATGAACAAAGGAGCTGAAGTATTTTTGCCTGTTTCCAAGACAAGCTCACTGTTTCACTAAAACCTGTCGGCACTGCTGTAGTTTGAGCCAAAAGCCTTCTCTAGCCAATCCCTAACCAGGGGGCTATTCCAGCCAATGGTTTACTGTTCAATAGTTGCACAGTCTGACTGTTGCTTGCTCCAGCCAATTTTTCACTATCCGAAGCAGAAGAGATATATATCTTGGCCAATAGCTCGTCACACGAGATGAAACAGACACGTGCCGGCCAATGGCCCCCTCTGAGAGATGGAGAGAAGCAGTGGCTCAGAGTACATTGCTAGTCAGGTAAGGACAGCACAGTCTGCGAACCCCCTCCCTCCACAACTCCCACCCTCCTGCTCTCACTCACTCCCCGCCTGTCTCTGCTGCTCCTGCTATAAAAAGATTTCTCAATGAAAAAGGCTTTGAGGTCAAAGCCATTTGAATGAATTTTGTGAATGACGCAGGGGCTGTGGGAGGAGACAAACATAGCTACTGTGAAGGGGGGGGGGCTTTTGCTGCATTTAGCTGACTTTAAATTAAAACTTGGACATGGAAAATAAAATAGTAAATGAAAATAGTATTTATGAAGTCCTCCCCCTCCTGAGAATGCATAGCTAATGTCTTGAACCCAACAATAGAAATCCCCACTCTGACTCAGTCTGTTCTCAAAATAATCTATTTTATTCTCACCTGTAACAGAATGCACCCCTCTGTGTTGTCAGATGACATAGTAACCTGAGGTAGTACGGTCTTGTCTCAGGAGAGTAGATACCCTGGAGACAGACTCCCCAGTGGACTGTATGAATGGACTGAATTCCACATCACTCTGCTCATATAATAATGATCAACATACTGGAATGGCTGAGAAGTCCCAGAGGTAGAGGATTACCTTGTGCTCAGTCTGTAATGTAATTTAAACAGGGCACAGGCATTACTATAGGATTTGGGGCCAGGAGTTTTACCTCATAACTGAATTCTCCAGGCCTGAGGTTAGATGTGCCCTAGCTTGTGTAACAGTATAGCTTCCGTCCCTCTCCTCGCCCCTACCCGGGCTTGAACCAGGGACCCTCTGCACACAGACAAGAGTCACCCACAAAGCATCGCTCCACAAAAGCCGCGGCCCTTGCAGAGCAAGGGGAACCACTACTTCAAGGTCTTTTCAAGGATTGAAACGCTATTAGCGCGCACCACCGCTAACTAGCTAGCCATTTCACATCGGTTACACTTGTAAGCACAGTATGGCTATTCTCAAGGAAAAGGTGTGTGGGTTAAGGCTTCACCAAAGTCCATTTCTGAATTTAGAGTTTTGAAAAATGCAATTTATTTTCGTACATAGGAAAAGATGAATTGAGATGGGTTATTTTTTACCAATCTCTTTTTATTGGTTGTTTTGATAAAATAACAAAATAGTCAGGTGCTTTAAAGGAAATCACACTGACAGGAGGATTCTTTGGCACAGTGGGGAATGACAAAGCCCAGAAACCAGGAGCTATCAGTAATCAACACCAATGAGGCAATGTATTGGATAGTGGCAGCAGAATAAAATCATCCTCCTCACAGTGGGGACCCCTGACTCAGTTCAGCGGCCCCTCCACTTTGGCTGCATTATCCTTCTCTCGGAAAATCTTGTTTGCACTGCGACCTGTAAATATTCCAAGTGGCTGTCCATGGGCTCTCACCATGGCACCATTTTAAGAGGACAGTGACTTGGAGGTTGCAGACATAACAATCACCCTTAGGTAATGACAGGGTTTGTTGCAAGTGTCATTTACTCCACACCAAGCAGCACATCCTCCTGTACGGCCCAAATGGAGTCCTTCTAAGCCTGGTCTCTCTTGGCAGCTTATCAGCAGCTACCATGTTGCTGTGTCAGATTGCTGGAGCAGTGTACCAATAGGAGTCCTGTGGTCTGTCTATGATAGTCACGGCATCTGTCTCTCATCGTTAGTGAACTCTAATGCAGTTAGCGGGGAGGGTGATTCCTTTTTTAATCAGGGCCAAAGAGACTGTTAATGATCCCTGGTGTTGGATTTGGGAGCTGTGATGGAGCATGTAATTAGATGATGAGAGGGAAGGTTCCTATGATTCCTCCTCTCCTCTGTTAAATCTTTGTATGTCTTTATGATGACTCCTTCCTCGTTTTACACTGTCACCTTGTCTGTTTGATCCACAGTGTTACCAGAATCAATCTGGTCCCAGGTGAATTGAAACACTTGTGATCAGGCCTATATTATTCCACTGTGCTGCATGGTGTAGCTGAAATGATTTATGGAACAGCATGATCAAGTGTCAAAGACCAAAGAAAATGTGTTTGCTATGGGTCAAAATCACAGGAGGTTGGTGGCACCTTAATTGGGGAGGATGGGCTTATGGTAATAGCTGGAGTGGAATAGTATCAAACACATGGTTTCCATGTTTCATTCCATCCCATTCGCGCCATTCCAGAAATTATTGTGAGCTTTCCTTCCCTCGGCAGCCTCCACTGGTCAAAATGTGGAGGACAAATAAACATGACCAATGAGGACCCTCTTGGCCAGATGGTCATCGGCTCCTTGGCCGCCACAGGCCTGAGTCACAGCACAAACGAGCAGCTGCCCCACATGAAATTAAGCTCCACTTTAACAGCGCTCCGCTTTGTAACCGACACAGAGAGATGGGTGATCCTGATTGGTCAGAAAATAAGGATCTCCAGTGGAGTTGGGAACATACATTTTTTTGTAATAATATATTTTATCCTTAACCGACTATATTTGAGTTGTTTTGAATGGCCTTGTTGAACCGCAGCTCTGTCAATATCTCTGGATAATAATGGTTCAGTGAGGGGCTACTGTCTTTGAAGCATTTGAAGTACAGTACAGAATGTACAACACAAATATGGAATCCAGCGGAGGCTGGTGGGAAGATCTATAGGAGTATGGGCTCATTGTCATGGCTTGAATGGAATAAATGGAATGGTATGAACACATCAAACATTTGGAAACAACATTTTTTTCCACAGAAACCACCATTTTATTCCATTCCAGCCATCACAATGCGCCTGTCCTCCTCCCACCAGCCTCTTCTGACTGAATCACATCACATGCACACACACACAGCTACAACTACTGTATCTTCCATCTCAGTTTTAACACAATTATTTTTAGTCTAATATTCCACATCAAAACATTCCCTCTTGCATCCCAGCAGCGTGACTAAGACTGGAGATCCTTCTGGAGATCCTTCTTTTAAAACATTTTACTAAACCTCAGCTTCTAAATATTCTCCTGCAACCCGCCTCACTCAATGTAGCTATTTTTCCTAAAGTATTTATATTTACTTCGGACCCGGAACCCCTCAACTGAAGCTAGCCAGCTAACTACCAGCTATGCTAGCGGTCTTCAGCTAACCGGTCATCAGCTAACCTTTAGCTCGGAAAGCTCTCGCCAGTTCGAACAACGCGACTCTAACCAGAGCATAACGGACCTATTTATTTTTTTATCCCCGGATTCCCACCGCAAACGGAACATTTTTCAGCTGGATCTTCACAACTAGCTATCTAGCTAAACCGCAACCCCGGATGATTACTCCTGGCTAGCGTTTCCACCCACTTAGCTTGAAGCTAGCCCGGCCAGAGCCCCTGTGCCACCACCGTAGCATACTCCTGGGCTACAATACCCGGACCCACGACCGGTCTATCGATGTCACCACATGAAGATGAATAAACAGACTCACCCCATCGCGACGTCCCCCAAAGGCTAACTCTCTAGCCCTTGCTATCTCCTTGCTTGCTAATTTGGCCTGCTAACTGCTAGCTTGTTTAACCCCGGTCCGCTAACTGCTACCTTGTTTAGCCCCGGCCTACTAACTGTTAGCTTGTTAGCACAGGCCTGCTAACCGTCTGAATCGCCGCATCCCAAACACTCACTGGACCGATATTTACGTTCTATCTCTTTTCGATTTTTAATTTGTTTATACCTTCCGGTAACCTGCCTCACCCAATGTGATACGGAATCGCTATCGCTAATTTTTAGAACACACTCAAGAACCTCCAGAAGCTAACCAGCTAACTAGCTACAAACTATTTAGTCATTGTTAGTTTTTTAACCTGGATAACACTCTCCAGTCCAGCTTCCCAACCTCATCCACCGCTGCCCCCTGGACACTGATCACTTGGCTACATAGCTGATGCACGCTGGACTGTCCATTAATCACGGTAGTCCATTCTGCTTGTTTATGTTTTATCTGTCGGCCCCGTTGCCTAGTCAACGCCATTTTACCTGCTGTTGTTGTGCTAGCTGATTAGCTGTTGTTGTCTCACCTACTGTTTTAGCTAGCTCTCCCAAATCAACACCTGTGATTACTGTATGCCTCGCTGTATGTCTCTCTCAAATGTCAATATGCCTTCTTTTCTGTTGTTCAGGTTAGTTATCATTGTTTTAGTTCACAATGGAGCCCCTAGTTCCACTCTTCATACCCCTGATACCTCCTTTGTCCCACCTCCCACACATGCGGTGAACTCACCCATTACTACCAGCATGTCCAGAGATACAACCTCTCTCATCATCACCCAGTGCCTCGGCTTACCTCCGCTGTACCCGCACCCCACCATACCCCTGTCTGTGCATTATGCCCTGAATATATTCTACCATGCCCAGAAACCTGCTCCTCTTATTCTCTGTCCCCAACGCTCTAGGCGACCAGTTTTGATAGCCTTTAGCCGCACCCTCATACTACTCCTTCTCTGTTCCACGGTGATGTGGAGATAAACCCAGGCCATGTATGTCCCCAGGCACCCTCATTTGTTGACTTCTGTGATCGAAAAAGCCTTGGTTTCATGCATGTCAACATCAGAGGCCTCCTCCCTAAGTTTGTTTTACTCACTGCTTTAGCACACTCTGCTAACCCTGATGTCCTTGCCGTGTCTGAATCCTGGCTCAGGAAGGCCACCAAAAATTCTGAGATTTCCATACCCAACTATAACATCTTCTGTCAAGATAGAACTGCCAAAGGGGGAGGAGTTGCAGTCTACTGCAGAGATAGCCTGCAAAGTAATGTCATACTTTCCAGGTCCATACCCAAACAGTTCGAACTACTAATTTTGAAAATTACTCTCTCCAGAAATAAGTCTCTCACTGTTGCCGCCTGCTACCGACCCCCCTCAGCTCCCAGCTGTGCCCTGGACACCATTTGTGAATTGATTGCCCCCCATCTAGCTTCAGAGTTTGTTCTGTTAGGTGACCTAAACTGGGATATGCTTAACACCCAGGCAGTCCTACAATCTAAGCTAGATGCCCTCAATCTCACACAAATCATCAAGGAACCCACCAGGTACAACCCTAACTCTGTAAACAAGGGCACCCTCATAGACGTCATCCTGATCAACTGGCCCTCCAAATACACCTCCGCTGTCTTCAACCAGGACCTCAGCGATCACTGCCTCATTGCCTGTATCCACTACGGAGCCGCAGTCAAACGACCACCCCTCATCACTGTCAAACGCTCCCTAAAACACTTCTGTGAGCAGGCCTTTCTAATCAACCTGGCCCGGGTATCCTGGAAGGACATTGACCTCATCCCATCAGTTGAGGATGCCTGGTCATTCTTTAAAAGTAACTTCCTCACCATTTTAGATAAGCATGCTCCGTTCAAAAAATGCAGGACTAAGAACAGATACAGCCCTTGGTTCACTCCAGACCTGACTGCCCTCGACCAGCACAAAAACATCCTGTGGCGGACTGCAATAGCATCGAAATAGTCCCTGCGATATGCAACTGTTCAGGGAAGTCAGGAACCAATACACGCAGTCAGTCAGGAAAGCTAAGGCCAGCTTCTTCAGGCAGAAGTTTGCATCCTGTAGCTCCAACTCCAAAAAGTTCTGGGACACTGTGAAGTCCATGGATAACAAGAGCACCTCCTCCCAGCTGCCCACTGCACTGAGGCTAGGTAACACGGTCACCACCGATAAATCCATGATTATCGAAAACTTCAATCAAGCATTTCTCAACGGCTGGCCATGCCTTCCGCCTGGCTACTCCAACCTCGGCCAACAGCTCCGCCACCCCCGCAGCTACTCGCCCAAGCCACTCCAGGTTCTCCTTTACCCAAATCCAGATAGCAGATGTTCTGAAAGAGCTGCAAAACCTGGACCCGTACAAATCAGCTGGGCTTGACAATCTGGACCCTCTATTTCTGAAACTATCTGCCGCCATTGTCGCAACCCCTATTACCAGCCTGTTCAACCTCTCTTTCATATCGTCTGAGATCCCCAAGGATTGGAAAGCTGCCGCAGTCATCCCCCTCTTCAAAGGGGGAGACACCCTGGACCCAATCTGTTATAGACCTATATCCATCCTGCCCTGCCTATCTAAGGTCTTCGAAAGCCAAGTCAACAACAGGTCACTGACCATCTCGAATCCCACCTTACCTTCTCCGCTGTGCAATCTGGTTTCCGAGCCAGTCACGGGTGCACCTCAGCCACACTCAAGGTACTAAACGATATCATAACCGCCATCGATAAAAGACAGTACTGTGCAGCCGTCTTCATCGACCTTGCCAAGGCTTTCGACTCTGTCAATCACCATATTCTTATCGGCAGACTCAGTAGCCTCGGTTTTTCGGATGACTGCCTTGCCTGGTTCACCAATTACTTTGCAGACAGAGTTCAGTGTGTCAAATCGGAGGGCATGCTGTCCGGTCCTCTGGCAGTCTCTATGGGGGTGCCACAGGGTTCAATTCTCGGGCCGACTCTTTTCTCTGTATATATCAATGATGTTGCTCTTGCTGTGGGCGATTCCCTGATCCACCTCTACGCAGGCGACACCATTCCATATACTTGCGGCCCGTCCTTGGACACTGTGCTATCTAACCTCCAAACGAGCTTCAATGCCATACAACACTCCTTCCGTGGCCTCCAATTGCTCTTAAACGCTAGCAAAACCAAATGCATGCTTTTCAACCGATCGCTGCCTGCACCCGCATGCCCGACTAGCATCACCACCCTGGATGGTTCCGACCTTGAATATGTGGACATCTATAAGTACCTAGGTGTCTGGTTAGACTGTAAACTCTCCTTCCAGACTCATATCAAACATCTCCAATCGAAAATCAAATCAAGAGTCGGCTTTCTATTCCGCAACAAAGCCTCCTTCACTCACGCCGCCAAACTTACCCTAGTAAAACTGACTATCCTACCGATCCTCGACTTCGGCGATGTCATCTACAAAATTGCTTCCAACACTACTCAGCAAACTGGATGCGGTTTATCACAGTGCCATCCGTTTTGTCACTAAACCACCTTATACCACCCACCACTGCAACTTGTATGCTCTAGTCGGCTGGCCCTCGCTAAATATTCGTCGCCAGACCCACTGGCTCCAGGTCATCTTCAAGTCCATGCTAGGTAAAGCTCCGCCTTATCTCAGTTCACTGGTCACGATGGCAACACCCATCCGTAGCACGCACTCCAGCAGGTGTATCTCACTGATCATCCCTAAAGCCAACACCTCATTTGGCCACCTTTCGTTCCAGTACTCTGCTGCCTGTGACTGGAATGACTTGCAAAAATCGCTGAAGTTGGAGACTTTTACCTCCCTCACCAACTTCAAACATCTGCTATCTGAGCAGCTAAACGATCGCTGCAGCTGTACATAGTCTATTGGTAAATAGCCACCCATTTTCACCTACCTCATCCCCATACTGTTTTTATTTACTTTTCTGCTCTTTTGCACACCAATATCTCTACCTGTACATGACCATCTGATCATTTATCACTCCAGTGTTAATCTGCAAAATTGTAATTATTCGCCTACCTCCTCATGCCTTTTGCACACAATGTATATAGACTCCCCTTTTTTTCTACTGTGTTATTGACTTGTTAATTGTTTACTCCATGTGTAACTCTGTGTTGTCTGTTCACACTGCTATGCTTTATCTTGGCCAGGTCGCAGTTGCAAATGAGAACTTGTTCTCAACTAGCCTACCTGGTTAAATAAAGGTGAAATATATATATATTTTTAAAGACTGTCCCTATTCATTATTAACAGATACAATTACCGTTGAATCAGGCAGTTGGTTATTTTACCTCATGCTTGACATTTTACCAGAGAGAAAGAAAGGTAGCGAGAGGAGGCAGGGCAAAAAAAGAGACATTAATAGTCATTGGTATTCTGGTTTCTACCAGGCACATTATAAACTCAGCAAAAAAAGAAACGTCCTCTCACTGTCAACTACGTTTATTTTCAGCAAACTTCACGTGTAAATATTTGTATGAATATAAGATTCAACAACTGAGACATAAACTGAACAAGTTCCACGGACGTGATCAACAGAAATTGAATAATGTGTCACTGAACAAAGGGGGGGGGGTCAAAATCAAATGTAACAGTCAGTAGTTGGTGTGGCCACCAGCTGCATTAAGTACTGCAGTGCATATCCTCCTCATGGACTGCACCAGATTTGCCAGGTCTTGCCGTGAGATGTTACCCAAGTCTTCCACCAAGACACCTGCAAGTTCCCAGACATCTCTGGGGGGATTGGGCCTAGCCCTCACCCTCCGATCCACAGGTTCCACACTTGCTCAATGGGATTGAGATCCGGGCTTTTCGCTGGCCATGGCAGAACACTGAC
Organism: Oncorhynchus gorbuscha; assembly: GCF_021184085.1. Lineage (NCBI taxonomy): Eukaryota > Metazoa > Chordata > Actinopteri > Salmoniformes > Salmonidae > Oncorhynchus > Oncorhynchus gorbuscha. The sequence goes on from NC_060176.1 coordinate 11,364,949, forward strand.
ATTCCTGTCTTGTAGGAAATCAACCACAGAATGAGCAGTATGGCTGGTGGCATTGTCATGCCGGAGGGTCATGTCATGATGAGCCTGCAGGAAGGGTACCACATGAGGGAGGAGGATGTCTTCCCTGTAACGCACAGGGTTGAGATCGCCTGCAATGACAACAAGCTCAGTCCGATGATTGTAACACACCGCCCCAGACCACGACGGACCCTCCGGGACTCGTCAGTGAAGAGTCAATTTTTGCCAGTCCTGTGGTCCGGCGACAGTGGGTTTGTGCCCATAGGCGACGATGTTGCCGGTGATGTCTGGTGAGGACCTGCCTTACAACAGGCCTACAAGCCCTCAGTCCAGCATCTCAGCCTATTGCGGACAGTCTGATCACTGATGGAGGGATTGTGCGTTCCTGTCGTAACTCGGGCAGTTGTTGTTGCCATCCGTTACCTGTCCCGCAGGTGTGATGTTCGGATGTACCGATCCTGTGCAGGTTACACGTGGTGTGCCACTGCGAGGATGATCAGCTCGCCGTCCTGTCTCCCTGTAGCGCTGTCTTAGGCATCTCACAGTACGGACATGACAATTTATTGCCCTGGCAACATCTGCATACCTCCTTGTAGCATGCCTAAGGCACGTTCACGCAGATGAGCAGGGACCCTGGGCATATTTCTTTTGGTGTTTTTCAGAGTCAGTAGAAAGGCCTCTTTAGTGTCCTAAGTTTTCATAACTGTGACCTTAATTGTAAGCTGTTAGTGTCTTAACTGTTCCACAGGTGCATGTTCATTCATTGTTTATAGTTCATTGAACAAGCATGGGAAACAGTGTTTAAACCCTTTACAATGAAGATCTGTGAAGTTATTTGGATTTTTACGAATTATCTTTGGAAGACAGGGTCCCGAAAAAGGGATGTTTCTTTTTTTTGTTGAGTTTGATTATTGCTGATTACAAGTAATTGATCATAAGTCATGAGTGCCACTGCAATTACCACTGATGCATTATTTGCCGCGAGATAATAACGTAGAATTTCCACATTTGAGGTCGGCCGACTTATGATTTAATTGCAACGTACCCCTGCCTCTTACAGTTCTATGCTTTGTTAACTTGTGGTGTTTGTGTGGTTTTCTTGCATAGTTTTCATTCAAAAGGAGAGGCCACCAATGTACACAAACCTGCAGCATCATGGTCCTTTAATGCACAGTACATTCATATTCCCCTGAGTAGTAAAACCAGTGACGTTCTCCCCAACTTAACAAAAGATATAAACCAAATTGGTCAGCCCAAACCCCATTGAATAATGTGATGCAACTATTGCATCATGAGACCTGTGCGTAGGTGGCAAACAGACTAAAACTGTCACTTTTCTGGAGAAAACAGTTGGTGATCTAGTCCAGTGTGATTGATTTTCATTTCATTTGATCTTGTAGACATGATAAAATTGCAATATACCCAGCCATTCACATCTCTTTCCAGCACACAGCAGCCAAAAGGTTTTGGCTGAGGGTTAAGATGGAATCATTAGGTAGACAGAAAGAGTTTGTACATGAGCAGCAATATGCCAGAAAAGAGGCTGTGAGTGAATGAGACTGCAGGAGGGAGTGTACACATTTGTGTGAGTCTTTTAGAGGAGAGGCTTGAGTGCGCCTGCCTGCAAGTGAAGTTGAAGCAGAGAAATGCCACAGCCCGCCGAGTGACGTCAGCCAGGAGGCCTCGTGGGGATGAGGTGAGTCAGAGCCAGGGCCGCGGCCTCGCCAGCTCTCCGCAGCCATGAGCGCGTCATCACCAGTCTCACTGACACCCTCTCACATTTCTCTGCATCTGCTTCAATGTGACTCCTCCTCCTCACGAGGATCACTTCATCTGTGGCTTACGCCAGTTCTCTCTCTCCCTATCCTCACAAGCAGGCATGCTCACAGGGGAGAGAGGTGCACATCAGCCTCCCCATCCTTAAGCCAGCACACAAGCTGTTAAGTTTCTATTTGTGAGCTCAACTAGTGAGGAGACTGATAAAAACAAGAGAATATCTGGAGCTGGACAGGATGTTTCATTGTTTTCAGGTGTTAGGTAATAACACGTTGTATCACACTCGAGTACAGGTGTGTACTGTACCCTTTTGCTTAAAACCCTCAATTTACAGTACAATGGCAAGCAGTGGGTGTTGACAGGTGTGGTGTTGAGGTGCTTTCCATATAGATATGTATTTTACATTTATTCTTTGTGAAGAACATGTCATGGAATGTTTTGCATCCCAAAGTGCATACTGAGACATTACTACCATCCATTGTTGTTCTGCTGTTGTTTGGGATTGATATGCCTTCTGATGAGTACAGCTAGCTTTCAATCCGAGGAGGGACTATTGTTCAGAATATTAGGCCACTACACCTCGATTAGGCTGATATAAATACTTATTTTGTTTCATGATTTTCAATTTGAGTGTCATTTCTGTATGTCCTACAAATTCTCGTTCTGAACTTCTAACGTGGGTGGGATATAAAGATGGGTGTGGTGTCGTCACAATGACCCCAACAGCAGCCATTCACCGATTTGACAGCACCGATGCAGTTACACCTCTGACATCGCCTAAACAAAAGCAATGATATGTTATGCGTTTGTTGGTTATTGCTGGTTAACTCTAATCTGATTGAATCCTGGCCTTAAAGAGTAACTTTCATAAAAATGTTAAGTAAATTTGTGGAAAACCAGATGTTTTAGGCTTAGTTATAATGTAACACGTCAATTCTGGTCTTAATTTTGACGGTTCATTTGAAAAGTGATATATTTTGGTATTTTTGCAGTAAATCAAGCTCTTTTTGCCCCTAGCGGTTCAACTCTACCATTGAAATGGTGATGACTCTACGTCATCTCAAGGGAGGGGTTCAGTATGGTGGGACTAAGTCATTATTATTCAAGTCACAAGGTCCAAGTCGCAAGTCGAGTCCCAGGTAAAACGGGTCAAGTTGCGTAATGTCCAAGTCGTGCATTCTAAGAGCAAGTTAAAAAAATCGATACATGCAATGACTTGTTCAACTACAAATCTTTGTCTGTTTATTGAGGCTACCATAAGCCCTTTTGATTATTTTGTCTACAGCACACTTTGATGATGTAATTGTAAAATAGGGACCTTGTAGCAGTCGTAAGGGCGTGACATCAGTAGAAGACAAGGCAGGTTGACTACTAATTATACTAACCTGCTATGCATTTTAGCTAAACCAAACCCTAACCTTAACCTCACTCTTGTAACCTGCCACTTTAATGATCCTAACCTGCTACATTCATTCTCCTAACTTGCTACGTTAATTATCCTAACCTGCTACGTAAATTCTCTTAACCTGCAATGTAAACATTAAGCTGACCAGTGGTGATCCTGACTATGGCCGGTCTGACCAATAATGGAATGCTGATTTTACACCCATCACTGTTGAGCCACCCACTTCTTTTGCAACGCCCAATTTCAGACATATTCCAAGTTACCCATAGTTGGAGCCTGTCCTTGAGAAACCAAATCGAATCTGTCTAATAGGAGCTCAAACCGGTACAGTATATAAGCACTTGGCCCCTCCCAGGATTACACAATTACAATATTGGAAATTACAACCAATAAACTGGTTCTACATTGTGAAATACAATTTCCACATCCATTGTTACATTTACAGTGCTTCAAAAAAGTATTTAGTCAGCCACCAATTGTGCAAGTTCTCCCACTTAAAAAGATGAGAGAGGCCTGTAATTTTCATCATTGGTACACTTCAACTATGACACACAAAATGAGGGGGAAAAAATCCAGAAAATCACATTGTTGGACTTTTAATGAATTTATTTGCAAATTATGGTGGAATAAGTATTTGGTCACCTACAAACAAGCAAGATTTCTGGCTCTCACAGACCTGTAACTTCTTCTTTAAAAGGCTCCTCTGTCCTCCACTCGTTACCTGTATTAATGGCACCTGTTTTAACTTGTTATCAGTATAAAAGATACCTGTCCACAACCTCAAACAGTCACACTCCAAACTCCACTATGGCCAAGACCAAAGAGCTGTCAAAGGACACCAGAAACAAAATTGTAGACCTGCACCAGGCTTGGAAGACTGAATCTGCAATAGGTACGCAGCTTGGTTTGAAGAAATGGGAGCAATTATTAGGAAATGGAAGACATACAAGACCACTAATAATCTCCCTCGATCTGGGGCTCCACGCAAGAATTCACCCCGTGGGGTCAAAATGATCACAAGAACGGTGAGCAAAAATCCCAGAACCACACGGGGGGACCTAGTGAATGACCTGCAGAGAACCGGGACCAAAGTAACAAAGCCTACACACTACGCCGCCAGGGACTCAAATCCTGCAGTGCCAGACATGTCCAGGCCCTTCTGAAGTTTGCTAGAGAGCATTTGGATGATCCAGAAGAAGATTGCGAGAATGGTCAGATGAAACCAAAATATAACTTTTTGGTAAAAACTTAACTTGTTGTGTTTGGAGGACAAAGAATGCTGAGTTGCATCCAAAGAACACCATACCTACTGTGAAGCATGGGGGTGGAAACATCATGCTTTGGGGCTGTTTTTCTGCAAAGGGACCAGGACGACTGATCCGTGTGAATGAAAGAATGAATGGGGTCATAACCTGGTAACATAATCTGGTAAATATGAACAAAGGAAATCATATATTGAATTATACTGAACAAAAATATAAATGCAACTTGCAACTATTTCAAAGATTTTACTGAGTTACAGTTCATATGAGGAAATCAGTCAATTGAAATGAATTAATTAGGCCCTAATCTATGGATTTCACATGACTGGGAATACAGATATGTATCTGTTGGTCACAGATACCTTTAAAAAATTGACCTCACAATGGGCCTCAGGATCTCGTCATGGTATTTCTGTGCATTCAAATTGTCATCGATCAAATACAATGGTGTTCTTTGTTCGTAGCTTATGCCTGCCCATACCATAACCCCACCGCCACCATGGGGGCACTCTTTTCACACCGTTGACATCAGCCATCCGCTCGCCCACACAATGCCAATCACGTGGTCTGCTGTTGTGAGGCCAGTTGGACATACTGCCAAATTCTCTAAAATTACATTGGAGGCGGCTTATTGTTTAGAAATGCACATTCAATTCACTGGCAACAGCTCTGGTGGACATTCCTGCAGTCAGCATTCCAATTGCATGCCCCCTCAAAACATGAGACATCTGTGGCATTGTGTTGTGTGACAAAATTTTAGTGGCCTTTTGTTGTCCCAGCACATGGCGCACCTGTATAATGATCACACTGTTTAATCAGCTTCTTGATATGCCACACCTGTCAGGTGGATGGATTATTTTGGCAAAGGAGAAATGCACACTGACAGGGATGTAAAGAAATTTGTACACAACATTTGAGAGAAATAAGCTTTTTGTGTAAATGTAACAATTTCTGGGATATTTTATTTCAGCTCATGAAACATGGGACCAACGTCTTATCTGTTGCATTTATATTTTTGTTCCGTGTAAATGAACAACTTCTACCTCATGAGGAGTCTTGCGAACGTTCATGTGCACAATAAACATCCCACCCACTCAGGGTAAGAAATGGTGAATGAAAATGTATTGTATCAAACTTGAAACAGAAATGTTGAAGTGTTGCAATAAACGGAATGGGGATGAATGATGAAACGCTAGCAATTATTGTAGTATGAGATGGACTAAAGATTTACCACATATTCATTTAAACATGTGAAAGCAACAGCAAACATTTCAACAAGAGAACAAAGCGCTCTCCACTGGCGGGAGTTTGGAGAGCACAAGTGGATCGAAAGGAACAGTAGGGTGCTTCTTCGCCACAGTAATTCATTTTAAAAACAAATTCCAAATGCAAGCTTTAAAAGTAAATTGTCACTCAACCAGTTTTGACATACCAAAAGACCAGTAGGTAATGCTGAGCGATGAACCCAACACTTGTTATTTTTTTGTTTGACCCAAGTCGGTTAAATGATTTGAATTACATTTCCTTCAGGGGTATTTTCTGTGAACTCAATGAGCACATAGTAGTTCTCTAGAGATAAATCAGATCCAGCTTGAACTGTGATATGTAGTATGGAATTTCTAACAGGCCAATATTCTACATAGTTTAGCACATAAAACATGATAATAACCTACAATGACCATAATTCATTGCGCACCTACTTGTCTGGTCTGTGTATCTTCAAAACTGCTAAGGAAGAGAGAAGAATGTGCGATCTTGATGTGATATAGAGAACAGTTTTGATTCGCCAGGTACCTGAAAACACATCAGTGATTGATAGTTGGTATTCAGCTGTCATAAGGCATACCTTTATTTACTTTGGAGAACTACAAAATAGGGATTTTGTCAGGCAGCATAGGCAGAAACTCTATAGATATGAGATGATGATTTGGAATTAAATAAAGTAATCAAATAAAACAAATGTAATATACACAACAAATTAAATACTGATTTTGTTAAAGTAATAGTGATAAAAGTGATAAGCAGTAATGCGCAGTCACTACCTTCATGGGACTTTTATTCATTTTATGTTTTATTCTGTGTTGTTATAGCATTCCACCCACATAATGCAAAGTGCATTTAATGTAAAAAATAATATTCAAAATCAAAAACCAAGATCATTTTTTAAATAATTTCACTGAAACCGAACCAACCTCCAAAAAGCACTATTCGCTCAGCACTACCAATAGGCTTAAGCTAGTAATTGTTGGTTGATGCCCCATTGCTGGAAAGCTTGCAATATTATTGATCACCAAACAACTTTTGGAGCTGCATATTTATTTACTATGGCTATCCTCTTTCCTTACAATTTGACTTTTGCGCTACACCCGATCCTGTAGCTGTCCAGCGAATCAGCAATCTGTTCGCTAGCTCACCCTGACCTGCCTTAATTGACAGTTTTCTGGTCCATTCAGAATTTTTATTTGACAATTGGAAAAATAACTACTGGGTAAATACTGCATTGCGGGTTCGATTGAATTGAGCCCCTAATCTTCATTTTCTAGTTGATGATTAAACTTTTCTTCCCAACATAATACCGCAATAAATGTGAGTCCACATCAACAACAAAAAAAATTGCACCTTATAAGGGATTAGAATTTAGTCTGCAAATGGCAATAGCTCTCAGGAACTCAGCACCCTACCACTCACTGTGAGCTAACTGCCAAAAGCCGTATTTACTCTCGATACACATAATTTTATTATCAGAGCATGCCAGTGGACTTCTGGTAGGTATGCTTTAGTGCGAAAGTGTTGGGATCAGGTACAACTACATTTACCCACTCCAAAATTAATATTTATGAGCAATTCCTCCCAAACAAAACTTCTCACCTGAATTAATTTTTTTTTTTAAATTAAGGGTTGAGCAAAAGGCTGAAATTGGGGTTGAGAGTTACCCTTTAAGATGTAGTACCCCAGCCAGCACATAACATTCTGAGAACCATGTTTTTAGAGCTTGGTGAGAGTGTGGTTGTCTGATTATTTTGCATACAACAATTTTCTTGGTATTTCATTACTTAACAGAACGTTTTCTAAAAGTTCAAACATGATTACATTTAATTTTGGTAATGTTCTAGGAACATTCTCCAACTGGTTTGAAACAACATTCTTCTGTGGGAATTTCAGTATTTCAGTAAATTGTTTCTTCGTGGTTCTATTTAAAGTAATGTTCTTAAATTGTTCAGAGAACTTTAAGAAAAATGTCTATAAAAACCACAAGAAAACTTTAGTAACATTGAGAGAATGTTCTAAGAATGTTATTTAAAAACATACATTCTGTTCTTAGCGTCAATAAAACTCTATCATCTAGCTTGTTAAGTGTGTTCAGGTGTGTTGGCCGCACCCACAAATTGGACAACCCTGATCTTAAAGCTGCAATATGTAATTTTTTGGGCAATCTGACCAACTTCACATAGAAATGTGAGTTATAGATCTGTAATTGTCATTGAAAGCAAGTCTAAGAAGCAGTAGATCTGTTCCGTGGGCACTATTTCTATGCTTCCTGTTCTTACATTTAATTTTTGCGTCTATTACCTTTGGTTTTGTATACCAGCTTCAACCAGCTGAAAATATGATATTTTCTGTTATTGAAAATATATTTTATCACGGTTTAAATGGTACAATGATTCTCAACACTATCCATTGCTTGTTTTATCACAAACTGAAATTAGGTGAACTATTAGAATTTTAGCAACCAGGAAATGGCAGTGCAATTTCTGCATATTGTACCTTTAATAAGTGCTTTTTCCTTTGAAATTGGGTCTGTTTGAATAGACTAAAATTAACAGCTTTGATTGCGTGAAGAAACATGGCATGCTAGCTCCATTCTGGTGGGGCAGTGGACTTATTCCATTTATAGAGAACAGAAGATAGGTTTGAATCTCACTCATGCTGTGTCACAATAAAAAATAAAAAATAAATGATGTCTAAGGAAATCCATTTCCATTTGTCCTGTCTTTGCTTGGAGTTCAAAAATGTTAACCCAAAGTAAGTTAACAGTGTTATTAAAAGTCTTATTGAAGAATTCTGTCACGCTTGCTCCCGCTCTTCCTCCCCCTCTCCCAGCCTGCTTGCCCAGCGCCCATGTATCGGCCGGCTCACCCACGTGGGATACCGGGTGGTACCCCCAGAGGGGGGGTACTGTCACACCTGTTCCCGCTCTTCCTCCCCCTGGCACTCGAGGGGGGAGTGGCACCCCTACGCAATCAAGCCACTATCAGTAAGCACACCTGCCTTTCCCTGTCACACGCATCTGCACTCATTGGACTCAGCTGAACTCTATTACTTGTGTTATTGCCTTCCCTATATCGGTCTGTTCCCTAGCTCTGTTCTCTGCTTCTGGAGTGATGCTTGTCATATGTCCTTGTTTACCCGTGTGCTGACGCTGGTCCTGTCGTGTTCTTTCTCCATTCCTGATTAAATGTTTGACTCCTCGTACCTGCTTCTCCTGTCCGGCGTCACTCCTTAGAAATTCTGTTCAAGTTTTAAGGAAGTTATAAAAAAAACTCCAAATAACCTATAATTTCCATTCTCAGAGTGTAGATTAAACCTCCCAGGAAAACTTTCAAGGAACCAGAGTAAAACATTCTCAGAACCTCCCTGCAACCTAAAAATACATGTTCCGGCAAAATTTTAATTTCTGTTCTCAGAACGTTTAAAAAGTTTTCAGTTTTACCGTCAGGAAACATATGGCTTCGTTCCCACAACTAGTGTGAAACCAAAAACATATGTTCCTACAACTCCAGAGGAACCAAATGTGCTAGCTGGGACACCCTTCATGTAGCTGCTGATGGCTAAATGTTAATATGTACAGCAACAGCCAACATATTATTCTCCAGTCAGAATTTGTATGGATTTACCAGGTTAGGGAGCAAATGCACATTTATGTGTGACCAGATTGTGACATGATGCTGATAAGGAGCTCATTAGTAGCTTGTATGGTACTAGTGGTGGACAAGGGGCGGGAAGGGGGGGCCGGGATGATTCACCCATCATTAACAGAGATAGGCACTTTTAAAACAAGCACAGACACATAACCTTCTCTCCTCACCCCCACCGTCCCTCAGAACAGTTTTCCCTGAGCCGGCCGTTGGTTGTCAATAATGAATATAAAAGGATGAAAAGATAAGTGACTGCAGGATTACTCATCATCAGCATCAGTAGCTTGTCATATGTCCCTCAGCCTGTGTAGCATCATTTTTATGAGCTCTCCTCAACAGTCCTTTAAGCTCTTGAGTCTCCTTCATCACTTATTTCAGAGAGCCCATCTTTATCCTGAGTGTATAAAATGCCCTAATTGGTGTTTATTTTTGCTATGTTTATTGGAGGGCCTTGCAGTCCTCATTACAGACAGGCCATCTAAAAAGATAGAGCTTTCTGCCTTTGTTTATTATAACTCTAAAAAGGGATGCTATGCAGCGATTAACCCTTGGTTGCACTCCCCCAGACAACTTAATTAAAATGTGGAATCCATTTTCTTTTCCCTGAGGCAAACGTGACAAAGTGATGATGCAGGAGGACCTTAGTCTTCCAAAATTAAATTAATCTATTACCAAAGCCAAGCACCTCTTTCAAAAGCTCACAAAAATAAACGTTAATTTGCGTTACATTTCCGAAATGATATAATAAAGAGTTTAAAATGTTTATCTCTGGATTGCTACAGTAAAAACATAGTTAAACACCTACAGTGGGGTAAAAAAGTATTTAGTCAGCCACCAATTGTGCAAGTTCTCCCACTTAAAAAGATGAGAGGTCTGTCATTTTCATCATAGGTACACTTCAACTATGACAGACAAAATGAGAAGAAAGAAAATCCAGAAAATCTATTTGCAAATTATGGTGGAAAATAAGTGTTTGGTCACCTACAAACAAGCAAGATTTCTGGCTCTCACAGACCTGTAACTTCTTATTTAAGAGACTCCTCTGTCTTCCAATCGTTACCTGTATTAATGGCACCTGTTTGAACTTGTTATCAGTATAAAAGACACCTGTCCACAACCTCAAACAGTCACACTCCAAACTCCACTATGGCCAAGACCAAAGAGCTGTCAAAGGACACCAGAAACAAAATTGTAGACCTGCACCAGGCTGGGAAGACTGAATCTGCAATAGGTAAGCAGCTTGGTTTGAAGAAATCAACTGTGGGAGCAATTATTAGGAAATGGAAGACATACAAGACCACTGATAATCTCCCTCGATCTGGGGCTCCACGCAAGATCTCACCCCGTGGGGTCAAAATGATCACAAGAACGGTGAGCAAAAATCCCAGAACCACACGGGGGGACCTAGTGAATGACCTGCAGAGAGCTGGGACCAAAGTAACAAAGCCTACCATCAGTAACACACTACTCCGCCAGGGACTCAAATCCTGCAGTGCCAGATGTGTCCCCCTGCTTAAGCCAGTACATGTCCAGGCTCGTCTGAAGTTTGCTAGAGAGCATTTGGATGATCCAGAAGAAGATTGAATGAGAATGTCATATGGTCAGATGAAACCAAAATATAAATATTTGGTAAAAATTCAACTCGTCGTGTTTGGAGGACAAAGAATGCCGAGTTGCATCCAAAGAACACCATACCTACTGTGAAGCTTTGGGGCTGTTTTTCTGCAAAGGGACCAGGACGTCTGATCCGTGTAAAGGAAAGAATGAACTGGGCCATGTATCGTGAGATTTTGAGTGAAAACCTCCTTCCATCAGCAAGGGCATTGAAGATGAAACGTGGCTGGGTCTTTCAGCATGACAATGATCCCAAACACACCGCCCGGGCAACGAGGGAGTGGCTTCGTAAGAAGCATTTCAAAGTCCTGGAGTAGCCTAGCCAGTCTCCAGATCTCAACCCCATAGAAAATCTTTGGAGGGAGTTGAAAGTCTGTGTTGCCCAGCAACAGCCCCAAAACATCACTGCTCTAGAGGAGATCTGCATGGAGGAATGGGACAAAATACCAGCAACAGTGTGTGAAAACCTTGTGAAGACTTACAGAAAACGTTTGACCTCTGTCATTGCCAACAAAGGGTATATAACAAAGTATTGAGATAAACTTGTTATTGACCAAATACTAATTTTCCGCCATAAATTGCAAAAAAAATCATTAAAAATCCTACAATGTGATTTTCTGGATTTTTTTTCTTCTCATTTTGTCTGTCATAGTTGAAGTGTACCTATGATGAAAATTACAGGCCTCTCATCTTTTTAAGTGGGAGAACTTTCACAATTGGTGGCTTCTTTTGCCCCACTGTATAGACAATTGAAATGCGTTCGAGTTTCATGATGTATTGAAGTTATTTATAGAAAGTGTCGGCCGGGGGGGGGGCACTTCTAACTGGTAGTCAAGGGTATGGATCATACCTTTAATCTGTGAAATAGTGAACATAGGTAGTTGCGTACTTGTGCTATAACTCAAACTTTTGCTCACTCCCACTTTCCTCTCCCCTATTTCTTATCCCTCTAATTCACAAGACCTTGGAACAACTTTCCAGTCTTTTCTCCAATTCTAGGTCTTATTCTGTGCAGCAGAATGAAATAAGTCTGGCATGACTATGAGCTCTGAAAAGGCTCTTCAAAACCTATTAAAAGCAACAGCTGTACACTTCTACCTTCCTTCTATCTGTAGTGGATGAGGTTGTCAGTCTCTCTCTCTCTCTCTCTCTCTCTCTCTCTCTCTCTCTCTCTCTCTCTCTCTCTCTCTCTCTCTCTCTCTCTCTCTCTCTCTCATAAATGGCCATGTCATTCATTAGAAATAAGGTAGTATGAACAGATCACTGTATTATATTTCCTATTAAAACCAGCTGGTAGATAACACTCTTGTTTTTAAAGGACACGTCAACATCAAAATTATATTGTGAATATCAATCTTAGAGGTATGTATGTCTTGAGAGTGAATTTTTGTGAGCTTACGCTTCTCTCCACCGGAAGTTCGTCCAAGGAACGCTGAACGAGCCAGAGCTAGGCCTAATGTTTCACCCAGTCAATTATTCACGTGGACCCTATTGGCCGAATGTCACCCATTGATCCCGTTGACAGATTTGGTATTCATCACTGGTCCCCCAATTTCCACACTGGTGGATGCATTGCTAAGCTGGCCATTCAATACTAAACATCCCTCAGATATTCAAATGGTTTCTTTCAAACATATTTCAGATATTCAAAGTGAATAACAAAAAGCACATTTTGATATTAACAAAATGTTATTAGCAAAATGTTAGCGGAGGGAAATACAACTTTTTCTGCCAATTGCCTCATGTTATGATTACATAACATAATGAGGCAATGTAATATAACATATTCAAATGTGTTGACCAAATGTAAAATGCATGTGAATACAAGATGAACAGATAGATGAAGTGTTCTTAATTTTATTAATTGTGTCATATCCACTTTTAATCTTTCTAAAAAACATTAAGGGAAAATAAGTATGTCCCAGAGAATGTGATGCTATGATCTGAGAAATCATATTCAGCCAAATCATAGCAGTGGTCTTTGAGATGCAGTTTACCATAGGAGCCAGCTGCTCCAGAGAGGTACACCTCTCTGATGGCATAGACAAGCCTCTAGCGGAGGGGAATGCAGCAGAGAGAGACTCAATTTTTATTATTATTCAACGCTTGTGAATGCCCCGTCCTCCTCGTGCCTGGCGCCGCCTTCTCATTGGTTGACGCCTCTCTGCAAGCTGCCTGCAACGTAAGCATTGAGAGTTCCAATAATGCCAGGTAGGGGTGTCAGATAGGGGGGAGTTTGTGAGGGGAGGGGAAGTAGCCAGCCCAGAGAAAGAGGTCTGCACCACATACAACATTCAAACGGACGTCTGACGTCAGCACATAAATAATTTAACCATTTTATTCATAGCCTGGGAGGAAAAAAATCAATTGACAAATCACATATTCACTTTGAGTTACTTCAAACAGCGAGACAATTAAAATGCAGAAGATGGCAGAGGATGCATATGTATGTGTGTGAGGGGTGATGCTACGTACCCCTTATCTATTTATATGCCTCCATGTGATTTAGTATGCATTCCCTTATTGTAAGGTAACAGAATGCAAAACATTCCAAATACTAGTGTCTCAGTACTTTTCTTAAAATACTTTCCATGCATTGTCGCTCGATTACAAATGACTTGTGTCCTTAATCTATTAGCAGGGAAGTCGCTAAAATTGGAATGCCCTAAACAACTACGTAACACTTTTAAGGGCTATATTTTCAGCTGACGCTAAGTAGGCGCAAGTGTCAAATGCATATTAGTTTATGCCATGTAAAAACTGGCACACTGGCATTTTCTAGCCCTAATGCCAGGTACAGCAATTTACCAGTCTAACATCAGCTTGCTTGCACTGAGATGGGAGAGGTGGCAATATTTGATATGTGTCATTAAAAACAAGGGAAAATTAGAATTTCATGCTGCGCTAATGGGAAGTTTTAAGAGCCACAAAAAGCAGGTCGTAACAGTAACAGTTTATAATGGGATGGATTTTGAGAGGTGGAAGCACATCATATCCAGCCGTGATGCACAGATTTCCCTCCATTTAATTTGACTAAAAACCCAACATGGCTGTAATGTATACACAGGTGAGGTGAGTTTAATAATAATAAACATGAAGATAATACAAAACAGGAGATGCGTACTAAACGTAACCAAAACTGTCTGATGACTGAGGCAACTGAGGGCTATATGAAAGGTGAATAATCGGGGTGGTGATGAACTCCAGGTGTGCTTAACAATGGGGAGCAGGTGTACGCAATGATAGTTGCCACGTGTGCGCAATGTGGGTTGCTAGGACCGGTTAGTTGACCTGTGACATCAGCGCAGAGGGCGGGAGCAGGAGTAGGTGTGATATTAGCCCCACCTCCACCCCCCTGAGATAGAAATCCTGGATGACGGGGCCTCCCGAGTGGCACAGCGGTCTAAGGCACTGAATTGCAGTCTTAGAGGCGTCACTACAGATCTGGGTTTGATCCCAGGCTGTGTCACAGCCACCCGCGACCGGGATACCTGGGATAGGGGAGGGTTTGACCTGCTGGGATGTCCTTGTCTCATCGTGCTCTAGCGACTCCTTGTGGCGGGCCGGGCGCATGCACACTGACTGCCGTCCCCAGCTGTACAGTGTTTCCTCCGACACGTTGGTGCGGCTGGCTTCCGGGTTAAGTGAGCAGTGTGTCAAGAAGCAGTGCTGCTTGGTAAGGTCGTGTTTCAGAGGACGCATTCGCTCTTGACCTTCCGTACAGGATTTGCAGCGATGGGACAAGACTAACTACCAATTGGATATCACAAAATAGGGGAGAGAAAGGGGTACAAAGTAAGAAAAAAGTACCCATCCCAGTTCAGCAGGTACTGGAGCCGTCCCCCACAATGTTGGGAGACCAGGAGGGAGCTAACAGTATAGGAGGGGGTCCCCTCGATGTCCAGGGGAGGCGGAGGGGTTTCGCTGGGGACATAATCAACCAGGGGACCAGGAACCACCGGCCTGAGGAGGGAATCAGGAGGGTGACATCTGGTAGTTAACCCTCTGGAGGACTTTGAGGGCTCAGCTTCCGATAGGGTGGGAGGTTCCAGGTGGAGAGCCAGACGCGATCATCAGGATGGAACACGGGAGCCTCACTGTGGTGGAGGTCCGCTTGATCCTTTTGATGCCGGGAACCACTCGTCCACCGCAGGGACCTTGGTCTGGCTCGGAGTCCACAGGAGCCAGGGCCAGCTGATATCCCAGGATGCACTGGAAGGGAGTCAGCCAGGTGGAGGAGTGACAAAGGGAGTTTTGGGCATACTCCGCCCAGGGAAGGAACTGGGCTCCTGTTTGGTCCTCTCCACCCGCCCCTTAGACTGATGCCAGTACCCAGATGTGAGGCTGACCGTGGCCCCAGCTTCTCCATAAAGGCTTTCCAGACCCGTAACGTGAATTGGGGACCACGGTCAGAAACAATGTCCTCCAGAAGGCCATAGTGCCAGAAGACCTGCTGGAATAGTGCCTCAGTGACCTGAAGAGCAGTAGGTAGACCGGAGAGAGGAATAAAATGGCAGGATATAGAGAATCTGTCAACAACAACCAGAATAGTGGTAAAACCATCAGAAAGGGGGAGCTCCATTATAAAGTCTATGGACAGATGTGACCAAGGCCACTGAGGCACGGGAAGGGGAAGTAGTTTCCCTGCTGGAGCGTGCCAGGGAGATTTGGATTGAGAACATACTGAACATGAGTTGACATAGTGGGCGACGTCCTGTGCCAAAGTAGGCCACCTGTAGCGGTTTTCTTCCGTCGAAGGAGAGGAGGACCAAAATGCAGCGTGGTTAGTGTTCAACATCTTTAATATAGACGATGAACGAGAACACTACAAAATACAAAACAATAAATGTGAAAACCGAAACAGTCCTATCTGGTACAAAGACAGAAGACAACCACCCACAAAACCCAACACAAAACAGGCTACCTAAATATGGTTCCCAATCAGAGACAATGACTAAGACCTGCCTCTGATTGAGAACCATATCAGGCCAAACATAAAAATAGACAAACTAGACACACAACATAGAATGCCCACCCAGCTCACGTCCTGACCAACACTAAAACAAGGAAAACACACAAGAACTATGGTCAGAACGTGCCAGTACCCCCCCCCCCCCAAGGTGCGGACTCCGACCGCACAACCTAAACCTATAGGGGAGGGTCTGGGAGGGCATCTGTCCACGGTGGCGGCTCTGGCGCTGGACGTTGACCCCACTCCATCATTGTCAGTCCACCTCCTTAGCGTCCTTTGAGTGGCGACCCTTGCCACCGACCTTGGCCTAGGAACCCTAACAAAGGGCCCCACTGGACTGAGGGGCAGCTCCAGACTGAGGGGCAGCTCAGGACTGAGGGGTAGCTCAGGACTGAGGGGTAGCTCAGGACTGAGGGGTAGCTCAGGACCGAGGGGCAGCTCAGGACCGAGGGGCAGCTCAGGACCGAGGGGCAGCTCAGGACCGAGGGGTAGCTCAGGACCGAGGGGTAGCTCAGGACCGAGGGGTAGCTCAGGACCGAGGGGTAGCTCAGGGCTGAGAGATACCTCAGGCTGGTTGACGGCTCTGGCAGCTTCTGACTGACTGACGGCTCTGGCAGATCCTGGCTGAATGGCAGATCCTGGCTGAATGGCGGCTCTGGTGGATCCTGGCTGAATGGCGGCTCTGGCGGCTCCTGGCTGACTGGCAGCTCTGGCGGCTCCTGGCTGACTGGCGGCTCTGGCGGCTCCTGGCTGACTGGCGGCTCTGGGGGCTCCTGGCTCTGGGGGCTCCTTGCAGACTGGAAGCTCCTGGCTGACTGGCGGCTCCTGGCTGACTGGCGGCTCTGGCGGCTCCTGGTTGACTGGCGGCTCTGGCGGTTCGGTCCTTGGTCCTTTTGTGGTGGGTGGTTCTGTATCGGTTTTCTTCCGTCGAAGGAGAGGAGGACCAAAATGCAGCGTGGTTAGTGTTCAACATCTTTAACATAGACGATGAACGAGAACACTACAAAATACAAAACAATAAATGTGAAAACCGAAACAGTCCTATCTGGTGCAATGACACAAAGACAGAAGACAACCACCCATAAAACCCAACACAAAACAGGCTACCTAAATATGGTTCCCAATCAGAGACAATGACTATCCACCGCATAGAAACATAGAAATAGACCAACTAGACACACAACATAGAATGCCCACCCAGCTCACGTCCTGACCAACACTAAAACAAGGAAACCACACAAGATCTATGGTCAGAATGTGACACCACCAGTATTTATTGAAGAGAGATTGGATGGTGCGGGTGATACCTGGGTGTCCAGCGGCGAGGGATGTGTGTGCCCAGGTCAACAGCATTTTTTATTTTTTTATTTTATTAATCCGTTGTTTTACCAGGTAAGTTGACTGAGAACACATTCTCATTCACAGCAACAAACTGGGGAATAGTTACAGGGGAGAGGAGAGAGATGAATGAGCCATATCTCTCACCTGGAGGAGTAGATGAGTTCTGGAGGGCAGGTGGCAGGAGCGGGTCCCCTCTCCAGAGCCTGGCAGATGTCCACATCTACATCCCAAAACACGGGGCCAATGATACGGGAGGACCGATTGATGGGCTGGTGGACACTCACAGGGCCCTCCACCGATGTGGAACCACACGGTGCGGGAGGGCAGGTCCTCTGGCATCCTGGTCCCCAGGCGGTGATTACCATCTTTGAACAGGAGATGGTGGGTTGTGAAGTTGGAGCCATGGGAGGCCCAGGTGGCTTTGGGTGTGGGTGCATACACAAAGGAAGGAAGGAAGGGAAGGCTTTCCTCATGCTTGGGTCCCACGTTGAGGGTGAGTGGTGCTGTGACGTGCGTAATTGTGCCGGATCCCAATGGTTGCATATCCAAGGCTTGGACAGGAAAAGGAGAGGAGAGTGGGCATGAAGTTAACTTCAGGGAGGAGGCACCGGAGTCCACTAGAGCTGTAGACAACACTTGAGGGACAGCCAGTCAGTGAAATGGGAACCAGAAAGGGTTTGGCGGACGATGATAATGGAATACTCATGCCTACCCAGGGAGACGGAAGGTCACAGGACAGCCCCTATGCTCTAGTGGACCCTGGGTTGGGATGCACCAGACACCACTGAAGCTGGTGCCCTTCCTGGCTGCAATAGGGACAAAGCCCTAGCTGTCTCCGGCGACATGTGTGGCCCCTACCTCCTTGGGTTCAGGCTCGGTTCAGGCTCTGACAGCCAAAAGAGGGAGGGGAGTGGCGAGATGGACACTGGCGCTCCCAAAGAAGGTTATCCAGACAGATGAGAGCATCAAAGGATATGTTGTCATTCCGACATGCCAACTCCGTCAGGACCTCTTCGTGCAGTCCACTGCAGAATATAGTGCGGAGTGCCAGCTCATTCCAACTGCTGGAGGCTGCCACAGTCCGGAAGGTGAGAGTGTACTCTGCAGTGGTTTGGGCACTCTGCTGGAGTTGGAAACGTCGCTCACCTCCCTCTCTGTATTTTGGAGGATTGTCGAAGACCGCCCTGAACAGAGCCACAAACCTCTCATAGGAACCCAGCTCCTCCTCTCCTCTCTCCCAGACGGCTGTAGCCCACTCCAAAGCCCGTCCGGTCAGCAGGGAAATGACCGTGGCAACCTTGGACCTCTCGGTGGTGGGGGCTCCAGTCTGATAGGCGAAATAGAGGGATCACTGGAGTAGGAAGTCACGGCATTTCGATAGAGTGCTCTCATAATTCTATGGGAGGGACAGTCGGGCATCGCTGACCTGGGCAGACGGCTGGGTAGGCTGGGGGACTGGCTCACTGTGACGACCCATGGTAGGAGGCCCTCTGTCAGAGGTATGGAGAACCTCGCTGGTGGTGTCAAGGCGGTGGAGAACGCGGAGGACCTCCTTCATGGACGTACCCAGTAGAGCCAGCTGGTCGTGGTGTTGTTGGAGTCGATAACCTTGTTTTTTGACTGTCTGGAAGATGGTGTAATTTTCTTCTGCCTCCATAATTTCTGAGGCAGTATTCTGTAACGTATACGCAGGGAGTCTGGAAGCAGGTGCAGAAGGTGAGTTTAATAATAATAAACATGCGTACTAAACGTAACCAAAACCAATACTGCCTGATGACTGAGGCAACTGAGGGCTATATGAATGGAGAGTAATCAGGGTGGTGATAAAGTCCAGGTGTGCTTAACGACGGGAAGCAGGTGTGTGCAATGATGGTTGCCAGGTGTGTGCAATGTGGGATGCCAGGACCGGTGGTTAGTAGACTGATGATGTCGAGTGCTGGAGAGAGGAAGCAGGAGTAAGCTTGACAATAGAACTTGTTTATTCATCAAAACCCAGCCCTTTTGCTTCACCACCAGCTACTGCACCCATAATTCCGGGTTGTGAAAATATCAACCACAAATATCTGACACCCCCTATAATGCTACTGCCAACGCTAAGATTTACCATTGTGTTAGGTTTGTTAATAAAATAGAGCCCTCAAGGTACATTCCACAACATTTCGTATTGACAATGCTGCCAAATATTTGAACAAAGATGCTCTTGAAATTGTGCAAGCCAGTTTGTAGGTAGGCCAACTACAGTGTATTTGGAAAGTATTAAGACCCCTTGACTTTTTCCACATTTTGTTACGTTACAGCCTTATTCTAAAATTGATTCAAATTATTGTTTTCCCTCCTCAAGCTACACACAATACTCCATAATGACAAAGCAAAAACGTTTTTTTTTCTGCAAATGTATAAAAAATAAAAACTGAAATATCTTATTTACATAAGTATTCTGACCCTTTGGTATGGTACTCAAAATTGAGCTCAGATGCATCCTGTTTCTATTGATCATCCTTGAGATTCTACAACTTGATTGGAGTCAACCTATGGTAAATTCAATTGATTGGACATCATTTGGAAAGGCACACACCTGTCTATATAAAGTTCCTAAGTTGACAGTACATGTCAGAGCAAAAACCAAGCCATGAGGACGAAGGAATTGTCCGTAGAGCTACGAGACAGTATTGTGTCGAGGCACAGATCTGGGGAATCATTCAATTTCCCCAAGAACACAGTGGCCTCCATCATTCTTAAATGGAAGAAGTTTGGAACCACCAAGACTCCTAGAGCTGGCTAGAGCTGGCTGCCCCGGCCAAACCGAGCAATCAGCGGAGAAGTGCCTTGGTTAGAGAGGTGACCAAGAACCCGATTGTCACTCTGACAGAGCTCGAAAGTTCCTCTGTGGAGAAGGGGGAACCTTCCAGAAGGACAACCGTCTCTGCAGCACTCCACCAATCAGGCCTTTATGGTAGAGTGGCCAGACGGAAGCCACTTCTCAGTAAAAGGCACATGACAGCCCGCTTGGAGTTTGCCAAAAGGCACCTAAACAACTCTTAGACCATGAGAAACAAGATTATCTGGTCTGATGAAACCAAGAATGAGCTCTTTGGCCTGAATGCCAAGTGTCACATCTGGAGGAAAACTGGCACCATCCCTACGGGGAAGCATGGTGGTGACAGCATCATGCTGCGGGATGTTTTTCAGCGGCAGCGACTGGGAGACTAGTCAGGATCGAAGGAAAGATGAACAGAGCAAAGTACAGAGAGATCCTTGATGAAAACCTGGTCCAGAGCACTCAAGACCTCAGACTGGGGGCGACGATTCACCTTCCAACAGGACAACGACCCTAAACACACAGCCAAGACAACGCAACTCTGAATGTCCTTGAGTGGCCCAGCCAGAGCCCGGACTTGAACCCATTCGAACATCTCTGGCTAGACCTGAAAAATGGGAGAAACTCCCCAAATACAGGTGTGCCAAGCTTGTAGCGTCATACCAAAGACTTGAGGCTGTAATCACTGTCAAAGGTGCTTCAACATGGACTGAGTAAAGCATCTGAATACTTATGTAAATTAGTTATTTCTGTTTTTTTTGTCATTATAGGGTATTGTGTGTAGATTAAACAGGGAAAAAAATATGTAAAATATTTTAGAATAAGGCCAACGTAACAAAATTGGGAAAAAGTTAAGGGGTCTGAATACTTTCCGAATGCACTGTATGTAACAATGTGTACCCACATTATTATTATGTAAATACACAGGTTCTAGGGCCACTGAATGTAAAGTGTGACCAGAGATTCTTAACAACTATAACCTCGGCGTGATTAGTTTTCCTACTCTGCCTCTAGTTGGTCTTGCACTGCCCTGCTTGCTTCTTGTTTCCTGCACTGCAAGCTGCCCCTGACCCAGCCTTGACACAAGCTCTGCCCTCTAGCTGGCCCTGTCTTCAAACCTCTGCCCTCCCCTGGCCCTTCAGCTTGCTCTTTTAAGGTATAGGCCTGGGCTCTTGTTAGGCACTTTGGATGACTAACGCATTTGATTGAGAAATGTCATCTAAAAACGATTGCTAGCAATTAGGTTAAGCACAGGAGAGGTAATTATTTTTGTTATTAGATTTTTAAAAAATAACCTTGGTTTAACTAGGCAAGTCAGTTTAGAACAAATTCTTATTTACAATGGTGGCCTACACTGGCCAATCCCGCCCTATGGAAATCCCAATCATGGCCTGTTGTGATACAGCCGGCCGTCCATTTTATAGTAGCCACTCAGCCAGAGAGCCAGAGACATGCAATACCGAAGAAGAAAAAACACATTTGCAATACAATAAAAGGAAATAGAAGTTACAAAATATCCTCAAATGGTGTATGGAAAATAAATGGTATCTTTGACTAATCCAAATAACTCTGTTTTTACAGAGCATAAGCCTCTTAAGACTGAACAGGAGCAGTTTGGCAGGAGGCCCTTATTCATTTCGATGTATGTTTTCATGAGTGTCAGAGATTAATCAACAATAGTCCTCATGTTTCCAGACCACATCATAATTCATTCTATAAATTTTGCAAGTGAGCATTATGCTGAGAGAGTCAATTAGGCTAAGAGCTAATGTGTTTGGGTCACAGTTAAACAGGTTGGAGAGGAGAAGAAAATATGGGGCAGTGGCTGGATGAGGAATTTCAAAGCCAAAGAGAATTACACCCATCATGATCAATCATCTCAGGCAGTAGGGTGACTACTCCATCCATACAGTCTGACACGATGAGCGCCACACGTTAGCTGGATGAGCACATTGATTTCATCATGTACAGCAGAATGGGTAAACAAAATTAAATGACTGACGCAATGAGTTAACACACATAAAATAAAGCCTTGTCTTTTTAGCAGAAACAAAACTCCATAGCGACTGACATAAAAACAGTTGCATGTGTAAAGTAAATGTGTAACGGAGACACTGAGAAATATAGATGCACCAATCAGCAGTGTGTTGGTTGGTGCTGAATATACACATATAGTGTGTTCAGAGGCATACATTATGGTGTTGAGTGTGTGTGTGAGACAACCACTAAGAAACAGCGAGGACAGAGAACGTTAAGGTCCTCTTGAAACCCACCAGATCAGTTCCCAGAGGTCCAAAATGGAACGCTCAAACACAACCATTATCAGGGAAGATTCTCATGTATTATTAAAGTGAGGGATAGCAAGCATGTGTTTAGCACATACACACTCAGATTCTGCCTGTGAGGCTCGCCATGCCACTTGTGATAATGCACATTTTCCTGACTCATGGTGTTGCCTACTGTGGTGGGGAGAGAATGGAGAGGGGAGAGAGTCACAGGAGGAGGTGCTTGGCAATTGAGAGCTGGGTGAAGTGTTTTCTCCCCCTACTGACTGAAATCCATTCTGGTATGCTATTTCATTTTGGTGAGGTGCACACATGCACACACAATGACTCAGACATGCAGGGAGTTGACAATTACACACACTGAGCTGTCACAGAAGCAAGTACTGTATATGGCTGAGGAATGGCTCTTTGAAAAGTGATGGGGGGGGGTGAGTCTCATTTGGACAATTAATCAGGAAAGTGAAAAGTGTTGCTGAGGTATGAATAGTGTATCAGGAATGGAGAAAAGAGGAGAGGGGAAATGAGAGAGAATAGAGGAAAGGTATGACTGACATTCTGAGACGTGGAAAACCTTTCATTTTCAAAAAGGGCAAGGGACATTTGAGCACACAGCATTAGAATAGTCTACAATGCATTTGCTATTTGAGTCAAATGATTGGTGGAATAGGGCTTCCAATGGTTGTTTCATGTTGTCAATGTATGCCCTAGCTAATCAAAGCCCAGACCCAGACATGGTGTCAGTGTGGTGAAGGAAGATTTTGAACACTAAATTCTGAAGCAGTAGGCCTACTTACTATAATATGATGGATTATACAAATGGCACATCTAATATAAATATTCAGATTTTCTACGCAAAAATAACATTCTTTGTCATTCCACGTGTGTTTAGTTTTGTGTAATATTACGTGTGTCTGTTTATTGAGTGGTATCATGTAATTTTCTTTCCACTAAACAGCACTCACAGTGAGCAAAGTTGATCTGAAAACAGAAAGTGTAACATTTAAATAGATGGAATAGCACTCTGTATATACAGTCAGTAATAACGGTACTGAGCCTTTTTCTAAAATGTTTTATGAGATTGGAGAACACATTGGGAGACATTCCACCATTCCACCAAACCACAGGTTTTCAGTGGGGTTCAAGTCTGGAGACTGAGATGGCCAATGCAACATTTTGAGTCGTGGTCAATTTACCATGTCTTTGTAGATTTTTATGTGTGCTTGGGGTTATTGTTGTGCTGGTAGATCCACTTGCGGCCAAACTTCAGCCTACTGGCTTAGGCGACCAGGTTTTTGACTAAATGTCCTATTTTTCTCTGCTCATACAGGAGTAATAAAGACCTAGTGCACTAACGATAATAAAATTATATATATATATATATATACACAGTAGTTTATACTCCTTGCATCAGTCATATACAAAAGTTTGGACACACCTACTCATTCAAGGGTTTTTCTTTATTTTTACTATTTTGTACATTGTAGAAAAGTAGTGAAGTCATCAAAACTATGAAATAACATATATGGAATCATGAAGTAACCAAAAAAGTGTTAAACAAATCAAAATATATTTTAAATTTGAGATTCTTCAAAGTAGCCCCCTTTTGCCTCGATGACAGCGTTGCACACTCTTGGCATTCTCTCAACCCGCTTCACCTGGAATGCTTTTTCAACAGTCTTGAAGGAGTTCCCACATATGCTGAGCAGTTGATGGCTGCTTTTCCTTCACTCTGCGGTCCAACTCATGCCAAACCATCTCAATTGGTTTGAGGTCGGGTGATTGTGGAGGCCAGGTCATCTGATGCAGCCCTCCATCAATCTCCTTCTTGGTCAAATAGCCCTTAAGCCTGGAGGTGTGTTGGGTCATTTTCCTGTTGAAAAACAAATTATTGTCCCACTAAGCGCAAACCAGATGGGATGGCGTATCGCTGCAGAATGCTGTGGTAGCCATGCTGGTTAAGTGTGCCTTGAATTATCTATAAGTCACTGACAGTGTCACCAGCAAAGCACCTCCACACCATACACCTCCTCCTCAATGCTACATGGTGGAAACCACACATGCGGAGATCATCGGTTCACCTACTCTGCATCTCACGGCGGTTGGAACCAAAAATCTCAAATTTGGACTCATCAGACCAAAAGACAAATGTCCACCGGTCTAATGTCCATTGCTTGTGCTTCTTGGCCCAAGCAAGTCACTTCTTCTTATTGGTGTCCTTTAGTAGTGGTTTCTTTGCAGCAATTCGACCATGAAACCTGATTCACGCAGTCTCCTATGAACAGTTGATATTGAGATGTGACTTGGTCTTTTACCAAATAGGGCTATCTTCTGTATACCACCCTGACCTTGTCACAGAACAACTGAAAATGCTCAAATGCATTAAGAAGGAAATATATTCCACAAATGTACTTTTAACAAGGCACACCTGTTAATTGAAATGCGTTCCAGGTGACTGCCTCATGAAGCTGGTTGAGAGAATGCCAGTACTGTGCAAAGCTGTCATCAAGGCAAAGGGTGGCTACTTTGAATAATCTCAATTATAAAATATGTTTTGATTTGTTTAACCTTTTTTGGTTACTATATGATTCCATATGTGTTATTTCATTGTTATGATGTCTTCACTATTATATCAAATCAAATGTTATTAGTCACATGCTCTGAATACAACAGGTGTAGACCTGCTTACTTACGAGCCCCCAACCAACAATGCAGTTTAAAATGTCTGAGTAGCCATTTGAATAGGGGTTCAGGAGACTTATGGCTTGGGGGTAGAAGCTGTTTAGAAGCCTCTTGGACCTAGACTTGGTGCTCCGGTACCACTAGCTGTGTGGTAGCAGAGAGAACAGTCTATAACTAGGGTGGCTGGAGTCTTTGACAATTTTTTGGGCCTTCCTCTGACACTGCCTGGTATAGAGGTCCTGGATGGCAGGCAGCTTTGTCCCTGTGATGTACTGGGCCGTTTGCACTACCCTCTGTAGTGCCTTGCGGTGGGAGGCCGAGTAGTTGCCATACCAGGCAGTGATGCAACCAGTCAGGATGCTCTCGATGGTACAGCTGTAGAACGTTTTGGGGATCTGAGGACCCATGCAAAATCTTTTCAGTCTCCTGAGGGGGAAACACTTTTGTCGTGCCCTCTTCACGACTGTCTTGGTGTGCTTGGACCATGTTAGTTTGTTGGTGATTTGTTGGTGATGTGGACACCAAGGAACTTGAAGCTGCTCCACTTGAACTTGAAGCTGCTCCAGGTTGAGCTGCTCCACTGCAGCCCCGTCGATGAGAATGGGGCGTGCTCTGTCCTATTTTTCCTGTAGTCCACAATCATCTCCTTTGTTTTGATCACATTGAGGGAGAGGCTGTTGTCCTGGCACCACACTGCCAGGTCTCTGACCTCCTCCCTATAGGCTGTCTTTTTGTTGTCGGTGATCAGGCCTACCACTGTTGTGTCATCGGCAAACTTAATGATGGTGTAGGAGTTGTGCCTGGCCATGCAGTCATGTGTGAACAGGGAGTATAGGAGGGGACTGAGCACACACCCCTGAGGGGCCCCTGTGTTGAGGATCAGCGTGGCAGATGTGTTGTTACCTACCCTTACCACCTTAGGGCGGCCCGTCAGGAAGTCCAGGATCCAGTTGCAGAGGGAGGTGTTTAGTCCGTGTCCTTAGCTTATTGATGAGCTTTGACGGCAATATGGTGTCGAACGCTTTGCAGTAATCAATGAATAGCATTCTCACATAGGTGTTCCCTTTGTCCAGGTGGGAAAGGGCAGTGTGAAATAGAGATTGCGTCATCTGTTGGATCTGTTGGGGTGGTATGCAAATTGGAGTGGGTCTAGGGTTTCTGGGATAATGGTGTTGATGTGAGCCATGACCAGCCTTTCAAAGCACTTCATGGCTACAGACGTGAATGCTATGGCTCAGCAGTCATTTAGGCAGGTTTGCTTTGTGTTCTTGGGCACAGGCACTATGGTGGTCTGCTTAAAACATTGGTATTACAGACTCGGACAGGGAGAGGTTAAAAATGTCAGTGAAGACACTTGCCAGTTGATCAGCGCATGCTCACAGTTCACGTCCTTGTAATGGGTCTGGCTCTGCGGCCGTGTGAATGTTGACCTGTTTAAAAGTCTTACTCACATCAGCTGTGGAGAGCGTGATCACACAGTCTTCTTGAACAGCTGGTGCTCTCATGCATGTTTCAGTGTTATTTGCCTTGAAGCGAGCATATAAGTAGTTTAGCTCGTCTGGTAGGCTCGTGTCACTGGGCAGATCTCGGCTGTGCTTCCCTTTGTAGTCTGTAATGGTTCGCAAGCCCTGCCACATCCTACGAGCGTCAGAGCCGGTGTAGTACGATTCAATCTTAGTCCTGTATTGACGCTTTGCCTGTTTGATGGTTCGTCGGAGGGCATAGTGGGATTTCTTATAAGCTTCCGGGTTAAGCTCAGTGTGGATGTTGCTACTATCTTGTCTCATTGCTACAAGTCCCGTACGGGCTCGGGAGAGACGAAGGTTGAAAGTCATGCTCCCTCCGATACACAACCCAACCAAGCCACACTGCTTCTTATTAACACAGCGCGCATCCATCCCGGAAGCCAGTCGCACCAATGTGTCAGAGGAAACACCGTGCACCTGGCAACCTTGGATAGCGCGCACTGCGCTCGGCCCGCCACAGGAGTCGCTGGTGCGCGATGAGACACCGTGCACCTGGCAAACACCGTGCACCTGGCAACCTACCGGCCAAACCCTCCCTAACCCGGACGACGCTAGGCCAATTGTGCATCGCCCCACGGAGCTCCCGGTCGCAGCCAGTTACGACAGAGCCTGGGCTCAAACCCAGAGTCTCTGGTGGCACAGCTGGCGCTGCAGTACAGCGCCCTTAACCACTGCGCCACCCGGGAGGCCACTCGGGAGCCAGCTGTATGTTGAGAGGGTTGTCGTTCAGCCACGAAGGAAGTGTGTGTTTATTCGATTGCCTATGAATTCTCAAAAAGGCAGCCCGCCCTCCGGACCCTTTTTCTCCACGTCCTCTTCACGCAAATCTGGGCCTGTTCCCGAGAAAGCAGTATATCGTTTACCAGGCTCATCAGACTCGTTAAAGGAAAAAAGGATTCTGCCAGTCCGTGGTGAGTAATTGCAGTCCTGATGTCCAGAAGTTATTTTCGGTCATAAGAGAGCATAGCGGCAACATTATGTACAAAATATGTAAACAAATAAGTTGCAAATAAACAAACAAAAAAACACAATCGGTTGTGGGCACGTAAAACGTCTGCCTTCTGTATCTTCTACAATGTAGATGTTTTTTTTTTAAATGAGTAGTTGTGTCCAAACTTTTGACTGGTGCTATATATATATATATATATATATATATATATATATATATATACACACTGCTCAAAAAAATAAAGGGAACACTAAAATAACACATCCTAGATCTGAATGAATGAAATATTCTTATTAAATACTTTTTCTTTACATAGTTGAATGTGCTGACATCAAAATCACACAAAACTTATCAATGGAAATCAAATTTCTCAACCCATTGAGGTCTCGATTTGGAGTCACACTCAAAATTAAAGTGGAAAACCACACTACAGGCTGATCCAACTTTGATGTAATGTCCTTAAAACAAGTCCAAATGAGGCTCAGTAGACTCCTGGACAGTCTGTAGTGCAACGTGGCGTTGGTGGATGGAGCGAGACATGATGTCCCAGATATGCTCAATTGGATTCAGGTCTGGGGAACAGGCGGGCCAGTCCATAGCATCAATGCCTTCCTCTTGCAGGAACTGCTGATACACTCCAGCCACATGAGGTCTAGTATTGTCTTGCATTAGGAGGAACCCAGGGCCAACCGCACCAGAATATGGTCTCACAAGGGGTCTGAGGATCTCATCTCGATACCTAATGGCAGTCAGGCTACCTCTGGCGAGCACATGGAGGGCTGTGCGTCCCCCCAAAGAAATGCCACCCCACACCATGAATGACCCACCACCAAACTGGTCATGCTGGAGGATGTTGCAGGCAGCAGAACATTCTCCACGGCGTCTTCAGACTCTGTCACGTCTGTCACATGTGCTCAGTGTGAACCTGCTTTCATCTGTGAAGAGCACAGGGCGCCAGTGGCGAATTTGCCAATCTTGGTGTTCTCTGGCAAATGCCAAACGTCCTGCATGGTGTTGGGCTGTAAGCACAACCCCCACCTGTGGACGTCGGGCCCTCATACCACCCTCATGGAGTCTGTTTCTGACCATTTGAGCAGACACATGCACATTTGTGGCCTGCTGGAGGTAATTTTGCAGGGCTCTGGCAGTGCTGCTCCTGCTCCTCCTTGCACAAAGGCGGAGGTAGCGGTCCTGCTGCTGGGTTGTTGCCCTCCTACGGCCTCCTCCCCATCTCCTGATGTACTGGCCTGTCTCCTGGTAGCGCCTGCATGCTCTGGACACTACGCTGACAGACACATCAAACCTTCTTGCCACAGCTCGCATTGATGTGCCATCCTGGATGAGCTGCACTACCTGAGCCACTTGTGTGGGTTGTAGACTCCGTCTCATGCTACCACTAGAGTGAAAGCACCGCCAGCATTCAAAAGTGACCAAAACATCAGCCAGGAAGCATAGGAACTGAGAAGTGGTCTGTGCTCACCACCTACAGAACCATTCCTTTATTGGGGGTGTCTTGCTAATTGCCTATAATTTCCACCTGTTGTCTATTCCATTTGCACAACAGCATGCAACATTTATTTATAAATTTATTGTCAATTCACAGAAGTGTGATTGACTTGGAGTTACATTGTGTTGTTTAAGTGTTCCCTTTATTTTTTTGAGCAGTGTATTTTTTATCAGGGGGTGATGCAGCACCCTTAGCATCCCTACTTCCTGCGGCTATGACAATGCCATTCAGCAATCTCCATGCATTTACATTTGTCAGATGACATGAAAATAGATCCTGTTGGCCACGCACACCAGTGGTGGATCTTCCAGCAAGACAATAACTCCAAACACACAACAAAATCCACAAAGAAATTGTTAATTGACCACAAAACCATAGAGAACATATGGTTTAAATTGTAGAGGGCAGTCCATAAACGGAGACTAAGGTTATTAAGGTTCTGGAAAGATTATATATGGAGGAATGGTCTAAGATCCCTCCTTGTGTGTTCTCCAAACTTATACTCAGTGCCATTATCCTCGCAAGGTGAGGTATTAAGAGGTATTAAAAGGTATTGAAAACAGAAGTGCCAATCATTTTTAGCCCTATCTTTTTGAGAAACAAATTACTTGTTAAAAAAACATATTTCTTTTAACAATTGTATTAGTATAATATAATATAATTTTTGACCTGTGTTTTTGTATTATTTATTTTATACAGTCTTTTTTGCTAATCTTTATCAAGTGTGCCAATCATTTTTGACCTGTGTTTTTGTGTGGTTGAGTGATTGTTTGTCTGTCTGTGTGTGTGTGTGTGTGATTCAGAGATTGAAAGATGTGTGCATTTGAGTGTGTATGTTGTGCATTTGTACTGACATGAAAAGGCACTTCCACGCCCAAATATTACTGTCTAAAAATAAAGTAGTGACGTCAAACAACAGTTATTTCAGTTGGTCAGTTTCATCCTCCCATCTCAAGAGATACACAGAAACACAAAACTAGTGTTCACTTTTAGGTTCAACTGGAGGAAATATAGAATAAATATTGCTTTTAAAATGAGTCACAGACTGTTCTCATACCTTGACTATTTGTAGATTTTTTGTCTGGTGATGAATCATGTGCATTGATGAATCATATAGAACATTGGTCAGATTTAGATCATGTAGGTACCAAATATTCTATGTTTTTGTGTGGATTGTATCAGATTGGTCACCTTTCATTTGATGTAACCAAATGACAGACTAATTGCTAATAGGCTTCATGCGTTTTTACACAATCCAGTATATAGATTCAACTTTGTTGCAAGCAGCAAAAACATTTACAGATTGATCCTATATTCATATTTGACATCATCCACATAAAGCTTAAATAGGTGCCACAGTCTCTTATACAGTAATGTGCAGGTAAAAATAAACAAACTAAATTGTTCCATAAATAAGCATAGTATGGTTGAGAAGAGCTCAAATACATTCCTACTGGTGTTGCTTACGCAAGCAGACAGTTCTGAAGATGCAATGATAAGAGGACAAACGCCAGACATGAGTGACTTTTACGGATTGTTAACTTGATAAATATTCATATCACATCCAATACTCTGCAGTGGGGCTTATATATGAGTCATACAGCACACTAGACACCATCTATGTGACTGAAAGGAGAAGCTCTGGTAGGGTGTATTACCATTCAACTGCAAACAAACATCCCCAGTGAGAGAAAAACAACTTTTATAACTATTAATAAACATCAACAGAAAATAGAAATGACCATGAAATTGAAGATGATGAAATAATCCAATACTGTCATTTTGCTGACCACAACATGTATATCTAATTGAGAGAACAAAGGTGGAAAAAAGAGAGGGCCCATGCATGAGCCTTCGTACATCAGCCATCGAGGAAGTTGCTGGTGATTTGCTACGCATGCTACACTACCCACGCTACACAGCGTCTCCGCTCTTCATTATGTCAAGTTCCTCACACCCAGCTGGACTCGAATCTGCAACCCTGCATCTCTCAGTCCAACACCTACAGTAAGCCTTTATGCCAAGAGGTCAAAACCTAGTGATGACCTCTGGAGGAATACTAATAACTTGCATATCCACTTTCATTTTACCATAGATGCTCTCAAGACACAATCAGACTTCAAACTATGGAACCTCAGAGAACATTGGATTTTATTGTCAGCCTAGTGTATGTCCACGATGCTACAACAAATTCATCATAAATTATTGTTAATTACCTTATGCTTTCAGTTCACGTAGAAAGACTAGCTGTGTCCGGTTGGATGTTCTTATTGTTCTCAAGGCACATCATAGTGAGGATTGAACAGATGCTCTTCATATGCTTATGGTAATCCACCACCTATGAAATATCAATGGAATCCCTGTGACCGATAACTCAAATCATAATGACTGTAGGTGTTTGGTAAGCCAAAAGGTCTGTCAGAGAGAACACCTAAAGGGCATTTGAAACCTCTGTGGAAGCACAATAGCGTGGTTGTTAAAGACAGAAAAGATTAGCAAAAAAGTACATGAAGTTTTGAAAGGGCCAACTAGCGAAGTGATTCCAGTATCCCTACAGCTTGCAGAAGCTATGTGAACATCCTGAGTAGGAGACCTTTGACTTATTACAAACTTAAGTCAGACCTCTATTTTTTTACTTTTTCTCCGTTGGCTGACTTCAAAATCTGCACTGTAAGCCCCCCCCCCCCATGTTCCTGATGCCTCCTGCTCCAGTTTCCCAGCAGTCTATGGTTGGCAGAAACTACCTCAAACTCTATGGTTTTGTCATGCTATCCATGCCAAGCTATCCATCTGCTGTGAAACACAACTGCTTCAGAGGTGTTCCATTTTTATACCCTCTGCGTGTGTGCATGCAGATCCATGCAAATACTCAAATACCCCAAAATCTGTCCTGTTTGTACTGTAAGGCAATATTAAAGTGCAGGTAATATAGCCAGCAGAAGAAGAAAAAGCATACAGTGCCTTAAGAAAGAATTCACACTCCTTGACTTTTTCCACATTTTGTTGTGTTACAGCCGGAATTTGAATGGAATACAATTTAGATTTGTGTGTCACTAGATTACACACAATACCCCATAATGTCAAAGCGTAATTATGCTTTTTAATTTGTTTTCAAATGAATTAAAAATGAAAAGCTGAATGGTCTGTAGTCAATAAGTATTCAACCCCTTTGTTATGACAAGCTTAAATAAGTTAAGGAGTAAAAATGTGCATAGCAAGTCACATGATAAGTTGCATGGACTCATTCTGTGTGCATTAATAATGGTTAACATGATTTATGAACGACTACCTCAAATAAAAATACATTGAATAGCTCTTTGAGCATGGTGAAGTTACTAATTACACTTTGGATGGTGTATCAATGCACTCAGTCACTACAAAGATACAGGTGTCCTTCCTAACCCAGTTGCGGGAGAGGAACGAACCCTCTCAGGGATTTCACCATGATGTGAATGGTGACTTTAAAACAGTTACAGAGTTTAATGGCTATGATATGAGAAAACTGAGGATGGATCAACAACATTGTAGTTACTCCACAATACTATCCCAATTGACAGAGTAACAAGAAGGAAGCCATTACAGAAAAAATATATTCCAAAACGTACATCCTGTTTGCAACAAGGCACGGAAGTGGAACTGCAAAACATGTGGGAAAACAAATCCCTTTTTGTCCTGAATACAAAGTGTTATTTTTGGTCCAAATCCAAAACAACACATTACTGAGTACCACTCTCCATATTTTCAAGCATAGTGGTGACCGCATTATGTTATGGTTATGCTTGTAATTGTTAAGGACTGGGGAGTTTTTCAGGATAAAAAAGAAACGGAATGGAACTAAGTACAGGCAGAATCCTAGAGGAAAACCTGGTTCAGGCTGCTTTCCACCAGACACTGGGAGATTAATTCACCTTTTCTCAGTACACTAACCTAAAACACAAGGCTAAATCTACTCTGGAGTTGTTTACCAAGGAGACAGTGAATGTTCCAGATTGACCGAGTTACAGTTTTGAGTTAAATCTACTTGTGCCAAGACTTGAAAATGGTTGTCTAGCAATGATCAACAACAAATTTGACAGTGTTTGAAGAATTTTGAAAAGAATAATGGGCAAATATTTCCAATCCAGGTGTGCAAAGCTCTTAGAAGCTTAGCCAAAAAGACTCATTTTTTTATTTAATCCATTTTGAATTCAGGCTTTAACACAACAAAATGTGGAATAATTTAAGGGGTATGAATACTTTCGGAAGGCACTGTACATGTTTTTATATCATAAAGAAATGTTGATCTATCATCACTTTTGCAGTTTAACCCCACCATGAATTCCATGTTCAGAGTGTGGTGGTATTTATGGACCTATAACAGATTATGTCTGTAGAACTGCCATCTACGCCATGAAAATAGGCTGATCAGGCTGTCCTGATTTTAGGGGACAGTCCCAGTTGTAAATAGTCTGTCCCTTGTGATATTCTGTTTCTGGGAACGTCCTAGTTTTGCAAGCCAAATGTCAGTCAAAAAGCACTTCAGTATATACAACAGATCATCTTTGCTTATATATGTGTGAAAATATACCTCAGCCTAATGCGTTTGGAATTAATGGAAAAACACAATAAACATGGTTTGATTTATTTTTTTTACCATTAGAGTTCACATATTAAACCTAAACCTCACCAAGTGTCTGGTCAATTTATCTCAGGAGATTACCTCAGAAGACAATTAAAAGAACTGAGACAAGTATTCTCAGAATGAATAAGGCATACGGCACTGACCAAAGACATCGAAGTGGTTACAAGACAGAGATGGATCATTCCTGGGTTCCTTGGACTCCTCAAGGTGACATCATAACATTCTCCACATTCAGAAGATGACTGCCTGGAAAGTACAGTTTCCTTTTTAAGAACATAGCAGAATGTACTCTCCATTTTGTTGAGTCTGGGGCACTTTTTTATGACAATGAGGAATGTAAATATTGAAACTTGTCATGCTATGTAGTGGGATCTGGCAAGGCATCCTGAGTTGTGTACAGCAAGCCAAGGCCAGCTAATGGCCGTTTACATTTTTCAGGACTGAGGAATATATTTCTGAATGAGTCTTATGTAAATACCCTCAGATCAACTGGGTCAAGGGAAGTATGTTATGCCAGCATTGGAGTGTGTCATCCACACTGAGAGCTAACACAGAGGAGAGGGATTTTCATTAAATCTTTATTTTTATTTTTAATGCAAGCCTGAGCACATAAATATTTTCCTTTTTTTACATTCTCCTGCCAACAATATTTCCATGCACCAGGCCTTTGGAATGATGTCTCGGTTTGTATTGCTAATGGCAACTTAATTACAGGAACAGAACCTTTAGGCTCCATGTTTTCACACACAAGTAAGGAGAGAGGTTGGAAAATTAAACGAGACCGAGTTCATATGTTTTCTCTAAATTAAGATGCTTTTTTAAACCAAAGTTATGTTTGTGTTGTGTGCAGTTGTGCACCGACTTGATTTAAAGGTAATTGAATGAATGTACATTGAATTTAGCATATTGATCTTAAGAGACAATACGTGATGTGGCAAGTAGTCTTGCAGTAAAAAAAAATTAGTTTGTAGGTTTTTTGAATGTTCTTCAGGACAAAAACATAATAAAAGGCATTTAGCAGAAGTAAATTCATCCACAAACAAATATAATTTTATATATATCTTATACACTGAGTATACAAAACATTAAGAACATCTGCTCTTTCCATAACACAGACTGACCAGGTGAATCCAGGTGAAAGCTATGATCCCTTATTGATGTCACTTAAATCCACCTCAATCAGTGTAAATGAAGGGGAGGAGACAGGTTAAATAAGGATCTTTAAGCCTTGAGAGAGACATTGATTGTGTATATGCGCCATTCAGATGGTGAATGGTCAAGACAAAAAATGTAAGTGCCTTTGAACGAGGTCTGGTAGTAGGTGCCAGATGCACCGGCTTGTGTCAAGAACTGCAATGCTGCTGGCTTTGTAACGCTCAACAGTTTTCCGTGCCTATCAAGAATGGTCCACCACCCAAAGGACATCCAGCCAACTTGACACAACTGTGGAATGCATTGGAGTCAACATGGGCCAGCATCCCTGTGGAATGCTTTCGACACCTTGTATAGTCCATGCCCTGATGAATTGAGGCTGTTCTGAGGGCAAAAGGGGGTGGGGTCAACTCCGTATTAGGAAGGTGTTCCTAATGTTTGGTATACTAAGTGTATGACCATGTTTTCATGATGATATAATCTTGAATCCCATTCAAAAGACCAGGGACATGAACACGGAAGTATGATGTAGGAACCACCAGGTTAGGGTCAATTACAGTCAATTCAGGAAGTACACTGAAGTACACTTCTCTTCAATGAAGAAATTTGGATCTGGAATTGGAATTTGGTTTACTTTCTGAATTGACTGGAATGGAAATGGAATTGACCCCAACCCTGATAGGAATGTGTCACTTGCATGACATATTGGATAATAGGATGAGAGTTAAATTAGGGATATTAACCCCTACAACCACTAGCTACCAAATAAAGAATAAACCACTATGATGTGCAGTACAGTTCTATGAAGAAGAAGAAACATCAGTCTGGCATGGTATCATGTAGTAAAAAGCATTACAAGATAGTTATATCAATTTTCATGATATTGACAATACAGGCCATACAATCCCCAATAGCTATTCCAGTATTTAGTCTGGTCCTTGTTGTCATCCACAGAAACTATCTTCTGTAGTAGTTACAGGAGGCAGGAAAGTAAAGGGCCATTTAATGGGTTGCACAAGGAGGGAAATTACAATAATTTGTGCTAACTGAGCATCTCTTCCCAATCACAAAGATGAATGTGAGAAGCAGGGCATGCAGCTATTATTAAGAATATGTGCTTAAACCACAGACACAGCAATGGAAACTCACAAGTTTCTCATTCCCTGCAGGCCCTGAGGACTAGTACTGGTGGCTGGGTCTTAATAGATCAGGTGTTAATGTATACGTACATTTGGAGTCTCAGCCCAGGAAATGAATATGTCTGGGGGTGAGCTGCAGAGTGTCATCCATTGGATCTTAGAGTTCCAGTGATATAGAGGAGAGAGAGAGGGGTAGAGAGAGAGAAAGGAGGCAGTAGGGAATGGATAAATGTGAGCTGTATTTTTAGCCTTTCATTCATAAAATACGATGTGTATTTTGAGCTTTTCATTCAGAAAAGAAATAGAGAAATGCAGCAGCTCACCCTGCCTCTGGGACCTGGGAAGGCGTCATCCTGGAACTAACAAGACTTACATTGAATGCAGAGCAGCTCTACACTTTTTATTCCTTTTTTTTACATGACTTTGTAAATGAATGCATTGTTACAGCAGCTTATTAGCAATATGATAATGAGTGTTGAAATGATGTAACAGGTTTTGTATGTGTATATTTAGTTGAACAAGTGTAGAACTAATAAGTTAGCTAAAGCTAACAATTCATTACATGTGCCTGAGCTTGTTCTTTAACTTTATTTTCATCTCTAGCAGTATTTACTAAGCATGTTGTGAAAGCCATGCGTCAAAATTGTCTGAAGTGAGACACAACAATGTCTCTAATCCAGAAATAGAATACATAATTCACTCCAAATAGTCTACCTGCAGCTGCCACAAATGGTGTGATAGAAATGTTTTGTTCATGGTTAAGAAATCCAGTGATACTGTTTAGAATCTCTCTATGTAATGGGGTTCGTTTCCTTGTTCCTTGTCAATCATTGGTGAAATTAGCATTATTATTAAATTAGCATTATGACAATATCTTTAATTAAATCATTCAAAAACCTTTAGTAATGCAATTGCAGACAGAAGTTGACAACAGGAACATAACGTATATTTCCGAGTAAGTTCTGCATCAAAGAAAAGGTCCCAAGTTATTTTATTAATGATGTCACTGCCTACATCATTATCTTCTACTTATGAGACCAAGACCATGCCTACACAACACTAAAACTCTTGTTTATATAGCTATCTAAAACCTTAGCAGTAAATGTCCAAGTTGATTTATAGTGGAATGTCTGACTAATCTCTTCTCTTTCACTCCCCTGCAGAGTTCTGTCTTCAGTCACACATTTCTCAGACAGTTTCTTCATAAGAGGCAAAGAGCCTAGAAATGTACTGTGGAAAAATAAACCTCAATGTATATATATTGTTAATCTGTACTCTAGGACCCTATACATGTAAGGTCTTATAACCCCTCCCCTTCTATTAATACAACATAAGCATAATCAATTATTATAATATATCAAACATTTGGTACAGCCCCTATCATGACCCCTAGGTGAACCCTTATATATACAGTAGCTGCTATTCAGTATATACAGTATTCTATTCAGTAGCTGCTATTCTTAGACGGCAACAGCCGAGGTAATCTAATGTTGCATGTTAGAACTCGCCTTGAATTATATATTATTTCCTGATTACTGTATGTTTACACATTGTTGTTCCTCAATATGAGTTTGTTTCAGTCCCTTTTTGAATCACCGTGGCAGATGTAGACTTCACCCTGAGTGCATCACAAGGCTACGTTTTTGGTATAATAAGTATGAGATTTAAATTCACTTCACAGACCACTTTTCCTCATGCTGTAGCAGAGCATTTTATACATGAAGATGACTCATCCTCTGATTCATGGACACAGGGGATCTGCGTGGTCCAAAGGTATCTTCTAACTAGATTAATAATTTTTCCCTCATTAAGAAAGTGTTGCCAAAAAATTCTAATTTCAGAGTATAATTACCATAAAGAAACAGTATTCAATTACCATTTAAAGCTAGCATTGAATAGACATTTCATAGGGATTTAAAATAAAACTCTTAATCAACAATTTTTTTGTTAGCTATTTAAAAAAAAATGTTGTAAGATTCATGACAAATGAACTAGCGCGAACCCTAACCCTAGCTTCATGTCCACATCCCAATTAAACCCTAACTGTAGCCTCAACAACAACCCTATCTTCAACCCTAGGGGGGTGGTAGCCATTAGATGTTCAGGAGTCTTAAGGCTTGGGGGTAGAAGCTATTTAGAAGCATCTTGGACCTAGACTTGGCGCTCCGGTACCGCTTGCCATGCGGTAGCAGAGAGAACAGTCTATGACAAGAGTGGCTGGAGTCTTTGACAATTTTTAGGGCTTTCCTCTGACACCGCCTGGTATAGAGGTCCAGGAAGCTTAGCCCCAGTGATATACTGGGCCGTACGCATTAGCCTCTGTAGTGCCTTGCGGTCGGAGGCCCAGCAGTTGCCAACACGTCAGGATGCTCTCGTCGGTGCAGCTGTATAACTTTTTGAGGATCTGGGGACACATGCTAAATCTTTTCAGTCTCCTGAGGGGGAAAAGGCATTGTCGTGCCCTCTTCACGATGTTCTTGGTGTGTTTGGACCATCATAGTTTGTTGTTGATATGGACACCAAGGAACTTGAAGCTCTCGACCTGCTCCACTACAGCTCTGTCGATGTGAATGGGGGCGTGTTCAGCCCTCCTTTTCCTGTAGTCTACGATCATCTCCATTGTCTCACATTGAGGGAGAGGTTGTTGTCCTGGCACCACACTGCCATGTCTCTGACCTCCTCCCTATAGGCTGTCTCATCGTTGTGTCGTCAGCAAACTTAATGATGGTCTTGGAGTCGTGCTTGGCCACATAGTCTTGGGTGAACAGCCAGTACAGGAGGGAATTAAGCATGCACCCCTGAGGGGCCCCCGTGTTGAGGATCAGTGTGACATATGTGTTGTTGCCTGCCCTTACCACCTGGGGGTGGCCTGTCAGAAAGTCAAGGATCCAGTGTAGAGGGAGGTGTTTAGTCCCAGGGTCCTTCTCTTAGTGATGAGCTTTGTTGGCACTATGGAGTTGAACGCTGAGCTGTAGTCAATGAACAGCATTCTCACATAGGTGTTCCTTTTGTCCAGGTGGGGAAATGCCAGTGTGGAGTGGGATTGAGATTGCGTCTTCTGTGGACCTGTTGGGACGGTATGCGAATTGAAGTGCTTGCCATAATATGGACTTGGTCTATTACCAAATAGGGCTATCTTCTGTGTACCACCGCTACCTTGTCAAATCACAAGTGATTGGCTTAAACACAATAGTTGAAATAGTTATATTTAGTTTGTTTTTCGTCCTGTCCTTCCTCTACCCTCAACCTCTCCCATCTATTTCTGATGTCCATCCAGTTTGCCATATATTTTTTAACTGTGCTGTTTCACAAAAGTTCTGAACCTATGTACATTTTACAGGCACAGTATATTTTCCGTTTGTTATCTTTGTTGTTATTAGTCCCACCCTTCAGCTCTACTCAACCCCTCCCATCTATCTCTTAACACCATCCGTATTGGATTTATATTTGACATATTTTTCAACTGTGCTGTGACGCTTCACGAAAGTTCTGAACCTTTCTATTCTCATAATTTCTAATATTTTGCAATCTATGTTATGCAGGTGAATGAGGACCCAAAAGCGACTTGGCGAAAACAGAGTCTTTAATCCAGTAAAGTAAAATACAATCAAAAAACACAACTTCCACTCGTAATGACGAGAACCGACTGGAGACTCGATCTTGAACAGCAGGTTGCCTCGGGAAGGCACTTGAACCTAGCAGACTCAGACACCTGCTCACCACGCAGCATCTGAGGGAAACACGACACGACAGGGCGATACACAAACACAGCACGGTGAACAATAGATAAGGATCCGACAGGGCAGGAACGGAAAACAAGGAGAGAAATAGGGACTCTAATCAGGGAAAAGGATCGGGAACAGGTGTGGGAAGACTAAATGATGATTAGGGGAATAGGAACAGCTGGGAGCAGGAACGGAACGATAGAGAGAAGAGAGAGAGGGAGGGGGAGAGAGAGGGATAGAAAAAGGGAACGAACCTAATAAGACCAGCAGGGGGAAACGAACAGAAGGGAAAGCATAATGACAAGACAATATATGACAAAACATGACAATCTATATGCCACAGCTGTCAATTTTTTGGAACTTAAATGAAACTGGTTGATGGTGTTGATGTGAGCCATGACCAGCCTTTCAAAGCACTTCATGGCTGCAGACATGAGTGCTATGGGGCGGTAGTTATTTTGACAAGTTACCTTCTTAGGCACAGGGACTATGGTGGTCTGCTTGAAACATGTAGGTATTATAGACTCGGTCAGGGAGAAGTTGAAAATGTCAGTAAAGACACTTGCCAGTTGGTCAGCGCATGGTCAGCGCATGGTCGCAGTACACATCCTGGTAATCCGTCTGGCCCTGCGGCCTTGTGAATGTTGACCTGTTTAAAGGTCTTACTCACATCAGCTGTGGAGAGCGTGATCACACAGTCGTCCGGAACAGCTGGTGCTCTCATGCATGCTTCAGTGTTTGCTGCCTCGAAGCGAGCATAAAAGGCATTTAGCCCGTCTGGTAGGCTCACGTCACTGAGCAGCTCGTGGCTAGGTTTCCCTTTGTAGTCCGTAATAGTTTGCGAGCCATACCACATACGACGACCGTCAGAGCCAGTGTAGTAGGATTCAATCTTAGTCCTGTATTGATGCTTTGACTGTTTGATTGTTCATCTGAAGGCACAGCGGGATTTCTTATGAGCTTATGATTAGTGTCCCGCTCCTTGAAAGCGGCAGCTGTAGCCTTTAGCTCGGGTTCTGGTTGGGATATGTACGTACGGACACTATGGGGGGGACATCGTCAATACACTTATTGATAAAGCCGGTGAATGTGGTGGTATACTCCTCAATGCCATTGGATAAATCCCGGAACCTATTCCAGTCTGTGCTAGCAAAACAGCCCTGTAGCGTAGCATCCGCGTCATCAGACCACTTCCGCATTGAGTGAGTCACTGGTACTTCCTGCTTTAGTTTTTGCTTGGAAGCAGGAATCAGCAGGATAGAATTCTGGTCAGATTTTCCAAATGGAGGGCAAGGGAGAGTTTGGTACGTGTCTCTGTGTGTGGAGTAAAGATGGTTTGGAGTTTTTTCCCTCTGGTTGCACGTGACATGCTGGTAGAAATGAGGGAAAACAGATTGAAGATTGCCTGCACAGGTGTGCTAACCTTTCAGCGTCATATCCAAGAAGATTCAAAGCTGTAATCACTGCCAAAGGTGCTTCAACAAAGTACTGAGTAAAGGGTCTGAATAGTAATACAAATTTGAAAAACCTGTTTTTGCTTTGTCATTATGAGGTACTGAGTGTAAATTGATGAGGAAAAAAAACGAATGTAATCAATTTTAGCATAAGGCAGTAATGTAACAAAATGTGGAAAAGTCAAGGGGTCTGAGTTGTTTCCTAATGCACTGGATGTGGTATATTTTTATCTAAAATAGATAACCTTTTTAATGTTTTACTATTTTATTTTTATGAAATTCACTGAGGAGGATGGTCCTCCCTTCTTCCTCTGAGGAGCCTTCATTGGTGAGGGTCACTCAATGTTTTGATTTCTTCTGCAAAACAACTTCATTGATCCAAACATGATGGAGATTCATCCAAGGATAAGGATGTACATAAGGATGGCATCCATTATTTCCTATGGTATTCTCATTTACATTTATTCAGGGACATTTTAATGTATTCAGAAATTCCATACATGCATGTTCACAAACAGTGAGTGAGGTGATATGCTTCCACTGCACATACCAAAACTCACCCTAAAATCATGACCTCAGGAAACATGATTCGGGTTTTGGTTCACACCTTGTGTTTGTTTGTGTATGTAGCTACTTACCCCAGTGTAACTGTGGGAGAGAGCTGTCTGTTGTGAGGCTGCACATGAAACAAGGTGCTTGGAGCCTCAATATGGGAGGAAGTAATAACTCTTAATGTTGGGCACTTGGGAGCTGCACGGGGCCTCATTATCTCCCTAAACCCTTTAGGCTTTCGGATGTTCTCACCTTCCTCCCACCGCTGACCTATGACTCAGCAGCCTCTCTATCTTCACGCAAAACCTTTATTAGATTACCTTAAATCACAACGCCTCATATTAGAGGCAAAGACACTTTCTTTATCTGTGTCTCTCTCTCACTCTTCTGATGAAAACTGTGCGTGCCCGGCAGTGTCTGTCTACGTGTACAGAGAAGTTTGCATTCATTACCCCACCACTCAATGTGAACCACTGCAGGGTGAATCAAACACATTCACATCAGTACTGTGCTTGAATTTGTGCCGCGTAGAACGTGATTGCAGGCAATAACATGGAGGACAGCGAATAGAATCACCTGATAAGCAGTGAGAGCTAATGGCTACATATTTTACATGGGCAGCAACATCAAGAACTGTCATCTCTCTACCTGGGCAGAGCCCTCCATAGAGCAAATTAAATAACGGTTGAATCTTCCCATCTACTCCACCCTGAATTCCAGCTCCTTCCCTCTGGCCACAGGCACAGACTACCTAAGGTTAAAAAAATAGGGACAAGTATTCAAAATGCATTTCTGCAACTTAACAATATGTTGGACTAATTGCACTATGAAACTGCACTTACCCTGCCTATTTGCTTGTAAATATCCTTTGCTATTTTTTGTTTGTTTTTGTATGTGATATGTGTCATGACTGCAGCAAGATGAATTGCCTCTCTGAGGACATTAAAGTTTTCTGAATCTGAATGGGTGTTAATGTCAGAAACAGTACTGGACACACTCTGACACTGACAGAAGGCAGGCTACATAGGACAACCCCTTTTCAAAGATTAAAAAGTGTTATACCTGGGATGCACAACTCAGGACTACCTAATTAGTTACTGATATAGCTAGGTAAAATAGACATGTAGACTAATGATTGACCAAGGCAACAAAAAATTGCCTGATGGGTAAAGCCTTTGGTTCAGGACTGATCTCTGTGTTATTCAAATGAAATGTATTACATTAAGGAAATCATCCATTGCAAGAGAGGTTATGACGATATCTGAAAATAATCTTCTTGATATCAGTGACTGTCAGTAGCAAGTGACCCA
The DNA here is from genome assembly GCF_021184085.1 of Oncorhynchus gorbuscha. NCBI lineage: Eukaryota > Metazoa > Chordata > Actinopteri > Salmoniformes > Salmonidae > Oncorhynchus > Oncorhynchus gorbuscha. Next base: position 11,407,970 of record NC_060176.1, read on the forward strand.
CGAATCAGCCAAGATAGAATTTGCTGGGACTATATCATACTGGTAGTCATGCGAAGGGCTGAATTTACACAATGAGTCATTTCCCCATGATCCTCTCTGATTTATGTGATAATGACTGAGTGGGGCTTAATTACTTTTTAAATATTTTATAGTACGCAACAAGGGACGTGACAAAAAGAGTAATATGATCCAAAAGTCTGTTTCTAAATATGTGTAACAATTTCCTGGAGAGATGAGACTTTAAAGAGGGAAGTACTCCAAAATAATTATATTTAACTGTAATTTATTTAATAAAGTATACTATTGACCTATTGCCTGAAAGTTAACCAAGTACTCAACTACTACCAACGCTGATTTGGGCTGCTGATATGAACCTGTATACACTTTATAAAAATACAAAAAATCTAAATCTAAAAATCTAAACAATTTGAAGACATCAGAGACAGAAGAATAGAAAAAGATGGCGCCGGAGGAGATGGCCGCCGTTTTACGGTCTCGTAACCAATTGTGCTATTATATGTTTTTTTTCCCACGATATTTGTAAATGATTTTGTACATAATGTTTCTGCAATCGTATCTTACAACAGAAAAGAGCTTCTGGATATCAAGACAGCGATCACTCACCTCGGATTAGACAAAGATTTTTTCAACAACAAGCAGGACTCACACAATATTCTCCAAATACCCCACAGGGCAGACATTCCAATTATTCGCAAAAGGAAGCGACGCAGAGGACGAAGAGCCGGATGCCTTGTCCGGACCTGCAGAAGGTGAGTAGGAAAGCTGCCGTTACCGCCAACGTGCAATCATTGGACAATAAACTAGACAGGGTACAATCACGAATATCCTACCAACGGGACATCAAAAACTGTAATATCCTATGTCTCACAGAATCGTGGCTGAATGACGACATGGATATTCAGCTAGCGGGATATACACTGCACCGGCAAGATATAACAGCACACTGGTGGGGGGGGTCTGTGCATATTTGTAAACAACAGCTGGTTCACAAAATCTAAGGAAGTCTCTAGATTTTGCTCCCCTGAAGTAGAGTATATTGTGACAAATTGCAGGCCACACTACTTGCCTAGAGAGTTCTCAGCTATACTTTTTGTGGCTGTTTATTTACCACCACAAACAGATGCTGGCACTAAGACCGCAATCTGTCAGCTGTATAAGGAAATAAGCAAACAGGAAACCACTCACCCAGAGGTGGCGCTCCTAGTGGCTGGAGACATTAATGCAGGGAAACTTAAATCAGTTCTACCAAATCTCTATCAACATGTTAAATGTGCAACCAGAGGGAAAGAAATTCTAGATCACCTGTACTCCACACACAGAGACGCGTACAAAGACCACAACTCTATCCTCCTGATTCCTGCTTACAAGCAAAAATTAAAGCATGAAGCACCAGTGACTCGGTCAAAAAAAGTGGTCAGATGAAGCAGATGCTAAACTATAGGACTGTTTTGCTATCACAGACTGGAACATGTTCCGGGATTCTTCCCGATGACGTTGAGGAATACACCATACATCAGTCACTGGCTTTATCAACATGTGCATTGAGGACGTCTTCCCCACAGTGACTGTACGTACATACCCCAACCAGAAGTCATGGATTACAGGCAACATTCGCACTAAAGGGTAGAGCTGAACCCGGAAGCTTACAAGAAATCTTGCTATGCCCTGTGATGAACCATCAAACAGGCAAAGCGACAATACAGGGCTAAGATTGAATCATACCACACTGGCTCCGACGCTCGTCGGATGTGGCAGGGCTTGCAAACTATTACATACTACAGAGGGAAGCACAGCCGCGAGCTGCCCAGTGACACGAGCCTACCAGATGAGCAAAATCACTTCTATGCTCGCTTCGAGGAAAGCAACACTGAGGCATGCATGAGAGCATCAGCTGTTCCGGACGACTGTGTGAGCATACTCTCCATAGCCAACGTGAGTAAGAACTTTAAACAGGTCAACATACACAAGGTTGCGGGGCCAGTGGATTACCAGGACGTGTGCTCCGGGCATGTGCTGACCAACTGGCAGGTGTCTTCACTGACATTTTCAACATGTCCCTGATTGAGTCTGTAATACCAACATGTTTCAAGCAGACCACCATAGTCCCTGTGCCCAAGAACACAAAGGCAACCTGCCTAAATGACTACAGACCCGTAGCACTCACGTCCGTAGCCATGAAGTGCTTTGAAAGGCTGGTAATGGCTCACATCAACACCATTATCCCAGAAACTCTATACCCACTCCAGTTTGCATACCGCCCAACAAAGATCCACAGATGATGCAACCTCTATTGCACTCCACACTGCCCTTTCCCACCTGGACAAAAGGAACACCTATGTGAGAATGCTATTCATTGACTACAACTCAGCGTTCAACACCATAGTACCCTCAAAGCTCATCGCTAAGCTAAGGAACCTGGAACTAAACACCTCCCTCTGCAACTGGATCCTGGACTTCCTGACTTCCTGCCCCCAGGTGGTGAGGGTAGGTAGCAACACATCTGCCACGCTGATCCTCAACACTGGAGCTCCCCATGGGTGTGTGCTCAGCCCCCTCCTGTACTCCCTGTTCACCCACGACTGCATGGCCAGGCACGACTCCAACACCATCATTCAATTTGCAGACGACACAACAGTGGCCTGATCACCGACAATGATGAGACAGCTTATAGGGAGGAGGTCAGAGACCTGGCCGGGTGGTGCCAGAATAACAACCTATCCCTCAACGTAACCAAGACTAAGGAGATGATTGTGGACTACAGGAAAAGGAGCACAGAGCACGTCCCCATTCTCATCAACGGGGCTGTAGTGGAGCAGATTGAGAGCTTCAAATTCGTTGGTGTCCACATCAACAACAAACTAACATGGTCCAAACACACAAAGACAGTCGCGAAGAGGGCTCGACAATGCCTATTCTCCCTCAGGAAACTAAAAATAATTGGTATGGGTTCTGAGATCCTCAAAAGGTTCAACAGCTGCAACATTGAGAGCATCCCGACCCGTTGCATCACTGCCTGGTACGGCAATTGCTCGGCCTCAGACCGCAAGACACTACAGAGGGTAGTGCGTACGGCCCAGTACATCACTGGGCAAAGCAGCTTGCCATTCAGGACCTCTACACCAGGCGGTGTCAGAGGAAGGCCCTAAAAATTGTCAAAGACCCCAACCACCCCACTCATAGACTGTTCTCTCTACTACCACATGTCAAGCGGTACCGGAGTGCCAAGTCTAGGACAAAAAGGCTTCTCAACAGTTTTTACTCCCAAGCCATAAGACTCCTGAACAGGTAACCAAATGGTTACCCGGACTATTTGCATTGTGTCCCCCCCAACCCCTCTTTTACGCTGCTGCTACTCTCTGTTTATCTTATATGCATAGTCACTTTAACTATACATTCATGTACATACTACTTCAATTAGGCCGACCAACCAGTGCTCCCGCACATTGGCTAACTGGGCTATCTGCATTGTGTCCCACCACCCGCCAACACCTCTTTTTTACGCCAATGCTACTCTCTGCTCATCATATATGCATAGTCACTTTAACCATACCTACATGTACATACTACCTCAATAAGCCTGACTAACCGGTGTCTGTATATAACCTTGCTACTCCTATATTCAAATGTCTTTTTACTGTTGTTTTATTTCTTTACTTACCTACACACACACACACACACACACACACACACACACACACACACACACACACACACACACACACACACACACACACACACACACACACACACACACACACACACACACACACACACACACACAAACATACCGTTTTTTTTTCGCAATATTGGTTAGAGCCTGGTTGGACAGCCCAATTGAGCACAAGCATTTCGTCTGCTAACCATGTGTATGTGACAAATACAATTTGATTTGATTTGAGCCTGTAAGTAAGCATTTCACTGTTGTATTCGGCGCATGTGACAAGTAAACTTTGATTTGATTTGATTTGATATGTCTGTTGCAGTGGGAAGATAGATCAGTATTGTCATTAAATACCATGTTTTAGGACAAACTGCCTGACAACAAGTCTGGTTTCTTTCCTCCCTTCTTACAACAAAATACTAATGCTATTTATAGTGATTTAATAGACTTTTGATGGAACCTCTGATATTTTTAGAAAGGCGATAAATTATGCGCCACGAATGTGTCTGGCTTAATTACCACTTTCATCTAACACTTGCCTTGGATGTTTCAACATGTGACTTTCAACTCCATTTCATTCATTAAACCAACACAGGAATAGGAGAGTAACAAAGCTCTGAAATAGAGCAGTGGTTGTTACTCGTGGGTCAATTGACCAGGGGTTGTAGCTGAACGAGTCTCTGTACTGAGAAGATAACTACATGTATCCATGGGAAACCTTGACATTCACCCTCTCTCCACGACATGATTCCACATCAACCTTATGGAGCTTGTAAAGATAAAACATGATAAAAGGGAAATTGACCCTTTTATGTAGACACCATACCAGTGTCTACATGTGTCAAAACGCCATGTTTCTATGATCTGCGTTGAAAAAGATAAGAAAGGTCCTTAAAAATGCTTCTCTGTGACATCACAGGGTAGGATTAAAAGAATGAAAAACAGTGATTTTCAACACATGCAACAAGTTTCTATCTTGCTGCGAACATTATAGTGTTTGAAAACCACTTTATCATTGGGTAGATCTTTTTAATTGTAAATATTTGTTCTACAAAACATAAAAATGCACAGTTTTCACATATGTTGACACTGGAATTGTGCAGGAGATCATGAAAATGATGTTGAAAGGGGGTGGAATTGCCCGAACATCGATCACAACGAGTGGGAGGCTGTTGCCAGCACTACAAGGATGACAATAGTTAACAAAATGCTCCCCCTTCCTTTAATACCAAGTCAAATCCACAGAACATCATGCATGTATATTGGCTCATGTAGAGGATCAAAGCCATTTTGAATGTGTAACCCTAAAATCTCTCCCCCTGTTGTATTGTGAAATAACCCACATTTTGTATTTACTTGTATTTATTTATTTAACCTTTATTTAACTAGACAAGACAGAACAAATTCTACCAAAAGGCAAAAGGCCTCTTGCAGGGATGGAATTAAAAATGTATTAAAATATTGGACAAAACACACATCACGACAAGAGAGACACCATAACACTACATAAAGAGAGACCTAAGACAACAACGTATCATGGCAGCAACACATGACAACACAGCATGGTAACAACACAACATGACAACAACATGGTAGCAACACAACATGGCAGCAGCACAACATGTTAGCAGCACAAAACAAGGTACAAACATTATTGGGTACAGACAACAGCACAAAGGTCAAGAAGGTAGAGACAACAATACATCATACAAAGCAGCCACAACTGTCAGTAAGAGCGTCCATGATTGAGTTTTGAATGATGAGATGGAGATAAAACGGGCCAGTTTGAGTGTTTTTTGCAGCTCGTTCCAGTCACTAGCTGCAGCGAACTGAAAAGAGGAGCGACCCACGGATGTGTGTGCTTTATGGACCTTTAACAGAATGCGACTGGCAGAACGGGTGTTGTATGTGGAGGATCAGGGCTGCAGTAGGTATCTCAGATAGGGGGGAGTGAGGCCTAAGAGGGTTTTCTAAATAAGCATCAACCAGTGGGTCTTGAGACAGGTATACAGAGATGACCACTTTACAGAGAAGTATAGAGTGCAGTGATGTGTCCTATAAGGGGCATTGGTGTCAAATCTGATAGCTTAATGGTAAAGAACATATAGCTGCTCGAGAGCATGCTTACCTGCCAATCTATAAATTATGTCTTTAATCTAGCATGGGTAGGATGGTCATCTGAATCAGGGTTAGTTGGGCAGCTGGGGTGAAAGAGGAGTGATTACGATAGAGGAAATCAAGTGGAGATTTAACCTTAGCTTGCAGCATTGATATGTGCTGAGAGAAGGACAGTGTACCGTCTAGCCATACTCCCATGTACTTGTAAGAGCTGACTATCTCTAGCTCTAAACCCTCAGAGGTAGTAACCACACCGGTGGGGAGAGGGGCATTCTTCTTACCAAACCACATGACCTTTGTTTTGGAGGTGTTCAGAACAAGGTTAAGAGCAGAGAAATATTGTTGGACACTAAGAAATCTTTGTTGTAGAACATTTAACACAAAATCCAGGGAGGGGTCAGCTGAGTATAAGACTGTATCATCTGCATATGAATGGATGAACAAGCTTCCTACTGTCTGAGCTATATTGTTGATGTAAATTGAGAAGTGTGTGGGACCTAGGATCAGGCAGTGGCTGAGACAGCAGATTTTCTGACTTTATACACTGCACTCTTTGAGAGAGGTAGTGAGCAAACCAGGCCACAGACCCCTCAGAGACACCAATACTCCCTAACCGACCCACAAGAATGGAATGGCCTACTGTACCATGTTCTTTTGGAGGGATTGGAAATGCAAATTGAACTACTTGGACAAGTTCTGGCCTGGTTTAGATCTTATCTATCGGAAATATATCAGTTTTCTCTGTGGATGGTTTGTCCTCTGACAAATCAACTGTAAATGTTGGTGTTCCTCAAGGTTCCGTTTGAGGATCACTGATCACTGTTTTCACTATATATTTTACCTCTTGGTAATGTCATTCGGAAACATAATGTTAACTTTCACTGCTATACGGATGACAAACAGCTGTACATTTCGATGAAACATGGTGAAGCCCAAAATTGCCCTCCCTGGAAGCCTGTGTTTCAGACATAAGGAAGTGGATGGCTGCAAATGTTCTACTTTTAAACTCGGACAAAACAGAGATGCTTGTTCTAGGTCCCAAGAAACAAAGAGATCTTCTGTTGAATCTGACAATTAATCTTGATGGTTGTACATTCGTCTCAAGTAAAACTGTGAAGGACCTCGGCGTTACTCTGGATCCTGATCTCTCTTTTGACGAACATATCAAGAATGTTTCAAGGACAACTTTTTTCCATCTACGTAACATGGCAAAAATCAGAAACTTTCTGTCCAAAATGATGCAGAAAAATTAATCCATGCTTTTGTCACTTCTAGGTTAGACTACTGCAATGCTCTCATTTCTGGCTACCTGGATAAAGCACAAAATAAACTTCAGTTAGTGCTAAACACGGCTGCTGGAATCTTGACTAGAACCAAAATATTTGATCATATTACTCCAGTTCTAGCCTCTCTACACTGGCTTCCTGTAAAGGCAAGGGCTGATTTCAAGGTTTTACTGCCAACCTACAAAGCATTACATGGGCTTGCTCTTACCTATCTTTCCAATTTGGTCCTGCCGTACATACCAACAGACCCTAGAATTTCTAAGCAAACAGCCGGAGGCAGGGCTTTCTCCTATATAGCTCCATTTTTATGGAATGGTCTGCCTACCCATGTGAGAGACGCAGACTCGGTCTCAACATTTAAGTCTTTAGTAAAGACTCTTCTCTTCAGTAGGTCCTATGATTGAGTGTAGTCTGGCCCAGGAGTGTGAAGGTGAACGGAAAGGCACTGGGGTAACGAACCACCCTTGCTGTCTCTGCCTTGCCGGTTCCCCTCTTTCCACTAGGATTCTCTGCATCTAACCCTATTACAGGGGCTGAGTCACTGGCTTACTGGTGCTCTTCCATGCCGTCCCTTGGAGGGGTGCGTCACATGAGTGGGTTGAGTCACTGACGTGATCTTCTTGTCTGGGTTGGCGCCCCCACTTGGTTTGTGCCGTGGCGGAGATCTTTGTGGGCTATACGTTGGTGGTTGAAGATATCGCTCTAGTGCTGTGCTTTAGCAAAGTGGGTGGGGTTATATCCTGCCTGTTTGGCCCTGTCCGGGGGCATCGTCAGATGGGGACAAAATGTCTCCCAAGCCCTCCTGTCTCAGCCTCCATTATTTATGATGCAGTAGTTTATGTGTCGGGGGCTAGGGTCAGTCTGTTATATCTGGAGTATTTCTCCTGTCTTATCTGGTGTCCTGTTTGAATTTAAGTATGCTCTCTCTTTTTCTCTCATTCTTTCTTTCTTTCTCGGCGGACCTGAGCCCTAAGACCATGCCTCAGGACTACCTGGTCTGATGACTCATTGCTGTCCCCAGTCCAACTGGCCATGCTGCTGCTCCAGTTTCAACTGTTCTGCCTGCGGCTATTAAACCCTGACCTGTTCACCGGATGTGCTACCTGTCCCAGACCTGCTGTTTTCAACTCTCTAGAGACAGCAGGAATGGTAGAGATACTCTGAATGATCGGCTATGAAAAGCCAACTGACATTTATTCCTGAGGTGCTGATCTGTTGCACCCTTGACAACCACTATAATTATTATTATTTGACCCTGCTGGTCATCTATGAACATTTGAACATCTTGGCCATGTTCTGTTATAATCTCCACCCGGCACAGCCAGAAGAGGACTGGCCACCTCCCATAGCCTGGTTCCTCTCTAGGTTTCTTCCTAGTTTCTGGCCTTTCTAGGGAGTTTTTCCTAGCCACCGTGCTTCTACACCTGCATTGCTTGCTGTTTGGGGTTTTAGGCTGGGTTTCTGTACAGCACTTTGTGACATCAGCTAATGTAAGAAGGGCATTAGAAATACATTTGATTTGATACTGTATCAAAAGCTTTGACCAGGTCAATAATATTAGCAGCACAACATTGCTTATAATCAACGGCAATGGTGACATAATTTAGGACCTTTAAGGTTGCAGTGACATGTCCATAACCTGAGCGGAAACCAGATTGCATACCAGGGAGAATATTATATTATATTAATATTATATTTCCAACACTTTTGATAAACAGGGCAAAATAGAAATTGGCCTATAACAGTTAGGATCAGCTTTTTAAAATATATATATTTCACCTTTATTTAACCAGGTAGGATAGTTGAGAAAAAGTTCTCATCTGCAACTGCGACCTGGCCAAGATAAAGCAAAGCAGTTCGACACATACAACACAGAGTTACACATGGAATAAACAAAAATACAATCAATAATACAGTAGGAAAATCTATATACAGCATGTGCAAAAGGTAGGATAAGTGTCACATCCTGACCTTAGTTCCTTTTTTATGTCTCTATTTTAGTTTGGTCAGAGCGTGAGCATTCTGTTTTGTTCTGTGTGTTAGATTTCTATGTGTTTGGCCTGGTATGGCTCCCAATCAGAGGCAGCTATCAATCGTTGTCTCTTATTGAGAACCATACTTAGGCAGCCTGTTTCCCACTATGGGTTGTGGGTAGTTGTTTTCTGAATACTTACCACGCTGCACCTTGGTCCTCTTCTCCTTCTCCCGACGACAATTGTTACAATAAGAGAGGTAAAGGCAATAAATAGGCCATGGTGGCAAAGTAATTACAATATAACAATTAAACACTAGAATGGAATCATGTTGTAATGGTTTTCTTCATCTGAACGAGAGGCGGACCAAAGAGGCGTGGTTGTTTTGATTCATGCTTTAATAACTCACTTCACATGAACAAACTAACAAAAAACAAGAAATGTGGAAACTCAAAACAGTTCTATCTGGTGCAAACACAGAAACAGGAACAATCACACAGTGAAACCCAGGCTACCTAAGTATGATTCTCAATCAGAGACAACTAATGACACCTGCCTCTGATTGAGAACCATACTAGGCCGAAACATAGAAATACCCAAAACCTAGAAAAAAAATAGACTGCCCACCCAACTCACGCCCTGACCATACTAACTAAATACAAAAACACAGGAAATAAAGGTCAGAACGTGACAGGTCCCCCCCCCCCCCCAAAGGTGCGGACTCCGGCCGCAAAACCTTGACCTATAGGGAGGGTCTGGGTGGGCGTCTGTCCGCGGTGGCGGCTCTGGCGCGGGACGCGGACCCCACTTCACAATTGTCTTAGTCCGCCTTATTGTCCGCCTCCGTGGCTCTCTAACCATGGCTACCCCTCTCAATGACCCCACTGGACAGAGGGGCAGCTCGGGACAGAGGTGCAGCTGCTCGGGACAGAGGGGCAGCTGCTCGGGACAGAGGGGCGGAAGCTCTGGCGCCTCTGGGCTGAGGGGCTCTGGTGCCTCTGGGCTGAGGGGCTCTGGCGCCTCAGACTCCGGCAGCAGCGCCGGACAGGCGGGAGACTCCGGCAGCAGCGCCGGACAGGCGGGAGACTCCGGCAGCAGCGCCGGACAGGCGGGACCACCTGCAGGGAGGAGACAGAGAGACAGCCTGGTGCGTGGGGCTGCCACAGGAACCACCAGGCTGGGGAGACCTTCAGGAGGCTTGGTGTTAGGAGGAGCCTGAAGGACTGGGCTGTGGGGGAGCACTGGAGCTCTGGTGCGCAACCTTGGCACCACTTCCCCAGGCTGGACAACTACTCTAGCCCGGACCCTCCAGAGTGCAGGCACAGGTTGAACCGGGCTGTGGGTAAGCACGGGAGATCTAGTGCTTACTACACACACCTCTCCCTTAGGCTCCACACCCACATTTGCCCGGCACGAGTGGAGCGCAGGCAGAGGACGCACTGCACCCTCCCAGCGCCCCGGAGACACAGCACGCAGAGCCGGTGCAGGATAACCTGGACCAAAACTGCGTACCGGCGACCAGACCCACTGAGCAGGCACCATACGCCCTGGCTCAATGCCCACACTCGCATGGCACTTTCGGGGGGCTGCCCTATAGCGCACCGGGCTATGGGCACGCACTGGTGACACCGTGCGCTTTATCGCATAACACGGTGCCTGACCAGTAATGCGCTGCTTATAATAAGCACGAGGCGTGAGCTCAGGTCTGCTACCTGGCTTAGTACCACACCTCGTCTGCCCCCCCCCCCAAATGTTTTGGGGCTGCCTCTCGTACCTGTCGCACTGCCGTGCTGCCTCCTCACATCGCCAGCTCCTCTCTCCGGCTGCCTCTGCTCTCCTAGCTGCCTCCACCTGTTCCCATGGAAGGCGATCCTTTCCCACCAGGATCTCCTCCCAGGTGTAGCAACCCTTGCCGTCCAATACATCCTCCCATGTCCATTCCTCCTGTGATGCTGGCCGCTGTTGTTGCTGCTGTTGCTGCTGTCGTCGCTGCTGTTTACCATGCCGCTTGGTCCGAGTTGGTTGGGTGATTCTGTAATGGTTTTCTTCATCTGAACGAGAGGCGGACCAAAGCGCAGCGTGGTTGTTTTGATTCATGCTTTAATAACTCACTTCACATGAACAAACTAACAAAAAACAAGAAATTTGAAAACTCAAAACAGTCCTATCTGGTGCAAACACAGAAACAGGAACAATCACCCACAAACACACAGTGAAACCCAGGCTACCTAAGTATGATTCTCAATCAGAGACAACTAATGTCACCTGCCTCTGATTGAGAACCATACTAGGCCGAAACATAGAAATACTCAAAACCTAGAAAAACAAACATAGACTGCCCACCCAACTCACGCCCTGACCATACTAACTAAATACAAAAACACAGGAAATAAAGGTCAGAGCGTGACACATGTGCAGAGGATGAATGTGCAAGTGGAGATACTGGGGTGCAAAGGAGCAAGATAAATAAATAAATAAATACAGTATGGGGATGAGGTAGATTGGATGGGCTATTTACAGATGAGCTATGTACAGGTGCAGTGATCTGTGAGCTGCTCTGACAACTGGTACTTAAAGCTAATGAGGGAGGTAAGAGTCTCCAGCTTCAGAGATTTTTGCAGTTTGTTCCAGTCATTGGCAGCAGAGAACTGGAAGGAGAGGCGGCCAAAGGAAGAATTTGCTTTGGGGGTGACCAGTGAGATATACCTGCTGTTGCGCATGCTACGGGTGGGTGCTGCTATGGTGACCAGTGAGCTGAGATAAGGCGGGGCTTTACCTAGCAGAGACTTGTAGATGACCTTGAGCCAGTGGGTTTGGTGACGAGTATGAAGCGAGGGCCAGCCAACGAGAGCATACAGGTCGCAGTGGTGGGTAGTATATGGGGCTTTGGTGACAAAACGGATGGCACTGTGATAGACTGCATCCAATTTCTTGAGTAGAGTATTGGAGGCTATTTTGTAAATGACATCGCCGAAGTCGAGGATCAGTAGGATGGTCGGTTTTACGAGGGTATGTTTTTTTTCTTCTTTTTTTTCACCTTTATTTAACCAGGTAGGCTAGTTGAGAACAAGTTCTCATTTGCAACTGCGACCTGGCCAAGATAAAGCATAACAGTGTGAACAGACAACACAGAGTTACACATGGAGTAAACAATTAACAAGTCAATAACACAGTAGAAAAAAAAAGGGGGAGTCTATATACAATGTGTGCAAAAGGCATGAGGAGGTAGGTGAATAATTACAGTATTGCAGATTAACACTGGAGTGATAAATGATCAGATGATCATGTACAGGTAGAGATATTGGTGTGCAAAAGAGCAGAAAAGAGCAGAAAATGGGTGGGCTATTTTCCAATAGATTATGTACAGCTGCAGCGATCGGTTAGCTGCTCAGATAGCTGATGTTTGAAGTTGGTGAGGGAGATAAAAGTCTCCAACTTCAGCGATTTTTGCAATTCGTTCCAGTCACAGGCAGCAGAGTACTGGAACGAATGGCGGCCGAATGAGGTGTTGGCTTTAGGGATGATCAGTGAGATACACCTGCTGGAGCGCGTGCTACGGATGGGTGTTGCCATCATGACCAGTGAACTGAGATAAGGCGGAGCTTTACCTAGCATGGCCTTGTAGATGACCTGGAGCCAGTGGGTCTGGCGACGAATATGTAGCGAGGGCCAGCCGACTAGAGCATACAAGTCGCAGTGGTGGGTAGTATAAGGTGCTTTAGTGACAAAACGGATGGCACTGTGATAAACTGCATCCAATTTGCTGAATAGAGTGTTGGAAGCAATTTTGTAGATGACATCGCCGAAGTCGAGGATCGGTAGGATAGTCAGTTTTACTAGGGTAAGCTTGGCAGCGTGAGTGAAGGAGGCTTTGTTGCGGAATAGAAAGCCGACTCTTGATTTGATTTTCGATTGGAGATGTTTGATATGGGTCTGGAAGGAGAGTTTGCAGTCTAGCCAGACACCTAGGTACTTATTGGTGTCCAGCATAAGTGAAGGATGCTTTGTTGTGAAATAGGAACCAAATTCTAGATTTAATTTTCGATTGGAGATGTTTAATGTGAGTCTGGAAGGAGAGTTTAGTCTAACCGGACACCTAGGTATTTGTAGTTGTCCACATATTCTAAGTCAGAACCATCCAGAGAAGTGAGGCTGGGCAGGCAGGCAGGTGACGGGCAGCGATCGGTTGAAGAGCATGCATTTAGTTTTACTTGCATTTAAGAGCAGTTGGAGGCCTTGGAAGGGGAGTTGTATGGCATCGAAGCTCATCTGGAGGTTAGTTAACACAGTGTCCAACGAAGGGCCAGAGGTATACAGAATGGTGTCGTCTGCTTAGAGGTGGATCAAAGAATCACCAGCAGCAAGAGCGATGTCATTGATGTATACAGAGAAGAGAGTTGGCCCAAGAATTGAACCCTGTGGCACCCCCATAGACTGCCAGAGGTCCGGACAACAGGCCCTCCGATTCGACATACTGAACTCTATCGGAGAAGTAGTTGGTGAACCAAGCGAGGAAATCACTTGAGAAACCCAGGCTGTTGAGTCTGCCAATAAGGATGTTGTGATTGACAGAGTCGAAAGCCTTGGCCAGGTCGATGAATATGGCTGCACAGTAATGTCTCTTATCGATGGCAGTTATGATATCGTTTAGGATCTTGAGCGTAGCTGAGGTGCACCCATGACTAGCTTTGAAACCAGATTGCATAGCGGAGAAGGTACTGTGAGATTCGAAATGGTCGGTAATCTGTTTGTTCACTTGGCTTTCAACGACCTTAGAAAGGCAGGGTAGAATAGATATTGGTCTGTAGCAGTTTGGGTCTAGAGTGTCTCCCCCTTTGAAGAGGGGGATGACCGCGGCAGCTTTCCAATTTATGAGAATCTCAGACGATATGAAAGAGAGGTTGAACAGGCCAGTAATAGGGGTTGCAACAATTTCAGCTGATAATTTTAGAAAGAGAGGGTCCAGATTGTCTAGCCCGGCTGATTTGTAGGGGTCCAGATTTTGCAGTTCTTTCAGAACATCAGATATCTGGATGTGGGGGAGGTTTGGGCGTGTTGCTGTGGGGAGCGCAGGGCTGTTGACTGGGGTAGGGGTAGCCAGGTGGAAAGCATGGCCAGCTGTAGAAAAATGCTTATTGAAATTCTCAATTATTGTGGATTTATCGGTAGTGACAGTGTTTCCTAGCCTCAGTGCAGTGGGCAGCTGGGAGGAGGTGCTCTTATTCTCCATGGACTTTACAGTGTCCCAGAACTTTTTTGAGTTTGTACTACAGGATGCAAATTTCTGTTTGAAAAAGCTAGCCTTAGCTTTCCTAACTGCCAGTGTATGTTGGTTCCTAACTTCCCTGAAAAGTTGCAATTAAATGCATGCTCTTCAACTGATCGCTGCCCGCTTGATCTCCCCCTTTAAATAAAGGACCCACCGAGGCTGCATTCCAAGCAATGGGACCTCCCCAGAGAGGAGAGAGAGGCTTTGCGATGTTAGGGGCAGCAACCTTAACCACTGAAAATATCAAAAAAGAAGGTCCAAGCATCTTCGACAGAGGGGATCAACATAATTCTATACCATTTTTAGAGGCCAGTTCATGAAGGAAGGCTTGCTCATTAAAGTTTTTTAGCAAGCGTCTATGACAAATCAGGACAGGTAATTTCACTGAGCAGCCATTACAAACTCAGGCTGTAAAACAGTGATCAGTAAGGCCATTACAGAAAACAAAAGACTGATACCTATCAGGATTATTGTGAAGATATCATCAAGGAGAGTAGCCTTTTCTGGGTGTTTGGAGTCATACCTTGTGGGATTGGTAATAATCTGAGAAAGGTTTAGGGAGTCCCACTGCTTTAGGACTTGGTCAGGTGGTTTAAACATGTCCCAGTTTAGGTCACCTAGCAGGACAAATTCAGAGTTAGTGTAAGGGGCCAGGAGAGAGCTTAGGGCATTTAGGGTACAGGCTGATGGTGCACGATAAAACACAGCAACAGTCAACAAAGAGCTATTTGAAAGTTGAATGCCTAAAACCAGAATTCTAATTGTTTGGGGACAGACTTGAGCACTGAAGCTGTTCCTTGGTAAAGATTGCCAATCCACCACCTTTGGAAGATCTGTCTTGCTGATCATTTTTTTATACCTTCATTTCACTAGGCAGAGGTGTCTGTAGTGACGCCTCCTGCGCTGAGATGCAGTGCCTTAGACTGCTGCGCCACTCGGGTTAACATCTGTGTTCAAAACACTTTCTTAACCCACGTCTCAGTAATGACCAACATATCTGGATTGGAGCTGTGAACCCAGACTTTCAATTGATACATTTTAGGTAATAAGCTTGTAGTTTTAACATGCAGAAAACCCCGGCTTTTACAAGAGCAGAAATCAGTGAAGCAGATATCAGAGCAGAATTGGAGCTAACAACAGTAGATGGGCCAGGGTGCACATGCACATTTCCAGATATCATCAGCAGTAATTACAGTCAGGGCATGACAGAAGAGCTCTGCAGTGTTGATTTATGGCATCTAAATGTGCATCAGATGGCAACAAGATCATATTGTACAGCAATTTCATCAGGTAACATGAATACAAAGCCGGCGAGAGGTGGTTAGAATAGGATCGTAGGCCAAGAGTCCGTGTGACAAATAGAGAGTTAGAGTCCAGAGTGTGAGAACAAACAGTATGTCCAACGGTTGGGTAAAAAAGCAAGATCATAGTCAACAAAGCATGCAGGAGTCATGAGGCAAATAGCATAAAGCACAATAAAAATATATAACAAATTTGGGCTCGCCATTGTAAATTCAGAGTCACTCGCCCCAACAGTGCGTGTGTGCTGGAGGCCAGCGAATGCATGGGAGAGAGGGGGGAGTATGGTGGGGGTACATGTACCAGACAGGGGGAGACAGGTCAGGACAGACTGTGAACAGATCACAAGGCGGAATCCTAGCAGCAGTGCAGCAGGCAACGGAATTAGGTGTCACACCCACTTGGGAGAAGCATTTTTCGGGAGGCAGATTCCTTGTAGAAAATCCCAGTTAGCTACCTGACGTAGCTAGCAAGTCTCTGTCCACCGTTTTTTTTACAAATGGAAAGGGAGGTCATTATCTAGTTATGTCTCTTCAGTTTCGACAAATGGTCTTGTACATTATCCAAACAAAGTTGTCCTGTGGCTGTTGTATTTTGGAGATTGCGAGGAGGATATCTTCTGATATGATCAAAGCAACAATGTTTTTTCTTATTAAGGTAATTTACATTTGTTGTGTCCTGGCTGCATATCATTTCAAAATAGAGATGAATCCAGGGGGTACTGTATTGTAATGACCTCTGCACAGATGGAGGGGGTTTCAAAGGCCTCTGCAATTGGGTGGGGGAGGCTGTGAAACTCTCCTACCATTGTTGGGCTCAAGGGCTTTGACACCTCTCACTTCACACCTCAGTGCTAATTGATCTGATCTATTTTGTCCTAGCAAGCTCGGTAGCCTTAATTTAGCAGTCAGTCCTTGTGAAGTAAAATATAGCATTGTAATTTATCATAACCAATATAAATCAATGGAGAGTGTGTATCGACACAGCGATCACTTTGGCTGTCTTTGTTCTGCAGGATCGTGTCTAATGCTCAGAAGTCTCATGTTTTCATCTCAGCGAGAGGCCACATCGTCTCCAGATTCCTTATTTCCATGCCTCGCTCCTGTGGATGACTCATCCCCCTACACCCCCTGCCTTATTTCACACATAGAGGAGGACTCTGTCTCCATTGCCGGACTACAGGATACTGATTATTTTATTGCACATTTCTTATAATGAAATAGGAAAAACAAAGAGAAAGAGGGGGAACAAAATCAATGACAAATTGCTTTTGAAATGCTTCAAACAGTTATGAGTTTCAGATATGAAGAGCTAAATTAAACTCTTTATATTGTGCTACACAGAAAAACGTGTTTGGTGTGTCTCTGAGATAGGAAGGCGATGAGGTGGTTAACTCAATGTGCTATAAATTCCTCTGAAACTACATAGAGAGAAGTTATTTTAGTGCATTTGATTTCCTCTCCAGTGGACTGCAGTGTTCTTCATTCAAATCAAGCAGCAGATAAAAGCAATATCAAAAAAATCGGAAGAGTTGCTCTGTGAAGTCTGTTGCAGTCCTTAGGTTTTACCTACAGACTAGATACAGGAGGATGTTTGAGAATATTGTATTGATATGTGCCCCCAAAGTGTCAATATGGGCCACCTGAAGCCACAAGTCATGCAGGGCGATAGACCACTGATATGATTTAAATCAGTGAGCTGAGAGACACAGCCATCAATGCACTCTAGCATGCAGTACAAGGCATCACATGCAACAAACCAACAATCCATAAGCACACAATTATATTTCATAACCAAACATGTCTGTTACGGAGTCTAGTTGATAGGTATTCGACTAGCCGGACTATTCCCCGGACTCCATGTGTAGTGATTTGTACAATGCACAAACAAGGCTATTGAACTTGACATTGGTGTCTGTCTTTATTCCTTTATCCAACATATCATACTGAAACATGGTATCAGAAGTAGCTCGGAAAACAAAAGTTTGTTATTTTTGTAGCTAAGTACAGTATAGGCGCAGTTACGTTCCATATGCGAACACGCCGTTTCCTACTCACAACACTGATCACCTCGTTGTTAGCTGGCTAGCAAGCATCACTATCTATCTCGATGACTGAAGGCAAAGAAATCTCCTATTCCATTGCTATGGCAGTGAACATTCTGCCACCAAATCCCATGGTTCTCACAGGGGACTGGAATACTAATTGGGACAACTTCAGGGATGAATTCGAGGACTATGCGCTGGTGACCGGTCTACATGAGAAACCCAATGAGGTACAAGCTGCAACTCTGAGGAGTTTAATGGGCAGCGAATGCAGGCATACCAAGGTTATATTGGATGCATTGGAGAATTACTTCAAACCCGCCAGAAACGTCATTTACGAGCGGTTCGTTTTCGGAAGCTGCAAACAGGAAGAGGGTGAGTCAGTACACAACTTTGTAACCCATTTGAGAGAGAAATCCTCCACTTGTTTATACGGGGGATTGAAAGATGAATTGATTCGTGACAAAATAGTACTGGGAATTGCAAATGAGGTTACGCGCCGGCGTTTACTGAGAGAGAGAGGATTAACATTAGTAACTGCCATCGAAATGTGCCGCACTGCTGAAGTCACTGACATAAGAATGTGAGCAATGGAAATCGAAACCCCATGCTCCGACGTTGATACTGTTCACGCTGTTTCTAGGCAGACATTCAGACAAAACCAATCGAGGCAGAGTAATTCACCATGAACGGTGAACACAGAGAGCCCCGTAGCATGTAAATACTGTGGGAATACACACACACGTGGCAAAGAGCACTGCCCTGCCTACGGAAAACCATGCAGATCTTGTGGAACTAATAATCACTTGCAAAAGTGTGTCTCAAAAGCAAAAGAAGGGTGAGTGAGAGCAAGATTCACTGTGTTGATGTTGTCACTCAATGTTCAGAGCTGAACAGTGAAAGTGACATTTACATGCATGAATCCATTGGGCTGTACACTCAAGAGGGACGAAATGGTTTGTGACACTACGATTACACAACAAGCAACAACAATGTCAACTGGATTCCGGTGCTACATGCAACGTAATGAGCTACAAAGACTAAATCAATCTGGCACCTGACACACATCTATTTCCCAGCGATACTAGACTAAAGCTGTACTCAGCAGAGCTAATGAGCTCTATGGGCACTTTTGAGACTGAATGTGTTATTCGGGGACGCAAACACAAGCTGGAGTTTGAGATTGTGAACCAGTCAACATCCTCTCCTCTCAGGCTCTACATGCGAACACCTGGGACTGATGCAGTTCACTGTACCAAATGACCTGCACATTGTGGATCATGTCCAGCATGGACCCCTGTCCAAAGAACAACTACTCAGCAGATATGACGATGTATTCAACATGCCCGTTGAATCAGTGCCTGGGGAGGTACACTTTGAAGTGGATGAGAGCATCACTCCAGTCCAGTGTGCTCCTCACAATGTGTCCATTGCAATGAAAGTGGCTGTGAAGGCCCAGCTGGACAATTATGAGGCCGATGGCCACATGACTGAACCATCTGACTGGATCAGCAATATGGTCATAGTGGAAAGAACAGAGAAGCTGAGGGTCTGCATCGACCCAAAGAATCTGAACCAAGCACTGAAACGATCCCACTACATCATGCCGACACTAGAGGATGTCCTCTATAAGCTTCCCAAGGCCAGGATTTTCACCTTGGTGGATGCCCGAGGTGCATTCCTTCAATGCAAGCTGGACGAAGAAGCTTCATGACTACCTTCTGGACGCCCTGGGGTCGGAAACGCTGGCTCAAGCTCCCGTTTGGTGTCTCAGTGGCGCCTGAGGTATACCAACGCAAGCAGCACGAGATACTGGCTGGGCTCAAGGGCATTGAACCCATCGCTGATGATGTTCTGATCGTAGGCTGTGGTGACACAGACGAAGAAGCAGAGCGTGACCACGATGTGAAGCTCCTGGCACTAATGGAGCGCTGCCGATCAATTAAGCTTCGTCTTGGCCTGAAGAAGCTGCAGTTCAAGGTGAAAGACGTCCACTTCCATGGCCACATTCCCTTGGAAAAAGGCCTGAAGCCGGACTCAGACAAGGTCAGAGCGATCCACGACATGCCAAACCCGTCTGATGCAAAAGGAGTACAGCGTCTCATTGGCTTTGCAAACTATCTTGCAAAGTTCATGCCACACCTATCAGCAGTCTGTGAGCCTCTGCGCCGGTTGCTGGACAAAGACACACCATGGCACTGGCTACCCATGCACGAGGCCGCAGTGCAGGAGATGAAATCTCTGGCGCTACTACGACGTCATGAAGCCTGTCACAATCCAGAGCGACTCCAGCCAAAGTGGACTTGGATGCTGCCTTATGCAGGAAGGTCAGCCCGTTCCGTTTGCCTCGAGAGCGCTCACCCCCACCGAACAAAACTATGCACAAATTGAGAAAGAGTGCCTCAGCATCGTCTTCTCCTGCCAGCAATTCCATCACTACTTATATGGGCAAGAGCTGGTCACCGCTGAAACTGACCACAAACCACTCATTGCCATATTCAGTAAACCTCTCGTCAACGAGCCCAATAGGCATCAAAGCATGCTCCTGACTCTACAAAACTACAGCCTGAAGGTCATTTACAAGCCAGGACCAGATATGTACATCAGCGACACACTGAGCAGGGCAACAGCACAATGTACAGGCAGAAGCACTGTCTATCAGCGGCAGGCCATATGTTTGCTACAGCAGGAACAACAAGATGTTCAACAGATCAGTCAGGCAGACTACTTAAAAGTCACAGATCACCGCCTAGCCCAGATCAGGCAATGCACTGACAAGGATGAACACCTACAGTCACTGAAGTCCATGGCTCTCGCAGGTTGGTCATACCTGAATGAGGAGACACCTTTCACAGTGAGAGAATACTGGACCTTTCGAGATGAGATCAGCATGCAAAATGGCGTCTTGTTCAGAGGTCAGAAGGTCATTATTCCCAAATCACTACGTCCAGATATGCTTACCCGCATACACTCCAGTCACATTGGAGGTGACGCATGCTACCGCTAGGCTCGTGAAACATTATACTGGCCAAACATGCAAGCAGAAATTAAAGGATTTTTCAGCAACTGTACCACATGCAACGAGTACGCTCATGAACAGCAAGAGGAAACCATGATGTCACACGAACTGCCCAAAAGGGCCTGGAAAATCGTCAGCATGGACTTATTCAGCCACAGACAAGAGGACTATCTTCACATCGTTGATCACTACTCTGACTTTTGGGAAATTGAACTGCTCCCTGACTTGTCTGCAGAGACGGTCATAAAGTGCTGCAAGGCGCAGTTTGCAAGGCAAGGTCAGCCTGACAAGGTAATCACGAACAATGGCCCACAATTCACTGCACAGTACAAGCGCTTTGCCTCAGAATGGAAGTTTGACCATGTGACCTCTTCTCCAAGACACCCAAAAGCAAATGGCAAGGCAGAATTAGCTGTCAAGATTGCAAAAAACCTGTTAAGCAGGGCCTTGCGCGACAGCAATGACCCATGAAAAGCGATCTTACAGTGGAGGAACACAACCACCGAAAACATGGACAGCAGCCCAGCACAACGCCTTCTGTCCAGACGTCTGAAGACTACCATCCCCGTAGCTAACAAGCTACTTGAGCCCTGCGTCATGGTTGGCGTCACAGACAAACTGCGTCACAGAAAGCAGCTCGCTAAGTGCTTCTACGACCGGACTGCTCGAGACCTACCAGAGCTGTAGGTGGGTGAAATGATAAAGATGAAACCACTGCTGGGAGACCATACAGGACTTTGGAGGCTGGGCACATGCCTGCAGAGAGTTGCACCACGTTTTTACCTGGTGGATGTTGGTGGCTCCCTCTATCGTCTCAATCGGGTGGATCTGCGTGTAGCAGAGCAGACAAACCAGAACATGCCATACACTCACCTAGATGAGCTGGATCACAGTCCAGGCCTAAGGGTAAGGGGCGCAGAATTGAAACTTGAGCCAACTGAAGGTGAGGCTTCTACCCCACCAACCTCTCCAGCTCGTGCCCCTAATCCTACCACTGTCAGAGCCAATACTTACTCACGGTTGGGTCGGCTGTGCAAGCCACTGGACAGGCTTACTCTGTAAGCAAGGGACTGTTAACTTGCCCTCGGTTAATTAAAATATATATATTTTTCTTAAATAATTAAATTAAATTTTAAAAAAGGAAGATGACAACTGAAGTAAAAAGAAAATGTCATGTTTTTTCTATTGTTATGACCTGACTGTTAAGAACTTAATGTTATGCCTTTTATGTTTGCACTTTCTATTGAAAAGGATGATGTTACGGAGTCTAGTTGATAGGTATTCGACTAGCCGGACTGTTCCCCGGACTCCATGTGTAGGGATTTGTACAATACACAAACAAGGCTATTGAACTTGACATTGGTGTCTGTCTTTATTCCTTTATCCAACATATCATACTGAAACAATGTCTGTCATCTTTTCTGAATTGGAATACATTCAGGATATGTAAGTGTTTCATATAAGGTGCAGTGGTTTGTTAGCTACATGTAAATAACAAGCCAGTGATGAGCATTTGCCTGTGATACCTTAATATCAATGGATAGAAGATAATTCACTGTGGAAGTCATCATCTCCATGGTTACTGATTCTGATGCAGGTGTTAGCTTCACAGCCTGGCTAACTCCCCCTCTAAAAGTTTTACTCCTTATGACATGGAGGAAACGTCATGTATTTGTAGGTGGAGAAAAGGAGGGGGCTGGCATGAGAGCTAATGCAACTTAGCTTTGATGTAAACTGTTGTGCCCTAACACACTCACTGACGACCATACCAACTCCCTAGCTCCCCATGCACCAATCTACCTCTTACCTCCTAGCTTTAAATAGACCCAGCCTTGAAAAATGTGAGCGAAGATCACACCTTTATGTTTTATGGCCACCTGTGTGGCCTCCAGCGGCTAATATTTGCCTCCTGTTTGTCCCAAAACGTGCGGGAGGCCAGGGGTGCTCGACAGAGCTCATTATTCTCATCCTTTACCATTTAATCAGGGAGATTTGGCAAGAGCTTAATGATGGGGCCGATGAGTCAGCCAGGCTGCGGTTGCAGGAGCTGGAGGTGAGAATTACACTAAGAGGAGGGGGAAACGGGGAGAAACCAATGGAGAGAAAATCAAATAGACAGAGTGGGTTGGAAGCAATGCAAAGAACCAAAATATCTGCATTGAGTTAACAGACACTTTTCTGTTGCTGGCACAACTCCAATTTGTTGGTATAAATATATGACATAGGGGCTATCTCATGAATCCGTTCATTGACATTGTTTCCTTGCTATGTAAATGTTATCATTGGAAAGCCAACGGCCTTTGGAATGGGTGACTGTACTCATTACTAAGAACCCTAGAATGTCACTACTAAAACTACTATGAGGTAAAGCCGTATTAGGAATGTTGAAGGATAAGCCAACACTTTACGGCCATGCAACTGGGAAAAAAAGTCATTCAATGAAGATCATCAACATACTGATGTTGTAGGGATTACTGTAAATGCTGATTAATGTAAACAACGTTCATTATCTGACCATATAAGACATTCATGCATCCCATAACTCGTCCACCTGATTGATGAGGGAGTAGACTTAGGCATTCCAACTATGCCATCACAATTATAGCCAATGACACAACTTTCCATGCCTGTGTTTTTACAAACACTAAAAGTGATGTGATTTATGTGTCTTTTGGGATTTGACTTGCTGTTTGAACACTAGTGGTGCTACAGCAACACTGTATGCACGTTGGTATGCACGTTGGTTCCAAAATGAAGGCCATGATCTGTACTCGACAAATAAATTACTCTGCATAACTTTTTTTTTTACCTTACTCATTCAATTACCATGTTTTGTCATCCTAAACTTGACTGGTGCATTGTAGTGATGAACCACAGAAGGTAAGAATGTAGTGAGAGAAAGATGGATGCAGGGTGCTGCTTAATGCAGTAGCCCAATGAGCTGGTGGATTGAGCCAGGCCTCAGCAGGACAGAGAAGAGACATTTAACATTTACATTTAAGTCATTTAGCAGACGCTCTTATCCAGAGCGACTTACAAATTGGTGCATTCACCTTATGACATCCAGTGGGACAGTCACTTAACAATAGTGCATCTAAAACTTAGGGGGGGGGTGGGGTGAGAGGGATTACTTAACCTATCCTAGGTATTCCTTAAAGAGGTGGGGTTTCAGGTGTCTCCGGAAGGTGGTGATTGACTCCGCTGTCCTGGCGTCGTGAGGGAGTTTGTTCCACCATTGGGGGGCCAGGGCAGCGAACAGTTTTGACTGGGCTGAGCGGGAGCTGTACTTCCTCAGTGGTAGGGAGGCGAGCAGGCCAGAGGTGGATGAACGCAGTGCCCTTGTTTGGGTGTAGGGCCTGATCAGAGCCTGGAGGTACTGAGGTGCCGTTCCCCTCACAGCTCCGTAGGCAAGCACCATGGTCTTGTAGCGGATGCGAGCTTCAACTGGAAGCCAGTGGAGAGAACGGAGGAGCGGGGTGACGTGAGAGAACTTGGGAAGGTTGAACACCAGACGGGCTGCGGCGTTCTGGATGAGTTGAAGGGGTTTAATGGCACAGGCAGGGAGCCCAGCCAACAGCGAGTTGCAGTAATCCAGACGGGAGATGACAAGTGCCTGGATTAGGACCTGCGCCGCTTCCTGTGTGAGGCAGGGTCGTACTCTGCGGATGTTGTAGAGCATGAACCTACAGGAACGGGCCACCGCCTTGATGTTAGTTGAGAACGACAGGGTGTTGTCCAGGATCACGCCAAGGTTCTTGGCGCTCTGGGAGGAGGACACAATGGAGTTGTCAACCGTGATGGCGAGATCATGGAACGGGCAGTCCTTCCCCGGGAGGAAGAGCAGCTCCGTCTTGCCGAGGTTCAGCTTGAGGTGGTGATCCGTCATCCACACTGATATGTCTGCCAGACATGCAGAGATGCGATTCGCCACCTGGTCATCAGAAGGGGAAAGGAGAAGATTAATTGTGTGTCGTCTGCATAGCAATGATAAGAGAGACCATGTGAGGTTATGACAGAGCCAAGTGACTTGGTGTATAGCGAGAATAGGAGAGGGCCAAGAACAGAGCCCTGGGGGACACCAGTGGTGAGAGCGCGTGGTGAGGAGACAGATTCTCGCCACGCCACCTGGTAGGAGCGACCTGTCAGGTAGGACGCAATCCAAGCGTGGGCCGCGCCGGAGATGCCCAACTCGGAGAGGGTGGAGAGGAGGATCTGATGGTTCACAGTATCGAAGGCAGTATCGAAGGCAGCCGATAGAAGGATGAGAGCAGAGGAGAGAGAGTTAGCTTTAGCAGTGCGGAGCGCCTCCGTGATACAGAGGAGAGCAGTCTCAGTTGAATGACTAGTCTTGAAACCTGACTGATTTGGATCAAGAAGGTCATTCAGAGAGAGATAGCGGGAGAGCTGGCCAAGGACGGCACGTTCAAGAGTTTTGGAGAGAAAAGAAAGAAGGGATACTGGTCTGTAATTGTTGACATCGGAGGGATCGAGTGTAGGTTTTTTCAGAAGGGGTGCAACTCTCGCTCTCTTGAAGACGGAAGGGACGTAGCCAACGGTCAGGGATGAGTTGATGAGCGAGGTGAGGTAAGGGAGAAGGTCTCCGGAAATGGTCTGG
The DNA here is from genome assembly GCF_021184085.1 of Oncorhynchus gorbuscha. Classification (NCBI taxonomy): domain Eukaryota; kingdom Metazoa; phylum Chordata; class Actinopteri; order Salmoniformes; family Salmonidae; genus Oncorhynchus; species Oncorhynchus gorbuscha. Next base: position 11,433,275 of record NC_060176.1, read on the forward strand.
AGAAGAGAGGAGGGGATAGGGTCAAGCGGGCAGGTTGTTGGGCGGCCGGCCGTCACAAGACGCGAGATTTCATCTGGAGAGAGAGGGGAGAAAGAGGTCAGAGCACAGGGTAGGGCAGTGTGAGCAGAACCAGCGGTGTCGTTTGACTTAGCAAACGAGGATCGGATGTCGTCGACCTTCTTTTCAAAATGGTTGACGAAGTCATCTGCAGAGAGGGAGGAGGGGGGGGGGGCGGAGGATTCAGGAGGGAGGAGAGAGGTGGCAAAGAGCTTCCTAGGGTTAGAGGCAGATGCTTGGAATTTAGCGTGGTAGAAAGTGGCTTTAGCAGCAGAGACAGAGGAGGAAAATGTAGAGAGGAGGGAGTGAAAGGATGCCAGGTCCGCAGGGAGGCGAGTTTTCCCTCATTTCCGCTCGGCTGCCCGGAGCCCTGTTCTGTGAGCTCGCAATGAGTCATCGAGCCACGGAGCGGGAGGGGAGGACCGAGCCGGCCTGGAGGATAGGGGACATAGAGAGTCAAGGGATGCAGAGAGGGAGGAGAGGAGGGTTGAGGAGGCAGAATCAGGAGATAGGTGGGAGAAGGTTTGAGCGGAGGGAAGAGATGATAGGATGGAAGAGGAGAGAGTAGCGGGGGAGAGAGAGCGAAGGTTGGGACGGCGCGATACCATCCGAGTAGGGGCAGTGTGGGAGGTGTTGGATGAGAGCGAGAGGGAAAAGGATACAAGGCAGTGGTCGGAGACTTGGAGGGGAGTTGCAATGAGGTTAGTGGAAGAACAGTATCTAGTAAAGATGAGGTCGAGCGTATTGCCTGCCTTGTGAGTAGGGGGGGAAGGTGAGAGGGTGAGGTCAAAAGAGGAGAGGAGTGGAAAGAAGGAGGCAGAGAGGAAAGAGTCAAAGGTAGACGTGGGGAGGTTAAAGTCGCCCAGAACTGTGAGAGGTGAGCCGTCCTCAGGAAAGGAGCTTATCAAGGCATCAAGCTCATTGATGAACTCTCCGAGGGAACCTGGAGGGCGATAAATGATAAGGATGTTAAGCTTGAAAGGGCTAGTAACTGTGACAGCATGGAATTCAAAGGAGGCGATAGACAGATGGGTAAGGGGAGAAAGAGAGAATGACCACTTGGGAGAGATGAGGATCCCGGTGCCACCACCCCGCTGACCAGACGCTCTCGGGGTGTGCGAGAACACGTGGGCGGACGAAGAGAGAGCAGTAGGAGTAGCAGTGTTGTCTGTGGTGATCCATGTTTCCGTCAGTGCCAAGAAGTCGAGGGACTGGAGGGAGGCATAGGCTGAGATGAACTCTGCCTTGTTGACCGCAGATTGGCAGTTCCAGAGGCTACCGGAGACCTGGAACTCCACGTGGGTCGTGCGCGCTGGGACCACCAGAGTAGGGTGGCCGCGGCCACGCGGTGAGGAGCGTTTGTATGGTCTGTGCAGAGAGGAGAGAACAGGGATAAACAGACACATAGTTGACAGGCTACAGAAGAGGCTACGCTAATGCAAAGGAGATTGGAATGACAAGTGGACTACACGTCTCGAATGTTCAGAAAGTTAAGCTACGTAGCAAGAATCTTATTGACTAAAATGATTAAAATGATACAGTACTGCTGAAGTAGGCCAGCTGGCAGTGGGTGCGTTGTTGACACTACACTAATCAAGTCGTTCCGTTGAGTGTAATAGTTTCTGCAGTGTTGCTATTCGGGGGCTAGCAGGCTAGCTAGCAGTGTTGTTTACGTTACGTTGCGTTAAAAGAACGACAATAGATGGCTAGCGAACCTAGAAAATCGCTCTAGACTACACAATTATCTTTGATACAAAGACGGCTATGTAGCTAGCTAAGTAGCTAGCTACGATCAAACAAATCAAACCGTTGTACTGTAATGAAATGAAGTGAAAATGTGATACAACCTGTGAATGCGACCGGGTAGTTGAGTTCTATACAGAAGACGTTGGCTAGCGTTGGCTAGCTGTTGGCTAGCTAGCAGAGTCACCTACGTTAAGGACGACAAATAGCTGGCTAGCTAACCTCGGTAAATTAAGATAATCACTCTAAGACTACACACTCTAAACCTAAACAACACAATTATCTTGGATACGATGATACGATGATACGAAGACAGCAAAGACAGCTATGTAGCTAGCTAACACTAAACTAATCAAGTCGTTCAGTTGAGTGTAATAGTTTCTCCAGTGCAGCTAATCAGTGGACGTTAGCTAGCTGGCTAGTGAAGACTACGTTAGGACGGCGAAATACGATAATTACGCAATTATCTTTGATACAAAGACGGCTATGTAGCTAGCTGAGAAGAAATTGCTAAGATAAGACAAATCAAACCGTTGTGATATAATGAAATATAATGAAAAATTTATACTACCCGTTGGAGCGATGTGCAGATGCGACCACTCGCTCCAACCGGAACCGGAACATGAACCTCTCAGTCATGGAGGGAGGAACTGCGTTTCACTTCCAGACAATACCTTAAGAAAGGCTTGGACGAGGCAGACAAGGTCAGAGGGTCCTACAGTATGACACTAGAGACAGACAGAGATGTGAGTCCGTGGTAAGACATACACCTACCAGTACAGTGTATGATTCCCTCCATATAGTGTTACACACCCGTGAAAATCTAAAACCTTGATAGAGCCCATTCAATAAGACAATATAAAAACAAAATGTAAACAAACCTCACATTGATAAAAGAATCACACATCATAGGAGGACAGCGGAAACACAGTGTTGGAGAGTGGTAAGGTAATTATGTGCGTGGAGCAGGCTGATGTCTTAAGGGTCGCAGAGGAGCACTCAGAACAAGCAGCAGCTGCTAGCTGGTTTTATTGTCATCTGAAAAACCTCCCTACCTCACTCTATTGTCTCTCCCCTCACTCTCCTCTCTCTCCGCCGGCTGTCAAATCAAAGATGCTGAGCCTTTGAAGGAATGACGTCAAAACAGTGCATCAATCATGATCCCTCAGATTTCTGAGGTATAAAAATGATGCATTGGCAGGTCTCTGGCTCCCTCTGAATGGTAACCCTCTGTGGGGATAGGGAAACAATCCTTTGAATACAGAGGAACCGAGGATAAGGTTACGAATGAAATTTAGTTTTAGTTGAAAATACCGTACATCTATTATTTGTATCTTGACAAAACGAAGTAACATTTTGTGTGAAAATGATAGGAGAAGCTGAGGATGATTGTAGACCACCATCTTATCTCTGTGAGGAAGAACTACATTCATAAAGCACAGGATGATTACAATAACCAAGACCTTTCCAATGTAATTAAATAAACACCTCTCTGTAAACATGACTGTGTTGTCATTACAAGTAACATGTGTCACTTCAGGATAGGTATCTGAGGAATCACACTGTGACTCACTTTTCTGATAATCTCTCCTAGACTTCATGGTCTGTGTTCAGTGGCTGCCATGCCATAGGCGGACACGCTCTCCTGACTTCACAGTGACCCTCTGTGAATAGAACAGTGGCACCTGCTCCGCGCTCCACTAGTGGGCTTCCTGTTTGGTGTGAGGCGTGGAACAGAGACGTTTAATTGTACCTTATTTCTATTGACAACCTGAGCCAGTGGCTTAATGAGTTTCAGGTTCAGGGCCCTGGGCAAAGCTATTCAATAGAGTGATTAATCATGCAACTGGAATTGATCCAAGACGTACCCCCTACCATGGCAGGGAAAGGCTGATGTAAGCCCTGGGAGAATGAATAACGGTTCAGGCAGGCCAACTTTTAAACAAAACAGAGCTGGACATTTGAAAGGGAACAGAGCTGGTTAAATGGTGCGTGAACACAAACACCACTCCTAAAATGTGTGTTGAAAGCGTTTGTGACGGTAGTTGCTTCAAGCCATTAATGAGATAGTGACAAACATTTTCCTAATGAGATGATAGTGATCATTTAGAAATCCAAAGCGCTGGATATTACTGGATCAATATTGGAAGCTATTGTTCAGTCAAAATGTATTGATCCAGTGTCAGGTGCAATTAGGCATTGCCCCTTTCTTGGATTCATGGCATAAGTTCATCTTTTGCTCTGAGGTCAGCCAGTCCAGGTGGAATTCAGTTTGGTTAAATTATAAGAAGCCAATTTTGTTAAAATTCCCTCAAGTTACTTTACTTCGTCGCACCTGGGAAGCTCAGAAATTTTTTTTTTATTAGATGTTGATTTGACTAAATGATCTGCAGGTAGATTTTGAACAGTTTTTGCAGTGCAACAGTTGGGTCCAAATGACCAAATGATTTTTCATTCAGAACTGGAGCTGTCAGGGGAATAAAGTGACTACTGTAGCTACACGTTCTTTACAGGTGCTGCTCCGGCAGTGAACTGTGTCGGAATTTTATTATTGTTTTATTTTTTTTCTTCAGAAATGCCTTCTTGAACATGTGAACTTTCATGTGCCTTAATTACAAACTCCTATAGGATCTGTATATATTAATTTTAAAAATATTATGAGCCTAGTTTAGCCAAGAAGAAAGCACTAAGCAATATAGGGAGAAAGATAGGATCCTTCCTGGCTATCCATGATTGGCTGAGATAATGGAGGGGTTGGTGATGCCAAGAGATGATGATTGGTCTGTCATGTCACAATCTTCTGTCTGTAAGGGAATGGGGGGCTTAGTTTTTTATTTTATTTAACCTTTATTTAACTAGGCAAGTCAGTTTAAGAACATTCGTAATTACAATGACAGCCTACCAAAAGGCAAAAGGCCTCCTGTGGGGATGGGGGCCTGGGATTTAAAAAAAACAAAAAACACATCACAACAGGAGAGACACAACACTGCATAAAGAGAGACATAAGACAACAACATAACAAGGCAGCAACGCATGACAACACAGCATGGTAGCAACACAACATGACAACAACATGGTAGCAGTACAAAAACATGGTACAAACATTATTGGGCAACTTCAACAGCACAACGGTCAAGAAGGTAGAGACAACAATACATCATACATAGCAGCCACACCTGTCAGTAAGAGCGTCCATGATTGAGTCTTTGAATGAAGTGATTGAGATAAAATTGTCCAGTTTAAGTATTTGCTGCAGCCCGTTCCAGTCGCTAGCTGCAGCGATCTGAAAAGAGGAGCGATCCAGGGATGTGTGTGCTTTGGGGACCTTTAACAGAATGTGACTGGCAGAACGGGTGTTGTATGTGGAGAATGAGGGCTGCAGTAGATATCTCAGATAGGTGGGAGTGAGGCCTAAGAGTAAAAAAAAAGCATCAACCAGTGAGTGGGTCTTGCGATGGGTATACAGAGATGACCAGTTTACAGAGGAGTATAGAGTGCAGTGATGTGTCCTATAAGGAGCATTGGTGGCAAATCTGATGGCCGAATGGTAAAGAATATATAGCCACTCGAGAGCACTCTTACCTGCGAATCTATAAATTATGTCTCTATAATCTAGCATGGGTAGGTTGGTCATCTGAATCAGGGTTAGTTTGGCAGCTGTGGTGAAAGAGGAGCAATTACGATAGAGGAAACCAAGTCTAGATTTAACTTTAGCCTGCAGCTTTGATATGTGCTAAGAGAAGGACAGTGCACCCTCTAGCCAAACTCCCGAGTACTTGTACACCTGTGGGAAGAGGGGCATTCATTCTTCTTACCAAACCACATAACCTTTGTTTTGGAGGTGTTCAGAACAGGGTTAAGGGTAGAGAAAGCTTGTTGGACACTAAGAAAGCTTTGTTTATAGAGCATTTAACACAAAATCTGGGGAGGGGCCAGCTGAGTATAAGACTGTATCATCTGCATATATATGGATAAACAAGCTTCCTACTGCCTGAGCTATGTTGTTGATGTAAATTAAGAAGAGCATGGGCCTAGGATTGAGCCTTGGGGTACTCCCTTGGTGACAGGCAGTGGCTAAGACATTAGATTTTCTGACTTGACACACTGCACTCTTTGAGAGAGGTAGTGAGCAAACCAGGCCAAAGACCCCTCAGAGACACCAATACTCCTTAGCCAGCCCATGAGAATGGAATGGTCTCCCGTATCAAAAGCTTTGGCCGTCAATAAAAATGGCAGCAAGGGCAACATCCATAACCTGAGCGGCAACCAGATTGCATACCCGAGAGAATACTATAGACATCAAGAAATCCAGTCAGTTGATTATTGACAAGGTTTTCCAACACTTTTGATAAACAGGGCAAAATACGAAGAGGACTATAACAGTTAGGATCAGCTTGATCTCTCCCTTTAAATAAAGGACAAACTGTGGCTGCCTTCCAAGCAATGGGAACCTCCCCAGAAAGGAGAGACAGGCTTTGCAATGATAGGGGCAGCAACCTTGAAGAAGAAAGGGTCTAAACCATCTGACACAGATGTTTTTTGGGGGTCAAGTTTAAGGAGCTCCTTTAGCACCTCAGACTTAGTGACAGCCTGCAGGGAGAAACTTTGTAGCGGGGCAGGGGGAAAGAGGGAGAAGCATCGGGGATAGTCGCATTAGAAGGGGTGGGAGATGAGGAAATGTTGGACGGTCAAGGAGGCATGGCCTTCCAGATAGACTGAGTGCACTTCTCATTTGCCTGAACGATAGGCAGTCAGCCTGAGTATGCGTGTGCCAAGCCTTTGCCAAATGTTCACAGTTGAACCAGGGGCTGAACCTGTTTTTAATTCTATTTTATTTTATGGTGGCATGTTTGTCAACAATACCACTGAAAATATAAAAAAGAAGGTCCAAGCGTCTATGACAGAGGGGATCAAGCTGATTCTATAGCATTTTACAGAGGCCAGTTCATGAAGGAAGGCTTGCTCATTAAAGTCTTTTAGCAAGCATCTATGACTTATCAAAATCAAATAAAATGTATTTATGTAGCCCTTCGTACATCAGCTGATATCTCAAAGTGCTGTACAGAAACCCAGCCTAAAACCCCAAAAAGCAAGCAATGCAGGTGTAGAAGCACGGTGGCAAGGAAAATCTCCCTAGAAAGGCCAAAACCTAGGAAGAAACCTAGAGAGGAACCAGGCTTTGAGGGTTGGCCTGTCCTCTTCTGGCTGTGCCGGGTGGAGATTATAACAGAACATTGCCAAGATGTTCAAATGTTCATAAATGACCAGTATGGTCAAATAACAATTATCACAGTAGTTGTCAAGGGTGCAGAAAGTCAGCACCTCAGGAGTAAATGTCAGTTGGCTTTTCATAGCCGACCATTAAGAGTATCTCTACCACTCCTGCTGTCTCTAGAGAGTTGAAAACAGCAGGTCTGGGACAGGTAGCACGTCCGATGAACAGGTCAGGATTCCATAGCCGCAGGCAGAACAGTTGAAACTGGGGACAGCAAGGAGTCATCATGCCAGGTAGTCCTGAGGCATGGTCCTAAGGCTCAGGTCCGCCGAGAAAGAAAGAAATAGATAGAGCATACTTAAATTCACACAGGACACCAGATAAGACAGGAGAAGTACTCCATATATAACAAACTGACCCTAGACCCCCGACACATAAACTACTGCAGCATAAATAATGGAGGCTGAGACAGGAGAGGTCAGGAGACACTGTGGCCCCATCCAATGATACCCCTGGACAGGGCCAAACAGGAAGGATATAACCCCACCAACTTTGCCAAAGCACAGCCCCCACACCACTAGAGGGATATCTTCAACCACCAACTTACCATCCTGAGACAAGACAGAGTATAGCCCACGAAGATCTCTGCCATGGCACAACCCAAGGGGGGGCGCCAACCCAGACAGGAAGATCACATCAGTGACTCAACCCACTCAGGTGACGCACCCCTCCTAGGGACGGCATGAAAGAGCACCAGTAAGCCAGGGACTCAGCCCCTGTAATAGGGTTAGAGGCAGAGAATCCCATCAGCACTTATCATGACAGGTTGTTTCACTGAGCAGCCATTACGAACACAGGCTGTAAAACAGTGATCACTAAGGTCATTACAGAAAACACCAGACTGATAACTATCAGGATAACATCGAGGAGAGTAACCTTTTCTGGGTGTTTGGGGTCATACCTAGTGGGATTGGTGATCATCTGAGAAATATTTTGGGAGTCGGATTGCTTTAGGACTTGGTCAGTTGGTTTAAGCATGTCCATGTTTAGGTCACCTAGCAGGACAAATTCAGACTTAGTGTAAGGGGCCAGGAGAGAGCTTAGGGCATTTAGGGTACAGGCCAGTGCTGATGGAGGACGATAGCATCCAACAACAGTCAACAAAGAGCTATTTGAAAATTGAATGCTTAAAACCAGCAAATCAAATTGTTTGGGGACAGACTTGGTAGAGACAACCGAGTACTTAAGGTGATCCATGGTAAAGATTGCCAGTACCCCACCTTTGGAAGATGCCGGAAAAGGTTATAACCAGAAAGGTTAACATCAGTATTCAAAACACTCTTCCTTAACCACGTCGCAATGACCAACACATCTGGATTGGAGCTGTGAACCCACACTTTCAATTGATCAGTTTTAGGTAATAAGCTTCTTGTGTTAACATGCAGAAAACCCAGGCTTTTACGAGAGCAGAAATCAGGGAAGCAGATATCAGAGCACAAGTAAGAATTGGGGCTAACAACAGTAGATGGGCCAGGGTGTACATGCACATTTCTAGATATCATCAGCAGTAATACAATCAAGGCACGGCATAGTACAGGGAGAGCTCTGCAGTGTTGATTTATGGCATCTGAATGTGCATCAGATGGCAACAAGATCATATTGTACAGCAATTTCATCAGGTAACATGAATACAAAGCCGGCAAGAGGTGGTTAGAATAGGATTGGAGGCCAAAGGTCTGTGTAACCAATAGAGAGTCAGAGTCCCGAGTGTGGGAACAAACATAGTCTGTCCCACAGTTTGGTAAAGAAAGTTTGTAGTCAACAAAGTATGCAGGAGTCATGAGGCAAATAGCAAAATGCACAATAAAAAAAATAGTATACAATGACTTGGGGATAGCCATAGATAATATTTGCTACTGCAGATGTTGGGAAAGATACAACTATCGATAACTGCAAAAGTGTTGCTACAGCTCTGAAAAAATGTTGCTGCACTGAATTTAGCTGGGGCTATGACAAAGCTTAGTAGGAGAAAGTTTAAGTAGAAAGACTTCTTTCTGGAGGACAATGCCATGCTGGCTCACATGAGTTTACATGTGAATTCTTAAAGAGATGGGTGGGGCTAAGGCTTAAGAGAGTGTGAACGATGCTGAATGGACGTAAACAAAGAAGAGCTCTCTAGCAAGTGTGAAAATCTCAGCAAGGGCATTGCCTCTACTTGTCTCCTAAGTCAACTGGTGGAAAAAGTACTCAAATGTCATACTTGAGTAAAACTAAAGGTACCTTAATAGAAAACGACTCAAGTAAAAGTGATAGTCACGCAGTAAAATACTACTTGAGTAAAAGTCTAAAAGTATTTGGTTTTAAATATACTTATACTTATCAAAAGTAAATGGAATTGCTAACATATACATAAGTATCAAAAGTACAATTTCAAATTACTTATATGATGCAAACCAGGGGTACACTCTGACAGTCAGATATTAATTTACAAATAAAGCATTTGTGTTTAGTGAGTCCTCTAGATCAGAGGCAGTAGGGACGACCATGGATGTTCTCTTGATAAGTGTGTGAATTGGACCATTTTTCTGTCAAAATGTAAGGAGTACTTTTGGGTGTCAGGGAAAATGTATGAAGTGAAAGTAAAAGTTGTCAAAAATGTAAATAGTAAAGTACAGATACTCCAAAAATTTACTTAAGTAGTACTTTAAAGTATTTTGTACTTAAATACTTTACACCATTGCATGGGATAAGAGGTCTATCATAACTTTTCTTTGTTTTCTCCAACTACAGTGTATGATATACCATTTTGAAGCTCAGAGTCTATACTTTTATTAAATGCAAAAAATGTATAAACTGAATAAAATAATCAAATAAAAACATTTGATTTAAGCTCACATAGAGAAATCGGATTTAAAACATTCTGAACAGCGCAGTGTTTACATAAGCTAAGGATGTGAGATGTCATCACAACATGGATTCACTGAACCAATGAATGCTTAAGTGAGCTTCCCTTGAGAGGAGGAGGATGACGCAGATAGTAATACTTGGTGAATGAGAGACGGAGATAGGCACACAGAGAGATATGGTAAGAGGTGAGAAGAGAGATTCAAACATAAGGCAAAAACAGTGACGATCAGAGAACAATAGTGAAGAGGGAGATCATCTGATGTATGATCATTCTAAGTATCATTCTATGAATATACCCGTTACATATGATATTGGGATATTGTGTAAGCTTTGCAGACACTAGGCCAAAAATATTTTTCTGTTATTCACAACAACAAAAAAGTATTCCTGGTGTGTCATACCATGAGAAAGACACATCTCGTTCCTTCTTGGCTCTGCACTAAATATCGCCACCTGCTAGTTTATAACCAGAGCTTGTTTTTTAATTAGATACACAGAGAAATTATCATCAAATTGTCTTTGTTGATCTTTGCAATAACGCACCTGCATCTCTGGGAGTCCAATGCAATCATTATTTTATTGATGATAGGATAAGGCAGGATTGCAGGATTTCTTACACCTAATTGTTTTGTCATGGCATCCCAGTGTGATACTGTAAAGGCCTAAGAGTCATCTAAATGTTCTAAAACACATCATCAAGGGCTTAGATGTCATATAATTAAAATATGGACAGGGCTAATATTCTGACGCATTTCGTTTGGGAGGGTTAAGCAGTAATAGCATGTATATACTGTACATTGCCACATTGCAGCAGATTATTGAATCCCCAATGCATATCTGTATGTTTTTCAAATATAGTATGTAGGAGCTACAGCATATTGAATATTTCAAATTAGAAGCAGTGTGCAGTGTACTTCTGTGATCCCCTTTCTTCATCATTCATGTCAGTCATTTATAGTGCTGAGAATTCAAAATCCTCAATAGGAAAACCTGATTAGTGATATTGTGTTGATGTGAGTGTGTGTGTGTGTGTGTGTGTGTGTGTGTGTGTGTGTGTGTGTGTGTGTGTGTGTGTGTGTGTGTGTGTGTGTGTGTGTGTGTGTGTGTGTGTGTGTGTGTGTGTGTGTGTGTGTGTGTGTGTGTGGGTGTGGGTGGGTGGGGGGATCTTACATCTCCCTGAGAGAATGGTAAGGTGCAGCATGTTTTCAAATCATTGTGTAGAGATGACTGTGCAGACAATTCATTAAAGGTGCTATTCACCTGGAACCCAAGTCTCTATAGAAATAGCATTGTTTCTGGGTCCTTCCACAAAAAGAGCCCTTTGCATCCCTTTGATATTTTAAGTAGAAATTGTGCACCAATATTGAATTTTAAAAGCCTGTTATATTAAATAAATTGCTCTTTAATATAGAGCACATGGAAATCTCAATAAATCTAATGTCTTATATGAATAAAATACTTGCTAAAGTGCCACAAATGTGCATTTTGACATGTCCCTCGTGTTTCTCTGACTTCTATGAACATTTCAACCCACTTAACCCAAATATTTCCCCAAGTTTTCTCTATCATTATAAAGGCCTAGTTATTCTTTGTTGCTTTGAAAAAGTCATTTCTGAAGATTATTAATTATTTCATGTGATTAGTGATTCATTTATGTTTATCTCTCATTTTAAGGTCAACCCTGTTACTCAAACTGAACTCTCATTTTAATATGGTGAAACTATTCCTTTTTTAATTAAATATTTTTCAAAAGAAACATTGAACATCCAATTGTAAAATCATAGTGTAAAATTAGGTGAGCTGGTTCTGCTCATCTTGGCCATTTTCTGTTGTTTTGTGGCTGAAAACTGAGCCGGTCGGGCATAACACCTCAACCCATAGATAGACAGGCTAGAAATGTTTTAACCATTTCAATATTCTTGTGACGCTTGCATTGAATTGCCTCTCGCTGTTGCACACAACAAGCTTCCATTTCCCCTCTCACAAGGAGATTTATGACTGATGAAAACTTCAACCATGTTACATCAACCCTGTTACCTTAATTGGCACTTACTATAGTCATTTTTCTTAATCTAAACTCATATAAGGTTGGACATGTGCTCTTTATGACAGAATGTTAAAATTAGGTGAAATAAATAGTTTTAAAAAATCAAATTACACTACCCAAAAGGCACTCTATTGGTGGAATGACCCTCCTGCCATCTGAGTGACTCATGACATTATGGGCCAATGACTAAATTGTGTATCTGTTTGTGTGTGCGTGCATTCAAACGCACTAAAAAGGAAGGTTAAATCTCATTTAATTCACATATTTAAAAAATATTTTGCTTGTGTGTGAAGGTTTATCAGTAAATTCAGATATATTCTGACATCATCAGGCATATATTGTATGCTGATAAAGTGGCTCCCAAGTGGTGCAGTGCAAAAGGTGTGACTACAGTCCCTGGTTCAAATCCAGGCTATATCACAACCGGCTGTGATTGGGGGTCCCATCGGGCGGCGCACAAATGGCCAAGTGTGGTCCGGGTTTGGCTGGGGTAGGCCATCATTGTAAATAAAAATGTGTTCTTAATTGGCTAAATAAAAATCACATGACTGGCAAAGAGACAAAAAGTGGAGAGGCCACTCATTGCACTACTGTTTGTTGTTTCAGCTGGCAGTCTGATGCTTTAGCTTGATATTGACCTATAAATATTTAAAATTAAGTATGATGCTAGGTAAACAATTTGTATGCTTGGTTCTAGTTAGACAACTGTATGATACATTGAAACTTTGAGTAAGTATGAGTATGTCCAACACTCAAGTTTAACACACAGACATCTAGTTTACTGCAGGTTGGTGCCTACTAAATTAATTTGAATCAAAATGAAAATTCTCATGTATATTTCACTTCTACAATATTCGGCAAGATTTTAACTCACTCAAATCACTCAAATGAAAGTAATGCTAAGGATACTGCACAAAACATGAGTGCACCAATTGCAACGTGAAAGTGCAGTGTGTGTGTGCACGTGTGGTGTGTGTGTGTATGAGTGATTTAGGAAGGCACAGCTCCTCAGCTGGGAGAGATTCTTAATCCATGCGGGGGTTCTCAGCCACAAAGGACAGAGCAGAGAAGCTCCTCCTACGCCAACAGCTGCTGATGCTGCCTTCCTTACAACAGGGTACATTTAGTGAGTTGGGAGAGAGATAGCTCTGTGTTTGGTAAAGATCTCTATCTTTGTGTGTGTAAGAATATGTGTGTAAGGCTTTGAATAATAGAGGTCTCCGATAGATTCAGATTTGATTTAATCAAAAGCCGCAATGTGTTTTCTTATTGCAGATCATTTCCCAGAACAGATATATTTATCTCTTTTAGTCCCTCAGAATTTCTGCGCTTCCCGGCGAACTAATAACACCAGCCATTACACCGAAACAAAAACAACAGCTCCCAGAGGGAAAAGCCTTGCTGAGATGCATTGGCAGGGATGTGCGTAAGAGAGGTCCAGTGGCGTGATCTGGCCCTCTGATGTGTTCTGGCGGAGCACATTGACTGAGAAATGATTCATTAGTTGGAGACAAGACGGGTAGGTTGGACATATAGGCTGTGCTTGAGGCTACGATGAGCAAGGACTTCTCCTCTTACTGACAAAACTAGCAGAGAGGGGAAGATATGTTAATTACAAAACATCTGATGCTTATACAGTATGTGAATCTGTGTGTATGCCTAGCCTATGTGCGTGTGTACATGTGCGTGCATTCATATCTTCAATCATATTAATGCAAAACAATATTAATACAAAAGTAATTGGATAAGTATGTGAAGATGATAGGAATGTGCTGGTCTGCCTGATGAACAGTCATTAAGCAGCAGTCATCCGGTTGGTCTCACAATGGCCAGCCTTGTTGCTTACACCCAGAGGCTGATCAAGGAGGCTGCTCTGTTTACGCAGGGAGCTGTGGGGCAGCCAAAGGCTTCCTCTGCCTTGGGAGACACTTCTGCAGGTTGCAAACCATGGTAGCTGGACATAAACAAAGAATTATGGATAACACCCTGGAGCTTCAAACCAAAACTGTCAGCACTACTAAGAGAAAAATCGTATCTCTTCTCTTTTCTTTGCATTGGTAACGTTCTGGTCATGATGGTGAATGCAAACTGGGGCCCAAATCCCTCAGCTACCATTATATTTTCTTCTCGGCTGTTGACTTATGAGGTTAACCTATTCTCTCACGCTCTTCCCCCTGAGCTGTCTGCCATTACATGACTCACTAACATGACTGTGCTGCACACAACAACAAATGCTATGGCAGTGGGATGAAACACCCATTTTGACAAAAGTAGCCTATGAATATAGCATTGTTTTGGTTCATTCCCAAAATCCCTTTCGGTGTCAAAGTAATTCAACGCGAGGATCTATCTTTTTCCAAGAAGTGCAGAAATTGTTGAAGAAATATGGATGAGCTGAGGTGTTGCCTATGAAAATAGGCTTCTCGGTGTGTTGAAACTTAGGGGAGAAGCCCGCCCAAAATGACTCTATAAAACAGCCTGCATACTCCTTCACATTAACATACACTATCAAGTGTACATCCTGATAATATTCTTGGTAAACAACAATACTGCTTTAAAATAATTATGACACGTGTTCTACAGTATGCATAGGGAGGTGTTGTGCAAATTGGGTTTGCAAGATAATGAGCCAGGAAATAAACCGATTTCACTTGGGTGCTGTATAGTGACACATTTCAGGGAGTGTCCATGAAATAGGTGTTTTTTTGCGTGGTGACTCACATCTTGTTGACATGGAGACCAAAATAGCAGCTGAATGGAAGAGGACATTCAGTCTACCCTTGAGACTCGGCACCATTGAGGAAGAGAGAGAGAGGCAGAACGAAAGAGAGCTGAGAAAGCTTGAAGAACCATGAGCCTTGTGTTGCATAAGGCAATGAGTCACACTCATCGTTTGGATCTTGGGAACCGATAGGAAATCGTTCCGTTGTCTCTCAGTGGGGAGTGGGGTTTTTTCTCTGAAAGAAAAATGAATACTGGTGGTGATTTGAGAGGGATGCAAGAGATGTCGTATTTGGTAAATGTGTGTGTGTGTGTGTGTGTGTGTGTGTGTGTGTGTGTGTGTGTGTGTGTGTGTGTGTGTGTGTGTGTGTGTGTGTGTGTGTGTGTGTGTGTGTGTGTGTGTGTGTGTGTGTGTGTGTGTGTGTGTGTGTGTGTGTGTGTGTGTGTGTGTGTGTGTGTGTGTGTGTGTGTGTGTGAGAGAGAGAGAGAGAGAGAGAGAGAGAGAGAGAGAGAGAGAGAGAGAGAGAGAGAGAGAGAGAGAGAGAGAGAGAGAGACAGAGACAGAGGTGTAGGGGTGTTGAGAGATACAAAATAAAGGTACACCATATACAGGTAGTTCTCAGGACCATACAGTACTGTAATCTACATTTGAAGAGAGTTGGGAAAACAATGCATGTGAATGTTCTGTAAACTGTCAGGAGAGCAGTGAGGGTCTAATGATGTACTTGATCCAACAGCATTCATAAGCTGTGATCATCATTATTAACAGAGGGAAAGCTATTGAGTAGTGAGTGTAACTGGCACTCATAGTATGTCTCTGTATGAGTATGTAAGTGTTGGACAGCCCACCGGTTTCCATCAATCCTAGCAGTGGTAATAATCTTATAGCCAACTCAATTAGATTACAATGGTACTTTGATTCCACTCCCCACTCAAGGGTCTGGCTTCTTTTCTCTAGAGGCATTTGGTCCAGAGAAGTATTTCTATACAGCAGTCCTCAGATATATCTTTGAAATCTCACATAATGTACATATGTTAGAGAGAACATGTTTGTTTGATTGTATTAGAACCACCACTTTCTCCAAATGGCGTCACAATACAGTCTGATAGGCCATTGTGAGTCATTCTAAAACTCAATAGTCCCATAGAATGCTTCATGCAGCTCCAGGAGATGACGTCAATCTGCAGGCACTGTTATTTCATTTCTGCTGGGTCTGTGACCATGAAAATAACATTACAAAGCATCTGACTCACCTGATCTGTGGCCCTAAGAAGATTCACACCTCTTAGTGATGAATTGCAGTGTGAAGATGAAACCATTTCTTTCTCTTCGTTGGGCCTAAAAATAGCCGTTATTCCATCTCCAAAGCTTCTCATAGAAATACACCTTTTTACCGCTGACAAAATGTACGTTTGGACATGTACGTACGACAACACAGAAAAATAGAAAAAGATTCTGTCCACACATTTTTGCACTAGGGCTTTTCTTTATAGGCCAAGCATTTCCCATCTTCCATCAAGAGGGTAGGCATTTAAGTGAATTAGCATCCACTGCACTGATTCCACCCCCCCTGCTCATTGCCATGTTAAAATTACACCAATGTTTCAGTTCATTGTCTACGGCCAGTGCACTTTGTGGGTACACAAAGGGGGAGCAGCATGGTTTTCTGGTGCTTCATCATTTCCAATGCTGTTTCACAATGAGCCGACAGGATTAGCCAAACCTACCCATCAGCATTTCTACCAGATTGAGAGGTTGGAAATTAATCTGACAGCGTGCTTTCAAAAAAGACCCTGGAGCTAAAGGACACATGGGCTTTGATATGTGTTTCTGCATCTCCTTGGTTTGCCTGTTTCAATTATTATTCAATGAATTGTGGTTCAGACTATTGGGGGTAAGATTGAACACATGAACTCAGACACATTCTCTGTGGTTGCTGGGACTCACATTTGCATTTAGCATGAATCTGGTATGTTTTTCACACACCCTTTGACATTTCAACTATCTGGTATATAGTATATCTGTGACAAAATTTGTGAATGTCTTTTTTGAGCTGACGCTGCAACAAAACAAGTTTATGGTCAATTGCATCTCAGTTGTCAATTCAGGAAGTGTTTGGAATGTAAATTTTCAAACATAACATATCATAACATAAAATGTTCATTATTTTCAGAGGATAAATTATTTGCAATGTAGACCAATGTCTTACCAAAAAGGCTCAGACTTGCTCAGTGGACCTGCTCTGACTTGGGGCCAAGTCCAGGCCACTGGCACTTTTCAGCTTTCATTTACATAACAATGGCTAACTGGGAACATGGATTGACACCTTCCACGGTTAAAACACCTTCTCACAAAGCAACTGTCTTGATGCAGAAGTTGTTGATTCTGCTCTTCACAAGTCCTCAGTGTCAGGCCCAACTATGGAAACACATTGCCCCCAAAATAACACTCGAACTAACATTAACATAATCACTGGTGACACACTGGTAATGGAAACCCCCTAGAATTTTGATGGAATATGAATATAGACTATGTCGTGACGTCATATTAGTTAATGTGACGACTGTTGCTCATCGAATGATTACAAGTTTCTAATTGCGTGATTAACTGAATCAAGCAATGATTAAGTCATTAACCTGGGGCACCATGGGAAAACTAGTTTTATTGAGTTTCTATTTCCCAAATTAACTCAAAGAATATCAGAATATCGATTTTACAACAGCCGCTAATTAACCAGTTACCTCTACAAATCTCGTTCTGAACGTCGTATAGCCCGTGAATCTGCACGGAACCCGGGTCTCACCAATGAGTTCGTACCACACCAATCTCAGTTGAATATTTATTTATTAAAAAGCTAAAATGATTATAAAAGATACATATAGACAAATAAACATTATAGGCTATTGTTCGGCTAGTTCTGACTGGGTTACTGTGAACTTTTGGAGTTGGGCCAACATATGGGCAGTGTCTAGCTGGACGTGCTTAATTGCCTGGCTGGTCCAGTCAGCCCCGGCCCAACTCAAATGTGCCGCAGGTGGAATGTGTTGGCGGTACACATTCTCTGCATATAGGCAGACATACACCCTCTGGGTGTGTATTCTGCAGTTAGTTATGAGGAGTCCTGGGTCGCCACGGAGAACGATTCCCGTAGGGGGTCCGTTTGTGATTACATCTGCTGTGTTGGTTTTGACCAGGGCACAGTGCCAGGATCAGCCAAAGGAACTCCATCCTACAGACACGCATAATCAGAGATTGTTGGATTATTTACGTTATTTGTTTTTGTAAACAAAAATGTTTCGACAACTATTTTTCTCGTTTTCTTATTTGGAAACAGTACAGCGCAGGACGATATCAAAAGTGTCAACAGATGTATATCTAGTAGCTGGGAAGCAAATAAGAGATGTTAGGTGCAACGTACTGATCTCCTGGAAGGGATCAGCTGAGGGTACTTAAGAATTTTCTTAGTACCTCTGACTTTTCTCGGTTTTTATCTATTAATTTAGAAGAGGAAATGCGGGTATGGCGACCTCGGAATGGTCTACCCTATTCCCATGGGGGGAGTGTACAACTTGATTTGGTTCCAGTGGACCCACTTTAATGTGGCGTCTTTGTCGACCTACTGATTCTGATCTGGTAAGCTACAGGTGATAGCTTCACCACAATCTCAAGTGGCCCCATCCAGTGGGGCAGGAACTTTGTTGCGACGCCCGCGGGTTTGGTGTACATGTAGTACCACACCTTATCCCCGACCTCGAACACCTGGTGTGAGGCCTTTTTGTCGTAATAGGTCTTGTCACCTTCTGCACTTCTTTCCAACTGTCCTTGAGCATACGCAAAGGTAGTCTGGAGATGGTTTCTCTGGTTGGTCACGTATTGATGAGCCGTGTAGGCAGTGGCTGCGGCCACATCTCCTGGTCATCTCCCGGAAGCGTCATGTTATTCCTGTAGACCTGTTGCATGTGGCTCTGATCGCCATCAGTACCAATGGGAGTTTGAGGTCCCAATCTTTGTGGTTGGCTGCCACATACTTCCTCAAGATTCTGACGATTGTTTGGTTGCTCCTTTCTACCCTGCCCGAGCTCCTAGGGTGGTATGTAATGTGGAGTTTAGCTTTGACTCCCAGAAGCCTCCACAGTTCGGTCATTACAGCTGCCGAAAAGTGGGTTCCTCTGTCGCTGTCCACAGTTTCTTCTGGCAGGTCGAAATGACTGAAAGTGGTTTCCGCTGTGTCATTGGTCGCCGGCAGGCACTCCACCCACTTTGTGAATGCGCAAGTCACTGTGAGGAGATACTTGTTGCCACTGGCTGACCTGGCAACTGGGCCGACCCAGTCGATCTGGATCGAGCTCCAGGGGTAAGACACACCCTTACGTTGTAGGGGTGCTCTGTGAAGTGGCTTGGAGGGTTGAAACTGGCAGCAAACTAGACACCCCCTCACGTATTGTGCCACGTCTTGTTCCATGTGAGACCAGTAGGCCACCTGTCGCAATGTTTCACATGTAGCCTTGATACCCCTATGAGCTCCACATGGCTCGTCGTGGGCATGGGCTATCATTATTCCCCTCTGTGTTTTAGGAACCACCCACCTTCGAGCTGTGTCGGTTTCTGAAACATACACCAGTAGGTCATCTACAAGTGTGAGGTGCTGTTTAGTTGCGTACAGCAAATGCAAGTAGTTTGACCCTGCCAAAGCCAGTTCGGACACTGGGTGGTTGACAGGATCCGACAAGAACGCCATTAAAGTGGCGAGGGACTCATCTTGGTGTTCCATTGCTACCAGATCGCTATTCAGGAATGAATGCGTTAGCAACACATTATGTTTATGTGAAGATGTTTACTGTGGTGCTACATGTCTACGTGTTACCACAGACACCATAGCTTCCTCAGTGTTTTTTTCGTCTCGAGCATCAATCACCCAAGGGGTGCCGTGAATTGCACCGGATTTCGCCATGCTGTCGACATAGTCGTTGCCAAGTTTGTCACGGCCAGGTGATTTGGAGTGTGCCTTGACTTTCTTCCAATACACCTATATGTCGTGTTTGGTGATGAGGTCATCACAAGCTAGGATGAGCTCTTTGTTTTTCACCTCTTTACCACTTGAAGTAGTCATGTGCTTTTGTTTCCAAAATGGCAAGTGGCATGAGAAGGTGAGTCTCGCGTAGTTTGAGTCGGTGCAGATCGCCAGTTCTGACAATTCGTGTTTCCCCGCTGTTTGCAGGGTGATCAGCACGCCAGCCACTTCTGCAAACTGGCTGGTCTTGTTGCCAAGCTGAAATTGAAGTGGTTTGCACGGAATGTCGTTGTGCTCTTCCATCCTATCATCTCTTCCCTCTTGTGCTCTTCCATCCTATCATCTCTTCCCTCTGCTCAAACCTTCTCCAACCTATCTCCTGATTCTGCCTCCTCAACCCTCCTCTCCTCCCTTTCTGCATCCTTTGACTCTCTATGTCCCCTATCTTCCAGGCCGGCTCGGTCCTCCCCTCCCGCTCCGTGGCTTGACGACTCATTGCGAGCTCACAGAACAGGGCTCCGGGCAGCCGAGCGGAAATGGAGGAAAACTCGCCTCCCTGCGGATCTGGCATCCTTTCGCTCCCTCCTCTCTACATTTTCCTCCTCTGTCTCTGCTGCTAAAACCACTTTCTACCACTCTAAATTCCAAGCATCTGCCTCTAACCCTAGGAAGCTCTTTGCCACCTTCTCCTCCCTCCTGAATCCTCCTCCCCCTCCCCCCTCCTCCCTCTCTGCAGATGACTTCGTCAACCATTTTGAAAAGAAGGTCGACTGACATCCGATCCTCGTTTGCTAAGTCAAACGACACTGCTGGTTCTGCTCACACTGCCCTACCCTGTGCTCTGACCTCTTTCTCCCTCTCTCTCCAGATGAAATCTCGCGTCTTGTGACGGCCGGCTGCCCAACAACCTGCCCGCCGACCCTATCCCCTCCTCTCTTCTCCAGACCATTTCCGGAGACCTTCTCCCTTACCTCACCTCGCACATCAACTTATCCCTGACCGCTGGCTACGTCCCTTCCGTCTTCAAGAGAGCGAGAGTTGCACCCCTTCTGAAAAAACCTACACTCGATCCCTCCGATGTTAACAACTACAGACCAGTATCCCTTCTTTCTTTTCTCTCCAAAACTCTTGAACGTGCCGTCCTTGGTCAGCTCTCCCGCTATCTCTCTCAGAATGACCTTCTTGATCCAAATCAGTCAGGTTTCAAGACTAGTCATTCAACTGAGACTGCTCTTCTCTGTATCACGGAGGCGCTCCGCACCGCTAAAGCTAACTCTCTCTCCTCTGCTCTCATCCTTCTAGACCTATCGGCTGCCTTTACTGTGAACCATCAGATCCTCCTCTCCACCCTCTCCGAGTTGGGCATCTCTGGCGCGGCCCACGCTTGGATTGCGTCCTACCTGACAGGTCACTCCTACCAGGTGGCGTGGCGAGAATCTGTCTCCTCACCACGCGCTCTCACCACTGGTGTCCCCCAGGGCTCTGTTCTAGGCCCTCTCCTATTCTCGCTATACACCAAGTCACTTGGCTCTGTCATAACCTCACATGGTCTCTCCTATCATTGCTATGCAGACGACACACAATTAATCTTCTCCTTTCCCCCTTCTGATGACCAGGTGGCGAATCGTATATCTGCATGTCTGGCAGACATATCAGTGTGGATGACGGATCACCACCTCAAGCTGAACTTCGGCAAGACGGAGCTGCTCTTCCTCCCGGGGAAGGACTGCCCGTTCCATGATCTCGCCATCACGGTTGACAACTCCATTGTGTCCTCCTCCCAGAGCGCTAAGAACCTTGGCGTGATCCTGGACAACACCCTGTCGTTCTCAACTAACATCAAGGCGGTGGCCCGTTCCTGTAGGTTCATGCTCTACAACATCCGCAGAGTACGTGCCTCACACAGGAAGCGGCGCAGGTCCTAATCCAGGCACTTGTCATCTCCCGTCTGGATTACTGCAACTCGCTGTTGGCTGGGCTCCCTGCCTGTGCCATTAAACCCCTACAAATCATCCAGAACGCCGCAGCCCGTCTAGTGTTCAACCTTCCCAAGTTCTCTCACGTCACCCCGCTCCTCCGCTCTCTCCACTGGCTTCCAGTTGAAGCTCGCATCTGCTACAAGACCATGGTGCTTGCCTACGGAGCTGTGAGGGGAACGGCACCTCAGTACCTCCAGGCTCTGATCAGGCCCTACACCCAAATAAGGGCACTGCATTCATCCACCTCTGGCCTGCTCGCCTCCCTACCACTGAGGAAGTACAGTTCCCGCTCAGCCCAGTCAAAACTGTTCGCTGCTCTGGCTCCCCAATGGTGGAACAAACTCCCTCACGACGCCAGGACAGCGGAGTCAATCACCACCTTCCGGAGACACCTGAAACCCCACCTCTTTAAGGAATACTTAGGATAGGATAAAGTAATCCTTCTCACCCCCCCCTTAAAATATTTAGATGCACTATTGTAAAGTGGCTGTTCCACTGGATGTCATAAGGTGAATGCACCAATTTGTAAGCCGCTCTGGATAAGAGCGTCTGCTAAATGACTTAAATGTAAATGTAAATGCCATACCAATCCCACCCCAGCTTGCAAGTGGTCTAGATGGAGGTAAAAACAGCCATCTACAAATGCCATCGGCAATTCAAGACACACATTCTCTTCGAAGTAGTGATGGTTCGAAGGCAATGGCGGAGCGATGTCACGCGGGGGTGGTGTGGAGTCGGTTTCATCGTCACCACAGCGTTGACACACCGCCAAACACTACAAAGGCAGGTTTTTCGCTTTTGCGTAGTAGATACGCAAAATCATGGCTCTGTAGCGTCATAAGCCAAGCCGCTATCCTGCTGTTGTGTACAGCACCCTAACGGATTATTTGGCTTTTCAGAAAAGTCACAGGCTGGTGACATGTTTCTATGATCACCTTTTGTCCGCCAACATAACTGGTGAAGTGTTTGATTGCCCAGACTGTCGACAGCAGCGCTTTTTGGCAGTCTGAGTATTTGTGTCCAGCATGGTTGAGTGTTTTGCTCGACTAAGCAACCACACGTTTGTCTTGGTCGTATTTCTGGTACAACCCAGCGCTAAGCCAGTGCTCTGAGGAACCGACTTCCAAAAATAATGTCTTGTCTTTGTTGGGGTATACCAGGCAGGGTGCCTTGCAAAGCTGGTTTTTCAAGGAAGCCACAGCTTCATTGTGAGTGACATCCCAAACAAATCGGGTGTCTTTCTGAAGAAGACGTGTCAACGGTTTTGACAAGTCGGCGTAGTTTTCGATGACTTGACGGGAGTAATTACAGACTCACAAGAAGCTACGCACCTTGTGAAGGTTTGTAGGTGTTTTGATGTTGCGGACTGCTTGGATTCAGTTAGACTGTGGCAGGATGTCCTCGGCACCCACCAGAAGCCCAACGTAGTTTACCTTGGTCCTGCACCACTTTCATGATGGCCAACTTAGCCCCTGCAGTCCCGAGTTGGTTGAGAACATGGTCCATTTCATTGAGGTGATGTGACCAAGTCTCACTTCTCATGAGAATGTCGTCCATGTAGATTATCGTCCCCCTATAGGCTGTGTCTGGCCAGAAACCATTAGCCACGTAGACGGTGGAGAAGTACGTAGACGATGTGTCGTCAAGTGGCAATACGGGAGTTAGTGCGATTGCTTTTGACCGACAGGTAGACAGCGTACCTCCCTCTCCATCTAGGTCTAGGGAGGACGGAAGAGGCCCAATCACGGGAACAACCAGTTCAAAATCATGGAAGGAGTAATCGATCAATGTTCCTAGCTGAGTGTGCCGAGAAATGGAAATATCTGCTTGAGTCAGATTTTGTACCAGGAGGTAAGTGGATCTAGAGGTTAGTTCCAACAGCGGGTTGCCATTGATAGTTAGCCCCAATTTGAATAGTTGCGGAGAGGGTTGGAAAAATGCAGTGGTGCCTTCCATCCGGTATCCGGGCGCCAGGTTCAGTCTTGTAACGATTTTAGTTGGTGGAAGGAGAGAAGGACCAAAGTGCAGCGTGGTACGTATCCATAACACTTTTAATCCAGAATGAATACACAAACAAAAACAACAAAATGATAAATGAACAGTTCTGACAGGTGCAACAAACACTAACCAGAAAATAATCACCCACAACTCAACTCCTGGGAAAACAGTCTACCTAAGTATGACTCTCAATCAGAAACAACGATTGACAGCTGCCTCTGATTGAGAACCATACCAGGCCAAACACATAGAAAAAGAAAACCTAGACCTACAACAGAATACCCACCCACATCACACAATGACCAAACTAAAAATAGAAACCTACAAAGCAATCTACGGTCAGGGCGTGACACGAGGTAGCTTGATTGAAACCTCGAAGATTTGTATCGCAATGTTCTGTTTTCAACCAACTTTTGCAGGGTCCACTGCCCTTTTTAGTTCATCCAGCAAGGTTTCAGATATGAGGGAAATTGTCGAACCCCAATCTACCAGAGTGTGACAGGTCAAACAGTCCTCCAGGACTGTTCTAAGGTATGGCTTGTTCGAGTTGGTTTTTCTCGTCATATCCACAACAAAATGGAGTGGGTTGGGAGAATGGAGCGGTTTGTAATCTGTGTCGATTTCCAAGACAGATAAGTCACCTACGTGACCCAGTGGGTCCTCTATCGGAATGGGAGAGGAATCATCTGTTGCAAAGCTGCTTATCTTGTGCATCTCCATATCCAGGTCTGTAGACAAAACCTGTGGGCTTGTGTCTAGAACGAGTGGTTCCTGGACAGGGATTTGAGTGGGGAAGGGGGTAATGGAAATATTTGCGTCCTCTCGAATTGCATGAGTTTCGGCGGACTTGGTTTCCAACGATTTTACGCCTAGTCATGATGACTTATCCTTGTCATCCTTCTCAGATTTCTTACGATGTAGTACATCTCTTATCAGAGCTTCTAGATAATTTTGGTTAGCGTTTAGATCATTGTTGAACACTTTGTTGCCCTTGTTACGCTTGTTACCCTTAGGTCCTGACCCTTTGTGAGAGTTAGGCGTAGGGGCATATTGGCTAGGTTGATCTCTACGGGACCTGTTAGATTGGGGACGTTCATCGTAGCTATTGTTACGGCGGTGGTGGTTACGTGGTAGCCACCCCCTTTGATCGTCATCTTTTACCGCACATGTCCCCGATGCAGCACCTTCCAATTTGAGTGATGGTTCACGCATAAACTCGAAAGTCGAGGTGCCCGGGCTCTATGTGAGTTGGTTATTACTGAACTTGCCAAAACAGATTTAATTGATTAAATCGATTTTTAATGATAAATCTAACCTGTATAGGCTATTTGGGAATTTTAATTTTAATTCACCTGAAAGATTTGCTATCTCTAAGTTAACATTGAAAAGTTTAACAATTTCTCATTGGTTAGAACACATTAGTGTGCGTATTATTCCA
Source organism: Oncorhynchus gorbuscha (assembly GCF_021184085.1). Lineage (NCBI taxonomy): Eukaryota > Metazoa > Chordata > Actinopteri > Salmoniformes > Salmonidae > Oncorhynchus > Oncorhynchus gorbuscha. The sequence continues at coordinate 11,458,392 of NC_060176.1, forward strand.
ATAATCAACCTGGAAAGGTAGTGTAGCAATTTAATGTATGTATTAAATTGAATGAGCCAATGATATCCAATCAGTTGAGACTGGTTAGATATCGTACACCATCACCTGAATTATTTAAAATAATTGCTGGTGATTCTTCACCACCGGAGGTCACTGTTAACACAAGCTAAAATTGACCAGGTACCAGTGAAGGTAGTCTTTCACAATGCTGTAAAAATGTCTCCCTAACCACCATTAAGCTGGTAAAACAGATTTAATTTATTAATCAATTTGAATGATTAGTCAACCCCATATAGGCTACAGGTATTAGATTTAATTAACCTGAAATAGTTGCTATCTCTAAGTTAATGTGGAACAGTTTAACCATGTCTCATTGGTTAGAACACATTATTTTGTGTATTATTCCAATAACCAACCTGGAAAGGTAGTGTATCAATTTAATGTATGTATAGAATTGAAAGATAATATTATCCAATCAGTTGAGACTGGTTTGAAATCCTACAGCGTAACCTGAATTATTTCACGAAAAATTACTGATAGCGCAAGCTGAGATCTCACAGGATTCCCGCCTGGCGCGAGAATTCACTATGAACAAAGGGAAAAACAAAATCTGGCGCATCTGGTGCAATGCTTTCTTGCACAGGGTTTCCACCTCGCGGCACAAGGGAAATTCCCTCCAACAAGGTAACGGGTTTACTAGGTGAGGTCTCACGTTCAACCCTTATACTCTTCACATTACCTAACGCGAGAGGTGGAGAGATAATAACTTTGCTTCGGTCAAACGAATATATCTACTCCAATTTCCGTAATGGTTGGCTCATATGTCCTTTGCTCTAGGAATTCCTTATGACCGAGTCAGGTCGCTCCTGAAAGCGATCGACAGAAATAACACAAAATTGGGCCCGACTAGTATTATTCTCAGAATGCCTGCATCGGCCGGTACATATGCCCTGGCTCGTAGCATTCAGTAGACGCCTCCTACACACTGGCTTTCGTCAGAAATACCACAGGGGGGTTCTCTCCAGACCAGTATCTGGGTGCAATTGAACGTCGCACACACACACTTCTCTCCCGCACTAGTCCTGCCTATAGCCATTAATGGTATATACACTGCTCAAAAAAATAAAGGGAACACTTAAACAACACAATGTAACTCCAAGTCAATCACACTTCTGTGAAATCAAACAGTCCACTTAGGAAGCAACACTGATTGACAATACATTTCACATGCTGTTGTGCAAATGGAATAGACAACAGGTGGAAACTATAGGCATTTAGCAAGACACCCCCAATAAAGGAGTGGTTCTGCAGGGGGTGACCACAGACCACTTCTCAGTTCCTATGCTTCCTGGCTGATGTTTTGGTCACTTTTGAATGCTGGCGGTGCTTTCACTCTAGTGGTAGCATGAGACGGAGTCTACAACCCACACAAGTGGCTCAGGTAGTGCAGCTCATCCAGGATGGCACATCAATGCGAGCTGTGGCAAGAAGGTTTGCTGTGTCTGTCAGTGTAGTGTCCAGAGCATGGAGGCGCTACCAGGAGACAGGCCAGTACATCAGGAGACGTGGAGGAGGCCGTAGGAGGGCAACAACCCAGCAGCAGGACCGCTACCTCCGCCTTTGTGCAAGGAGGAGCAGGAGGAGCACTGCCAGAGCCCTGCAAAATGACCTCCAGCAGGCCACAAATGTGCATGTGTCTGCTCAAATGGTCAGAAACAGACTCCATGAGGGTGGTATGAGGGCCCGATGTCCACAGGTGGGGGTTGTGCTTACCAACACCGTGCAGGACGTTTGGCATTTGCCAGAGAACACCAAGATTGGAAAATTTGCCACTGGTGCCCTGTGCTCTTCACAGATGAAAGCAGGTTCACACTGAGCATGAGACAGACATGACAGAGTCTGGAGACGCCGTGGAGAACGTTCTGCTGCCTGAAACATCCTCCACCGGTTTGGCGGTGGGTCAGTCATGGTGTGGGGTGGCATTTCTTTGGGGGGCTGCACAGCCCTCCATGTGCTCGCCAGAGGTAGCCTGACTGCCATTAGGTACCGGGATGAGATCCTCAGACCCCTTGTGAGACCATATTCTGGTGCGGTTGGCCCTGGGTTCCTCCTAATGCAAGACAATGCTCGACCTCATGTGGCTAGAGTGTGTCAGCAGTTCCTGCAAGAGAAAGGCATTGATGCTATGGACTGTCCTGCCCGTTTCCCCAGACCTGAATCCAATTGAGCACATCTGGGAAATCATGTCTCGCTCCATCCACCAATAGACTGTCCAGGAGTTGGCGGATGCTTTAGTCCAGGTCTAGGAGGAGATCCCTCAGGAGACCATCTGCCACCTCATCAGGAGCATGCCCAGGCACTGTAGGGAGGTCATACAGGCACGTGGAGGCCACAGACTACTGAGCGTCATTTTGACTTGTTTTAAGGACATTACATCAAAGTTGGATCAGACGGTAGTGTGGTTTTCCACTTTAATTTTGAGTGTGACTCCAAATCCAGACCTCCATGGGTTGATAAATTTGATTTCCATTGATCATTTTTATGTGATTTTGTTGTCATCACATTCAACTATGTAAAGACAAAAGTAGTTAATAAAAATATTTCATTCATTCAGATCTAGGATGTGTTATTTTAGTGTTCCCTTTATTTTTTTGAGCAGTGTATAATCGATAATATATCAACCGCAATGGTCTTGTTCAGTAGGAGAGGGAAAGGAAATGGCTGTCCGAACTCTGTTGCGTGAGCAAAACTCATGTCACCACCTGATGCGATGTTATCTTTCTGGCTCATTTTTCAAAATAAAAGCCTGAAACTATGTCTGAAGACTGACACTTTGAGGAAGCGATAGGAAAAGGAATCTGGTTGATATCCCTTTAAATGGAGAAATTGGAGGCTATAGAACATGGAGTTTTCAAAATAGAAGCCACTTCCTGGTTAGATTTTTCTCAGGGTTTCGCCTGCAATATCAGTTCTGTTACACTCACAGACAATATTTTGACAGTTTTGGAAACTTTAGAGTTTTCTATCCTAATCTGTCAATTATATGCATATTCTAGCATCTGGTCCTGAGAAATAGGCCGTTTACTTTGGGAACGTTATTTTTCCAAACATAAAAATAGTGCCCCCTAGCTTCAGGATTAATGAGGCAAGGTCTAGATTTGATTCAAATCCAATCCACATTTTAGACAACTAATTTAACATTTAGTCTCTACAAAAACATTCCCTTTGATTTGGACATTTTCCACACAACGTACAATGTATAAACATCAAACATATACAAGGAAAACTCTTCACGTTACAATGTTTTTGTAATAATGTCATCTATTAACCTTTAATAACAAAACAAAAATGACATACATTTTCATATTCCATCTATCTATGACCACCATTGTGGCTGACGGAAACCATTGTTCCAAAGTTCCTTTATTTCATGTTTAATGTTCTGAGGCTGGTTCTCCATAGTAACAGGACAAAGGAATTTGTCTGTGGCCTGAGATTCACCAGGGGCGTGAGGGGTCATAAAACCACCACATCTTCAGACCCCTAGATCTCTCCTCCTCTGTTGGGGTTGAGAGATAATCTGTAGGGTTGTGGTCTCCTGTAACCTGATCTGATCAGGACAGTCATGACAAGTAGTATGAGTCAGTATGAGTCAGACATATTTTCAATACTGCCCTCTGCTATCACAAGCTGAAAATGTTCTCTGTCAAATAAACTTTGCATAATCAAACAAAATATATAATTATCTGTTGTTCCATTGTATTGTTTACTGAACTGCCTGTTTCCCACAAAAAGGTTAGACGAATAGACAACTAATTTGACATTTCTATCTTGGTGCAAGCCCTCTATCCAGGAGTCCACATTAATAGAGTACTGTATGTCATGAATTTATGATTTGGGCCAGATTCCTGTGTATTTTGCAATTCCAGAAATGTTTTATAGAGAATAATTCTCACAACATTATATTATAACTGCAAACCAGTTAGTAACTCCACCTCACATTCTTATTGCGGATGACAATCTGCACCATACATCCCAATACAGCACAGACAGTTGAAGAGACAGACCAGGCTTATAGCTGAGGTCATCAACTCATGTTAAACAACAGCGTTTATTGTGTTGATGGTGTAAATGTCTGATGATATAAATCACTTGAGGCGAGCAACACACCAGCCAGTCATACCCAGTCACAACCAGTCATACCAGGCTCAGACAATGAATGACAAGACCACACTAGTTGACCATCATATGCATGTGAAATGGACCGTCAAGTCTCTTTGAGCTCAATGGTGACAATGACAGATACTTGCTTTGTAAAATTTGCGGTTTCACAACCATCGCTATCCAAACCACAAGCCCCATTCCATTTCTATCTCGGGCCAATCAAATTCATTCTCTGTTTTGTTCCCTGACAACAGGTTCTCAGTCAATACAGCTCTCTGAGGGGCCAGTGGATGATGTAATTGGTCCAGCAGACACACATCGTGATGTAATTGGTCCAGCAGACACACATCATGTGAGCAACAACGCATTGGCAACGACCATACCCTCAATGCCTCCATTGACTGGTTACAAAAACGGACAATGCCCCAAAGTTATTTACGTAACGTTGCCTGAGCAATACGACAAATATCTGTGCTTTCTGAAAGAAATTCATTTCCTCATAAGTGAATAATTGTGAATTTATTAGCAAATTTGTGTCTGTTTTGTTCTCTCATCCTGTGTGTCTGTGATGTCCTTCTTCTGCCAGCTGTATTCTACAGACAACCACTGCTTTATGATGGCCTGACAGCGATCATTGACCATCCACAGGCCTTTCATCAGGTGATAATCATGGACACTTCTATGAGGACAGACTGACAGCGTCATCTGGTGTTAATGCCTTCCTTTGCTTCCTGCTGCCAATATCTTAGGTCTCACACTCCATAGGCCCCTAAGGGGACTGGCTTCCTATTGAAAACTATGGCTGAAAGGAGAAAAGAGAAAATGGTTGTCGGTGACACATTTTCTGCCACACAAAGAATCCTATTGGAGTTGACTGTGAGGACTGGACGTCTGTAGAGCAGAGTGGAGATAACATGACTGGGGCACGGCTCATTAGTGTAAACCGGATCATCACAGTGAGGATAAATGGACATTTTGGCCTGTCCACCTCCAATATGGAGAGCAAGTGGAGCATTTGGAATGAGACCAATTTAGCAGCTTAAGATGTTAACCAGATTACACAGATGCAATAATCTACCTTCCTTAAATAACATATTTATTTCACTCAGTTAAATTAATAATTTGACATTAAATACATTTGAGTGTTGTGCAATAACAATGTATTTCTGCAGTGCAGAAACGATTCCCAGCCTGTCTTTCTTCTCCTGTTGGCCGAGATGGGAGACAAAGAAAAAAATCTTAGGAGCACTTTTAAATACTCACCACTAAGTGGTACTATTTCTCTATAGAAATGTTGACCCCTCTGTTTCCCTCATATCGGGACAAGATGTGGTGATATGAGAAAACAAGATACTAAATGTGCGAAAGATGTCATGACATCTTGTGTCACTGAATAGCATGTATCAAGGCAGTGTCATTTTGATATAGAAATAGTTATGATTGGTGTTTGACATACAGTACCAGTCAGAAGTTTGGACACACCTACTCATTAAAGGGTTCGTCTTTATTTTTATACACCATAGAATTGTTTTATTTTTTTATTTCACCTTTATTTAACCAGGTAGGCCAGTTGAGAACAAGTTCTCATTTACAACTGCGACCTGGTCTAGATAAAGCAAAGCAGTGCGACAAAAACAAAAACACAGAGTTGTTGTTTTTAAACAAACGTACAGTCAATAACACAATAGAAAAATATATGTACTGTGTGTGCAAATGTAGAAGAGTAGGGAGGTAAGGCAATAAATAGGACATGGAGGTGAAATAATTACAATTTAGCATTAACATTGAAGTGATAGATGTGCAGATGATGATGTGCAAGTAGAGATACTGGGGTGCAAAAGAGCAAGAAGATAAATAACAATATGAGGATGAGGTAGTTGCTTAAAGTTAGAGAGGGAGATATAAGTCTCCAGCTTCAATGATTTTTGCAATTCGTTCCAGTCATTGGCAGCAGAGAACTGGAAGGAAAGGCGGCCAAAGTAAGTGTTGGCTTTGGGGATGACCAGTGAAATATATCTGCTGAAGCGTGTGCTATGGGGTGGGTGTTGCTATGGTGACCAGTGAGCTGAGATAAGGGAGGGCTTTACCTAGCAAAGACTTATAGATGACCTGGAGCCAGTGGGTTTCGCAACGAATATGTAGCAAGGGCCAACCAACGAGAGCATACAGGTCTCAGTGGTGGGTAGTGTATGGGACTTTGGTGACAAAACGGATGGCACTATGATTAGACTACATCCAGTTTGCTGAGTAGAGTGATGGAGGGTATTTTGTAAATGACATCGCCGTAGTCAAGGATCGATAGGATAGTCAGTTTTACGAGGGTATGTTTGGCAGCATGAATGAAGGAGGCTTTGTTACGAAACAGGAAGCAGATTCTAGATTAAATTTTGGATTGGAGATGCTTAATGTGAGTCTGGAAGGAGAGTTTGTAGTCTAACCCGACACCTAGGTATTTGTAGTTGTCCACATATTCTAAGTCAGAACTGTCCAGAGTAGTGAAGCTAGTCAGGAGGGCGGATGCGGGCAGCAATCGGTTGAAGAGCATGCATTTAGTTTCAATAGCATTTAAAAGCAGTTGGAGACCACGGAAGGAGTGTTGAATGGCATTGAAGCTCGTCTGGATGGTTGTTAACAGTGTCCAAAGAAGGGACAGATGAATACAGAATGGTGTCGTCTGCGTAGAGGGGGATCAAAGAATCACCAGCAGCAAGAGCGATATTATTGATATATACAGAGAAAAGAGTTGGCCCAAGAATTGAACCATGTAGCACCCCGATGGAGACTGCCAGACGTCCAGACAACAGGCCCTCCGATTTGACACACTGAACTCTATCTGAGAAGTAGTTGGTAAACCAGGCAAAGCAGTCATTTGAGAAACAAGGCTATTGAGTCTTCCGATAAGAATGTGGTGATTGACAGAGTCTAAAGCCTTGGCCAGGTCGATGAAGACTGCTGCACAGTACCGTCTTTTATCAATGGCGGTTATGATATCGTTTAGGACGTTGAGCGTGGCACCCATGACCAGCTCGGAAACCAGATTGCATAGTGGAGAAGGTACGGTGGGATCACCGAAATGGTCGGTGATCTGTTTGTTAACTTGGCTTTCGAAGATTTTAGAGGCAGGGCAGGATGGATATAGGTCTATAACAGTTTGGGATCTAGAGTGTCTACCCCTTAGAGGGGGATGACCACGGCAGCTGTCCAATCTTTGGGGATCTCGGACGATATGAAAGAGGTTGAACAGGCTAGTAATAGGGGTTGCAACAATTTCAGTGGATAATTTTAGCCCAGCTGATTTGTAGGGATCCAGATATTGCAGCTTTTTCAGAACATCAGCTGTCTGGATTTGGGTGAAGGAGAAGCGGGGGGGGGGGGCTTGGGCATGTTGCTGCAGGGGGTGCAGAGCTGTTGGCTGGGGTAGCCAGGTGGAAAGCAAGGCCAGTCGTAGAAAAATGCTTATTGAAATTCTTGACTATCGTAGATTTATCGGTGGTGACCGTGTTACCTCGCTCCAGTGCAGTGGGCAGCTGGGAGGAGGTGCTCTTATTCTCCATGGACTTTACAGTGTCCCAAAAATGTTGGGAATTAGTGCTACAGGATGCAAATGTCTGTTTGAAAAAGCTAGCCTTAGCTTTCCTAACTGACTGTGTATATTGGTTCCTGACTTCCCTGAAAGGTTGCATATAGCGGGGGTTATTCAATGCTAATGCAGGACGCCACAGGATGTTTTTGTGCTGGTCAAGGGCAGTCAAGTCTGAAGTGAACCAAGGGCTATATCTGTTCTTAGTTCTACATTTTTGAACGGGACATGCTTATTTAAGATGGGGAGGAAAGCATCTTTAAAGAGCAAGGCATCCTCTACTGACGGGATGAGGTCAATATCCTTACAAGATACCTGGGCCAGGTCGATTAGAAAGGCTTGCTTGCTGAAGTGTTTTAGGGAGAGTTTGTCAGTGATGAGGAGTGGTCGTTTGACCGCAGACCCATTACGAACGCAGGCAATGAGGCAATGATCACTGAGATCCTAGTTGAAGACAGCAGAGGTGTATTTAGAGGGAAAGTTGGTCAGGATGATATCTAAGAGGGTGCCCATGGTTACGGATTTAGGGCTGTACCTGGTAGGTTTCTTTATAATTTGTGTGAGATTGAGGGCATCTATCTTAGATTGTAGGATGGCTGGGGTGTTAAGCATCTCCCAGTTTAGGTCACCTAACAGTACGAACTCTGAAGATAGATGGGGGGCAATCAATTCACATATGGTGTCCAGGGCACAGCTGGGGGCTGAGGGGGGTCTATAACAAGCTGCAATGGTGACAGACCTGTTTCTGGAAAGGTGGATATTTAAAAGTAGAAGTTTGAATTGTTTGGGCACAGACCTGGATAGTATGACAGAACTTTGCAGGCTATCTCTGCAGTAGTTTGCAACTCCGCCCTCTTTGGTAGTTCTATCTTGTCAGAAATTGTTGTAGTTGGGGATGGAAATTTCAGGATTTTTGGTGGCCTTCCTAAGCCAGGATTCAGACACAGCTAGGACATCAGGGTTGGCGGAGTGTGCTAAAGCAGTGAATTAAACAAATTTAGGGAGTTTTTCTTCTAATGTTAACATGCATGAAACCAAGGCATTTACGGTTACATAAGTCAAAAAATGAAAGCGCCTGGGGAACGGGAGTGGTGCTGGGGGCTGCAGGGTCCAATGAGTAGCAATAGATGAGTCAGGGAGCCGATTCAGAAGTCGCTACTACGCTAGGCGAGCTGGAGACACAGCGATTCAGACAGCTAGTAGGCCGGGGCTAGCAGATGGGCCTCCGTCGATGTTGCAATGGAAGAACCTGTTGAAGCCACCTCGAACGATTACGTCGGCAGACCAGTCGTGATGGATCGGCGGGGCTCCGTGTTGGCAGTAAAGGATCCAGGCCAATTGACAAGAGGTATTGTAGCCCAAGAATTGGCTGGTGGACCTCTTTGGCTAGCCGGGAGATGGGCCTAGCTCGAGGCTAGCTCAAGGCTAACTCGTGCTTGCTTCAGGACAGAGACGTTAGCCAGGAGTAGCCACTCGGATTGTGGCTAGCTAGCTACGATGATCCAGTGTAAAGGTTCAGGGCTTGCGGTAGGAATCTGGAGATGTAGTAGAGAAAAAGCAGTCCGATATGCTCTGGGTTTATATCGCACTGTGCAGACATCGAGCTGAGGCTGGCTGATGTCCGCGTTAACGGTGAAGACCGCTAGCAGTGGCTAACTGACTACCAGCTAGTAGCTAGTTAGCTAGCTAGCTTCTGATGGGGGTTTCGCTTCTAGAGTATAAAAATAGCAGATTCATACCACATTGGGTGAGGCGGGTTGCAGGAGTATATTCAGTCCGTAGATGGAAACTGAGCTTAAAATATATTCAAAATATATGCAAAAAAACCCACAATATTTACAAAGAACAAGACACAACACACATCTGACTGCTACGCCATCTTGGAATTCTAGAATAATAGTGAAGAGATCAAAACTATGAAATTGTTTTTGCCTGATCTGTTTCACCTGTCTTTGTGCTTGTCTCCACCCCCGTCCAGGTGTCACCGATCTTCCCCATTATCCCCTGTGTATTTATAGCTTTGTTCTCTGTTTGTCTTATATTTATAGCTATGTTCTCTGTTTGTCTGTTGTCAGTTAATTTTGTTTGTCAAGCCTATTATTATTATTATTATTATTATTACCAGCGTTTTCCCACTTGCTCCTGTCTGTTCCTGTTTTCTAGTTTTCCCAGTTTTGACCATTCTGCCTGCACTGATCCTGACTGCCATTCTGTACCTTGTTACATCACACTGGATTATTCACTTCTGCATGCCCTGAGACTGCCTTCGGTTCTGTATCTTTTGGACTCTGATCTGGATTACCGACCTCTGCCTGCCTTTGACCTGTCGTTTTGCCTGCCCCCTGTTCTGGTAATAAACTTTTGTTACATTGACACTCTCTGCATCTGGGTCTTCCCTAAAATGTGATAGTACGAACTGGCCATGACTGACCCAGCAGTCTTGGACCAGCTCCGCAACGTAATAATCAACCATTGGATGACACGAGGAGTTGCTTTGTGATCTTATGGAAGGGTTCCAGACCTTAGCCGAATGCCATGACCAAGCGTTGAACACATTGCTGCAGCAATTCTGCGGGTTGTCTTTTAGGCAGCCTACCACGGCGGTAACCTCCCAGCCCGTCAGTAACCCGGATGTTAGCAGTGCCACCTCCCCGGCCACTCCGGGAACCCTGCTTACCTCCCTCGGAATGCTTCGATGGAGAGTCAGGCACCGGTCGGGCGTTTCTCGCTCAGTGTTACCTTATCATCGAGCTGCAGCCCTCCTCCTTCCCCTCAGACCACTCTAAGATAGCGTACCTCATCACAATAATGTCCGGGAGGGCTCTCGGCCGGGCTACGGCAGTATGGGAACAACAGTCGGCCGTAACCTTCAGTCTGGAGGAGTTCGTGGTGGAGGTAAAGAAAATTTGATGCTCCATTGTCTGGGAGAGAGGCTGCCCAGAAGTTACTCCAGCTTCGGCAAGACTCCCACAGTGTGGCAGACTATGCGTTGGATTTCCGCACGTTGGCAACTGAGAGTGTCTGGACCCCGGAAGCACTTTTCAACATGTTCCTGTTATTGCAAAAGAGAAAAAAGGTAAATTAAAACAATTCGGGGATGAGGAAGGTAGCAGATGCTCTTTCAGAACATCTGCTATCTGGATTTGGGTGAAGGAGAAGCTGGGGAGGCTTGGGCAAGTAGCTGCGGAGGGTGCGGAGCTGTTGGCCGGGGTTGGGGTAGCCAGGAGGAAAGCATGGCCAGCCGTAGAGAAATGCTTGTTGAAATTCTCGATTATCGTAGATTTATCGGTAGTGACTGTGTTTCCTAGCCTCAGTGCAGTGGGCAGCTGGAAGGAGGTGCTCTTATTCTCCATGGACTTTACAGTGTCTTTAACTCAGTGTCTCTAACTTTTTGGAGTTAGAGCTACAGGATGCAAATTTCTGTTTGAAAAAGCTAGCCTTTGCTTTCCTGACTGACTGAGTATATTGGTTTCTGACTTCCCTGAAAAGTTGCATATCGCGGGGACAATTTGATGCTAGTGCAGTCCGCCACAGGATGTTTTTGTGCTGGTCGAAGACAGTCAGGTCTGTAGTGAACCAAGGGCTCTATCTGTTCTTAGTTCTACATTTTTTGAAAGGGGCATGCCTGCCCTTGCCCTGTCATTTTGCCTGCACCCTGTTTTAGTAATACACTTTTGTTACATCGACACTGTCTGCATCTGGGTCTTCTCCTAGAATGTGATAGCATGTGTGGTTCCTACCGTGAAGCATGGTAGGCCATGCTTTGCTGGTGACACTGTCAGTGATTTCTTTAGGCACACTGAAACAGCTTTGCTACCACAGCATTCTGCAGCGATACGCCATCCCATCTGGTTTGCGATTAGTGGGACTATCATTTGTTTTTCAACAGGACAATGACCCAACACACCTCCAGGCTGTGTAAGGGCTATTTGACCAAGAAGGAGAGTGATGGAGTGCTGCATCAGATGACCTGGTCTCCAGAGTCACCCGACCTCAACCCAACTGAGATGGTTTGGGATGAGTTGGACCACAGAGTGAAAGAAAGCAGCCCACAAGTGCTCAGAATGTGGGAACTCCTTCAAGACTGTTGGAAAAGCATTCCTCATGAAGCTGGTTGAAAGAATGCCAAGAGTGTGCAAAGCTATCATCAAGGCAAAAGGTGGCTACTTTGAAGAATCTCAAATATAAAATATATTTGATTTGTTTAACACTTTTTTGGTTACTACATGATTCCATATGTGTTATTTAATAGTCTTGATGTCTTCACTATTATTCTACAATGTAGAAAATAGTTTTTTAAAATTAAGTAAACCCTGGAATGAGTAGGTGTGTCCAAACGTTTGACTGGTACTGTATGTTGACAAAACAGTCAATCACTTAGGCTAAAATTAGGCTACAGTAAAAAGTGTTAGGAGGACATCTGTCAAGACTACATAACTACGTCATAACCATGAGAAGTGTCTTTATGACAGTTTTTACAGTAAACACATCACTTGAAGGGAATATAATGCATTCATAACACCTTTATGAAACCAGTCATGACACCTTAATGAATGTTGTAGTATTATACATATCAACCTTCGTTAATAATACATCCCGGTTTAACCTATAGCCTCAACCACAAGCCCAACCCTAGCATCATGTCCAAGTCCTGTTTCAACCCTAACCCTCAACCCCAAACCTAACCCTTGCGTCATGTCCACATCCCAGTTCAACTCTCACCCCCAACTACAACCCTATGTGTAAGATGTAACATGTAACATGGTGGCGCTGAGTAAGGGGCGTGTCTTGCTATTGTTTTTATAATTATTACTTTGTTTGCTCAGAATGTTTGTGCCATAATTTCCTACAACCGACAAACACCCTCTGGACATTAGATCGGAGGCTACAAATGTACAGTATCTTTCATCATGCAACGCGGGCAACGAAGAGGAAGGAAAGGGAGACTCCAAGCAAGGCTGAATAGACATGCAACACAGCCTCCCCCTCCTAGTATTGTGATGGCTAATATACAATCACTGGATAATAAAACAAAATAATAATATTACATTTTTTTTATTGAATTTTAAAACATACAATCTATCCGCAGTGAAGCTGCTCAACATTTACATAAATGGATAATAAACCTTGTGAACTCAGAGCAAGAGATGAATCGCAGAGGGACATCAGGGAATGCTGTCTTTGTCTTCACAGAAACATGGTTGATGAACAATACACTGAACTCTGCTATTCAACCAGACAGGTTCTTCATTTTCCGTATGCATTGAACGGTGTCTTCTGGTAAGAGCAGAGGCAAGGTATATGCTTTCTCATTAACAATTCCTGGTGTTCCGAAGTTGAAAACATCTCGAGCTCCTGTTCACCCGATCTGGAGTTTTTGATGCTAAAATGCCGACCCCACCATCTGCCACAGCTGTTTACATACAGCCAAAAGCCAACATCACAGCAGCACTCAAGACCATTAGCCATCGAGAATCCTCTAACTTGTAAGCAGTCTTTGTCGTCAAAATTAACCAAACAATTTTAAAACAAATTATCCCAAAATATCACCAACATGTCTCCTGTCACACGAGAGGGAATAACATGCTAGACCACATATGCACAAACATTGGTGACACGTAGAAAGCCACCCCCTGTCCCCACTTCAGCCAATACGATCACGTCTCTCTGTTCTGCCTACAAGCAGCAACTCAAGAGGCAGCGTCCAGGACAGAGAATAGTGAGGCGCTGGACGGAGGAGGCGGTCTCAATGCTGCAGGACTGTTTTGAGAATACTGATTGGACATGTTCAAAGACTCATCCACAAAGAAGTCTGTGCCATGCTGAGAGCCCGTACTGCAGCATTCAATGTCAGCAAGGTACAAGGTGAGCAGGTACTAGCTCTGCAAAACCATTAGGGATGCTAAAAGACAATACAGACTCAAACTTGAATCATTGTTCGACAACTCAGACTCTTGGCGCATGTGGCAAGGACTATAGGCTATCACAAACTACAAAAGCAAATCCAGGTGAGTGGTGCCCACTGAATACTTCCTCCTAGACGAGTTTAATACATTTCTGCTCGCTTCACGGTAGACAACACCGAGCCATCCAGGAGGGATGTCATGGCTCCGGGTGAGCAAGTGCTTTCGCTCTCCGAGGCTGACATGAGGAAATCTCTCAAAAGAGTGAATACTCACAAGATGGCAGAGATAGGCGCATCCTCAGAGTGTGCACTGACCAGCTGGCAGGTGTCAGCTGGTCAGCTGACACCTGTAGCTCAGTTGGTAGAGCATGGCGCTTGTAACGCCAGGGTAGTGGGTTCGATCCCCGGGACCACCCATACGTAGAATGTATGCACACATGACTGTAAGTCGCTTTGGATAAAAGCGTCTGCTAAATGGCATATATATATTATTCTCTGACATCTGACATTCTAACAGTCCCAGTCCCAGTTTGTAGTCCCAGGAGACCACCATTGTACCAAGTTAACATGCCTAAATGACTATCGTCTCGTCACACTCACCCCCCTGTCATCATGATGTACTTCGAGAGACTGGTCAAGGCCCATAACAAGGCCATCATCCCAGACACACTGGATCCACTTCAATTTTCCTACTGCTCCAACAGATCTATGGAAGATGCCATTTCCATCACAATTCACATGTCCCTAACACATCTTGACAAGAAGAACACCTATGTGTATGTGAGAATGCTGTTCATTGACTATAGTTCAGCATTCAATATTATTGTTCCCTCCAAGCTCATTACCAAGATCAGGGCCCTGGGCCTAGAAACCACTCTTTGCAACTGAATCATGGACTTCCTGACGGGCAGATCACAGGCTGTGAGAATTGGCAACAACACCTCCTCCACACTGACTCAACACATTGACCCCCCAGGGATGTGTCCTCAGCCCTCTGCTGTACTCCCTGTTCACCAAGACTGTGTGGCTAAGCACAACACCAACTCCATCAGCAAGTTTGTTAATGACACCACAGTTGTAGGCCTGATCACTAACAATGACGAGACAGCCTATAGAGAGGAGGTAAGTGAACTGACATTGTGATGTCAGGACAACAACCTCTCCCTCAATGTCAGAAAAATAAAGGAGTTGATTGTGCCACATCTGTCAGGTGGAAGGATTATCTTGGAGAAATGCTCACGAACAGGGATGTTAACAAATTTGTGCACACAATTGGAGAGAAATAAGCTTTTTGTTTGTATGGAACATTTCTGGGATCTTTAAATTTTAGCTCATGAAACATGGAACCAACACTTTAGATGTTGCATTTATATTTGTTATGCAGGTGAGTGAGGACCCAAAAGCGACTTAACAGAAACTGAGTTTATTAAAGTCCAAACAGAGAAAACATAATCCTCAATCCTTTACAGGAAATGTCCAAACAGGGAAAACATAAATCCTCTTAGTTGTTGAGGAGAATTGCAGGATAAGCGGCAACAGACTGCAGGTCCCTTCGGGTAGGCGCGGGCCGTAGCGGACAGAGACACCTGCTCACACGCAGCATCTGATGAAAAGGCAAAACACGACAGGACGGAACAAGGACACAGCAAACAGCAAACAAGAATCCGACAAGGACAGAGGCAGAAACCGAGAGAGAAATAGGGACCTAATCAGAGGGCAAAATAGGGGACAGGTGTGAGAGAGTAAACGACGTCGTTAGGAGAATGAGGAACAGCTGGGAGCAGGAACTGAACGAGAGAGAGAGGATAGAAACCTAATACGACAGCAGGGGGAAACGAAGAGAAGAGAAAGCACAGGGACAAGACATGACAATACATGACAATACATGACAGTACCCCCCCCACTCACCGAGCGCCTCCTGGCGCACTCGAGGAGGAAACCTGGCGGCAACGGAGGAAATCATCGATCAGCGAACGGTCCAGCACGTCCCGAGATGGAACCCAACTCCTCTCCTCAGGACCGTACCCCTCCCAATCCTCTAAGTACTGGTGACCACGTCCCCAAGAACGCATGTCCATAATCTTCCGGACCCTGTAGATAGGTGCGCCCTCAACAAGGACGGGGGGGGAGACGAACGGGGGCGCGAAGAAAAGGCTTGCCACAGGAGACATGGAAGACTGGGTGGATGCGACGAAGATGTCGTGGAAGAAGAAGTCGCACTGCGACAGGATTAACGACCTGAGAAATACGGAACGGACCAATGAACCGCGGGGTCAATTTGCGAGAAGCTGTCGTAAGGGGAAGGTTACGAGTGGAGAGCCATACTCTCTGACCGCGACAATACCTAGGACTCTTAGTCCTACGCTTATTAGCGGCTCTCACAGTCTGCGCCCTATAACGGCAAAGTGCAGACCTGACCCTCTTCCAGGTGCGCTCACAACGTTGGACAAAAGCCTGAGCGGAGGGAACGCTGGACTCGGCGAGCTGGGACGAGAACAGAGGGGGCTGGTACCCAAGGCTACTCTGAAAAGGAGATAGCCCGGTCGCAGACGAAGGAAGCGAGTTGTGAGCGTATTCTGCCCAGGGGAGCTGTTCTGCCCAAGACGCAGGGTTTCGAAAGGAAAGACTGCGTAAGATGCGACCAATAGTCTGATTGGCCCGTTCTGCTTGACCGTTAGACTGGGGATGAAAACCAGAAGAGAGACTGACGGAAGCCCCAATCAAACGACAAAACTCCCTCCAAAACTGAGACGTGAATTGCGGACCTCTGTCCGAAACGGCGTCTGACGGAAGGCCATGAATTCTGAACACATTCTCAATGATGATTTGTGCCGTCTCTTTAGCGGAAGGAAGCTTAGCGAGGGGAATAAAATGAGCCGCCTTAGAGAACCTATCGACAACCGTTAGAATAACAGTCTTCCCCGCTGACGAAGGCAGACCGGTAATAAAGTCTAAGGCGATGTGAGACCATGGTCGAGAGGGAATGGAAAGCGGTCTGAGACGACCGGCAGGAGGAGAGTTACCTGACTTAGTCTGTGCGCAGTCCGAACAAGCAGCCACGAAACGGCGCGTGTCACGCTCCTGAGTAGGCCACCAAAACCGCTGGCGAATAGAAGCAAGCGTACCCCGAACGCCGGGGTGGCCAGCTAACTTGGCAGAGTGAGCCCACTGAAGAACGGCCAGACGAGTAGAAACGGGAACGAAAAGAAGGTTACTAGGACAAGCGCGCGGCGACGGAGTGTGAGTGAGTGCTTGCTTTACCTGTCTCTCAATTCCCCAGACAGTCAACCCGACAACACGCCCCTCAGGGAGAATCCCCTCGGGGTCGGTAGAGGCTACAGATGAACTGAAGAGACGGGATAAAGCATCAGGCTTGGTGTTCTTAGTGCCCGGACGATAAGAAATCACGAACTCGAAACGAGCGAAAAACAACGCCCAACGAGCCTGACGCGCATTGAGTCGTTTGGCAGAACGGATGTACTCAAGGTTCTTATGGTCAGTCCAAACGACAAAAGGAACGGTCGCCCCCTCCAACCACTGTCGCCATTCGCCTAGGGCTAAGCGGATGGCGAGCAGTTCGCGGTTTCCCACATCATAGTTACGTTCCAACGGCGACAGGCGATGAGAGAAATACGCGCAAGGGTGGACCTTATCGTCAGAATGGGAGCGCTGGGACAGAATGGCTCCCACGCCCACCTCTGACACGTCAACCTCGACAATGAATTGTTTAGTGACGTCAGGAGTAACAAGGATAGGAGCGGATGTAAAATGCTTCTTGAGGAGATCAAAAGCTCCCTGGGCGGAAACGGACCACTTAAAGCACGTCTTGACAGAAGTAAGGGCTGTGAGAGGGGCTGCCACTTGACCAAAATTACGAATGAAACGCCGATAGAAATTCGCGAAACCGAGAAAGCGCTGCAGCTCGACACGTGACTTAGGGATGGGCCAATCGCTGACAGCATGGACCTTAGCGGGATCCATCTGAATGCCTTCAGCGGAAATAACAGAACCGAGAAATGTGACGGAGGAGACATGAAAAGCGCACTTCTCAGCCTTCACATAAAGACAATTCTCTAAAAGGCGCTGGAGAACACGTCGAACGTGCTGAACATGAATCTGGAGTGACGGTGAAAAAATCAGGATATCGTCAAGGTAAACGAAAACAAAGATGTTCAGCATGTCTCTCAGTACATCATTCACTAATGCCTGAAAGACAGCTGGAGCATTAGCGAGACCGAACGGCAGAACCCGGTATTCAAAATGCCCTAACGGAGTGTTAAACGCCGTTTTCCACTCGTCCCCCTCCCTGATGCGCAAGAGATGGTAAGCGTTACAAAGGTCCAACTTAGTAAAGAACCTGGCTCCCTGCAGAATCTCGAAGGCTGACGACATAAGGGGAAGCGGATAACGATTCTTAACCGTTATGTCATTCAGCCCTCGATAATCCACGCAGGGGCGCAGGGTACCGTCCTTCTTCATAACAAAAAAAACCCCGCTCCGGCGGGAGAGGAAGAAGGCACTACGGTACCAGCGTCGAGAGCAACAGACAGATAATCTTCGAGAGCCTTACGTTCGGGAGCCGACAGAGAGTATAGTCTACCCCGGGGGGGAGTGGTCCCCGGAAGGAGATCAATACAACAATCATACGACCGGTGAGGAGGAAGGGAGGTGGCCCTGGACCGACTGAAGACCGTGCGCAGATCATGATTTTCCTCCGGCACCCCTGTCAAATCACCAGGCTCCTCCTGTGAAGAGGGGGCAGAAGAAACAGGAGGGATAGCAGACATTAAACATTTCACATGACAAGAAACGTTCCAGGATAGGATAGAATTACTAGACCAATTAATAGAAGGATTATGACACACTAGCCAGGGATGACCCAAAACAACAGGTGTAAAAGGTGAACGAAAAATCAAAAAAGAAATGGTTTCACTATGGTTACCAGAAACTGTGAGGGTTAAAGGTAGTGTTTCACATAATATACTGGGGAGAGGACTACCATCCAAGGCGAACATGGCCATGGGCTCCCCTAACTGTCTGAGAGGAATGTCATGTTCCCGAGCCCAGGCTTCGTCCATAAAACAGCCCTCAGCCCCAGAGTCTATCAAGGCACTGCAGGAAGCTGCCGAACCGGTCCAGCGTAGATGGACCGACATAGTAGTACAGGATCTTGACGGAGAGACCTGAGTAGTAGCGCTCACCAGTAGCCCTCCGCTTACTGATGAGCTCTGGCTTTTACTGGACATGAAATGACAAAATGTCCAGCGGAACCGCAATAGAGACAGAGGCGGTTGGTGATTCTCCGTTCCCTCTCCTTAGTCGAGATGCGAATACCCCCCAGCTGCATGGGCTCAACACCTGAGCCAGTGGGGGAGATGGTAGTGATGCGGAGAGGGGGGACACTGTTAACGCGAGCTCTCTTCCACGAGCTCGGTGACGAAGATCTACCCGTCGTTCTATGCGGATGGCGAGTTCAATCAAAGAATCCACGCTGGAAGGAACCTCCCGGGAGAGAATCTCATCCTTAACCTCAGCGTGGAGACCCTCCAGAAAACGAGCGAGCAACGCCGGCTCGTTCCAGTCACTGGAGGCAGCAAGAGTGCGAAACTCTATAGAGTAATCCGTTATGGATCGATCACCTTGACATAGGGAAGCCAGGGCCCTGGAAGCCTCTTTCCCAAAAACTGAACGATCAAAAACCCGTATCATCTCCTCTTTAAAGTTCTGATACTCGTTAGTACACTCAGCCCTTGCCTCCCAGATTGTCGTGCCCCACTCACGAGCCCGTCCAGTAAGGAGAGATATGACGTAGACGATACGAGCTCTACCCCTTGAGTATGTGTTGGGCTGGAGAGAGAACACAATATCACACTGGGTGAGAAACGAGCGGCATTCAGTGGGCTGCCCAGAGTAACACGGTGGGTTATTAATTCTGGGCTCCAGAGACTCGGAAGCCCAGGAAGTAGCTGGTGGATCGAGACGGAGATTGTGAAACTGTTTTGAGAGGTCGGAGACCTGAGCGGCCAGGGTCTCAACGGCATGCCGAGCAGCAGACAATTCCTGCTCGTGTCTGCCGAGCATCGCTCCCTGGATCTCGACGGCTGAGTAGCGAGGATCCGTAGTCGCTGGGTCCATTCTTGGTCGGATTCTTCTGTTATGCAGGTGAGTGAGGACCCAAAAGCGACTTAACAGAAACTGAGTTTATTAAAGTCCAAACAGAGAAAACATAATCCTCAATCCTTTACAGGAAATGTCCAAACAGGGAAAACATAAATCCTCTTAGTTGTTGAGGAGAATTGCAGGATAAGCGGCAACAGACTGCAGGTCCCTTCGGGTAGGCGCGGGCCGTAGCGGACAGAGACACCTGCTCACACGCAGCATCTGATGAAAAGGCAAAACACGACAGGACGGAACAAGGACACAGCAAACAGCAAACAAGAATCCGACAAGGACAGAGGCAGAAACCGAGAGAGAAATAGGGACCTAATCAGAGGGCAAAATAGGGGACAGGTGTGAGAGAGTAAACGAGGTCGTTAGGAGAATGAGGAACAGCTGGGAGCAGGAACGGAACGATAGAGAGAGAGAGGATAGAAACCTAATACGACAGCAGGGGGAAACGAAGAGAAGAGAAAGCACAAGGACAAGACATGACAATACATGACAATACATGACAATATTGTTGTTCAATGTATATACCCAGTGAAGGCAAAGAACCTTGAGGGTTCTATCCCTACCTCAGAGTGTAATGGCGATTTTAGAAAACAACAGCTAACAAAAGCTAAACCAGTCACATCAAAATTTGAAATGACACTATTGTTCCCTTTTAATTTGTTTAGGGTGTTTTGCATTGATATTTATATCCACATTAATGATTTTGCTGCATGATTTCGCATGGTCAGAGAAATGGCAAGCTGATGTCCAACACGTTAGCTCTCTATGGCATGGGGAAGATCCAATTCATATTTTGCAACATATTTTGTTGCCGAGGTTTGAGTGGCAGGTTTGAGTGGCAAACAGCAAGGTTCATACAAACCTCTGCTGATGCAAACTAAATGCTAGCTAGAAGCAAGAGGAAATGTGTTTGATAAAATACACTCTTAGCAACAAACAAAAAAACGGGTTCTATATAGAACCTTTTGGTCAATTAAAAATGTAACTGTCATTGCGGTATCAAAAACCAACTGCCATTCCAGCATGATGATGTAAGAGGACGGAGGATGAACCAACTTGCAAATAGTATACCAATAAGCCCATTATTTTTCAATGTATTAAGGTAAGCAAAGTTGATTATTTAATTCAAATATATGAAGCCAAAGTCATATGATAAACTCTAGGCTAGATAAATAAACTTGAAACATCCTTAGAATTTGATTACGTTTGTACAGTGGCTTGCGAAAGTATTCACCCGGCGGTGGAAATCTGCAATGAGGGCCGGGTCCAAGATGTCTTTAGCAGGAATCCAGCACCTCTCCTCCGTGCCATAACCCTCCTAGTCAACCAGGTACTGGAAACCCCTGCCCTGTGGTCAAACCTTCAGGAGGCATCTCACCGTATACACTGGCTGGCCACTGATAACCCGGGGAGGAGGGATGGGCCTGGAGACAGAAGACAAAGGACAGTGAGACACAGGCTTAATCCTAGACACATGAATGGTAGGGTAAATAAGGAGGCTATGGGGTAACACAAGACGGACAGCAGTGGAACTCAGGACTCTGGAGATGGGAAAAGGACCAATGAACCGGGGAGACAGCTTGTGGGACAGATCCAAGTGGAAAGCCATACCCTCTGCCCAATGCGGTAGCAGGGAGCTAGGGTCCGACGATGGTCCGCTTGTCGACAATACCTGGAGTTGGTCTTGAGAATAGCCGCCCTGGCTCTTCTCCAGGTACGTCGACAGTGGAGGACAAACATCTGGGCCGAGGGTACGCTGACCTCTTTCTCTTATTCAGGGAAGAGTGGAGGCTGATACCCCATGGAGCACTTGAAAGGGGAGAGTCCCGTGGCAGAACTGGGAAGAGTATTCCGGGCATACTCCACCCAAACCAGTTGACGGCTCCAGGTAGTGGGGTTGGTTTAGACCAGGCACCTTAAAGAGGCCTTGGTTGGCTCACTCCGACTGACCGTTAGTTTGGGGATGGAATCCGGATGACAGGCTGGCCGACGACCCTATAAGGGTGCAGAATGCCTTCCAGAACTGAGATGAGAACTGAGGACCCCGATCGGAGACCATGTCTACCGGGAGTTCATGGATCCAGAAGACATGCTGCACCATAAGCTGGGCCGTCTCCTTGGCAGAAGGTAGTTTGGGGAGAGGGATGAAATGGACAGCCTTGGAGAATTAATCGACTACCATCAGAATGATAGTGTTACCATCAGATGGGGGGAGCCCAGTGACAAAGTCCAGAGATATATGAGACCAGGGACGATGAGGAACCGGTAGTGGCTCCAGGAGGCCAGAAGGAACTTACTGTGGAGTCGTGTTGTGAGCACACACAGTGCATGCGGTGATGAAAGCAGAGACATTAGAGATCATTGTGGGCCACCAGAAACGTTGTTGAAGGAAGGGTAGTGTACAACGGGACCCTGGAAAACAGGTCAGCCTGGAGGAATGAGCCCATTCCAGGACCCGGGACCGGACTGGGTTAGGGACAAACAGCCGGTTAGCCGGGCCCCCTACAGGTCCAATTTGGGAGTGTTGCACCTTGCGAACCAGGTTCTCAATACCCCAATCAACAGTGGCAGCAAGGCATGAGGTAGGGAGAATGGTTTCGGAAGTCGAGGGTGTGGCAGAGGAACTGTATAGGCGGGAGAGAGAATCAAGCTTCACATTTTTAGACTCAGGACGGTAGGAAATGGTCAAGTTGAATCTGGTAAACAGGAGGGCCCAACCGGGCCTGCCTTGAGTTGAGGCGTTTGGCTGAATGGAGATATTCCAAGTTTTTATGGTCGGTCCAGACCAGGAATAGTTGTTCTGCTCCTTCCAGCCAGTGCCTCCACTCCTCCAACGCCATCTTCACCGCCAGGAGTTCTCGGTTGCCAACCTCGTAGTTCCTCTCAACAGGATTGAGTCGATGGGACAGGAAAGTACAGAGATGAAGCTTCTGGTTCTGGGCAGATCGCTGGGACAGGATGGCCCCCATTCCAACACCCGAAGCATCCACTTCCACCACAAATTGACGCGAGGGGTCTGGATGGATGAGGATTGGTGCTGTTGTGAACCGATGCTTCCGGTCCACAAAGGCTTTGTCGACAACTAGATACCATTTGAACGGTACGTTAGAGGAGGTGAGTGCCGAGAGGTGGGCCGCGAGACTCTTCTATGTACTCCTCCACAGCAATGGTCTCTGGTCTGGACAGATTACAAACCAACCCGAGGTGGTGTATTGCCTGGGAGAAGATCAATGGCACAATCATAAGGACGGTACCATTGCTAAACATTAAGGATGGTGCCATTGCTAAACAAGTGTTTAGCACATGCCTTGCTAAACACTTCCAAGAGGTCATGGTATTCCGTGGAGATAACAGAGACATCCACCATCTTCCTAACCTCCCGAGGAAGTTGATTAGGGGAAGGCTGTGCTGCTTGAAGGCAGAGAGAATGGCAAAATGGGCTCCAACCTAGGATGGAGCTTGTGGTCCAGTCAAACACGTGATTGTGCTTTTGGACCCAGGAAAATCCCAAAACAACTGGAACATGGGGAGATGCAATGAGGAGGAACTGTATTGTCTCACTGTGGCTGCCAGAAACCCATAATTGAATGGGCACAGTACTATGGGTGACTTCTCCTATAGAGCAGCCGTCCAGTGCCCTAGCATCCATGGACACAGAGAGAGGCTAAGTGGGAATACCAAGCTCCGAAAATGACATTCATCAGCCCCAGAGTCAATGAGCACTCGGAGAGACTTAGATTGGTCTCCCTACAGCACAAGAGCAAAAAGGGATGTGTGGGTGATGGGAATTAGGGAACTCCCAGTCTGACCGATAAGACGATAAGAGAGTCGAGTTTCACCTGCAGTTCCCGAGCAACTAGCTCATCCTTTACCTACTCAGATAATCCGTGCAGAAAAGTATTGAAAAGAGACTGCGGATTCCAGGCACTCTCAGTGGCCAATGTGCGAATGTCCACCGCATAGTCTGCCACACTACGGGTGTTTTGACGTAAGTCAAGGAGTTTGCTGGCCACCTTTCTCCGAAATACCGGAGACTTTTCTCACCTCTGCCATGAATTCCTCCAAATGACCACAAAAAGAGAATAGCAAAAGGAAGATGGAAAAAACACGCTGGTAGACTTGACTAACATACAAGACGAACTGGCACAGAGAGACAGGAAACACAGGGATAAATACATTGGGGAAAATAAGCGACACCTGGAGGGGGTGGAGACAATAACAGGAACAGGTGAAACAGATCAGGGCGTGACACCTCCATCCCAGTCTTAAATCTCTGGAAGACTGAAACAGGTTTCCCTCAAGAATTTCCCTGTATTTAGCTCCATCCATCATTCTTTCAATTCTGACCAGTTTCCCAGTCCCTGCAGATGAAAAACATCCCCACAGCATGATGCTGCCACTAGCATGCTTCACTGTGGGGATGCTGTTCTCGGGGTGATGAGAGGTGTTGGGTTTGCGCCAGACATAGCCTTTTCTTTGATGGCCAAAAAGCTCAATTTTAGTCTTATCTGACCAGAGTACCTTCTTCCATATGTTTGGGGAGTCTCCCACATGCCTTTTGGTAAACACCAAATGTGTTTTCTTATTTTTTTCTCTAAGCAATGGCTTTTTTCTGGCCACTCTTCCGTAATGCCCAGCTCTGTGGAGTGTACGGCTTAAAAGTGGTCCTATGGACAGATTCTCCAATCTCCGCTGTGGAGCTTTGCAGCTCCTTCATGGTTCTCTTTGGTCTCTTTGTTGCCTCTCTGATTAATACCTGGTCCGTTGGCTAGTCCATGAGTTTTGGTGGGCGACACTCTCTTGGCAGGTTTGTTGTGGTGGATTTTATTTAACTAATTATGTGACTTCTGGAGGTAATTGGTTGCACCAGATCATATTTAGGGGCTTCATAGCAAAGGGGTGAATACATATGTACGCATCACTTATACGTAAAATCCATATAAATTACAGGTTGTAATGCAACAAAATAGGAAATAGCCAAAGGGGATGAATACTTTTGCAAGGCACTGTAAGCTAGCTAGCTAACATTGCTAGCTAAACAGAAAAAAATAGGCTTCTTTAATTTGGCACTTTACAATCTAGCTAGCTGAATCTTTCAAATAAACATTATGTTTTATTATGGTATATGCAAGTTAGAGATAGAGACCCAGCCTGACAGCCAGCTTATTTCAGTATTTCAGTGTGGAGTCAATATAGGTTTAGAAAACTGTTGCTGACTGAGAGGAGGTATGTTTACATTATTTCTAAGAAATTATGTATAATAAGTCTTGCTAATTAAACAGACTAGTTAATCATTACATGACTTTTAACACACTATCTATGTTTTGCTCAGTCTGGCAGTAACCCGGAACTATCAGAAGCAGAGGATCTATTTTGGTTGCTGCTGACAACAACTGCATGTAAATTGTTCTTCTACATCATAATAATTATATGTCTGCATAGCATTTTGTCTTCATTTTGGCAGATTATCTCATGCTTATTTCTGATGATTAACTCATGTTTTAGCTCCTTTTTTTCTTATTCTCTGGAACCAATCAGGCAACAACCCATACTGTACTGGCAGTAGGTACAGTGCCTTCAGAAAGTATTAATACCCCTTGACTTATTCCATAATTTGTTGTGTTAAGGCCTGACTTCAAAATGGATTAAATGTATTTATTTTTCTCACCCTTCTACACACAATACCCCATAAGACAATGTGAAAACATGTTTTTAGACATTTTTGCACATTTATTGAAAATGAAATACAAGATCTCATTTACATAAGTATTCACACCCCTGAGTCAATGTATGTTAGAATCACCTTTGGCAGCGATTACAGCTGTGAGTCTTTCTGGGTAAGTCTCTAAGAGCTTTGCACACCTGGATTGTACAACATTTGCCCATTATTCTTTTCAAAATTCTTCATGCTCTGTCAAATTGGTTGTTGATCATTGCTAGACAACCATTTTCAAGTCTTGCCATAGATTCTCAAAACTGTAACTGGACGATATTCAATGTTGTCTTGGTAAGCTACTCCAGTGTATATTTGGCCATGTGTTTTAGGTTATTGTCATGCTGAAAGATACATTTTTATTTTTATTTAACTAGGCAACTCACTTAAGAACAAATTCTTATTTACAATGACAGCCTACCCCAGCCAAACCCAAACAACGCTGGGCTAATTGTGCGCCGCACTATGTGACTCCCAATCACGGCCGGTTGTGATACAGCCTGGAATCGAACAAGGGTCTGTAGTGACGCCTCTGTCATTAGACCACTGTGCCACTCGGGAGTCTCTCAGTGTCTGTTGGAAGACAGACTGAATCAGGTTTTCCTCTAGGATTTTGCCTGTGCTTAGCTCCATTCTATTTATTTTTTATCCTGAAAAACTCCCCAGTCCTTAACAACTACAAGCCATGTCATGACATGATGCAGCCACCACTATGCTTGAAAATATGGATGGTTTTAATGTGTTGTATTGGATTTGCCCCAAACATAACACTTTCTATTCAGGACAAAAAGTTAATTGCTTTGACAATTTTTTTTGCAATATTACTTTAGTGCTTTGTTGCAAACAGGATGCATGTTTTGGGATATTTTTATTCTGTACAGTCCTCCTTCTTTTCACTCTGTCAATTAGGTTAGTATTGTGGAGTAACTACAGTGACGTTGATCCATTCTCAGTTTTCTCATATTACAGTCATTAAACTCTGTAAATTGTTTTAAAGTCACCATTGGCCTCATGGTGAAATCCCTGAGCGGTTTCCTTCGTCTCCAGAAACTGAGTTAGGAAGGACACCTGCATCTTTGCAGTGACTGGGTGTATTGATATACCAAGTTTAATGAAAAACTTCACCATGATCAAAGGGATATTCAATTTCTGCTTTTTACCCATGTACCAATAAGTGCCCTTCTTTGCAAGTGATTGGAAAACCTCCCTGGTCTTTGTGGATGAATCTGTGTTTGAAATTCACTGCTTGACTGAAGGACTTTATAGATAATGGTATGTGTGGGTTACAGAAATTAGGTAGTCAATCAAAAATCATGATAGCCACTATTATTGCACACAGAGTGAGTCAATGCAACTTATTATGTGACTTGTTATTAAAATGTTTTATTCCTGAACGTATTTAGGCTTACCATAACAAAGGGGTTGAATACTTATTGACTCAAGACATTTCAGCTTTTAATTTGTATTTATTTGTATAAATGTCTAAATCCATAATTCCACGTTGACATTATGGGGTATTGTTTGTAAAGCCAGTGACACAATTGACCATTTTAAATTCAGGTTGTAACACAACAAAATGTGGAAAAAGTTAAGGGGTGTGAATACTTTCTGACGGCACTGTTGTGACTGTAAGACCATAAATGTGGAGGGCTAAATGTTTTTAATATTAAGGCACATGCAACATCTCTCAATCCAAACTGGTTTTCCAGCAGGCTACTAAGAAAGGCACATCATATGTTGGCTCTTTGTCTTTTTGCAGATTAAAACTGCACATTTCTGCTGGATTGACAGTGTTATCCTATTTAAAGTGTCTTCCTTTTGAAATAAAAGCCATACAGAGTTGGCTGCAATTTAAATGTCATCCTCCAGAAAAGGTAGATCAAATATTACAGCAAAACTGCAATGTACTGATACAAAAAAAATATTGTAAACAAGGATGGTAAAATTGTCACACAAAGCAACTAACAACAGTGTAAGGAGGTGTATGCTCAATACAAAATGATAACCAACTCATCGCAGCTCTGCCACAAAATTGGAAGAGGCAATTACTTAAAGAAGAAATGTAAGAATTAGTCTGTCTGCCACTCGTAAGATATTACAGTAAAATGGAGGGATGTATTGCAAAAGGAAATAGCAAAATGGTGTTATACTGGGAAAGATGAGTTAATCTGTGTGTCACGCCTTGGTCATTGTATTTTGTGTTTTTTGTTATATGTTTGGGTAGGCCAGGGTGTGACATGGGTTTATATGTTGTGTTTCGTATTGGGGTTTTATTAGCATTGGGATTGTGTATGATTAGGGGTGTGTCTAGTTAGGCTTGGCTGCCTGAGGCGGTTCTCAATTGGAGTCAGGTGATTCTCGTTGTCTCGGATTGGGAACCGTATTTAGGTAGCCTGAGTTCGCTTTGTATTTTGTGGGTGTTTGTACCTGTCTCTGTGTTGTAGTCACCAGATAGGCTGTAATTAGTTTCACGTTTCGTTTGTTGTTTTCGTATTTCAGTTATTTCATGTACCGTCATATCTTTCATTAAAGTCATGAGTAACCTACACGCTGCATTTCGGTCCGACTCTCTTCTTACAACAGACAAACGCAGTTACACTGTGGACATCAGAGGAATGGAATTAACATAAGAATGGATGGTGGATTGTCCACTGTTGGTGAAAATCCAGCAGTTGCAGAAAGAGGAAATTAGGAATATATGTACAGTTGAAGTTGGAAGTTTACATACACTTAGTTTGGAGTCATTAAAACGAATTTTTCAACCACTCCAAAAATGTATTGTTAACAAACTATAGTTTTAGGAAGTCGGGTAGGACATCTACTACGAGTAATTTTTCCAACAATTGTTTACAGACAGATGATTTCACTTATAATTCACTGTATCTCAATTCCAGTGGGTCAGAAGTTTACTCACACAAAGTTGACTGTGCCTTTAAACAGCTTGGAAAATTCCAGAAAATGATGTCATGGCTTTAGAAACGTCTGATAGGCTAATTGACATCATTTGAGTCAATTGGAGGTATACCTGTGGATGTATTTCAAGGCCTACCTTCAAACTCAGTGCCTTCTTTGCTTGATCATCATGGAAAAATCCAAAGAAATCAGCCAAGACCTCCACAAGTCTGGTTCATCCTTGGGAGCAATTTCCAAATGCCTGAAGGTACCACGTTCATCTGTACAAACAATAGTACGCAAGTATAAACACCATGGGACCACGCAGCCGTCATACCGCTCAGGAAGGAGACGCGTTCTGTCTAATAGAGATGAACGTACTTTGATGCGAAAAGTGCCAATCAATCCCAGAACAACAGCAAATGACCTTATGAAGATGCTGGAGGAAACAGGTCCAAAGTATTTATATCCACAGTAAAACGAGTCCTATATCGACATAATCTGAAAGGTCGCTCAGCAAGGAAGAAGCCACTGCTCCAATCCGCCATAAAAAAGCCAGACTACGGTTTGCAACTGCACATGGGGACAAAGATTGTTCTTTTTGGAGAAATGTCCTCTGGTCTGATGAAACAAAAATAGAACTGTTTGGCCATAATGACCATTGTTATGTTTGGAGGAAAAAGGGGGAGACTTGCAAGCCGAAGAACACCATCCCACCGTGAAGCACAGGGGTGACAGCATCATGTTGTGGGGGTGCTTTGCTGTAGGAAGGACTCGTGCACTTCACAAAATAGATGGCATCACGAGGCAGGAAAATTATGTGGATATATTGAAGTAACATCTCAAGACATCAGTAAGGAAGTTAAAGCTTAGTCGCAAATGGGTCTTCCAAATGGACAATGACCCAAGGCATACTTCCAAAATTGTGGCAAAATGGCTTAAGGATAACAAAGTCAAGGCATTGGAGTGGCCATCACAAAGCCCTGACCTCAATCCTATAGAACATTTGTGGGAGGAATGGGGAATGGGCCAAAATTCACTCAACTTATTGTGGGAAGCTCGTGGAAGGCTACCCAAAACGTTTGACCCAAGTTAAACAATTTAAAGGCAATGCTACCAAATACTAATTGAGTGTAAGTACACTTCTGACCCACTGGGAATGTGATGAAAGAAATAAAAGCTGAAATAAATCATTCCCTCCACTATTATTCTGACATTTCACATTCTTAAAAGAAAGTGGTGATCCTAACTGACCAAAAACAGGGAATTTTTACTAGGATTAAATGTCAGTTATTGTGAAAAACTGAGTTTAAATGTATTTAGCTAAGGTGTATGTAAACTTCCGACTTCCGAATGAGTTAACTACAGTTATAATCACGGTAGGTTGCAATAGAGGACGTATTGTTAGCTTACCCCAATCAGGGGAGGGATGGTAGGGATGGGAGGGGTGAATAAACAAATAAGGGAGATTATAAATGCCAAATCTATCTGGAATATTAAAGCTGATCTACACCCCCTCCCCATATAAAGGCTTTATATAGCATGCAAAAGGTTTTTACTAATCTTAAAACTTATATCACACTCTATAAAGGTTGTATAAAAGGTGACATAACAGATCCATAGGTATTGGTAAATTGGTAAATGTGACAATCTAATATTGTATTACATACTCCATTTAACATCAAGGGATCCAAAACTTGTAAAAATGTGTCACTTAAAAACACATTTGTAACCTCTGCCCATTATGTACGTCCACCAATGCATTGATAAACCTGCTATGTTACATAGATATTTGCTTTGTTAATGTGCTTCTGTTTGGACAATTTCCTTCTCAAACAATCTATCATAACAAGTGCCTTTGTACCTTTCACTTGCAAAATTATGCAAATATAATTTACATGAAAACTGACAACCTTGCAGGATCTTCCTCTCCATCCGAACAAACTTGGCTGCTGTTGCGTTCACACACAGTGGCGGAATGTATGTTGCATGTTATAAGTATGTCACCATCATGTGCACTAATAACATTTAGAACTAATTGGATGACATTGTTGTGAGTATCATTTCGGTGCTTGAAAAAAATATATGGCTTTCTGAAAACGCTACATTAACTGACTCCACAATGCCTTGACTATTTGATGTAAGAGAAACTTCAATTGAAAAGACAGAATTCTGAATATTTTGTTGAGCAACATATTGATCAAACACGTATTCTAAAAATGTCTCCGTTGTGTTTTAAAATGACTGATTATCATATGGGTATGACAAAAACTGTGTTATGAGTCATGTACAAGAAAATATGAATACTCTCTGTTCAAAGTTATTGACAATGAATGCTCTGAGCTCTGTGATGTTATTCATGCTGATGTCACTGTGGACCCAAACAACAAGTGTAATGAGCTGATCAGTTTTTCTCTCAGGTATGAAACAGAACACAGCCCTGATTCCATGATGCTCAGAGCATGATGTGTAGAATGATGTGTCTCTTTCAAAGCTGATATTGCTGATGGTGGCATCCTTAAGAAGTTTCCTTCTTCTCTGGCTACTCAGTTTGGAGAGATGGCTGGTTCTACAACGTTTCTTAATGATGTCATACACTATCCTCTTCGGTATCATAAACTATCCATATATTTGTATGTTGAACAGGCTGAATGGCACCTTGGACAGCACCCACTGTAGGTCTGCATGCCTCTGGGGAACTCACACTGGTCACCTCTGCGGCAGAGGCTTTGACACAAGCCACAGAGGATTGCCTGCCCAACCACAGAAAAGAGCAACGCTTGGAGGAGGAAGCAATGGACAAGTAACAAAGTACCTTGCCCGCCACCCGGTTGGTGAAGATAGAGTCCTATTTAGCACAGCGACTCTTAAACCATTGGGAGAGAAGTATCTACTCTACTGGCAGGATTGTTGTCACACTTTCACATTCCCCCTTGTTGGAGGCAGGAGTCAAGCAGAAATCCTGAGTGGCGCAGCAGTCTAAGGCACTGCATTGCAGTGATAGAGGTGTCACTACAGACCCAGGTTCGATCCCGGGCTGTATCACAACCGGCCATGATCGGGAGTCCATAGGGCGGCGCACAATTGGCCCAGCGTCGTCCGGGTTAGAGGAGGGTTTGGCCGCGGTAGGCCGTCATTGTAAATAAGAATTTGTTCTTAACTGACTTGCCTAGTTAAATAAAGATTCAATTAAAGAAAAGGGTGTATGGCCCAAGTTCCAACTCAACAAATCACAGGACCCACACAAAGAATTATGTAATCAAACAAATAACATTTGACCCGAGGAGGCTAAGTAACAAGTTTCATCTGGCATGTAGTTGTTGAAGAAACTGTCTGGTTACACTTTATTTTAGGCCTACAGTATTATTGGTAGAAAACATATGGCAAAAATGATAATAACCTGACAATTAGGCTTATCTAATAACAACTACATTTCAGTCATTTGGAATTCACTAAAACAAGAATGATAAGCCTACCATTATATCAGATATTGACCAATTACTACAAAAGGACTAACCTGAGATGGTACCACACTCAAAGAAAGGACTGAGGTGGAAATTAATTGACCATTTAAATTAATTGTTACACAATTACAAACTTATTAATTGCAGTATGTTGCCTAGCGTCTGCTAAATGACTTAAATGTAATGTAAATGTACTAAAGCTAAAGTGTGACGTTGTGAAATAATTAATATGTAGGTCAGTATTAACATACTGTATTCAGCAGATCGTGTGGCAGGTTGTCCGGCAGGGTGCTTACCGAGTGAGCAAGAAAAAGCGGGCTGCTGGTGGCAGGGAGCAAAGGAAGGAAACGTGAGGAATGGCTGAAAGCTGACTGTGTTTTTCTACAGGAAACAAATCAGGAGGGAAACGATAGCAAAAATAAGTCACCAAGTGTTTCCCATTTCGGTTGGAGAATTGTATTGAGGCTTCTTATTTTGTCCACGCACGGATCCGCCTGGTTTTCTGATTTAATGGGACAACGAAAACGGAAAAAGCAAAAGGTGCCAATTTTGTCGTCTGTGTGGACGGGTGCTACTTATTTTTATGGGACCAATACTCCACACGGGATGAATAAGAGGACACTTAGTGCAAGGTAAACCGCATTGTTTGAGTAAAGAAAATGTCCCAGATTTGACAGAGGTAGTTAAGGATATATGTCTGGTGGGACTGATGCATTAACATGTTATATCCTTGAAGTGGTCGACTACCTATCAATCATAATACGTATTCAAGCTTCTTGGACAAGCCATCACAACATAGCAGTCACATGAAAATTGGCCTACATGTCCTTATAAGAGAAACACGTAAAGCCATTTTGCTCCGTCTGAACAGAAGAAGAACATGCGCGTGTTTGTCATCTGGATATTTTTGCGGTTGTTTTCACTACGGAATGGTGCGGCTGGTCAAGGACAATCCACTCCGGCTATTTGTTCGTCCTCATGCAGCTGCGACGAGGACGGAGGCGCCGATTGCTCTGGGAAAGGTCTGACCACTGTCCCGACTGGTCTAAGCGCCTTCACCTACTATCTGTAAGTATCAACACATATTGAAACTGAGTAATAAAACACGATTAAACCTAGAATCAATCTCTCTCCCTGGTTAGGACGTGTTTGTAATGGTAAGATTGGCCACTAGTTACTCGAGAGGGGCACCTCTCCACGTCAATACTGGAGCAAAGTTTTGCACAATGGCTGTCAATGAAGCCAAGTAATCGAGTGCGTTTTTACAACTTTGGGCTGTGGATCAGTTATTCAACTGATAACAAACCCATTATTGTGGTTGGTATGAGAGAGCAAGCACAAAAAATGAAGAAAAGTAGCCCATAAAATTGAAGGTTGGTACAGTATATACAGTATTGGCTAGGCTATTATTTTAATGCAATGGTTGCCAAAATGTTTCATGCTGGTCCAAACTCATTCACTTGCTGACCTTTCCTTGATATGACCCCTCTTATACCGTAGTATTTTACTGCACTGAAAAGCATACAAGCTATAGCATATTCCTTGGCCTGGCACCTGGACTTTCACTTTCTTAGACTACAGTCACTTATATTTAGGGACATGTGGAATAGTAGCCCATCCCGTGTGAAGCAAGAAGGTGGATCTGTCTTCATTTGCTGATTCTTTGGCCTGTCTTAGCTCTGTGGTCTCGATTGATTGTGATTATACCTGCCACAGAGTGTCTGTCCTGAATGCAGATCCACTCACCAACTCACATCATGGCAGAGAAAGTCCCATGCCTATCCCTAAAAGACAACACTGTGGACACACATACCCATCATCTCAGAGACAGTTGTTGTGGTTGGTATTCTGATATTTGCATGACATATCCTTTACATATGCAATACATGTCCTTTACAAAGTGATTCAAATTCATCTTACAGGGATACACCAGAATTCACCCTGGAATGTGTCAGTTCAGTAACACTTTACTGTAATAATTAAGTCTGATTTTCTTTCCTTCCAAAGTTTCCTAAGTTGCAAAATTGTGGCTCAAGCAACTTATCAACATGGGGAAAATGTGCAATGTTAAATTATTTGTAGACTATATTCTTAACAAAATAAAAATGTTCTGAATCTTGTTCAGGAACCGCCGAAAGGAAAAAGCTGTTGTGATCAACACAAAATAACAACTAAACCAAAAGCCCTATGACATGGCTCTTTTAGTTAGCCTACAGTTGATTTTAAGGAATGATGACTGTTTCTTTTCTGGATTCCCTGTGATTCCGCCATCATATCTGTCTTTGTCTCTGTACCAAGAAAAGCGAGTTGCTCTGCACTACCTTACTAGAGAGAAAGAGCATTACTAACTGAGGAGAAACTGAGACTGGGTCTACATAGTTAATACATTTCTGGTTAACTAGCCTTAAAGGTTTCACAATGTCTTAGTTAATGATAAACAGAGCAGCCGCCCAAGGGCGTCAAAGGGTCTATGTGTTATTTATTGAAGGTGGATGAAGGAAATGTGCTTCCTAATGTGGAAAAGAAGGAAGGATCTGACCTTGAGAAGACTACCCTCTGGGCACACACTGGTTGATTCAAAGTTGTTTCCATGTCATTTCAATGAAATTACGTTGAACCAACGTGAAGTAGATGTTGAATTGACGTCTGGGCCCAGTGGGTATTGATACAGAACAGTTTCATATCCAAGACTGAATGAGACATTTATACAATATCACCATCACCTTTATTTACTTCACTTAACATCACAGCTGAGGGGTTGGTTTTTATATTTATTTCCACCTAGGTGCCTGAACATTACACCACATGGACTGTAAGTACATTTGATTGACTTCTTGAGTTCATTAATATCCAGCAGAATTGTAGAAATACACACACTCTAGAGTTGACCCAATAAACTGCCAATGTAGAGATGTTTTGTGTCAGGTAAAATGAAGAGAAACCGTGGTATTTACCAATTTGTAAACTAAGACACAGTGTAGTGTATGCTGTTATCAAACATCATGCTCTTGCGTGTAAGTTACCAACACATCCCCAAATATTGTATTACAATTGCCAAGTCAACGTATTATGGCTGGAAGTGTGGGCGTGAAGGCTTCTTGTGCACCTACACTGAGCAAGGGTTAACCAAATGCTTTGTGACAGCTTTTTAGCTCATAACTATGTGATATATTCAGTTCAAGCCCTCAGAGTATTTGTCGGGTTGCCTTGGAGCAATTCCACGCCAACAGAGTGATTTTTCACTTTAAAATGTATGTCAAACAAAAACCAATGATTGCAAACAAATGATACAACTTTATGCACAGGGACTACTTAGCAATTTCCACTGACAAATCTTCAAGTAAATGTTCACTTGACGTTGTCAAAAGTGGTCAATCATTGGTTTTTGTTTGAAATACATTTTAAAGTAAAAAATGTTTCTATGTTAATGTGGAATTGACCCTTAGTGCAGCTGTCTCTCTCTTTCTATTTCTCTCCCTCCCTCTCCATTCAATGTCTCTTCTCCGTCTCTTAAATTCCCCTTCTTTCCATTCCTTCTGTGTTTTGGTGAGTAGAGAGGTCAGGGGTCATGATGGATTAGTGCGACACATCGCAGCTGTAGAAATACTCTTTTTGTCAGAGTTAATGCACAGGGAGGCTGTGCTGAGCTGGTAATGCTCCTTACCGGAAGTGAGCTAATGTTTGTTTAACGAACTAAACAAAATATTTACCTCCATAATGTTAATTTAATCAAATATATTTTTGGTAACACTTTACATTAGTGTGTCAGCAAACAAACAACTTAATCTATTAATTGGGGTACACATCATCTGCTGTGATGTTTAGTGGCAATTATAAGCTTTTTTTGCTGAAACAGCAGAGACAGACGGGGATCAACAAGACAGGCAAATAGTGAAGAGCTTGATAAATTGAGATATGGAAAATTACTGAAGGGAGAGATTAATGGACAGAAAGAGACAGGGAAATTGACACACACATAAACACACACACACAGATAATGATAGAAGCAGACAGGTCCAGCAGTCTTACAAGAGGCACATTGCAGGCCCGGCTGTCCCCAGAGGTGGGAGAATGGTTTCCCAGAAGGTTGGCTTTGTTTGTGATTTTCCTCCTGCTGTGATTCCATCCAGTACAACCTGCCACCCCATGAAGGTACTGAATCTGTTGTACAGAGAAGCAGAGAGGAGAATGGAGGGCAGCAGTTATGTTATGAAGAGAAGTAAAAGAAATGGGGCCACAGACATTAACTCCATCTTTTGAAAGTCAGGTTTTTTGTTGAATTTCTGTCCTTGGAATTGTGGAATGTCCTTTTAAATTGGAATAGTTCCAGACAGAGGTATGACTAGACCTGCTCTTGTCCTGCATTTGTAGTTATTTAGAGAGCGTTACTTCAAGTTTTTATTTCACGTGTCGTCATTCTTCAAAATTAGTAACCCATATACGTAGTCACAAAATAATATACAGTACTGTACATTGCCACTTTCGTTGGCAATATCCTACAATACTTTAACATTTATGCATCTGTTGATTTACATAATCTTACGGAATTTGACACAGATGGGAATTGGCCTGTGTCC
The DNA here is from genome assembly GCF_021184085.1 of Oncorhynchus gorbuscha. Taxonomy (NCBI): domain Eukaryota; kingdom Metazoa; phylum Chordata; class Actinopteri; order Salmoniformes; family Salmonidae; genus Oncorhynchus; species Oncorhynchus gorbuscha. Next base: position 11,494,858 of record NC_060176.1, read on the forward strand.
TTTGTTTTATCAGTCCATAAATCAGAGTGTTGGGTTGGCACCAGCCAGCAGCCCAGGGGAAGGTTGGAGAGGTGGGCTGGGGGGTGGAGCCGCCTGCAGCATGTTGGTGTGTACATTACGTTTTTTATTGGCAGCTGAAAATGAGACTCTCCTGCCTGAGGACAACAGGTGGGGAGAAAGAGAAATACATTCTGGAACCCCCTCACCCTGTACACCAATTTCCCCTCTGACAGTGCATGCCTGCTGCATCTCTGCTAGATACGAGTGACGAAAGAACATCTCAGTCTTTTGAGGGCTTGGTGACTGTGTGCACTCTCGCTCTCATGTGTGCATGCGGGGGGCATGAGGGTTTGGGGTAGGAGGGGGTCACTTCTCACATCTCATCTCAATTGAAGTCCTTTCATAGTGTGAACAAGCACAAGTTTAGGGGAGGGAGGGGATAGGGGGACTTAATGCCCTTTCACTCACTGGTCCAGCTAGCTCACTCGCCATTGGTGCCCTCGATCCATCTTAAGCTGAATGATACTTTTGTTCATGGTCAGCAGAGGTGAAAGGAGCTAGTCACTGGTTTCCGCTCCCCAACAGGATGACTGCTAGATGGTAGAATGTTTACCCCCCCCCCCTCTTGCTCTGTCTATTTCTCTCTCTCTCTCACACAACTCACACTCCCTTTTACTTATGATCACTTATCTTCCTAATTTTCATCCTATTTTTCCGTAGTCCTCTCCAGCTCTCACATTATCACATACTCTGTCATATCTCTCTTTCTCTTGGTTCAATTCAATGTTGTAAATTGGTATAAAAAACATACACTTGAATAGCAAAATAACAGTACGTTTACAACGACAACAACTCCCATACCAATATCAATCACTTCTCTCCCTCTCTGTCTCTCACTGTTTTAGGACTGACATGTTTGCATTGCAGGCTGGTTGTTTGCACTCTAGCTACAGCGAATCAGTCTCCCCTAGGACCCATGTGGTAAATGCTTGACCTTCTCTGCACTCCCATGGTGGAACACTCTGCCCGTTTGTGTATACAAAGTGCCCTTGTTCCTTTCCAGCATGGCAGTCAGGGAACCTCAGCCATCTTCCTCAATTCTCACCACCTTCACCTCTTTAATCAATAAGAAACATCCGACTGGGAAAATAGTTACCCGTTACCTGCATTTTTTTCCCACAACCAGGGGGCTAAAAAGCCAAAGCATTACTGAGTTTGCTTTACTTCTGAGGTAGTCAATGGTAGCAGGTGGTTGGGTTGGTGCCCGGTTTGGCTTCTCTACCTCAACAAATGATCTACCGGCAGGATATCGATTTTCATTTAGATTACATTAGCCTGCTAAATAAACACTGCCAAAAGGTATGGAAGAAGTGAAGTTGTCCTCCTTTTGAAGATCACCTTGAGATTCATGGTGCATCTGAACTAAGGCTATGCCTCCTTGAAGCAAAGCCCTTGCAGAGATACATCAGATACTTTTTACACTTGCCATCTTCTGCGCCCAGAGATCTTCAAAGGAAGGACATAGTAACCTTTTCCCCCAAATCTCTATCTTAGTTATCTGCCGTTGTCCTGTCTGTCAATTCTTGCTGTTCTTGGCACGGTAGCTTCCCCTCCCTCTCATGGCTCCATGCCAGCCAGTGTCTGATCCGCCCACACACATACCACATATACACGCCTTGGTTTTGGAGTCACTTTAATTTGAATCTCTTTTTGGTCTGGCTTTGCACTGCTTGGCAATCTTTCCATGTATATTTATCTGTCTGTAATGTGGAGCTCTGTGGTTGTTGTGTGGCTTTGTTGAGCTCCTTGTCTGGTCTGTGGACAAACACCAGTGGCCTGTGTAATTGTGAGGGGGAAGCTAATGCTGAGCTCAGGTTAAAATCATTCTGACCAAGATCCGTTTTGGATCCAAACGTTGTCAGTGAATTGGGGGCATAAACAGTGTGTAGGCCGTCTTTATTAGCCCAGCACCAAAGGATGTGCTTATGACCACAAACCTTTCTAAAACCATGATCCAACCATCAGAGACCACACAATAAGCCACTAAATAACAAGTATAATTTCTCACTTGCCAGAGACTTGAACAGGGTGGACCTCTTTTTGACCCTCTTACCATGGAGAGGTTGTGGTTGGCTTTGAGATAATGCTGAGATAGTATATTTATTCTCATCTTGCATCATAGCAGAGATTATGAATTATTGCTTATTTTAAAAATTGTTTAAAAGGTGTAGATTTTGTCGTTGAACCCAAAAGTGATTTAGGAAAGGTATCATGTATCTTTTTAGCTGACATTTGTTTCTGAGTAAAGATGATCTGTATGTCTCTATTTACTTGTATTGGCAGTGAATTCCCAGGGAGTTTTAAAGGTGCTCTGTTGAGACTTGACAACAACCTCTGCTGCCTGCTCCCCATACTTTCCTCTGCTGCCTGCTCCCCATACTTTCCTCTGCTGCCTGCTCCCCATACTTTCCTCTGCTGCCTGCTCCCCATACTTTCCTCTGCCTGCCCCATACTGCTCCCCCCCATACTTTCCTCTGGTGCCTGCTCCCCATACTTTCCTCTGCTGCCTGCTCCCCATACTTTCCTCTGCTGCCTGCTCCCCATACTTTCCTCTGCCGCCTGCTCCCCATACTTTCCTCTGCCGCCTGCTCCCCATACTTTCCTCTGCCTGCTCCCCATACTTTCCTCTGCTCCCCATACTTTCCTCTGCCGCCTGCTCCCTCCCCATACTTTCCTCTGCTGCCTGCTCCCCATACTCCCCCTGCTCCCCATACTTTCCTCTGCTGCCTGCTCCCCATACTTTCCTCTGCTGCCTGCTCCCCATACTTTCCTCTGCTGCCTGCTCCCCATACTTTCCTCTGCTGCCTGCTCCCCATACTTTCCTCTGCTGCCTGCTCCCCATACTTTCCTCTGCTGCCTGCTCCCCATACTTTCCTCTGCTGCCTGCTCCCCATACTTTCCTCTGCTGCCTGCTTACTTTCCTCTGCTGCCTGCTCCCCATACTTTCCTCTGCTGCCTGCTCCCCATACTTTCCTCTGCTCCCCATACTTTCCTCTGCCTGCTCCCCATACTTTCCTCTGCCTGCTCCCCATACTTTCCTCTGCTGCCTGCTCCCCATACTTTCCTCTGCTGCCTGCTCCCCATACTTTCCTCTGCTGCCTGCTCCCCATACTTTCCTCTGCTGCCTGCTCCCCATACTTTCCTCTGCTGCCTGCTCCCCATACTTTCCTCTGCTGCCTGCTCCCCATACTTTCCTCTGCTGCCTGCTCCCCATACTTTCCTCTGCTGCCTGCCCCCATACTTTCCTCTGCTGCCTGCTCCCCATAATTTCCTTTCCTCTTTCCTCTGCTGCCTGCTCCCCATAATTTCCTCTGCTGCCTGCTCCCCATACTTTCCTCTGCTGCCTGCTCCCCATACTTTCCTGCTGCCTGCCTGCTGCCCCCATACTTTCCTCTGCTGCCTGCTCCCCATACTTTCCTCTGCTGCCTGCTCCCCATACTTTCCTCTGCTGCCTGCTCCCCATACTTTCCTCTGCTGCCTGCTCCCCATTTTCCTCTGCTGCCTGCTCCCCATACTTTCCTCTGCTGCCTGCTCCCCATACTTTCCTCTGCTGCCTGCTCCCCATACTTTCCTCTGCTGCCTGCTCCCCATACTTTCCTCTGCTGCCTGCTCCCCATACTTTCCTCTGCTGCCTGCTCCCCATACTTTCCTCTGCCGCCTGCTCCCCATACTTTCCTCTGCCGCCTGCTCCCCATACTTTCCTCTGCTGCCTGCTCCCCATACTTTCCTCTGCTGCCTGCTCCCCATACTTTCCTCTGCTGCCTGCTCCCCATACTTTCCTCTGCATGCTCCCCATTCTGCCCTGCTCCCCTTTCCTGCTGCCTGCTCCCCATACCCTCTGCTGCCTGCTCCCCATACTTTCCTCTGCTGCCTGCTCCCCATACTTTCCTCTGCTGCCTGCTCCCCATGCCTGCTCCCCATACTTTCCTCTGCTGCCTGCTCCCCATACTTTCCTCTGCTCCCCATACTTTCCTCTGCTCCTGCTCCCATACTTTCCTCTGCTGCCTGCTCCCCATACTTTCCTCTGCTGCCTGCTCCCCATACTTTCCTCTGCTGCCTGCTCCCCATAATTTCCTCTGCTGCCTGCTCCCCATAATTTCCTCTGCTGCCTGCTCCCCATAATTTCCTCTGCTGCCTGCTCCCCATAATTTCCTCTGCTGCCTGCTCCCCATAATTTCCTCTGCTGCCTGCTCCCCATAATTTCCTCTGCTGCCTGCTCCCCATACTTTCCTCTGCTGCCTGCTCCCCATACCCTCTGCTGCCTGCTCCCCATCCTTCTGCTGCCTGCTCCCCATACTTTCCTCTGCTGCCTGCTCCCCATACTTTCCTCTGCTGCCTGCTCCCCATACTTTCCTCTGCTGCCTGCTCCCCATACTTTCCTCTGCTGCCTGCTCCCCATACTTTCCTCTGCTGCCTGCTCCCCCCCATACTTTCCTCTGGTGCCTCTCCCCATAATTTCCTCTGCTGCCTGCTCCCCATACTTTCCTCTGGTGCCTGCTCCCCATAATTTCTCTGCTGCCCCCCATACTTTCCTCTGGTGCCTGCTGCTGCCTGCTCCCCATACTTTCCTCTGGTGCCTGCTCCCCATAATTTCCTCTGCTGCCTGCTCCCCATACTTTCCTCTGGTGCCTGCTCCCCATAATTTCCTCTGCTGCCTGCTCCCCATACTTTCCTCTGGTGCCTGCTCCCCATAATTTCCTCTGCTGCCTGCTCCCCATAATTTCCTCTGCTGCCTGCTCCCCATACTTTCCTCTGGTGCCTGCTCCCCATAATTTCCTCTGCTGCCTGCTCCCCATACCCTCTGCTGCCTGCTCCCCATAATCCTCTGCTGCCTGCTCCCCATACTTTCCTCTGCTGCCTGCTCCCCATTTTCCTCTGCTGCCTGCTCCCCATACTTTCCTCTGGTGCCTGCTCCCCATTTCCTCTGCTGCCTGCTCCCCATTTCCTCTGCTGCCTGCTCCCCATAATTTCCTCTGCTGCCTGCTCCCCATACTTTCCTCTGCTGCCTGCTCCCCATACTTTCCTCTGGTGCCTGCTCCCCATACTTTCCTCTGCTGCCTGCTCCCCATACTTTCCTCTGGTGCCTGCTCCCCATACTTTCCTCTGCTGCCTGCTCCCCATAATTTCCTCTGCTGCCTGCCTGCCTCCCCCATACTTTCCTCTGCTGCCTGCTCCCCATACTTTCCTCTGCTGCCTGCTCCCCATACTTTCCTCTGCTGCCTGCTCCCCATACTTTCCTCTGCTGCCTGCTCCCCATACCTCTGCTGCCTGCTCCCCATACTTTCCTCTGCTGCCTGCTCCCCATAATTTCCTGCTGCCTGCCTGCTCCCCCCCATACTTTCCTCTGCTGCCTGCTCCCCATACTTTCCTCTGCTGCCTGCTCCCCATACTTTCCTCTGCTGCCTGCTCCCCATACTTTTCCTCTGCTGCCTGCTCCCCATACTTTCCTCTGCTGCCTGCTCCCATACTTTCCCTCTGCTGCCTGCTCCCCATACTTTCCTCTGGTGCCTGCTCCCCATAATTTCCTCTGCTGCCTGCTCCCCATACTTTCCTCTGGTGCCTGCTCCCCATCTGCTGCCTGCTCCCCCCCATACTTTCCTCTGGTGCCTGCTCCCCATAATTTCCTCTGCTGCCTGCTCCCCATACTTTCCTCTGGTGCCTGCCCCCATAATTTCCTCTGCTGCCTGCTCCCCATACTTTCCTCTGCTCCCCATAATGCTGCCTGCTCCCCATACTTTCCTCTGCTGCCTGCTCCCCATAATTTCTGCTGCCTGCTCCCCATCCCCATACTTTCCTCTGCTGCCTGCTCCCCATAATTTCCTCTGCTGCCTGCTCCCCATACTTTCCTCTGCTGCCTGCTCCCCATACTTTCCTCTGCTGCCTGCTCCCCATACTTTCCTCTGCTGCCTGCTCCCCATACTTTCCTCTGCTGCCTGCTCCCCATACTTTCCTCTGCTGCCTGCTCCCCATAATTTCCTCTGCTGCCTGCTCCCCATACTTTCCTCTGTTGGATGTGATTAGTGTTTTGAAGGATGTCTTTGTCGCCGATCTCTTTTTTAAAATGTAGGGAAATCTCGCTTGAGAAGTGAAACCTTTGGCAACTCTTGCTGGAAATGTGATTCTTTCCGTTTCCCACCAAGGCTGATATGAGCCCAAAGTGACACCTTTGCATTATTTGATGTCATGTTGACATTTCATACCCTAAAAACAGTGGGCATGTAACTGTTTTGCTTCAGAAAGAGTGCTGTTTTTTCTATATGTACCACAGCTGTATTTCTATGTAGGATAGGCAGGTCCCCTGATGACTAAAGGAGCTGGGAGGGAGGGTGACAGCATTCACAGACCACCCTTTCATCCTGTCCCTGTGGCTGCCTGCACTCTTGACCATGGCAGCCAACAGCCTGTGGAAGATGGTGACAGGGTGCAGGTGTAGGGGTGCTGTCAGCAAGACATAATGTATCCAAAGGAGGGACCACCGAACACACAACGCCCCAAGGAGAGTCCGTAGGGGGAGGGGGGTAAAGAGGGGGGTGGATCAAGGTGGAAGCTCCATTGTACAGAGCCTAGAAGGAAATTGGATAAGCTAGGTAACCTGGAGATGGGAAAGATAGATTGCAGGGACGATGAGGGCTTCTGTTGGGGGCCTTTGTAGTTAGAAACATGGGGGGTGGGAGTGTGGTGGGCGATATTATCCTTTAAGGGTCCAAAGTCCTACATGCACACACTTGCAAAACTTTGGGGACGGCTGGTAGTGAAATTCAAGATGGACCCTTTTTTTGGGGGGGGGGGTCGCTTCATTATCAAACGCAGGATGTTTTTTCAGTCCTGTTTCGATTCAACTCCAACATCTGGTGTCTATGGGCTCCTCTTTGAACCCGATGAAAGGATTCCTAATCAAGATGAGTGGCCCAAAGTTAAAAGGTACTCTCTGTGGAGTTGTTGAACACAAGGGAATGGCTATGGTGTCATACCATACCAGTCCTTTTATACTATAGCCTGTGTCATTTTTATTGGAAGTTGGATGTGCCTTAATCTGTTGGCTGCTTTAGGATCCTTCTGCAATCAGTTTACAATCTTTACTAAACCTGCCTAATATAACAATCTCTCAATTCCTAGAACTTCAGTTGGATTCGATCACAATTTTGCCCATGGTTACTCTCTATGCATTACATACAGTATAAGTCGGAAGTTTACATAAACCTTAGCCAAATACATTTAAACTCAGTTTTTCATAATAACTGACATTTAATCAGAGTAAAAATTCCCTGTCTTAGGTCAGTTAGGATCATCACTTTATTTTAAGAATGTGAAATGTCAGAATAATAGTAGAGAGAATGATTTTATTTCAGCTTTTCTTTCTTTCATCACATTCCCAATGGGTCAGAAGTTTACATACACTTAATTAGTATTTGGTAGCATTGCCTTTAAATTGTTTGCGCAGCAGATGTTGAATTCCACATTACTTAGTTTCACTTTATAACAAATAAAGACAAATAAACAATAAACTAACGACGAACCGTGACTACAGAGATTCTACGTGCACTACCTCAAAATAATATCCCATAAACACAGGTGGGAAAAACAGCTACTTAAATATGATCCCCAATTAGAGACAACGATTACCAGCTACCTCTAATTGGGAATCATACACAATCACAAACATAGAAAAACAAACCTAGAACCCCACATAGAAATAATAAACTAGACTAACCCCCCAGTCACGCCCTCTACCATAGAAAATAGGGACTCTCTATGGTCAGGATGTGACAGTTTAACTTGGGTCAAATGTTTCGGGTAGCCTTCCACAAGCTTCTCACAATAAGTTTTGGCCCAGTGAATTTTGGCCCATTCCTCCTGACAGTGCTGGTGTAACTGAGTCAGGTTTGTAGGCCTCCTTGCTCGCACTCACTTTTTCAGTTCTGCCCACACATTTTCTATAGGATTGGGGTCAGGGCTTTGTGATGGCCACTCCAATACCTTGACATTGTTGTCCTTAAGCCATTTTGCCACAACTTTGGAAGTATGCTTGGGGTCATTGTCCATTTGGACCCATTTGTGACCAAGATTTAAGTTCCTGACTGATGTCTTGAGATGTTGCTTCTATATATCCACATAATTGTCCTGCCTCATGATGCCATCTATTTTGTGAAGTGGACCAGTCCCTCCTGCAGCAAAGCACCCCCACAACATGATGCTGCCACCCCAGTGCTTCACAGTTGGGATGGTGTTCTTCAGCTTGCAAGCCTCCCCCCTTTTTCCTCCAAACATAACGATGGTCATTATGGCCAAACAGTTCTATTTTTGTTTCATCAGACCTGAGGACATTCCTCCAAAAAGTATGATCTTTGTCCCCATGTGCAGTTGCAAACTGTAGTCTAGCTTTTTTATGGCGGTTTTGGAGCAGTGGCTTCTTCCTTGCTGAGCGGCCTTTCAGGTTATGTCGATATAGGACTCGTTTTACTGTGGATATAGATACTTTTGTACCTGTTTCCTCCAGCATCTTCACAAGGTCCTTTGCTGTTGTTCTGGGATTGATGTGCATTAATCTCTAGGAGACAGAACGCATCTCCTTCCTGAGCGGTAGGATCGCTGCGTGGTCCCATGGTGTTTATACTTGCATACTATTGTTTGTACAGATGAACGTGGTACCTTCAGGCATTTGGAAATTTCTCCCAAGAATGAACCAGACTTGTGGAGGTCTACAATGTATTTTTCTGAGGTATTGGCTGAATTATTTTGATTTTCCCATTAGGTCAAGCAAAGAGGCCCTGAGTTTGAAGTTAGGGCTTGAAATACATCCACAGGTACACCTCCAATTGCCTGAAATGACGTCAATTAGCCTATCCAAAGCTTCTGTAGCCATGACATCATTTTCTGGAATTTTCCAAGCTGTTTAAAGGCACAGTGAACTTAGTGTATGTAAACTTCTGACCCACTGGAATTGTGATACAGTGAAATAATCTGTTTGCAAACAATTGTTGGAAAATGAATTGTGTCATGCACAAAGTAGATGTCCTAACCAACTTGCCAAACTGTAGTTTGCTAACAAGACATTTATGGAGTGGTTGAAAAACAAGTTTTAATGACGCCAACCTAAGTGTAAGTAAACTTCCGACTTCAACTATATGTAAGTCACATACTGAATTAGTCAGGTGGGGAAGAAATGTGAGTGCTGTCTGCATAGCTGTCGTGCCGCTACATGCCTGTCTTTCTCTGCAGTGAGTTGGAAAAGTGAACGTCCCCTGGGCAATACGAGAAGGGTTTTTTCAAGGGTTTACAGTACTACTGGGGACCTGTTTTGGCCCAAATGAATCATTATACTGCTGGGGAAGATGACTGAACTTTCCCTCTACCAATCTACATGACATGAAAACCAATGTAACCGTATTGAAAGCATGCTTCTGAGCAGTTACTTCATAGTTATGCCCCCAAAAAGATACATTTGTTACACACTACCATGGCATCAAACATTATGTACTATTTCTGCAATTCTCTGTTGTTGCATCTTTAGGAGTATAAATCCACCTTGATTGTTTGAGATTTTAATTGTAATCATGACTGTGTTCTTTTTCTAACCTGAGAGAATTACTGATCCAATCATGACGCATGTTGTTTGGTTCTACAGTGACATCAGCATGAATAACATCACAGAGCTCCCGGCTTTTGTCTTCAAGAACTTCCCCTATCTAGAAGAACTGTGAGTATTAATCTCTTCTACATTACCCACTACAGTTGTTGTCACATGCATAAGATAATCAGTGGTTTTCAACCACAACAGACCATTTGTATTATGTGTTTGCTCAACAAGATATAAAGAACCCTGTAGTTTCTCTAACACCAAAGTAGTCTGCTAAGTTGCAGTGTTTTCAGAAAGGGCAAGTTATATCATGATAGCTATCAAAATGTACCATGACTATAGGCTACATATGATTCCAGAGAACATGTATGTGAGATATTTCACTTTCTTTCATTGTGTTTTCTTTGAGAATTTGCAGGGTGGCAACCGCATGTCTCAGTTCTGGGACCCATTCAATGAGCATATCTAATCTTTGTCATTTTTTAAAACTCTTGAAATACCCCTCTGTCTGGTTCAGAGCTGGAAGTAAAGATAAGATCTGTCTACCTGATATCAGGTAACATGTCACCCTGAGAATGCAAAATGACCAGCTAACATTATTCTGCTTCTGTGCCCATGTTATTTTAGCCTGTCTGTGTCTATCATCTCGGACAAGTCTTTGCTCCCTTCTCTTCTGAACACTAGGTCTACTTCATCTGCTCTGTCAAAGGGCAATTTACTTTTCATCGCATTGTAAGTGGAGGAATGCCAGGCAGGAAGGAAGAAGGCAAAACAATGGTTTCCATGACAACCTGGCAAAAAACGCACCCTCGCTGCACTCCACCACTCAACATTACCTTTCAGGCAGGGACAGGGGTCTCTGCCCAGTGTCATATATACTTAGTGAAACCTGTTCTCTGGGTTCCATCCTGCTCTGTAGCTGAGCAGTAGGCTTGGGAGATACCGTATACCGGGGTATATTTCAAAATACTTACAGTATCATTTTCAATACTGGGGTGTGTGCATTTTCAAAAATGGGGTGCGTGTTACGCCACTGCTTTTAAGTATAACTATAAGAAATATAAGATGTGCCAAAATCAATTATATCAGGCTGAGGGCCCCAGCTACGCATTTGTTTTGCTAACTTGCTTGCTAAATGTCAAGATCAAGCTTTTTGGTCACAGCAGAGACATTCATTTCCCTCCGGATCCCTGTTGCCTAAATTGTTCTGTGCCCCAAAAAAACTAAACAAAAAACTAGTTTTCTTTTGTTTGAATTAGCTCCCATTGTGTGCACTGCCGGTGTGGTACAGAAACGGTATCTCGCTATGAAAATTGGGATACCGCCCAACCCTACTGAGCAGCACTGTAGGGCCTAGCAGTTATATTCATGCTTCGGAATGCTTTTTTGTTGACAGCTGTCTTTAGTTTTTAATTTGTGTTTGTTTAGCCTTATCCTTGAAACAAATCATAATGTTTCATTTGAGTGAACTGAGCGGATGGCTCTGTAGCCCGGGGTGGTGTTGTGTCACTGAACCACAGCTCCAGCCCTGAGGGCTGACTGAGAGAGAGGGGGACATGCCCAGAGAGAAGCATTCCCTCTCTGATAGTCACGCAACCCTCCTTCATACACACCTCCCATCCTGAACAAAGCACAACACAGCCTAGCTACCATGCTGACAGATAAAGAGATGTAGGGGAGTCATCCCCTTCAATTTGTGTTTGAGTGCTTGTGTATTTGTCTGTGTCTCTGCACACATTTGTCTCTCTGAGTGTGTGTTCCAAATCTCTTCACCTTCTCATGTTGAAGTGTATGTTGTCTACCAGTGACTTTCTTAGTGAAATAGAATGGTTGTGGGAGTGGTGCTACAGAAGGGAAGGATTTAGTCTTTCCTCAACAAGGATTAGCACATTCTTCTGCCTTCATCAAAGCCTAGGGGGACGTGTTCTGAATTTGTTGAGAGAAAGGGAATGGGTGGGGAGGTTCTTCACCCTGAAATGTGAAGGATGTCCTAGCAATTTGTTAGCAGGCCTGTGTGTGGTGGCTGGGCCGTAGACATGTGGGCGTTGACCAGCTCCAAGACTGTGGACGTAAAGTTTACAGTACCTTATAAATCTAGCAGACACACTAACCAATTTGCACATAAATCCTACTCTGCTTTCAAACCTGAAGATGTGTTACTTGAGTCCCAGATTAATAATAAATAATTGTCAGTAGTTGCAGTTGCCGCAAACTTAGTGCAATTGAGTCAAGGAGTAGGCTTGATTTATGTGCATGAAACTGTCCTATTTGCCTACAGTTTGCTGCTGAGAAACAATGAAAATGCTGTGAAATTAATAATTGACAAAGACTCATGAGAAGCCAAATTGATTTGGGTGTTTGATGGTGAAGCGTGTCCTTTGGAATCCACCACTGGAAGGCAATCATTTGGTTTGAGCCAAAGCCAAGTCAAGTTGTAGAGCATGTACCATTATATAGCCTTCCAAATCCTAACCATGTTTGTCAACCACAACAAATATGTGATTTTTAACATGGTCTGCCATTGGATCACAGTGGAAGTCTGCCACTAGCGTTTGTGTGTTTAGACTAGAGACCCTGTCATATGATGCTGTCTGGTTGTTAAATGATGGACCAACTGTGTTCGACATCCCTGGAAGTGTGTCCCCGAGTAGGCCCCAGTAAGGGGGTGCGTTGTGGGGTTGTATTAGGGCATGGTGGGAGTTGTTACTCAGATTCCCCAGGCTCTCAGGCTCACACCCAGCAACTATTGGCTGCAGGGGAATCTAATGCCACCCGACTCAAGTTGCAGAGGGTGATAAATCTGGTGCTAATCTCCCAGGCCAGATTTGGTGGAACTATGAGTCCCTGACAACCCGCCCCCACATGATTATTCACACTGCCAGTTCTTCCTGATACCCTGGCTGGAAGGGAAGGGGAGGTAGACCAGGCCCCGGAGGGGAAACCCAGGCCCAGTCCTAATGTGTCCACTCTCTCCCCAGAGTGTCTGGTGAATTGACAACATGCCGTCGCACTGGCACGTCTCTCTGGCACCCCAGGCATTATGTTATGCTATGCTATGCCTGATAACACAAACTGGAACCTGTGAGGTGTTTTCATTTGTTTTTTTGGTCGATGACTTTCAATCTTGTATGTATTAACATTTCAAAGTGAAGCTGTTAAATTGAGAGCTTTGAAAGTTGTACCAACAACATATAGATTACTGTACGAATCCTCGTTTAGCTTCCGATGCAATTCTGAATTGATCACCATCTTTTTCTCTCCCTCTTCATCTTTCTCTCTATTCGTCTCCCTCCTACCTCAGACGACTGGCAGGAAATGACCTCTCATTCATCCACCCTGACGCTCTGTCTGGACTACATCAGCTCAAAGTCCTGTAAGTGTGCCGCTCATTGGTCCTACACACACACTTACAACACGGACACACAGACAAACACTCATATAATACCTGTATGTTCTGTGACTGTACATTGAGCCAAGGGTTCAAAGACCAGTACTGGTGAGTGCTCGGGCACAACCCACACAAAATCAAACACACAGACATTCACACGCGCACACACACACACACACACACCTGTAAATAAAATTGGTGAATGAAATAAAATGGAGGTGTTCACTTCCTTCCCAACGAGCGGTGGCCATGTGACGTGTGTGAAGAAGCAGGAAACCAGAGGGCCTGTTCCCCTGGGCCCTAGCCTGCTTTGACGACAGAGACTACTGATAGTAGAGAGGAAGGGAGATAGTCACCATAGCCACATTTGTGTCCAGTAGATACTAGGATCCACAGACAGATACAAACGCTCATCACTACATGGTCAAGTACTCACACCCCACATAAAATATACTATTTTACTATGGAATACTACAGTACTTACTATATAATTCTGTAGTATACTGTAGAATTATATACTACACATTGTAGTATCACTTGATTGTGTGTTGTACTAGTAGTATATAATTTTGTAGAATACTATAGTAAATACTCATGAAATGTTAGTCCGCCCAAACTTTTTTTACTATAGTAAATATTACAGTATTTAATATGCATATACCCTGCCCATTCCCCTCCCCATATCCCAATTTGTGCCACCCACCTGTAAGTGAGAAACATGCATGTCAAGGATAGACCATTTACACTGTGGACAAAACATTTCCATGACATAGACTGACCAGGTAAATCCAGTTAAGTTAGGATCCCTTATAGATGTCACTTGTTAAATCCACTTCAATCAGTGTAGATGAAGGGGAGGGGAGACAGGTTAAATAATAATTTTAAAGCCTTGAGACAATTGAGGCATGGATCGTGTATGTGAGCTGTTCAGAGGGTGAATGGGCAAGACGAAAGATTTGAAGTGTATTTTGAACTGGTTATGGTAGTAGGTGCCAGGCGCACTGTGTGTTTGAGTGTGTCAAGATTTGCAATGCTGCTGGGTTTTTCACACTCAATAGTTTCCGTATGTATCAAGAATGATCCACCACTCGAAGGACATCCAGCCAACTTGACACAACTGTGAGAAGCATTGGAGTCAGCATCCCTGTGGAATGCTTTCGACACCTTGTAGCGTCCATGCCTCGACAAATTGGGTCTGTTCTGAGGGCAAAAGGGGGTGCAAGTCAATATTAGGAAGGTGTTCATAATGCTCTGTACACTAAGTGTATTATATTCCCTATGGTTATAGAAAAGAGCAGAAGCTCTGAACCTTCCGTTCAGACCCCAGTCTTACCTACCTACAGGTTATTGCAAATTTGCTCTTTCAGTATTTGTCTATTACGTTTTGTCAAAGAGAAAGCCCCCCACTTCTATGTCATAGATAATAGAGGTCGACCAATTAATCGGAATGGCCGATTAATTAGGGCCGATATCAAATTTTCATAACAAACGGTAGGTAATCTGCATTTTTGGAGTGTAGTGTTTTTGCGGACTTCAGTCTGCAAAAACAATACAGTGATTTAAGTGGTTTAAGGCACTGCATCGCAGTGCTAGCTGTGCCACCAGAGACTCTGGGTTCGAGGCCAGGCTCTGTCGCATTGGGCTATGCACAATTGGCCTAGCGTCGTCCGGGTTATGGAGGGTTTGGCCGGTAGGGATATCCTTGTCTCATCGCGCGCGAGCGACTCCTGTGGTGGGCTGGGCGCAGTGCACGCTGACCAGGTTGCTAGTGGCATGGTGTTTCCTCTGACACATTGGGGCAGCTGGCTTCCGGGTTGGATGTGCACTGTGTTAAGAAGCAGTGCAGCTTGTTTGGGTGGTGTTTCGGAGGACGCATGACTCTCGACCTTCCTCTGTCCCAAGCCTGTACGGGAGTTGTAGCGATGAGACAAGATAGTAACTGCTAAAAACTATTGGATACCATGAAATTGGGGTGAAAAAAGGGGGTAAAATTAAAAATATATTTTTTAAACAATACAGTGAGTAAAGTTCGCAAAAACACTACAGTGAATAGAATACAGTAGGTAATCTGCATTTTTGGAGTGTAGTGTTTTTACTATTCCTTAATTATTGCTGTGCGACTATAGTATACACTATAGTATTTTTTGATATGCATGCAGACACAAATGCTCAGAGACACACACATCCTCCCCTCCCCATACTGTAATGCATGCTGTACACTCTACTTCACCCTGAACCCATACACAAGCTTATGAAACAAAGCCTGAGGTGCTAGTTAGTCAATGACTTTGACTCTTCACAGAGATGGGACGCTGAGGCTGCAACACTTTGTAGTCCTTTTGTGTTCATTTACATTTGTCATTTTGCAGACGCTCTTATCCAGAGCGACTTACTAGTAGTTGATGCATACATTTTCATACTGTGTTTACACTTTAACTTGATACAGAGCTGATCTTGTCATTCTCGTACGCACCACGTGACTGCTGGTTGCATCACTAGCCGGCTACCACCTGGCCGGCTTCTCAACCCTGCACCTTAGAGGCTGTTGCATAGACATGGAATCACTGGTCACTTTAATAATGGAACACTAGTCACTTTAATAATGTTTAGATACTGCTTATTCATCTCATATGTAAATACTGTATTCTATTCTACTGTATTTTAGTCAATGCCACTCCAACATTGCTTGTCCTAATATTTATATATTTCTTAATTGTGTACTTTTCGATTTGTGTATTGTTATGAATTGTTAGATATTACTGCATGTTGGAGCTAGGAACACAAGCATGTCACTACACCCGCAATAACATCTGCTAAATATGTGTATCTGACCAATAAAATTTGATTTGATTTGGTTGTGCAGAAATTGTAACGAGGAGGCATGTTGGTGTGACCACAGTTCAGGTTATAAAACTGTGTTCTCTCCCTCAGGATGTTGCAGAATAACCAGCTGAAGACTGTTCCAAGTACAGCTATAAAGAACCTCTACTCTCTACAGTCTCTGTGAGTCCCCCAATCTCTTCACCCATCTGGAATTACACGACTATGCACACACATACACACACACACACCTTCTGTAGCTCAGTTGGTAGAGCATGGCGCTTGTAACGCCAGGGTAGTGGGTTCGATCCCCGGGACCACCCATACGTAGAATGTATGCACACATGACTGTAAGTCGCTTTGGATAAAAGCGTCTGCTAAATGGCATATATTTTAGAGACTTGAAATGTCAAAACTCCTCAAATGGACATCGTAAGCTTAATCATGACATTTACAATGGGAAGCATTCACTCTACAATCCAATTGACCTATTCGCTTCCTCTAGACTGGCCTGCATCATTGCACTAACCTTTACACAGCTCACACAGCACCATCTGGTTACCATGCTGTCTTTACCCCCCACCACGCTGCATTTACCAACAGTGAGACATCATCTATTTATTTATGTGATTGGTTTTTGCCTGTATGGGTTTGAAAGGGATGTGTGTGGGTTGTTTTGTTTCCCAGACACTGCAGGGCTCTACAGTGCGGCCATTTTAATTATTGCTGTGCGACCTGGAATTTGAATTTAGTCACCAATGTGCCTAGAAAAATTAAGAATTCTAGCTTTAATACCTATTTTTCATTGTGCTCCTAAATGTCTTTGTGTCCGCCTACATTTTTCAACTTAGGCGCGCACATGTGCTCCTTGTAAAAATGCTCCGCGTAGAACCCTGCACTGGTTTCCAAATCCCCGGCTCCTCAGCGTCTCTTTTTTCTTTGACTTTAACTTAGTGACTCTCTGTGACTACTGCATGTCACTCTCCGAGGGACTATGACTGAGCATTACTCCATCTTTGTTTCCCTGTGCCTCTTTTGACTCTGACTGTGAATAGTGTAGGATGAGTTCCAGCTGGAAGCCTGGTCCGGGACATGCTGAAAATCCAGCTTTCTGCCATTTATCACCTCTCCAGATCCTTTCCCTCAGTCCCACGTTTTCCCTCTCTTTTTTTCCCTCTCTTTTTTTCCTTCTCTTTTTTTTTGCACGAGTCTTTTCTCTCTTAGGAGTTAAGGTCTGTAGCTGAAGTAATATGTTTTGGCAGAGCCTAGCTGGGTTTGTATAATGCCTTTGAGAGTTAGATGTCAATCATCGTGCCTTTCTTCTTCCAACACAGACTCGTAGGGAATGTAGAGGGAGAGAGAGATATGGAGGTGGAAAGAGAGCGAGGGAAGAGGAGAGGGAAACTTAGAGAGTTAATGTTGTGATATCAGCATTAAGGAGCAGGTTTCATGAATGAGGTACAGAATGTGCAGCACCAGCCAAATACAAAACTAGTAGAAACCTTGATTGTAGAACAAAGCTATTTAAAACATTTTGTTTGTAGTTCTCACCATAAACACCATACTTACTATACATACGTTATAATGTAGTAGGCTATCCAATGGCTCATTCAAATATTTGCAGTTGATAAGAGTAAGGGCAATGGAAAGCTGTTAAAAATGGAAGACCATAGTGTAATGTTTTTCTACTGAGGCAATAGAAATACCTCATAAATACCATTCCTTACATGGCCCTTGATTCTCTCTCTCTGTCTCTCTCTCTGTCTCGTTATGTGCTGTATCAATATGAGATGTCCTCAACATGAGAATGTTCATGGTGGTGAATGTATGACAGGATTCACACATTGGTGTGACATAACTAGTAAGATAAAGGTTTCTAAAATCCCCCCCCCCCCTCCCTCTGCAGACGTCTGGATGCCAACCACATCACGACGGTGCCTGAGGATAGCTTTGAGGGCCTGCAGCAGCTCCGCCACCTCTGGCTGGATGACAACAGCCTGACTGAGGTCCCAGTGGGCCCCATGAGACACCAGGCTAACCTGCAGGCTCTCACCCTGGCACTCAACCGCATCACCCACATCCCCAACAATGCCTTTGCCAACCTCTCCAGTCTGGTGGTGCTGTGAGTGCTGCAGATCTATCTATTCCAGACCTGGGTTCAAATACTATTTGAATCTTTCAAATACATTTAGCGTTTGCTCTAGTCTCTCTGGAGTGCAAGAGGGGCAGGGTTTGGACTTCTTGTGATTATTCTATTGGTTCCATTGTGTCAGGCAAGCTCAGTAAACTCAAGATCCTATTTAAACCCTGTTCTGAATCTGTTCTGTGCTCCTTCCCATATGGGAGAGTTTGGGGGTTTCAACTCATTGATAGTATACTGTAGATTCAGATGTAGCACAGATATGAGATATTTTTGGTGGAGATTTACATCTGTTGGAAGACGAAAATGTAGAATCATGGAATCATGGGTAATAGAACAATCGCCACTTTTATTATGAAAGACAGTTATTTTTAAACAGTGTCAAAGGAACAAACCATCAGATTACATTTCTCCACCATTCAAACACTGCAGATGTTCAAATACATTCCTCTACAAGTCAAATGAAATTCTTAGTTAAATATATCAACATACTGTATGAAGCCATCACTTCAAACACAAATGCACCCATGCACACATGTGCACGCACACACATGCACACAAACGCATGCACGCACACACACACACAATAAAAATGCTATGGCTGCAGGGCCCAGTTAGAGGGAAATAGGACAGAGCTGTGTCTCTAGTGGCTGGCAAGAATAAACAAGAAGAAAATACATCAGCCTTCGACACACCAGCACTCACAATGATACCTGACTTCCCAATCACTGTGGTCTCTGGTGATAGCTGCAGAGGACATTTACCTGATGAATAGATGGAATTGGGTCTTACTACCAGGCAGGGAGTGTGGGAGATGTGAAAAGTGCTGTGTTGTTCATCCACAAAGGATGGGATGCCATGTGGCAGATTGAGCATTTTGTTTTTATGTGTGTTGTATGTCACTAAGAATAGCTATATTATATCCTGCTTAAAAACCCAGACAGACTCCTGTTAAAACCTCCCTGCATGTTCAATCACATAGACTAGATATCCTATACATGTTCCTTCTGTTGTTCAATGTCCGTTTTGGCTCGTCTGCAACAGTGAAGTCTATTTGGAGCCGGGAATGGAATATAAATATCTCCTTTATCTTCCAGGCATCTGCATAATAACAGAATTAAGGAGATTGGGGAGAGCTGCTTCACGGGGCTAGAGAACCTTGAGACGCTGTAAGTGCATTTGAATACAAACTCATTAACAGTGTGTATGAGCCACTCCCCCCTCACACACACACACACACACACACCCACCCACACACCCAGAGCAGCCGGGACGTCAGTGTGTCCACTTCCTCCTGTAATTGCTCCAGGATAAATGGAGCGGAGTCCGTGATGGCTATCTGCACTACCCTCCCATTGTTCGTTTCCTCCTGCGTCGCCAGCCTGAACAGTGACACAACATCTTTAGTCCGGAGGGGACAGAGACATTCTGACCTGTGGTTTAACAGCAGCCATATTAGACGTACCATGGCTGTTACAATTATTTTTGCGGTGTCAAACTCACTCACAACGTTGACACTGATAAAGCATAAAGAGAATGTTCTTACTTACTATAGGAGCCTACCTTATACGTGAGCACTCCAGTCTGTCATGGGAACTACAGTACACTTGGCTATTCGTGAACACTGGATATCCCTTCAAGATAATGTTTTATAGTGTAGTAACTGAAACTGGAAGATCAATATTTTACTATCGTTAAGGTGACCGTATGTTTGCACAGCACTGCTAGTGAATGGTTACAGTATGATTGAGTGTGCTGTGGTGTGTGGTGTAATGATTATGAAACTCCCTGCTCCTTTTGGCCCCTCAGGGATCTTAACTTCAACAACCTGATGACCTTCCCAGAAGCAATCCAGGCACTGCCCAAACTGAAGGAGCTGTGAGTACTGTCCCATGACAAACACATGCACACACACACACACACACACACACACACACACACACACACACACACACACACACACACACACACACACACACACACACACACACACACACACACACACACACACACACACACACACACACACACACACACACACACACACAGTCACAAATGGAAGCACACACATACCGACACACACACACACACAGGGATGCACATGCGTACACAGATTCCCTTAGTGAGATTTTTAAAATCTGAAACGTCAACTTTGAGTGATTAGGTTGTTTAGTCAGTAAGCGGCATGTGGCCTAGAGGAGATATCATTTTCTTGATGCGTGCAGGCTGCAGTGTTTTTGTAGAAATGTGAGCTGTTGATGTGTCTCAGTGGAACTGTGAACCTTGGCAGGGGGAGCTGAGAGATTAATGATGGGGTCTGACTAGTGCCCCCAAGAATACACTCCTCTATCTGTTTTCCTTACCTTTGTTGCTCTCCTCTCCTGTCTGTCAGCGCTGTAGTAGAGAGAGAGGCTGTCTTAATGTTCCTGTACAATGGTTTCTTGATCCCTTGAACTTGTGATGGATATAAGTGACATGTCTACTAGATAAAGACACAGGCACATTAGGTATATTACCTGGTCTTTGTTTTCAGTGTCACTGGGACATTTTGAACAATAGATCATGACTTCACAACGTTTCATGTGGACAGTAACAACTGGTGTCCTTTCATATTTCATATTTCTTTCATATTTCTGATGGAAAAACAGTATTAAACATATATGGAATTTACCATGTTTTATGACAGCTGTATAGATTAATTAGCAATTAGTAATTATTTGACCTTCAGTAAAATAATTGACACACATTAGATTGAAAGATGCCATCTAATGGTGAAAACTAGAATTAACCACATTAAGTGCAGAAATCAAGAAGCTGTAGTACACGTGTACAGAATTAGTCATCATTTATATGTTGGCAACTATAACAGTTTACTTAATTTGGGACCCATCTGTTTTCCTAATCACAATTTGTATCTCGTTCTTCTCGTTCAGCTCTTGCAAGTGTATCGTAGCATATTTAATATTCCACCTTCATCCCAAAGATTGTGGTTAGAATAATTTTCACTGTGTATATTTTCACTTTCCTCCAGTGGATTTCACAGCAACGACATAGCAGCCGTACCTGAGGGAGCCTTCCACAAGAACCCTTTGCTCCGCACCATGTAAGACCATACTTCAAAGCCAGTCCGACAGTCAACAAATACTATAGAATAGAACCTTAAGCCTTCACACATTCATGTACTAGCACAGTGTTACCCAACTCCAGTCCTACAGTACCCCCAACAGCACACATTTTGGTTGTAGCTCCAGACAAACTCACCTGATTCAACTCATTGAGTGCTTGATCATTAGTTGAACAGTTGAATCAGCTCTCCTTGTCCGGGGCTACAAAATATGTGTACTGTTGGGGGTAGTCCAGGACAGGAGTTGGGAAACACACCAGCAGCAAGCTGGTAATATAGTGACTGACTGACAGCACCACCCTGGTAATATAGTGACTGACTGACAGCATCACGTGGTAATATAGTGACTGACTGACAGCATCATGTGGTAATATAGTGACTGACTGACAGCATCACGTGGTAATATAGTGACTGACTGACAGCATCACCTGGTAATATAGTGACTGACTGACAGCACCACACTGGTAATATAGTGACTGACTGACAGCACCACACTGGTAATATAGTGACTGACTGACAGCACCACACTGGTAATATAGTGACTGACTGACAGCATCACGCTGGTAATATAGTGACTGACTGACAGCAGCAAGCTGGTAATATAGTGCCTGACTGACAGCATCACGCTGGTAATATAGTGCCTGACTGACAGCATCACACTGGTAATATAGTGACTGACTGACAGCATCACGCTGGTAATATAGTGACTGACAGCATCACGCTGGTAATATAGTGACTGACTGACAGTGTCACACTGGTAATATAGTGACTGGCTGACAGCATCATGTGGTAATTTAGTGACTGACTGACAGCGTCACACTGGTAATTTAGTGACTGACTGACAGCATCACGCTGGTAATATAGTGACTGACTGACAGCATCACGCTGGTAATATAGTGACTGACTGACAGCAGCAAGCTGGTAATATAGTGCCTGACTGACAGCAGCAAGCTGGTAATATAGTGCCTGACTGACAGCATCACGCTGGTAATATAGTGCCTGACTGACAGCATCACGCTGGTAATATAGTGACTGACTGACAGCATCACGCTGGTAATATAGTGACTGACTGACAGCGTCACGCTGGTAATATAGTGACTGGCTGACAGCATCATGTGGTAATTTAGTGACTGACTGACAGCACCACACCGGTAATATATTGACTGACTGACAGCATCACGCTGGTAATATAGTGACTGACAGCAGCAAGCTGGTAATATAGTGACTGACTGACAGCATCACGCTGGTAATATAGTGACTGACTGACAGCAGCAAGCTGGTAATATAGTGCTGACTGACAGCATCAATATAGTGACCAGCATGACTGACAGCATCACGCTGGTAATATACTGACTGACAGCATCACGAATATAGTGACTGACAGCATCACGCTGGTAATATAGTGACTGACTGACAGCATCTGGCTGACAGCATCATGGTAATATAGTGACTGTGACTGACTGACAGCATCATGCTGCATCACGCTGGTAATATAGTGCCTGACTGACAGCAGCAAGCTGGTAATATAGTGCCTGACTGACAGCATCACGCTGGTAATATAGTGCCTGACTGACAGCGTCACGCTGGTAATATAGTGACTGACTGACAGCGTCACGCTGGTAATATAGTGACTGGCTGACAGCATCATGTGGTAATTTAGTGACTGACTGACAGCACCACACCGGTAATATAGTGACTGACTGACAGCATCACGCTGGTAATATAGTGACTGACAGCAGCAAGCTGGTAATATAGTGACTGACTGACAGCACCACGCTGGTAATATAGTGACTGACTGACAGCATCACGCTGGTAATATAGTGACTGACTGACAGCAGCAAGCTGGTAATATAGTGCCTGACTGACAGCATCACGCTGGTAATATAGTGCCTGACTGACAGCATCACGCTGGTAATATAGTGACTGACTGACAGCATCACGCTGGTAATATAGTGACTGACTGACAGCATCACGCTGGTAATATAGTGACTGGCTGACAGCATCATGTGGTAATTTAGTGACTGACTGACAGCACCACACCGGTAATATAGTGACTGACTGACAGCATCACGCTGGTAATATAGTGACTGACTGACAGCATCACGCTGGTAATATAGTGACTGACTGACAGCAGCAAGCTGGTAATATAGTGCCTGACTGACAGCAGCAAGCTGGTAATATAGTGCCTGACTGACAGCATCACGCTGGTAATATAGTGCCTGACTGACAGCGTCACGCTGGTAATATAGTGACTGACTGACAGCGTCACGCTGGTAATATAGTGACTGGCTGACAGCATCATGTGGTAATTTAGTGACTGACTGACAGCACCACACCGGTAATATAGTGACTGACTGACAGCATCACGCTGGTAATATAGTGACTGACAGCAGCAAGCTGGTAATATAGTGACTGACTGACAGCACCACGCTGGTAATATAGTGACTGACTGACAGCATCACGCTGGTAATATAGTGACTGACTGACAGCAGCAAGCTGGTAATATAGTGCCTGACTGACAGCATCACGCTGGTAATATAGTGCCTGACTGACAGCATCACGCTGGTAATATAGTGACTGACTGACAGCATCACGCTGGTAATATAGTGACTGACTGACAGCATCACGCTGGTAATATAGTGACTGACTGACAGCATCACGCTGGTAATATAGTGACTGACTGACAGCGTCACGCTGGTAATATAGTGACTGACTGACAGCATCACGCTGGTAATATAGTGACTGACTGACAGCGTCACGCTGGTAATATAGTGACTGACTGACAGCACCACGCTGGTAATATAGTGACTGACTGACAGCATCATGCTGGTAATATAGTGACGGACTGACAGCACCAAGCTGGTAATATAGTGACTGACTGACTGACAGCACCACGTTGGTAATATAGTGACTGACTGACAGAACCAAGCTGGTAATATAGTGACTGACTGATAGCACCAAGCTGGTAATATAGTGCCTGACTGACAGCATCACGTGGTAATTTAGTGACTGACTGACAGCACCAAGCTTGTAATATAGTGACTGACTGACAGCACCAAGCTGGTAATATAGTGACTGACTGACAGCACCACGCTGGTAATATAGTGACTAACCATGGGCCTAGAAGATACTTGTCCAGAAGATGGTGCCATTCTCTCATAGTAAATACGTTTATTGTCAGTGTCCTCTTCTCTTATCCTCCCCAGCCACCTGTATGACAACCCCCTGTCATTTGTGGGAACTTCCGCCTTCCAGAACCTGTCTGACCTGCACTCCCTGTAAGTCCCTGTCCATATCTGTTAGAAAACCAAGTCTGGTACTCTGAACATTGTATTCATAGTGTGGTAAGAATCTCTGAATTAACTGATTTACAATAAAAGTGTATTTAATCACCATGTGATACAGTACACTGAATCATGCTGGTGCTTATTTCATACCATAATCTAATGTTACAAGTGGACAGTTATTCAGCATAAAGTTAGTGTCTGGTGTGTCATACCTATTGTATTCTAACCCTGTGAGGTATGTGTTTCAGGATGCTACGTGGAGCCAGTATGATGCAGGAATTTCCCTGTCTCACTGGGACTAACAACCTGGAGAGTCTGTGAGTACACAATACAGCAGATGCTTTACATCAACATACACAACTGACACTGACCAACAATGTTAGAATGAATGTGTTTGTGTTAGACAGATTGAGTGATTGGCTTTTTTTCTGCCTTGTTTGAGGTTAAGTGAGACAGTTTGTCAGTGGTAATTAAATCAGCGTGTTTCTTTCTCAGTACTTTGACAGGCACAAAGATTGCTGCCATACCGGTTGAGCTCTGTGAGGATCTCAAGGTGCTGCGGACTCTGTAAGTATCCCCAACCTCACCTCTCACCCTTATCCTACCTTATTAATCTATTTCACATGAATGCTGGTGACATTCCAGATTATATTATTTCATCCTTTTGCCCATCAGAGACCTGTCCTACAATGAGATTGAGGAGCTGCCTTCCTTCCAGGGCTGTCTAAAGTTGCAGGAAATGTGAGTATTGTATATATTGTTGGGAATGTGAGCAAGAGCACAAACACATTTTTAAACATTGCACTCAAGATGACCCCCACCTTCTACCTTTTCCTGAGTGTATATTCTGTGTTCTGCCCTAATTATAGAAGCCTGCAGCACAACCACATCCAGCAAATCGACAGGGACACATTCCAGGGCCTGTCTGCCCTGCGCTTGCTGTGAGTACACACACACACACACACACACACACACACACACACACACACACACACACACACACACACACACACACACACACACACACACACACACACACACACACACACACACACACACACACACACACACACACACACACACACACACACACACACACACACACACACACACACACACACTTGCAGCCTATAGTACCTTGAGGCTTAAAGGTGAAGGGCCTAAGTAGATCTCATTGGAAATTAACTCAGTTCTGCTTTCACTAGCTCATGCCAGAGGCTAATTTAAAAAAGCATGCTTAATTTGCTGCCCTGATTCTGAACACATCATTAAGTAATTTTCTTTACTGCAGGGACCTGAGTAGAAATGAAATGAAAACCATCCACAGAGATGCTTTCCTCTATTTGACGGTGCTAACAAACCTGTGAGTAGGACACTGTACTGTGGTAAAAACTACATCTGTTCTCATACAAGTCATGATAACAAATACATTACTGTTTAAACAAATGTGTACATATGCTAGTAGTGTGTTCCAGGAATGTATGTATGCTAATATGTCCTGTTTGTTTTAGAGACCTGAGCTTAAACTCGCTGACCAGCATTCCAACAACTGGACTGAGTTCCCTGAACCAACTGAAACTCACAGGAAACCTGCAGATGAAAAATGTATTTACTGCAAAGAGCCTCCCCAAACTAAGGTTAGAATCCCAGTAATTCATCCAAATGACCTCACACTGTCCTGAACTAGATGTGAACTCACTGTAGAGCCAAACCCAATTCACTTACAGTAACTAAACTTAAGTCCAACTGTGAGGTTGGGGTCATGCAACACTTTGAATGATAATGGTCCTATTGTGGTCTACAGGTCAGTATCAGTTCCTTATGCTTACCAGTGCTGTGCATTTGTGGGATGTGATTCTTCAACATCTTCCACTGATGAGAACATCAAGAAGGTTACAGGTAAATTATGTCAGTCATGATTGGTCATTAGACCACTCTTGACATAAACAAGTATTATTCAGAGGAGAGATAAAAAGTTTATTGAAACTGATTAGCTAAATCATCTTTGTGTTCTAGGTGGAGAAGATGTGGAGAGGATATCGATGGTAATGCACTGCTCTCCCTCTCCAGGTAAACCACAGTCACTTTATTGTCATCTACAGCATTGAATTGTGTACATCATCACATCTCCTACTAACTGAAGTCTGACTCTGTCTCTCTCCTCCAGGAGCCTTCAAGCCCTGTGAGCACCTCCTGGGCAGCTGGATGATCCGTCTGACTGTGTGGTTCATCTGCCTGGTGGCCCTGATCTTCAACACTCTGGTGCTGGCAGCCACCTTCTCCCGCCGGGCCTTGGCCCTCTCCCCTGCCAGGCTGCTGGTTGGCCTCCTGGCCCTCACCAACCTGCTCACTGGGGTCTATGTGGGGGTGCTCACTGTCCTGGATGCTGCCACCTGGGGCTCTTTCGCTGAGTTTGGGGTCTGGTGGGAGACGGGGGTGGGTTGTCGGGCGACAGGGGCCCTGGCGGTGTTCTCCTCCGAGTGGGCGGTGCTGCTGTTGCCCCTGGCGGCTGTGGAGCGCAGCGTGGCGGTGAGGGGGCTCCTGGGGAAGGCCATCTCGCCCAGGAGGAGCAGCGAGAGGGGGTTCGGGGACAGACGCTTCGCCCTGGCGGCTGCTCTCCTGGGACTCCTGGCGGCTGCAGCAGCCTGCCTGCCCCTCTTCAGTACCAGCGACCCTTCAGCCTCCCCTCTCTGTTTACCCTTCTCTGGCGGTGAGGGCCCTGCGCTGGGGGTCACTGTGGCCCTGGTGCTGCTCAACGCTCTGGCCTACCTGTTCACAGCAGCAGTGTACACCCAGCTGTACTGTGGCTTGGGCAGGGTGGAGCTGGCAGACCAGGAGCAGGCAGGGGCCGTACGCCATGTGGCATGGCTCATATTCACCAACTGCATCTTCTTCTGTCCTGTGGCAGCCTTCTCCTTCGCCCCTCTACTGGCCAGGTCTGGCACCGCAGGGGGCCTTGAGATCGCCAAGTCCATCACGCTCATTTTCTTCCCTCTACCGGCATGCCTTAACCCCGTGCTCTACGTTTTCTTCAGCCCCGCCTTCCGGGATGACTGGCTGCGGCTGCGGGGCCATGGAGCTGTGGCCCGGGGGATGAAGGCTGGGCAGTGTGCAGGGGGCTCTGGGGTTGTGGATGGGGACGGAGACTCCTCCACACGGCTGGGCTATGACTGTGGGGTGTACTCCCAGCTCTGTGGGGAAACAGGCATGTGTGAGCGCTGCCAGGTGGCTCTACACGCCAGGACCTCTTCCTCCTCAACATCAGTCTGCAGACACTTGGTAAAGTCCCACAGCTGCCCTACCCTCTCGGCTGGTGCGGCAGCGGGCCAGCGTACGGAGGGATACTGGGCAGACAGCGGCACCCTCTCTGCCCAGTCAGAGTACGCTGACGAGGGGGACTCGTTTGTGTCCGACAGTTCAGACCAGGTGCAGGCCTGTGGACGAGCCTGCTTCTGCCAGAGTCGAGGGCTCCCTCTGGTCCACTACGCATACAACATACCTCGCATCAAAGACTGAGAAACTCTTCAGCTGTGTGTGTGTGTGTCTGTGTGTGTGTCTGTGTCTGTGACACTATAACAAAAAGTAAAGGTTTTTGATAAACAGCAAAACATGTGCATGTGGGTCCCTGCACACAAATCATTCAGGGAGCACTTCTTTAATCACTGTGTGAAACAGACTCAACTGTCACAAAAAAGGAATCTGGCATTAAATTAGACTTCTCTGAGACCTGAGACTTTTGGCCAACCCTTGTTTGGCCCTTCAGGATTTACAACTGATTCCTGTGTGTGATAACACCAAACTGTCTGTCAAATATGTAACAAAAGAGGAAACCTTGCCACCAGTGCCTGGTTCTTGTTTTAGAGCTAACTCATTATCAAGATGTTACAAGCCTGAATTCATCTGTCACGTATCTTGCTGAGGCAAGCATCTATGTGCCATCTTTTTGTAGGTTCTGCCTGTAGCTAGCTATATGTTTTATTTTATTGTTATTCCCTGGTCTGTCGATTTTAAAGCCTTGCCATAATCACTATTCATTTGTATATGTAGAAAATGTAATCATAATCCTCATTCTAGGGTTGTTTTTCATATGAGAATGTAAAGTAACTGAAAGGAGAATTGTATGGAAGCGGCTTTAAATTAAGGGGTACTGACAATGTGTTTAATTTAATCTGACAGCTGCATTTTCAGCTGCATTTTCAGCCCTCCCAATGTGAGCCAACTGAATCTCCAGTCTGAATGTGTTCATGTATCTTCACATGCCCTGTATTCATTCCTCAAGAGTACAAGACAATGACTTAAATGTTTATTATCTTTGACAATAAGTGTCAACAATTCTTCCTCGCTATGAGTGATAAAGTCTTGGATGTCCCGTGGGAATGGAAGAGAGCACGGTTTTATCAACAGTCTTCCCAGGTTGTTGTGGAGACTTTTATGACTTTGTTTGTTTTGTCTCCTGGACTGAAAATAATGTAGTTGAACTGTGCTTTACCCCCAGGATTGTTCTAATTTATTGCTTAAAGAGGTGCAGAATGTCTGGGCCATGGACAAGGTTATTTCAGGTGCCAGGAAGTTGGCTTTGAAAGGTGAGTGCAGCATGTACCAAGTGCAAGCTAAGCCTCTGGCGCTGAATGTTGGTGCCACACAAAGGCCTTCATTTCTGGATTGTTCTGAGACAGTTCGCGTTGTAGTAAAATAAACATTTTATGGACATCATTGGTGCTCACAACCCATTCATTTTGATCAATATGCATACAATCCCACAGCTCAGCAGTGTAATGTATATCATGGTATATATTATGATATAATAACAACATATGTAGATAGTGTTTCACTATGAAACATTTTATTGGATCAGGTTTGACTGTAGGGGAATATCGGTTTGATGTGCACGAGCATGACTTTGCGTATGGGGCCTGCACCATGCCACACCCTAGGAGCCTGTATCCACATGTGTATTTCATGTGAGCGCTCAGGAAATTAGGCAATGTAGGGAAGCCTAGACTCCCCTCAACACTTTGTTAATGTGTCCACATTATCAAGCTCATTGGCTTTTGAAATTCTATCACAAAGTTTCTTATTTTTGTATGGATTTGTCAATGTTTTGACTGAGTGTAATTTTAACCCCAACCAACTGTCCAGATTGTATAGGAGATGTTTGAAGCCCTTACGTGCAAATTCCAAATTGGTGTGTATTGCTGTCTGTTTATCCATATGTAAATTATTTTTGATAGAAAAACCAATAATCAAGAATGGGATGCATTGTCTAACCATGGGAGCTACCTCTTCTACTTTAGTGGCTACCAGCAGTGCTTTGTAAGGTGTGTGTTCTTATGCTATTGATATTTTGTTATTTTGGTTTGAACTGTAGGCCTGGTTTGTAAATACATCTGGTTGTACAGCACCACTGAATTTAAGTCACGCCTTTAGTTGATGCCAATTGTGGGAGGAATGTACAGTATGTACTGTATACTGTGATTTTTGTAAACCAAAATATATAAAACCAGTTGCTTTAAAAAAAAAAAAAACGTTTTATGTACAAGATTTCTAACAGACATTCTCACTCATTCGTATCATTTATTTGCCCCACACTGACACACAGTTAAGTTGGCCTAATTTTGACCTCATCAGGACTTATCGGGAGTGTTTTTCTTTGCCTACAATGTTAGGTTCTGTCTGACTGACTGACCATAGTGCTACTCAAGGGTGCTGTTGAAATCATCATTGCTATAAATGGTTCACAGTGCACCAGGGCACTGACACCTCTCCCAATTGGCTCCTCTGACTGGTGTGTGGAAAGGTTTGAATGCATTATGGGTTAAAAAAGAACCCTGTTGATGGTGTCCATGTCACCTGCCCCTGTTCCTTTAACACATACAAACCTTGCGAGGGGTGTAACAACAACAACATCATGATGGGGCTGGAAGTGGACAAGTGCACATGAACTATGGACTTGAATATGACATGTCAAATCTACACCAAGTTTGACAATTCTGTGTTTGTTTTAAATGTGCCATGTGGATGAAGGTAGGTGGTTGGCAGTGGACCTCAGAAACCAACAGGAGCAGCCTTACCTCTCACACCCTGTTTGGCAATGGACGTGGCTTGACCAAACATTTCACCTCCCAGCGATGCACCCCCAGGGGGAATGGGACATTCCAACCCTCCCCACACCTCCCACTGGGCCAAACACATTAAGCATATTGCAGTATCCTCTTTTGGCCTTAATTAGGCTTTGTTCATTCCCACTTTTGTTCATTCAAGTGTCACAGCATCAACTGTTTGTTGACCTCATAGTGATCATGTTCTGTGGGTAGGGCAGTATGAGGCACACGAGTGCTGCTCCACCTGTGTATTCATCTCAGTGTTAACCCCTGTCCACTGTCTGTTTCCCATGTTAAACAATGGTGGGGTTTTATAAGGCCCCCACTAGTGAACAGGCCACATCAGGGGTAGTGGTTTACTTAACTTGCATTATCACCAGTTTACAGCTGGGAATATGAGTATGATTGGGCACCCTAGAAACCTGGGATAGACTTGCATGTGAATAAGTGAGAATAAAAGGGGCACCTACTGCCCGTTGACAAAGCTTTGCATTTATTTTTCATACATAAAACAAATGATCTTTGCCACTAATACTCAATATTTTTTTTCTACTAAGGATGCAAGAGTGAATTAAACAATGCAGTCCTTTGCTCCTCAAATTATTCCATGAAATAAATAAAGGTACAATAACACAATGTGGATGAATGTAGTGCCTTGGATGACCTATGTGAGATGATTTCACAACAGGGAACTGGGAAGATTGGCATGTGCACATAACGGGGTGGTAGTGGGACACAGGGTAATGAAAGCTAATGGATTATCTCTGGTCTCTTCACATTGAGCTGTAGTCTGGCCAGTGTCCCAGTGGAGGTCCGTGTAGTATGAGACAGGACATCCATCCTATCTTCAACCGGCTTCTTTACACCTAATCAGCCTTGTTCGTCTGCTTATCCCTCTCCTCTTTGGTGATTTGAGCTGCAAGGCAATTAGTCTAAGTCGTGAATCATATTTCCAATTCATAAATCAAACATACTAGAGCTTATTGTTGGTGATCAATGAATGAGTGATAATACTTCACTATTTTAGACTATTTGATTTTACATTTTAATTCTAGACTATGTAAAATACACTGCTCAAAAAAATAAAGGGAACACTTAAACAACACAATGTAACTCCAAGTCAATCACACTTCTGTGAAATCAAACTGTCCACTTAGGAAGCAACACTGATTGACAATACATTTCACATGCTGTTGTGCAAATGGAATACACAACAGGTGGAAATTATAGGCAATTAGCAAGACACCCCCAATAAAGGAGTCGTTCTGCAGGTGGTGACCACAGACCACTTCTCAGTTCCTATGCTTCCTGGCTGATGTTTTGGTCACTTTTGAATGCTGGCGGTGCTTTCACTCTAGTGGTAGCATGTTCTGCTGCCTGCAACATCCTCCAGCATGACTGGTTTGGCGGTGGGTCAGTCATGGTGTGGGGTGGCATTTCTTTGGGGGGGGTCGCACAGCCCTCCATGTGCTCGCCAGAGGTAGCCTGACTGCCATTAGGTACCGAGATGAGATCCTCAGACCCTTTGTGAGACCATATGCTGATGCGGTTGGCCCTGGGTTCCTCCTAACGCAAGACAATGCTAGACCTCATGTGGCTGGAGTGTGTCAGCAGTTCCTGCAAGAGGATGGCATTGATGCTATGGACTGTCCCGCCCGTTCCCCAGACCTAAATCCAATTGAGCACATCTGGGACATCATGTCTCGCTCCATCCACCAACGCCACGTTGCACCACAGACTGTCCAGGAGTTGGCGGATGCTTTAGTCCAGGTCTGGGAGGAGATCCCTCAGGAGACCATCCGCCACCTCATCAGGAGCATGCCCAGGCGTTGTAGGGAGGTCATACAGGCACGTGGAGGCCACACACACTACTGAGCCTCATTTTGACTTGTTTTAAGGACATTACATCGAAGTTGGATCAGCCTGTATTGTGTTTTTCCACTTTAATTTTGAGTGTGACTCCAAATCCAGACCTCCATGGGTTGATAAATTTGATTTCCATTGATAATTTGTGTGTGATTTTGTTGTCAGGACATTCAACTATGTAAAGAAAAAAGTATTTAATAAGAATATTTCATTCATTCAGATCTAGGATGTGTTATTTTAGTTTTCCCTATATTCTTTTGAGCAGTGTATATTATTTATAATATCCATGCCATTTGATAAAAAATACCACTGAGGAAATGTTTACGTTCTTCAATAACATTGGGATTAGAATAACATCTCCAGTTCAATTTGTTAATATCAAGATAGATTTTTCTAAAAATCTATAGTGTACAGATGAGATAAAACATGTCTTATACTTTCACATTATCCAATATTTTGTAACATATTTGACCTTAAATTAAGTGAGATGGACAATGCACATTGTTACATACTGTAACGTCTAGTACATTGACATTTTAGTCATTTAGCAGACGGTCTTATGCAGAGCGATTTCCAGAAACAATTAGGGTTAAGTATTTTTGCACACCTTTTATTCTTCTCAAATGAACACAAATGAAACAGTTGTATAATGACGGGATTGACCTCAGTTATTATTGAGTGTGGGGGCTTACCTTGGGGGAAAGTGCCAGGTGCTGGGAATAAAATGGGTAGAAGCATGACAGGACACAGCATGGTGGGGTTACAGACAGAAGGAGAGACACACGTCAGAGGAGATGGATCATGTCATGGTGGCAGGATCCATTTAGAACCTTTACATGTATTCCAGTGTACATTCTAAAGGTCCGTCAGGGAGTTAATATACCCGTATGAAGACATAATGATATGTCTGTATATGTTAAAATGAAATCTCAAATAGGAAGAATAGATTTACTGTATTTGCCCACTAGAACATACAATGATTACCATGATACATGTTCTAGATTTGAACATACCATTTAACATGTACAAGTAGAATTCTTCCCTCTCAGATTTGATGTCCAAATGTATTATTTCATAAGGGAACCCCAAATCATGTTTCAAATATGAGTTTGAAGCATTCATATATGATGACATTTTCAGACATTCATATATGACTTCATATTTGATGGACACATATGTACTAAGGGTACCTGTTCCAGACTGTAAACAGAGTGAAGTACATAGGAAGTTGGAAATCTTGACAATCACCATGCACACTCAGTGGACAGTTTATTAGGTACATCAATCTAGTACCGGGTCGGTCCCCCCTTTGCCTGAATTCTTCAGGATATGGAAACATTGCTGAATTGGTATCAAGGGCCCTAACGTGTACCAGGAAAACATTCACCACACCATTACACCACCGCCACCAGCCTGTACCATCGACACCAGGCAGGATGGGGCTATAGACTCAAGCTGTTTACGCGAAGTCCTGACTCTGCCATCAGCATGACGCAACAGCAACCGGGATTCTTCGGACCAGGCAATGTATTTCCACACCGCAATTGTCCAGTGTTGGTGATCGTGTGCCCACTGGAGCCACTTCTTGTGTTTAGCTGATAGGAGTGGAACCCGGTCATCTGCTGCAATGGCCCATCTGTGACAAAGACCAATGAGTTGTTCATTCCTGGATGCCATTCTGCACACCACTGCGTCGTTATTTGCCAGTTTGTGGCCCGCCTGTTAGATTGCACCATTCTTGCCATTCTCCTTCGACCTCTCATCAATGAGTTTTTTTCCCCCACAGGACCGCCGTTGCCTGGATGTTTTTTGTTTGTCACACTATTCTTGGTGACCCCTAGACACTGTTGTGCGTGAAAAGCCCAGGAGGCCAGCCATTTCTGAGATACTGGAACACACCTGGCACCGACGATCATATCATGCTCAAAGTCACTTAGGTCACTCATTTTGCCCATTCTTACGTTCAATCGAACAGTAACTGGATGCCTTGATGCCTGTCTGCTTGCTTTATATAACAAGCCACGGCCACATGATTAATTGTCTGTAGGAGCGAACCATTTTCGTGAACAGGGTGGTGTACCTAATAAACTAGCCACTAAGCATACAAGATTGACAATGGATTTGGCAGTTGGTTGGCAGGCCAGGTGTGTTAAGGAGCTCACCAGCAGAGAAAAGGTGAGTAGTGGTTAGGGATACTTACGGCGAATCTCCAGCTTGCACTCCACTACATCTTCTCCACTGGCGTTGACTGCTTTGCACATGTACACTCCCCCATCAAATGAGCAGGGCTTGCGGATCTCCAGGGTGAGTACGCCCTGCTTACTGAACATACGGTACTTGGCCTCGTTGGAGATGTCCATCTTGTTTTTGTACCATGTCACTTTGGGCTGAGAGAGAGAGAGAGGTTACAATGTGAACTAGAGAGGTTACAATGTGAACTAGAGAGGTTACAATGTGACCTAGAGCGGTTACAATGTGAACTAGAGAGGTTACAATGTGAACTAGAGAGGTTACAATGTGAACTAGATGTGCCTAAAGTAATGCATGTGGAAAAAACAATTCAATTATGTCTATCTGCTATAACTAAGGATCATAGTTTTTACTGTTTTACTGGTCAGGACATGCTTGACATCCCCCTACAGTATTAGTAGCAGACTTGATGATAATGTAATAGTCGTGCTGATTTGATGGTCATTCTGATGGTGATAAATCACTATATCATTCATGGTTAGCAGCATAGCTTCGTCATTCTCGCCTGTATAGGGACACCTCACCTTGGGGATGCCTCTGACAGAGCAGCTGAGGGTGGCGTTGTAGCCTGCTATGACTGAACGGCTCACTAGAGGGTGTGTGAATTTAGGCGCCTCGGAAAAGTCATGCTCCTTGTAGGTTGGAGGCTTGTATTCGAAACCTGGTGAACAGATGAACAGATGCAGTGCTCAACCTTTGTTCAGAAAGTTGATGGGTTTTTACACAGGTGGCAGTAGGGGATGTTTTTTTTAAAATTAATTTCATATGAATGCTGCTCCTGCATACATAAATGTATAGCTATTGTTTGTTTATAGTTATGATGTCATGGTGGTATTGCTGTCATGAACGGAGCATCAGGTATGGGAGCCCACCTGTTTTCTGGATGTAGGCACTGTCTGCTGAGAAGCAGGGCTCTAGGCTGAGGCCTACCATGTTCACAGCGTAGATACGGAAGATGTATTCATTCCCCATGATGAGATCAGCCACCACACAGTTAGTTCGCCTATATAGTTCATAGACAGTGTACCATTCCTGAAAACCAACCATATTTTAGTCAAACTCTTCATTTTTAAGTGAGACAATATTTTAGGGCTACCAAAATACTACAGAACAACTCAACCACAATGTCAGTGTAATGTGTCTTGAGAGAATGAGAATGCATGCCAACTCCATTGAATGTTTGCCAAACAAAGGGGCCCAACTGTGTTATATTTAGTAATGGGGCATCTCCGATATCCCAAATGAGATAGTGTTCTTTGTAACATGATAATCTCATATCTCACAGCCTGCCATAGTGAGATGTAGGAAATTAATTGGGTCTAATAATGACTTGTGTGAAACCTGAATAGGGAGCTTTTTATTTAGCCACTAACCTTGCAGCTCAGAAGTACAATGGGTTTCCATCACTAAACAGACAAGCCATGTCCAGTATGAGGCCAAGGCTGGGGGCTAAAAACAGGGTGTGCTTGGCTTGCTGTGCTCTGGGTGGCTGCCTGGGGTGGTGGAAGGTGGCAGTTGGAGCTCAAACAAACAGGCCCAGCATGCAGTTTTCCTTGCCCACAAAGGCTCTCTGCCTAGCTGTGGCTGACTGTGTGTCACAAGGGAGGGTAAAATACCCATCGGTGACCATGTAGCATTCTTCCCCTCACATAGTGTACATACATGAGTCAATTATGGCCTTGTGTCAGAGAGCTTAGCTACCTTGCCTTGGCACTCAGAGCTTGGCATAGTTCACTCTGAGCCCAGCCAGAGAACTAACAGCTAATTATCAGGCAGCTCGTCCTCTCTCTCACACACACTGGGATGACCTCTGTGTGTCAGTTAGAAAATAAATATTAGCCTAATCATCATTTAGAATATAGATAATGCTTTCCTGAACCTGCCATGGGAGGGGCAGTGTATAACTTTCCTCATTCAATATTGTCTGATCAATGAACCTCTTGCTCAAATTGATGAAGAGAACATTTTCATGTTCGACACTGCCCAGCACATTGACTCTCACCATGGTCTTCTTGTCAGCCTTCTGAACCATGTAGCCAGTTATTTCACAATTTCCATTGTCCTTGGGTGGCTTCCACTCCAGAGCCACATTGAAGCCCCAAACATCCATGATCTTCAGTTTCTCTGGAGACCCAGGCAAATCTAAAGATAAGAAATCACATTTATCGAGTCAACATACTGTACCATAACTTTACCTTAAACTCCAATCGAATCATTTACAGAGAAATGTAAACCACACGGTGGGTACACGTAGAATATTGTTTACGTGTTATCTTAGGGACAGGTGTGGTTTTGTTTCAATATCCAACGATAATGGGACCAGCTTGCGGGATGTGTCACTTGCGGAACATGTCAGTTTCATAGTTAACTCAGATACAGCATAAACCCATTCTGAGTGAATTGATCGTGCCACTGATCAATCATAAACCATTTATATTCAAAACCATTAGAGTTGTGAGGAGCCCTCACCGACTATCTGAATTGAGATGCTGGCTGTGTCCTCAACATTCTCAATCTGCAGCTTGACTTCATACTTCCCAGAGTCCTTCCTCTCTGACTTGCGGATGAACAGGATTGTGTCGGTGTCACTGTTTCGGACGCTGACCTGCTTCGGGTTCAGATGCTCCCCATCTTTACTCCAGGTGATCACAGGCCTAGGCTTGCCCTAAAATAACAAATAATAATATAAACAATCTAATATTTTTTAGAAAGACCAAACCAGATTCTGTAGGACTACAGTACAAGTAAGTTAATATGTGTGAAATATTGGTTTTCCTCAGTAACCTACGTTTACTAAATAATCATTACAGTTCCAGGGGTGATGATGATTTCAGCATCTCCAGACCAAGACATTTGAAATATGATATTGTTCAGATATTTGTATGGCAGATTTGAACCTAGATAAATGTTCCTAATGAATACAGTAGATGGTGGTACATTTGGCGGTGGCCCAGACTCCTTGGCTTGTGGTATTCAGCAGTTACTCACTATGAGCTGCTTAAGATAATCATGTCTGTATCAGTTATCAGTCTGTCAATTGCATGTGTTACTAGGATACAGTTTCAAAACTGAAGCTGTATGTATTTATAGTCTTGAGGGAAAAGCAGAAAGGAATAAAGAGACATAGCGTGATATACTGTAGTATTTTTGCAGACTGTAGTATACTGTAGTATTTACTGTTGTGTTTTTGCAATAATTTTGTTTGATTATTTTTGACATACAAATGGGAGCTTTCGCCTTGAGGAAACCTACTGGACAAATACTAAAAGAGCAAATTTTCCAAACCCTATAGATAGGTAGGACTGGTATTCCATAGTAAACTGTCATATTGTTTCACGTTGGTAGCAACATTCCATAACTCAACGTGCACCAAAGAAAATGAAATAGCAATTTCATTCAACATATTTCTCTTATGGGCAAGGGCACCAGCATATATACAGTACATTCATCCTATAGAGTGTGAAGGGTGTACTCTACCCCATACCTGGAAAGGGATCACAAGGTTGATTGTCTCCTCCACTTTCTTGATGAGGGTCTGGCGGAGATTTCTAGGAATCCAGATTTTGGGTTTCTCTGTTAACAAAAATGTCATAAGATGTCAATGAATAAAAGTGTTTGGGTACAGTTTTGTGGTGTGCGTGTGCGGGGAAAGTGGTAGGCTTGGGCGGTATACCGTATTCTCAATACTGTCAATCAGGGGTGTCAATTTGGGCTGGCTTTAGGACCATGCAGACACCTCGGAGTGGGCGGGAAGACTGTTTGTCTGATTGCAGTGAACAGCCCAACTTTCCTCTCAAAGCAGTGCAGAGGTGGACGATGGCTGTAATTGACTAGGTTACAGCTGTTTGACTTGAATCTAAACTCAAGTTTTAAATTCCGGTGCTGAGCCAATGCGTAGCAGCTAATTGCTGTAAGATATGTTGCTGAAGAATGTTATTTATGTCCCTTATCAACTGAGGTGAATGAAGGTATAGCAGCCAAGGTGATAATGACTGAAGTCAATTGTTGTCAATTACTTGTTTTTGCTGTTCTCTGTACAGCATTTTAGACATTTTTAAATTGTGTAGGAATGCAGAAAATAGAATAAATAAAGTCACTTTGCTATAGCCTACCCTCAGTTTACCTGAAATTATGCCAATGCCATCAGTACCCTAAAGCTCGGGGCCTACCCGCCTCTCGGGGGTGTGTGCTACGCCACTGCTTATAACTATAAGTTTTCACTATCAAATAAATGATCTCTAGCTCAGGGCTCCAGCTATGCATTTGGTTTGCTAACTTCCTAACTTAGTGGCTAGCTCGCAAGATCAAGCTTCTTGGTTATGGCAGAAACAATCAAATCCCCCCCTGGATAAAAATCCTGGCTGCCAAACATTTCTTTGTGCTGCAGCAAACTGATTAGCCTTTCAGATACTGTAGTTATATAACTTTATGAGCTCGGTTGTCTGTTCTTGCAATTAGTTTATGTCCGCTTGTTAGCATTTAGCTAGTGTCCGCTGTGGGAATTTTTGGGGGAAAAAATACCGGCCTTTGTGTGCACTGCCAGTAATACCGTATACCCCTCTATGGTACAGGAATGGCATGAAAATATGCATACCGCCCAACCCTAGAAGTTGGTTCATGGCTCAGACTTTTCCCTTAGACTGTGCGGAAATCGACTCTGCCGCATGAGCATGCTTTTGCGATAGCGCGCCGGACCTCGGGCTCGAAGGTCGAGGGTTCGAGACCTGCTCCCTTCTGTTTCATTACAATACCTTTCAACTATCACGTTTAGCTTGATGGCACCATTACTGATCCAATGAGTTACTGCTCATGTACATTGACCAACCACCTGTGCGGTCGGTAGTAATAAGCGTGAGTTGACAACATCAAGTGCTTTTCAGTGCAATTCCACGGTAACGGTGACACAGACTTTCACTTTAACATGTATGTCAATCAAAAACCAATAATTGGAGAATTAAACCAACCATACAACTCTATGCACAGGAACTACTTTTAACAATTTCCACAGAAAATGTTACAAAAACCCATTTACTTGAATAACAGTGCAGATGCAAAGTTTGGTAACAGAAGGAAAGTTTGTGCCACCATTCTTTTGCCAAACTTTGCATCTGCACTGTTCTACAAGTAAATGGGTTTTTGTAACACTTTCAATGGAAAATGTTAAACGCAGTCATTATGCATAGAGTTGTA
Organism: Oncorhynchus gorbuscha; assembly: GCF_021184085.1. Lineage (NCBI taxonomy): Eukaryota > Metazoa > Chordata > Actinopteri > Salmoniformes > Salmonidae > Oncorhynchus > Oncorhynchus gorbuscha. Next base: position 11,534,661 of record NC_060176.1, read on the forward strand.
TGGTTTGTTTAACTTTGCAATCATTGGTTTTTGTTTGACATGCATTTTAAAGTGAAAAATCTGAGTCTCAGTGTCACTGTTACCGTGAAATGTCCTTACTGCCAATCAGCACTTAGTGATAATACCATCCTGTCAGCAAGTGCAAAGGCTGGGGGCTTCAGTGTACATCTGAGAACTCAAAATACACCTCACAACTAATCTGTTAGGTGCTGAGAGCGAAATAGCTGATGACCTTGGCAATGTATGTATGTTCCCAAACATGATCTGTGAGCCCTGAGATCCATGTAGGGTAGTGGAGGCTTACTTCAAGCCTCATCAGCTAAATATCTCAAACTGTAGAGAAATAGGAGAGAGGAGACAACAACAGGACACCTCACATACTTTCCATTACAACCTTTGGGTTTTGAACAAACTGATGTCTTACTCTTACAGTGCAAGTGTTTTAGGAACTTCCCTGGTAAAAAAAATATTTATGTCTTGTACATGTTTTGACTTCATGCTCATTGTATGGGAGGGAGGGTATAATTGAAAAATTGGATTTGTTTTAAGCAATCATGGGGGAATGCTTACGCATGATCTCGCGGATAGTGACGGCCTGTGCTAGGGAGATAGGTGCACTGGGCCCTGCCATGTTGTAGGCTCTGACACGGAACTGCATCTTCTCCCCGGTTGGCAGGTCCCGGATGATCACAGATGTCCTCTCTGTCAGACCCTCGAAAGCTGGCACCCATTCATCAGCTGTGGGCAAGAGACGGCCAGACAGACGTGTCAAAACGCAACATCCGAAGAAGGCTCAGTGCCCCATCCCCATATGTCATCACAACTAGGGCTGCCTGCATGGATTGAGTTAGAACATTGACGTGCAGCTGGCCAGCATAGCCAGCCCCGGAGGGATTGATTTAATTACCTACGCATTGTGCTAATGGTCCCTGGCTCAAACCACTCTTGACAACTTAGGCCTTTGATGTTGTCAGACTAAAACCAAAGCTTTATAGATAATGGCTCATCGTGGAAAGTGTGATACAGCTAGCATGATAGAGGATGTCGTTTTATGTAAGAGGGTCAAGATTTTTTTTTAATTAAACAGGCTATGCTCTCTGAAATGTTGCTGCATTTGGATTTATTTGACAGTTTTTCTATATTGATAGGTTGTTTTTCAAATAGTGTGTTCCTAACTGAAATACTCTCTTCAACAGCTTTCATGCCATCCTCCTCCTTATCTACCCAGATATTGTGTGAGTGTGTGTGTCAGGGATCAAAATATTGAATGCAGTACTCACAGCCCTCCTTGCAGTACTCGACCCCATAGCCATGCAGCTCAGACGAACCCAGATGCTCCGGGGTTCTCCACTTCAGTGAGATGGTAGTGTCACTGATGTCATCCACGCACAGGCCGACGGGCTCACTGGTTGGGGCTTAGAGAGAGAGAGAGAGAGAGAGAGAGAGGGGGTAAGGAAGAGAGGGATTTCGGCAACATTATTGTAGTCTACATAAGAAATCAATGTGATTTTGCAGAGAGCCACATCAATTCACAGAAATACTCATAATAAACATTGATAAAAGATACAACTATTATACATGGAACTTTAGATAAACTCCTCCTTAATGCAACCGCTGTGTCAGATTTCAAAAATACTTTACGGAAAAAAAGCACACCATGCAATAATCTGAGTAAGGCGCTCAAAAACCAAAACAGCCAAAGAGATATCCGCCATGTTGTGTAGTCAACATGAGTCAGAAATAGCATTATAAATATTCACTTACCTTTGATGATCTTCATCAGAATGCACTCCCAGGAATCCCAGTTCCACAATAAATGTTTGATTTGTTCGATAAAGTTCATAATTTATGTCCAAATACCTTCCTTTGTTAGGGCATTTTGTAAACAAATCCAAACGCGAGCTACCTCTCAAAGCATTCTGCCAGACCTCTGACTCATTCCCCTCTCATTCGCCCCCACTTCACAGTAAAGCCTCAAACAAAGTTCTAAAAACTGTTGACATCTAGTGGAAGCCGTAGGAAGTGCAACATGACCAATATCCCATTGTATCTTCAATAGGGAATGAGTTGAAAATCGACCAACCTCAGATTTCCCACTTCCTGGTTGGATTTTTTATCAGGTTTTCGCCTGCCATATGAGTTCTGTTATACTCACAGACATCATTCAAACAGTTTTAGAAACTTCAGAGTGTTTTCTATCCAATACTACTAATAATATGCATTCATTAGCAACTGGGACAGAGTAGCAGTTTACTCTGGGCACCTTATTCATCCAAGCTACTCAATACTGCCCCTCTGTCACCAAGAAGTTAAGTAACCATCTGTCTTATGTAACCATCAGTGGAGTTTGCTGAGGGGAGTCCGGCTCATAATAATGGCCAGAACAGAGTAAATGGAATGGCATCAAACACATGGAAACCAAGTGTTTGATGTGTTTGATACCATTCCAATTATTCCGCTCCAGTCATTACCATGAGCCCGTCCTCCCCAACTAAGGTGCCACCAACCTCCTGTGGTAACCATACCAAACGTGACATATCATGCTAATATTAGCGTTCTGGATTTACCTTTACTATGTTACGTCTAGTCTATGAGACCAGACTGCAATACTGGGCTAGCTGCAACAATGCTACTATGGAAACCATTCAGTCCCTATAAATCTTAATGTCATGTTTATCTCACCATTTTTCTTAGAAAATGGGTAAATAACAATGGAGAAACAAATAGAGAGTATCTTACTCATTTTTTGTTTACATCCATAAGTCTAAAGATGTATTTCATGAATAATCCTCCTAATATCAACAGAGAGAACTGAGGTTATTTGTAATTTATCCTGTCATAGCTGATTTGTACCACAAACAGTTTGCATGTAACAACACATTAGCATACAGAGACATCCTACAAAAGCAGACTAAAATAAGCTCAAGCTGACAGCCATCAGAGGTTGAGTTTTAGAGTTGCCTTTCCCCTGGGCCCTGAGCCCATGGTCCCATGTCACAGGTTAACCAGACAGGGGAGCCATGTAGGCATGTAGTAGAGGTCAGAGGTCAGTCTGTGTTTAAAGGGCCAGACTGAATGGAAAAGACCAACCGTCGTCTACAGGCAGTACAGGAACACAGCAAACAATAGTTTGATAAACATCCTTTTCATTTTATTAGCCAACACACAAACAACAACACAGGAAAGTCTGTTAGTAGAAAACTTTTCTTCTCTTTTGCGCCTGTGAGACAAAACATACAACAAACATCTCTGATTTACCAATGAAGGTGGCACTGTCCATTCCTACTTACATTGCCCCTTACAATAACAGTAAAAAGGAGAACAGAAGCACAGAAACCACAGCCAGGGTTTACCTTCTATCTTATTATCATCATTATCATTAAAGAAATCCCAGTATTTATTACAGCACAAACCATGCCCCTAATAGTTGACCCTAGCTTAGAGGAAAATAAATCAATGCCTACTCCTAGGAGGTTCCAACTCTGGTACGGGCTCTGGTGCCTGGGCGGGCTCTGGTGCCGGGCCAGGCTCTGCTGGGTCACCCTCTGCAGGGGGGGCTCTATCGGCTGGTGTGTCTCCTTCTGCCGTAGAGGCCCCATCCTCAACTGGGGGTGCTTCTGTTGGGACTGGCTCTGTTGCGGATGCTGCTGGCTCAACAGGGGTCTCTGGTGCTAGATCTGAGGCTTGTTCCTCTGGAGGAGGTACTGCTGCTGCGTCTGGCTTGGCCTCCCCCTCTGTCGGTGCCTTTGCTGCACCATCCACTGGAACTTCCTCCGCTGGCGGCTTCTTCTCGGCCGTCTTTGGCAGCATTGGCTTGGTCATCCTTGAATAAGGTTAAGATAGTGCTGTTCGAAGTGAGCTTGTCGTACTCCTCCTGTTCCTTGTCTCCCACACGCCTCAATCTACTCTGCTGCTGCTCCTCTCTCTCGATCTGTTCTATCTCAGTGATAGCACTCGACAGCAGCAGTTCAGCTGGGTCAATGTCCTCCCAGAGCAGCCTCAACAGTAGCAGCTAGCCCCTGTGTTCTAAGCAGCTGGTCCCAGCCCAGCCGCGCGCTTACATGCCATTATTTATAGAGGTGGATGCCACAGATAGTTTCCTAATCAGCTGTCTTACAGGAGATCTGGTTCATCCAGATACCTCGATGTTCACACTCACATCCCCGAGAAGGAGGAGAAAGTAGAGGGGGACCCAAGGTAAAAGAATCAGAGACACAGCAAAGAGAGCCCCATAATTCCACTAGACACCGATTTCTGTCTTGAAGACGCCTCCTCCAGTCTTATTTTAGACAGTGTCTACCCAAACATGTTTTCCCTACAAGCACAAGTCAGCATGCTATGGGAACCAAATGTCAAGATGACCACGTGTTGTTGTTGAGTGGTTACAGGTGCCCGTTGTGATTGCATAGCAGATCTTACATGGCTTAGGGGATCTGTAAACTTAACTCTCAGTAGCGAAACCCCCAAGACAATTCACTGTAGTGATAGACAGCACTGACATCAATCAAACACACTGCCACTGAAAATATGTATATGGGTAATCCAAATACTTTAGGATGGAAACAGTTTTGTACATTTCCAATTAAAATCATGTAAAAAAAGACATACAATTTGATACATCAAATTGGGAATTTTGTGACATATTAGCGCAACTGTATTATTAAGGAAATAATATCAACATTATATTCAGAGAAAACAGGTATGTAGCTGCAGTCAGAACAATGGGGTTGTTTCTTCTGTTGTTGTGCTCTGTTTATGTTCCGTGGTCAGCTCACATCAGTAATCTCTGCCAGGACAAAAGTTGTGTTGATGTGACAGTGTGACAATACATGGACAATAATACGATTATTGTGAATTTATTTTTAATTTTTTTATTTTACCTTTATTTTACTAGGCAAGTCAGTTAAGAACAAATTCTTATTTTCAATGACGGCCTAGGAACAGTGGGTTAACTGCCTGTTCAGGGGCAAAACGACAGATTTGTACCTTGTCAGCTTGGGGATTGTTCAGATGAATATAATAGTTTGATAAAAACGTTTACATGCAATGCAAAAATAACGATTTCCCTAATAATCCTGTTTACATGGACACATCTGAAATCAGGCTACCTGATGGGACTTTGATTAATGCAGAACATCACCAATCAAAGTAAACTTTCTACCACAGCAACCATGTTATTTTTGGGAAGCCTACTTGATTCTGAGTTCAGACATATACAGTTTGTATGTGGAAACTATTTCTAAGATGCATACTTTCAGTTTTTCCACAGACACAGCTCATTACTTCTCTGCATTATTCATCTAGTGTCACGCCCTGACCTTAGAGAACCTTTTTATTTCTCTATTTGGTTAGGTCAGGGTGTGATTTGGGTGGGCATTCTATGTTTTCTATTTCTTCGTTTTTGACCTGGTATGGATCACAATCAGAGGCAGCTGTCTATCTTTGTCTCTGATTGGGAAGCATACTTAGGTAGCCTTTTTCCCACCTGTGTTTGTGGGTAATGATTTATTTTCTGTGAGTGTTTGTGTGCGCCACGGTTGCGTCACATTCGGTATCTGTTTACCTGTTTTTTTGTGAAGGTTTCACTTTATTAAAGATGTGGAATTACATGCACGCTGCTCCTTGGCTCATTTATGACAGGGAGATGGAAGACAGTGATCGTGACACCTAGATGGGCTAGCTTACACTGTTACAGTAGGTTACAGTATGTGAGGTGAATTGCTTCTCATAAGTAATGGTTTCATTTAATTGATTTGGCATAATACATGATTGCATTGTAAAAATACATACTTTCAGACCACTGTGCCCTCTTGTGGTAACTTCCCTCGCACATAAGAGGGAAGCTTGCGCTGCTGGTGCTGTCACAAGTGCAGATCAAATGCACTGCTGGAACTCCGATTAAGCCGTTTACACATGTCCTAATAATTCAAAAGATTGCTTAGAAAACCTGGTGTTTTAATTGCTGCTTGTTTACTTTGATTTTGACCTCACGCCGATTAAGATAATCAGGGTAAGGTGTTTACATGACTATTGCATAATCTGCCTATTGTCAGAATCAGTTTAATATCGAGTTATTGATGTGCATTAAAACATAATCATATGACTGGCGAGTGACTGACTGTCCAGTGTGACCACCCAAGGGAGAGTACATGCCTCTACGATGACCATCCACCGCCCAAAGTTTACACCAACAAGCGGACACATATCTGTTCGCATTTTGACCTGATTGTACGAGGTGCTACATGGAACAAAATGTATTTCCCCATCCCTCAAACAGGGAAGTTCAATTTCATAGATGTACATAAAAGAAAATCACATAGGAGGGGAACTCACCCACTGGGATGAAAGGTTGTGAGGCAGCGCTGTGACATGACATGCCAATGGCGTTCACTGCATAGACACGCATCTCATATTCCACACCCTCTATCATCCTCTTGGCCTCATAGGTAGTATCCGTGTAGGGGTCAAAGTTCAGCCTCATCCACCTGTAGCTCTTCTTCTTCTTCCTCTCCAGCACATAGCCTGGGAAGAAAAAGTCAAACATTGTTGCTGTAGACATCACAGGAGGTTGGTGGCACCTTAATGGCTGCAGTGGAATGGTGTCAAATGCATCAAACACACGGTTTCCATGTGTCTGATGCCGTTCCGTTCGTTCAGTTCCGTTCCAGCCATTATTAATGAGCCGTCATCCCAGCAGCCTCCACTGATAGACATGTGACTGTACCTATAAATATACTAAAATCAAACTACTCATATTTTCTCTGTACATGTTCGCTGTAAACAAGTGAGCATTGTGTATGCCTGAACATAAGATCTGGTAAGACATTATGCACGCTACTGTATATCCTCACCAATGATCGGGTTGCCACCATCTGACTTAGGGGGGTCCCACTGGACAACGCAGGAGTCCTCTCCAACACTGAGGATCCTTGGGGCCGAGGGAGGGTCTGGCGCGTCTGAGGAAAAGAAAAGGCCATTAAAAAACATGAATAAGATGACTTGGGACTATAAGGTTCTATCTGCAAAAAGATGATTCTGAGATAATTGGCTTTAAAGTTTCAAACCCTCATTGGTTTGAATAGTGTCTGTCATTTTTATCTAGTATTCTTTTGAACTTAACAAAATTAATTGGGGTATTTAGAGTACTACATAGGCAGAGAACATTGAACAGAACAAGGCTATGACAATAACTACATTTGGACAAAAATGCAGATAGAACCTTTGTCCCAAGTTCCCAAAATATAGTGTAAAATACAGGATAAGCAAGGCACAACCTGATTAAACTAATTTGTCTCATCTCTTTGACTAATGACAGAATGAGAAAATGTATCAACAAAAATCCTTGTGGACAGTGGTTGTATCTTACCAACAACTTTGACGTTAATGTCAGCTTTGTCCTCCCCAGCAGGGTTCCGCACAATCACAGAGTAGAGGCCCTCGTCCTGTTTATCCGCTCCCTCAATAGTGAAGATACAGTGTCCCTTGGTGCTCTCCACGTGGAGCCTTCCATCTCCCTCTGTCATCACCTGACTCATCAGGACAGCAGATCATTAGTGGAGTCATTCTCATTCAGCTGAACTTAAGGGATCAATTCCAATTCGTAATGGAACCGTTTATATCATCTGATCTGGGGTGTATTCATTAGTGCACACCGTTGCAAACGAGAGTTTCTTAATGGACAAATTCAGGTAGGTCCTTCCTTGTTTTGGCTTGCTTGCTTCCGGTCTGTTATAGTGAACACACCCTTGATGATACTGTTTATTGTCAAAGCCAAAAAAGGATGAAATACACTTTCCAAGACACATTGGCTGGAAAGGATTTACCTGGTCATGCTTTTTTGGCATGAAAACCAACCACACTGGGAGGTTTACTCATAGACTCAGCTGAAATGGCCATGCAAAAGCAGCTATAATACTTACTGTTCTGCCCTGGTGTCACCCCTTCGATGTCTTTCATTTCAGCAGAAGATGTTGAACATGCTCTTACCTGATCGTCATGGAAGTCTGAAACTGCATGCATTGTTTAATTAACATTGAATGCTGTGTTAAGTTATCAGGCAACATGTTGCCACCCAGGCTTCTATTGGCACAGACAAAATAAATCCTTGATGTTTTGAAATGAACAGTGTGTGAGAGCATGAGGAATAGTAACAGGGATGCCAGAAGAGAAAGGACAGCATGAGACTGACACAAATGCACAAACACATATACACGGGAAAGAGATGCATTTTTTTGGAACCCAGGTGCTATGGAGAGAAAGTAGTAATAGAGATTGAAAAGAGACATGCACAGGTCTCAGCGTTGGTGTTTAGGGCCACACTCACATCCCCATCCTTGATGCTCCATGTTTCTGCCGCCACCTCAGAGCCAGCCTACATGAGCAGAGCAAAGCAGTAAGGTTGCTGAAGAGGAGGCCAGAGGGTATTCCCCTCTTGTCTCCCCCTTCTCCCCAACTAACCTCCCGTTCCCAGCAATCAACCAGTCACCTGAGGACATTTAGGTCATGTGATCACCTGCAGACCTCCTACCTGTTGGGGTGGGTGAGGAAGGGACCCTCTCACCATGAAAGTGGCACAATTAGCTAAGACATCAATTAAAAGGTTTGACAATTGAGAACATGGGAAACCACATAGTTGAAATTGGAAAACAAGCTAAACACCATAGTTGATATTGAAAAAAACAAGGAAAGAAACATTAATAATTAAGCTAGTCTACAGTACATGGTAGTGGAAGAGTTAATTGTATGAGTGAACATACAAAGTATCAGACAGCTTATGACGTACTAATGGGGAAGACAAAACAACGTGGTTCAGTCTTCTCACAGCAAGCCTTACCTAGAAGACCTGATCATCTGTACAGTCGTTGGAACTGAGGTAGTCTCTCCTAAACATCCACTGGTCAGAGGCCAGCGTTCACACAAGATTTGGTTCTGGCCTACCAAGATTGGAATAGAGGCTATGTGCTAGCCTGCGTGGCTAATAAGGAAAACCAGCAACTTTACCTTTTCTCCCTTTGTCCAGATCACAGTAGGCGCTGGGTCTCCAGTGATGGGCACGTCCAGTCGCAGCTTGTTCCCAGCCACCACCATTATGGTGGAGTCGGCCGTGTGACCCATGCAGTCCAGGTGGATCTTTGGAGGATCTTCAGGAATAAAGAATGATGGACATGCAACATATGTAAATGTATTCTTAATCCAGCAATCCAAGATATATAATATTTTCAAGTAAATAAGAGGCTACGAGGATGAAGAATAAACCATGGTATACCTTGGCGAGGCACATAATCGATCTTGACCTCTGAGAAGCAGACAAACACGCAATGAATTCATAAAATGAAAAGGATCATTGTGAAATGCAGGGGCACATGACATGGTGTAATTGTAAAAGTACCCAGGAAGTTGAGTTTGGCTGAGAGGTTGAATGCGTATCCCTCTGGAACAAAGGTGTAGTCACCCTGGTCCTCAGGTTTGACATCATCGATAGTGAGTTTGTGGATCCTTCAGTGAGACATAATTTTCACAAATATTTGTCCAACTACTCAACAAACATTCTGACGCTACCCAGTACAACAGTATGGATACCATTCTCACCTGCCAATGTGTGTAATATTGGTCCTGGCATCGGCCTTCACTTCCACTCCGTTCTTGTACCAGATACCCTTCACAGTCTCATCTGAGACCTCACACTTAAACACAGCCTCGTCCTTTGCCTTCACCGTGAGGTCAGCAATGTTTTGGTACACCTCCAGTTCCTTCTCTAAAGGGTCAGAAGTCAGAGGTCAGAGATGATTCACAATGTATGTGGTATATGAAGTATTTCAGAATATGGGGTGTGTTCATTATGATCCTAGGTTTTTCTGGGGGACTTTTACTAGGGGATCCTAAGTGACATGGATATACAGTATATATCCAGTATATGACAACACCAGATGCATAGAGGATAGGGCATCTGATCCACACAGGAAACGAATACTTTTAGACATCAATGGAGGCTGCAAGCTCAAAGTCTATCAACATAAGAGAGAGTACGAGACAGTTAAGGGTAGTGGACAGGTAGTGTCCGTAATGATCAATGTAAACTACTCCACTCCTAGTGAAGGTTACGGTAGAATGAAGTTAGCTGACAGGAGCAATGAGAAGCTGCTACCTAGAGCATAATGGGATTGGCAGCTGGTAATTCTTGGCAATGGCTAAATTTTGATGGGGCCCAGATAAACTATAGTTGTGAGCTGGGCCAGATATCATCTTTAAATTCAACTACGAGCAATAACCGCTGAGCAACACACAATACAATAATACACACAAGATACTTGTGTATTCAGGGGTTTGTGCTTAGTCCCCGCCTGTACTCCCTGTTTACCCACGACTGCGTGGCCACACACGACTCCAACACCATCATTAAGTTTGCCGATGACACAACAGTAGTAGGCCTGATCACCAACGACGAACCAGAGCAGAGGTCAGGGACCTGGCAGTGTGGTGGCAGGACAACAACCTCTCCCTCAACCAGAGCAAAACAAAGGAGCTGATTGTGAACTATAGGAAAGAAGGGCCAAGCACTCCCCCATTCACATCGACAGGGTTGTAGTGGAGCAGATCGAGAGCTTCAAGTTCCTTGGTGTCCACATCACTAAGAAACTATCATGGTCCAGATACACCAAGACAGTCTTGAAGAGAGCACGATAATGCCAGGAGACTGCAAAGATTTTGCATGGGTCCTCAGATCCTCAGAAGATTCTACAGCTGCACCATCGAGAGCATCCTGCCTGGTTGCATCACTGTTTGGTATGGCAACTGCTCGGCATCTGACCGTAAGGCAATACAGAGGGTAGTGTGTACGGCCCAGCTTCCTGCCATCCAGGACCTCTATACCAGGCGGTGTCAGAGGAAGGTCCTAAAAATGGCAAAAAACTACAGCCACTCAAGTTCTTTCACAGTTCTTTCTGCTATCGCACAGCAACCGATACCCAAGCACTAAGTCTAGGCCCAAAAGGCTCTTTAACAGCTTCTACCCTCAAGCCATAAGACTGCTCGACAGTTAATCAAATAGCCACCTGGACTATATACACTGACCCCCTTATTTTATTCTTTTTTTTTGCACTGACTCTCTTGCACAGGTTCGATATACACTTACTAGACTCTAACCACACACCCGCACATACTACACTGACACTGCAATACACACACGGACACACACAGAAAACACACACATTCATATTGACGCCACACACATATACATTAATATTCCATCACACTCCTCACATACACTGCTGCTACTCTCTGTTTATTATCTATGCGTAGTCACTTTACCCCTACCTACATGTACTGTATAAAATACCTCAATTACACGACTAACCCGTACTCCTGCATATTTACTCTGTACCGGTACCCCTTGTATATAGCCTTATTATTGTTATTTTATTGTGTTACTATTTTTCCTTTAGTCCATTTAGCAGAACATTTCTTACTTACTAAAATAAAAAAATAAAAACTATGCATTGTTGGTTAAGGGCTCGTAAGTAAGCATTTCATGATAAGGTTATATTTGTATTTGGCCTATGTGAAAAATAAAATGTAATTTGATTTTTATTTGGTTTGATAACTGTATATATACAAACATACATGTCTGTTTATATACAGTACCAGTCAAAAGTTTGGACACACCTACACATTCAAGGGTTTTTCTTTATTTTTACTATTTTCTACATTGTAGAATAATAGTGAAGAAATCAAAACTACGAAATAACACATATGGAATTATGTAGTAGCCAAAAAATACTATTTGACCAAGAAGGAGAGTGATGGAGTGCTGCATCAGATGACCTGGCCTCCACAATCACCTGACCTCAACCCAATTGAGATGGTTTGGGATGAGTTGGACCACAAAGTGAAGGAAAAGCAGCCAACAAGAGCTCAGCATATGTGGGAACTCCTTCAAGAAAAGCATTCCCGGTGAAGCTGGTTGAGATAATTCCAAGAGTGTGGTAAGGCCAAGGGTGGCTACTTTGAAGAATCTCAAATATAAAATATATTTCCACATGATTCCATATGTGTTATTTCATAGTTTTGATGTCTTCACTATTATTCTACAATTGTAAAAAATAAGGAAAAATCCATGAATGAGTAGGTGTGTCCAAACGTTTGACTGGTACTGTACATCTACATCCAAAATGTTCAAAATGTTCAAAACTGCAGCTCTTGACATCAATGACTGGGCACTTACGGTCATGTTAGGATTGTAAAACGGTGATAAACTGATGTTTAGTTATGAGATGGTGGAGAATGGGTGTTTTTAATTGTCATAATGACACAGCTAAGGTTCTGTCACAGTTGAAAATGCTGAAGTGACATTGTTAATTGATGGTTGTTGTTCAATCAAAATTAATGTTATTTAATTTTTGTCCTACGTTCGTTTAGATTTTCTCCTACGTTCGTTTCCATTGAATGGTCATCATCCAACGTCTCTACCACATCGCCTGTGGTTTGATTCTCTATACTCGCTGGAATAGGACAACATTTTTAGTTTGCCATGTTCCCTGAATACCTTTTTGGAATATTCCTATAAATATACACCTATTGGCAAAATTAGATATACAGAAGAAATTAAACATGCAGTACAACAGGACAGGACAGAATAGAGAGAGAGAGAGAGAGAGAGAGAGAGAGAGAGAGAGAGAGAGAGAGAGAGAGAGAGAGAGAGAGAGAGAGAGAGAGAGAGAGAGAGAGAGAGAGAGAGAGAGAGAGAGAGAGAGAGAGAGAGAGAGAGAGAGAGAGAGAGAGAGAGAGAGAGAGAGAGAGAGAGAGAGAGAGAGAGAGAGAGAGAGAGAGAACACAGAGAGAGAGAGAGAGAACACAGAGAGAGAGAGAGAGAACACAGAGAGAGAGAACAAACAGAGAGAGAAAGCTAGAACACATACAGAGAGAGACAGAGAGAGCGCGCGCGCGAGAGAGAGAGACAGACAAAGACATAGATAGACAAATGAGGGTCACCTGCGCCAGCCTGTACCCTTCAGATAAAATATATGGGCCATGTCTTCTAACTTTAGCTGGCATTTGGACAGACTTGTGTCTGTGCGGTAACCTTGACATAGTAACATGGTTGATGGCGTGGGCAGCCATGTTTCAAGGTTAGGCAGAACAGGGGCTTGCTTGGAGTGACAGGAACACAAGAGTAGTCTGTGTCTCGGTGAAGGGTGAGGAAGAAGATTCACAATGTTTTTTGTATCTTCAGCCCAGTACTCTAGTTCAAAGATTACTTTGTCTGTCTATAAACTGGACATGCTTTTTGGATTGCAGGTGGTTGGACCCCAGGATACTAGCTATCATATTCAACATTGTTGAGCAGAGATGTATTTCATTCTGTTCTGTTGTCTGACGTGAGCACTTACCTGACACCATGAGTTCAGACATAGATTCACCACCATTGGTTTTAACTGTGTAGTGGCCACAGTCCTCCTTAGTTGCCTCATTAATGATGAGGACGTGCTTGCGGCCATCTTTCTTGAAGCGGTACTTGAAGGACTCATCCCTTGTCAGCTCCACACCATCTTTCTCCCTGCATAGACGGAGCACCACATGAGCACCAGCAGTATCAAATTCTCCATTATTGTCTGATTAATTTAATCTACATTTCTACAAAACAGTCAGAGGTGTCACTATAACAGCTTTGATTTGAGGTTATGTTAGACAGTATCAAGTGAATGTGATACAGAGTTGTCGATGTAATACAGTCAGCCATTTTGTATTACAAATGTTCTCAGCATGTCGCTTTTCTGAATGGTCATCACTTTACCACAACTATTTCATTTTCACCAATGAAGGCACTGTTGCACAGATATTAACAGTGGTATCATGGCAATCTGATACTGTATGTTTTCCCAAAGAAACAAACTGGCAGATAGATATTTATTTCTGTGCCCATGATTAGGCCCAATTCCAGGAATATCACCCTGTTTGTATTTTAGATGGGTGACCATAATTCACAATTACTTTCTTGTTCCGTTAAAGGACAGGGGAGGTGCTAACAGCTCTGTGTGACCTTTCATGTGGCTGATAATTTACTGCATGTTATGATATCCAGCCTAGCCCTGTGGCAGATATACTGTGACTGAGACACTGTGGCAGAGACACAGTGACTGAGACACCGTGGCTGAGACACCGTGGCAGAGACACCGTGGCAGAGACACCGTGGCAGAGTCACCGTGGCAGAGTCACCGTGGCAGAGACACCGTGGCAGAGACACCGTGGCAGAGTCACCGTGGCAGAGACACCGTGGCAGAGACACAGTGACTGAGACACCCTGGCTGAGACACCGTGGCAGAGACACCGTGGCAGAGACACTGTGGCAGAGACACCGTGGCAGAGACACCGTTGCTGAGGCACAGTGGCAGAGTCACCGTGGCAGAGACACCGTGGCAGAGACACTGTGGCAGAGACACCGTGGCAGAGACACCATGGCTGAGACACAGTGGCAGAGTCACCGTGGCAGAGACACCGTGGCTGAGACACCGTGGCAGAGTCACCGTGGCAGAGTCACCGTGGCTGAGTCACCGTGGCAGAGACACCGTGGCAGAGACACAGTGACTGAGACACCGTGGCTGAGACACCGTGGCAGAGACACTGTGGCAGAGACACCGTGGCAGAGACACAGTGACTGAGACACCGTGGCAGAGTCACCGTGGCAGAGACACCGTGGCTGAGACACAGTGGCAGAGTCACCGTGGCAGAGACACCGTGGCTGAGACACAGTGGCAGAGTCACCGTGGCAGAGTCACCGTGGCAGAGACACCGTGGCTGAGACACCGTGGCAGAGACACAGTGACTGAGACACCGTGGCAGAGTCACCGTGGCAGAGACACCGTGGCTGAGACACAGTGGCAGAGTCACCGTGGCAGAGTCACCGTGGCAGAGACACCGTGGCTGAGACACAGTGGCAGAGTCACCGTGGCAGAGACACCGTGGCTGAGACACCGTGGCAGAGACACCGTGGCAGAGACACCGTGGTAGAGACACCGTGGCAGAGTCACCGTGGCAGAGACACCGTGGCAGAGACACCGTGGCAGAGACACCGTGGCTGAGACACCGTGGCAGAGACACCGTGGCAGAGACACAGTGACTGAGACACCGTGGCAGAGTCACCATGGCAGAGACACCGTGGCTGAGACACAGTGGCAGAGTCACCGTGGCAGAGTCACCGTGGCAGAGACACCGTGGCAGAGGCAGAGTCACCGTGGCAGAGACACCGTGGCAGAGTCACCGTGGCAGAGACACCGTGGCAGAGACACCGTGGCTGAGACACCGTGGCAGAGACACCGTGGCAGAGACACAGTGACTGAGACACCGTGGCTGAGACACCGTGGCAGAGTCACCGTGGCAGAGACACTGTGGCTGAGACACCGTGGCAGAGTCACTGTGGCAGGCAGGTCAGCATCTATCTTTCAATCAGGGAAGTCAGAGCCTCGGGGTGACTAACACATTAAAGCCATGAGAGACACAAATGCCATCAACTGGACATGTGAGGAAATTGTACCATGCAGCGCAGACTCAGAAACTACATCTATTTCAATCCTTACAACCAGAGTAATGTATCAAACCAAGATCTGATACGTGGATTACTTCTAACAAGAGAAACACAAAATATAGCTATTTCCTACTGTACCACTATGTCACCATATTAGTTATTACAGCCATCTATTGTGTCTGCCTGAGTTGTTGTGAAGTGACATAATGTGAACAGTATGCCAGACCATGCTTTTGATGTCCTGGGTCAGGGACTTGGCACTTTGTAAATCTTAAGACCCTGTCTGGTATGGCACCCATTGTTAACCTCCTCACACCTTCTATGGTATGGAAGTTATGGTGTTTGAGTTTGATTTGTGGGTTGAGGGAACGTCTTACCATTTGACAGTAGCCCCTTCTTCTGACACCTCACACTCTAACTCCACCCGCTCACCCTTCATGACCATCTGGTCCTCCAGATGACTTGTAATAGTGACAGGAGGCTCTGCAGACACACAGAGAAAGAAACAGTAAGAACCACCATTATACCACCAGGCACAAATATAATGACAGTGTGAAATGCATTCAAACTGGTGTACAAATGAAACATTGATGTTGGACCGTTGATTGTCCACTTTCAGTTGTCTCACATGCACCTTTGACAAAGAGCTCTGTGGTGCACTTCTCATCTCCGACCACACAAGTGTATGTGGCATCGTCTGACAGTGAGCAGTGGTTGATGGTGAGGTATCGCTTGTTGCCAACACTCTCAAAGATGTACCTGGTAGATGGACAAGAACCTTCATTATCCACTCAATTATTCACTCAATTGTCCCTTCTTTTTGACAGACATAGACAACATTCAAACTGCAATAGCCTTCTGTGTAACACTCTTCCTGTTGATGATACATTGTATAGATAGTTGGTAAATTGGTTGATAACAGTTTTACATCAGTCATCATCATGTTGTCAGAGTAGACAGCAGTGTGGAGACCCCAAAAAGCTTCCATATTTACAATGGTTGACAGTCGTATTCCTCTCTAGCTTATTTCAGCCCTTTGCTACTGTTGGTACCTAGCAAAACAATCTCAGATGTGCTGCTTGACAAGATGAAAGCACTTACTTGCTGTTCATGAAAGGTCAGTAAGATCAGCACAGTCCATCCATGTGTTGTGTCGGGTGAGAGAAGAGGAACGTTAGCATGACATTATACAGCAATCTGAGAGATAGCTAATTGCATTGTTGAGTTGCTGAATAAACATGTGTTGTACACACATTTGTAAGAGATGGTACATCAGTAATTCCTTCTAATTGAATACAAGCTCAGAAAACCCTCTCCACTGATGGCTACCTTCCAGTTGATTGAATCTCCTGCCCATTCTTCAGCCATTTTACATCTACGTCTTCATTGGCCACCTCAATGCATAGTTTCATTTTATGCCCTTTTTCTACCTGGTAGGCAGGGTCCAGCTTCTTTAGGAAAACTGGAGTTTGGAGACACAGACACATGGAGAGAAATTAATTTTCCTATAGTTAACAATACTTATCTGCAGAGCACAGGAGGTTGGTGGCGATTTAATTGGGGAGGACCGGCTTGTGGTAATGGCTGGAGTGGAGTAAGTGGAATGGTATCAACTACATCAAACACATAGCTTCCATGCTTGATGCAATTCAATTCCCTCCGTTCTGGCCATTATTATAAGCCGTCCTCCCCTCAGCAACCTCCTGTGCTGCAGAGGTAACATTTAGCTGTAAATACAGATACAGTAGCTAGCTTCTACAATGGAGGCTTCCATGGAGGGATGACTGAAGGGATGAGTACCTAAATGGGTATTTGCGGTGTCCATTTTAGGTCGGGTTCAGTCTCAGGATGCATAATGTATTAGCTGAAGGATATGTGTTGGTTTCACAAAGATAGAGATACCAACCTTCACTCTTCTTTTCCTCCTTCTTCATCTTCTTCAGCCTCTTCAACATCCCACGCAGGTCTGTTATGCCATACTGGAAGGCGATCTTCTCATACTCACTGGCTGGAGCCTTCTGGAGGATTTCCCATACATCCTCATCAGGCTCATTTTTGACCTGGGTCTTAGAGGCACTGGCACAGAAAGAGGACACAAGGGGACAAGGTAAGGCACTGTCTGAAGCCATCACTTAGCATTATCATTAGGCTACATTACTGACCATGCACAGTAACAGTTTGGTCTACTCATGCTCAATAGGCCGACTTAGACATTTTCTTCATTATACATTTTCTTCAATTTTCCATTACAATTTTATAAGTCAAATTTGCATTCAGGTTTCCCTCAAAAACTCATTGCAGTCTTCACATAACAATCAGATAGCACATTATTACATCGACAACAATTGTTTCTTACCGATGACCTGGCGAACCTTTAAAACAACTGCTGCGCTCATTCCGAAGCAGAACCCAAGCGACATGCATGACAAGACAAACCAAACAGATTAATACACACATTAAATATACATTGCAGTACCCAAAATCGAATTATAGCACCCTAGAACCCACCCATGAAGACCGCAAACAAGTGCAATAACTACAACAAATATAATTTCTGCTGCAATGGTCTGCAGACATGCAGAAAAGTGACATAGCTATTGTAAAATATTGAAAATAAATTAAGATTAATCTGAATTATATAGAACATCAAATCAGAATCATTTTTACTGTATTATGAATTTTGAAAACAACATTCACATTTTCAACAAACAAGAGACCCTAAAACAATGTCCTTGCCAGTATAGGTCAATGCATGACATCAAGGTAAATGCCAGGGCATGAAATCCACTAGACTAGGAGATAGGTTTGACATTAAGAGATTGAGTGAGACGGAACAATGTCTGTGTGTGATGGGGGCGGAAATAAACCATTGCTTTTAAAACAGGTGGAGTCGTGACTGGATATGGAAGGTAGGTCTGGAGAGTCAGTGATGACTCATTGTGATGATGCAGTGACACTCATAGGGAAGAAACAGGTGGAGTCGTGACTGGATATGGAAGGAAGGTCTGGAGAGTCAGTGATGACTCATTGTGATGATGCAGTGACACTCATAGGGAAGAAACAGGTGGAGTCGTGACTGGATATGGAAGGAAGGTCTGGAGAGTCAGTGATGACTCATTGTGATGATGCAGTGACACTCATAGGGAAGAAACAGGTGGAGTTGTGACTGGATATGGAAGGAAGGTCTGGAGAGTCAGTGATGACTCATTGTGATGATGCAGTGACACTCATAGGGAAGAAACAGGTGGAGTCGTGACTGGATATGGAAGGAAGGTCTGGAGAGTCAGTGATGACTCATTGTGATGATGCAGTGACACTCATAGGGAGGAAACAGGTGGAGTTGTGACTGGATATGGAAGGAAGGTCTTGAGAGTCAGTGATGACTCATTGTGATGATGCAGTGACACTCATAGGGAAGAAAGAGGTGGAGTTGTGACTGGATATGGAAGGAAGGTCTTGAGAGTCAGTGATGACTCATTGTGATGATGCAGTGACACTCATAGGGAAGAAAGAGGTGGAGTTGTGACTGGATATGGAAGGAAGGTCTGGAGAGTCAGTGATGACTCATTGTGATGATGCAGTGACACTCATAGGGAAGAAAGAGGTGGAGTTGTGACTGGATATGGAAGGAAGGTCTGGAGATTCAGTGATGACTCATTGTGATGATGCAGTGACACTCATAGGGAAGAAACAGGTGGAGTTGTGACTGGATATGGAAGGAAGGTCTTGAGAGTCAGTGATGACTCATTGTGATGATGCAGTGACACTCATAGGGAAGAAACAGGTGGAGTCGTGACTGGATATGGAAGGAAGGTCTTGAGAGTCAGTGATGACTCATTGTGATGATGCAGTGACACTCATAGGGAAGAAACAGGTGGAGTCGTGACTGGATATGGAAGGAAGGTCTTGAGAGTCAGTGATGACTCATTGTGATGATGCAGTGACACTCATAGGGAAGAAACAGGTGGAGTCGTGACTGGATATGGAAGGAAGGTCTTGAGAGTCAGTGATGACTCATTGTGATGATGCAGTGACACTCATAGGGAAGAAACAGGTGGAGTCGTGACTGGATATGGAAGGTAGGTCTGGAGAGTCAGTGATGACTCATTGTGATGATGCAGTGACACTCATAGGGAAGAAACAGGTGGAGTCGTGACTGGATATGGAAGGAAGGTCTGGAGAGTCAGTGATGACTCATTGTGATGATGCAGTGACACTCATAGGGAGGAAACAGGTGGAGTTGTGACTGGATATGGAAGGAAGGTCTTGAGAGTCAGTGATGACTCATTGTGATGATGCAGTGACACTCATAGGGAAGAAAGAGGTGGAGTTGTGACTGGATATGGAAGGAAGGTCTTGAGAGTCAGTGATGACTCATTGTGATGATGCAGTGACACTCATAGGGAAGAAAGAGGTGGAGTTGTGACTGGATATGGAAGGAAGGTCTGGAGAGTCAGTGATGACTCATTGTGATGATGCAGTGACACTCATAGGGAAGAAAGAGGTGGAGTTGTGACTGGATATGGAAGGAAGGTCTGGAGATTCAGTGATGACTCATTGTGATGATGCAGTGACACTCATAGGGAAGAAACAGGTGCAGACCTCAAAGTGTTGTGAAAGCTTCTAGTCCATTCAGATGTGTGCTAAATCTCCTGCACTCGCAGAAAAAAATGTGCTATCTAGAACCTAAAAGGGTCCTTCGGCTGTCCCCGTAAGAGAACCCTTGTAAGAACCCTATTTGGTTCCAGGGAGAACCCTTTTGGGTTCCATGTATAACCCTTTCCACAGAGGGTTCTACATGGAATCCAAAAGGGTTTTACCTGGACCCAAAAAGGGTTCTCCTATGGGGACAGCCAAAGAACCGTTTTGGTACCTTTTTTTCTAATAGTGTACTGCTCTATGTGTTCTAGCTTGTTTGGTAGAAGTGACAGTCTTCTGCAGGGCATGAGGGGTGTGAGTGTGCTAGGCAGAAGTAGTCTGGGACCAGTATGAGATTAGCAGGAGGACTCAAGATGCATTGTGAGTAGGCAGCAAGACTGACCTGAATTCAGGTTAGTGATAAAGTAGCTGGGAAATCATGTCCATTAATTCAATCTGTTGGGTAAACTAGTAGTAGTCACTTACTCTCTGTATAGTGAAATCCAGTGAAGAAACGGAGGGGGGAAGGGGGGGGGGTGACAAAGGGAGATGGACACAATGAGATAACATGCCCAAGAGAAACAAGCTTACTGATTTGGAAAATAATGTTGTTACTCAACTTTTTGTTCTGAAATAATCAGAGATAATTCACACTCACCTTTTCTTCAACAAGGCACTGAAGTCCAACTCTCCTGCTTCCTCGCTTCCATCCATACTGCTGTAGAAATATCAGCACCAATATCACAATGTCAGTACCCTATCAAAGCAATGTATTCTTACAGTGTAGTTATCATCATCACCATAAGAGATGAGCAGCACCCTTGAAAACAACAATAAACATGTCGTCCCCCACGAATGATGTTCAGTTCATTACTATAGCTCCTGCCTTGGATGAATCAGTGTAATTTTGTAAGTGCCGGATCTCTGTGGCAAGATGTATCATTCACCCACATTTTCACCCACATTTTTTTTTAAATCAGGCCAGTACTGTCTGAGATATCACGTGTGACTAACGTATGAAGGAACGGACAGAGACAAATCCACAGTCCTCTCCCCGATTTCATAATGGGGGACAATTATATTTCAAGGTGGAACGCAGGGAGCTGGTAGATATTTTAAGGGGTAAGAAACAAAGACAACTTTGGGACGCACTGTAAATATAGTATAATATAGATAGATAGAGACAGACTGGCTGTCTTTTCTGGCATCCTTACCCTGTACTGGCGTAACCATGAGAAGCAACAATCTTCCAAACAAAAAACAAACCACTCAAAGTGAATGCCAGCACCTGGTCAAAATCCCCATGGAATCTGTATTCCACACTGATCAATGTGATGAGGGATCTCAGGGAGAGGACAGCCGTTTTATATGCGGCTGGAAGTGTTTATCTCCTCCCTCTGATCTCTGAAGCGATCAGGATTAAACGAGGGCCTGGTGGTTTATGTGGTAGAATTACAACACACGGCGGTGACTTCCTCCAGTGATATCTCTCATCCGACAGCCCTGGAGAACCAGTGCCACAGAAAAGCCTGTGTGTCTTAACACATCCTGGCACTTTCAATACCAACAAACCAGGGGCAAGACCAAAACTCACTACGTCAGCTCACTGTTTGTGCAGCTGGCTCCACTGTTTTGATAAAGACCCCATGATAGATCAGAGAGAGAGAGTTTGAGTGACATATAAAGTTGGTGTGCTGTTAAGCTGCTTGTTAACCCAGCCTATTGTACTCTCTCACCTCCAGACCAGAAGCTGGTTCTGTCAAAGTTGACACGATGACAGTGTTCAATCTGTCAAGCTAAAGGATGACCCAGTGGATTTAACATCTAAGGTGGTCTCTGAGTTAGGTCAAACCCTGTCTCTTTCACACCAAGGCTGTCTTCTCAAATTCCAGCGAGGAAGTTACATATTCCCAGAAACTGGCTCTGTTTGGCCAAAAAAGAAAGCAGAGAAAAAGGTGGACTGAAAACCTTTCCCTGAAGTCTTTTTTGGTAATCAGAGGCCCCAGTGTTTGGATATGAACCACCAATGTTGCAGCAAACCCTCACTACCTTCCTGATGGTACACTTCTCTTCCTAGCAGCTCCACTCCTGACAAGTTGGCATTGAGAGGATAGTTATTTCTCTCACATATTCAAAGGACTGTATAGATACTATTACACGCTATTTACTTATTGTGTATTGGCACATAATGTATAACAAAAAAAGAGAAGCATTTAAATAACTGTCCAACAATATGGACAGTCTGCTAGTTTGGGGCTGTCTAGAAATGCTTTAGATAATACCATTGTACAAAATTAATTTGTGTTGTTTTGTTGACACAGCTTGCTAAATAACAACTTGATATACCTTTAACTTTTGCACACGCACACACACACACACACACACACACACACACACACACACACACACACACACACACACACACACACACACACACACACACACACACACACACACACACACACACACACACACACACACACACACACACACACACACACACACACACACACACACACACAAACCAGTAGAGGCTGCTGAGGGGAGGATGGCTCATAATAATGGCTGGATGTATTTGTACCATTCCATTTATTTGTTATTTATTTTTTATTCCACTCCAGCCATTACCTTGAGCCCGTTCTCCCCAATTAAGGTGCCACCAACCTCCTGTGACACACACACACACACACACACATACACACACACACACACACACACAGAAAGAAATAAATGTTTGAGCTTACGTGCGCCTGAAAGCTGCCCTGATGTCAAACCCTTCCACAGCCCGGGCCTCTGAAACATGATAGAATAATCAGTTATCTCTTCTCTATCATTGATTTTTATACCACAGGTACTATAAAAAATAACTGATATTTACTGTATGATTTAGCAAGGAAAGGCAGGCACTAAGGAGAAAATAAGAACAATTTTAATTTCTGTTAATCTGCCCCTAGTGATTGTACTGTGTGTGAGGGCACCCACCATGCACAGTTAGGTCAAAGTTGCAGCTGTCAAACTTGTCCCGGGATGACACCTCACACCTGTAAGCTCCAGCGAAGCTGGGCTTGGCTGCAATGATCTGCATCTCAAAGGTGTAGACCTGAAATCAAAGGCCAAATCATTCCTGGTAATAATAATGTCAACCAAAACCATAAAACCTGAAGTCTTTTGCAAGGTGATCTCTAGGACTTTCCTGAACATCTTTTAACAGCTCATTGCAGTGTCCAACCTATCATGATGTTTGGAACTGTACATTGGTGACAACAGTATGTAACATGCCCATGGATGGGGAAAAAGTCTAACCTTAGAGTTACGATCATAAAGCTCCTTGAGCTGCAGGTTCTTTCCAGACTTGCTAGCCAGGTCCATCCACTTCCCCTTAAACCACTTGATGGTGGGCTTCTTCAGCAGTGAAGCAGCATTCACTTTAGCCACAAAATTGATGTTCTCACCTGGACAGAACAGTAGAGAAACATGCTTTGACATGCCCATAGCATCTTTATGAATGGCTTGCATGAATAGCTATGATCTCTGGGGTACTGTTCCCTAATGTTACCATGTCTGGTGTCTAACTAAGTCGCTCTGGAGGAGAGTGTCTGCTAAATGACTCAAATGTAATGGTGTCACTCACCCACAGTGACCTCCCCACTCTGGGGTTT
This sequence comes from Oncorhynchus gorbuscha, assembly GCF_021184085.1. Taxonomy (NCBI): domain Eukaryota; kingdom Metazoa; phylum Chordata; class Actinopteri; order Salmoniformes; family Salmonidae; genus Oncorhynchus; species Oncorhynchus gorbuscha. The sequence continues at coordinate 11,558,475 of NC_060176.1, forward strand.
CTCTGTAAACAGGCCAGTGAGGTCTGTCTTCATGTCAGGGGCTTGACTTTCTGGGAAAGGAACAGGAAATGTTAAGCAGGACAGAGCTAGGGAGAAACTGGGAGCAAATAAACTACCGAGGATTGTTAAACCATCTGTTTTTTGTGTTTTTTTCTTCACAGAAGCTCTGTGGAAGGTTGTGAGGCTGATACAAAGCTAAATTGTGATACTGGCAAGCGCAGTGCACAAGTTTTTCAGTGAAGCATATTACGATGTATCCATTTCCATGCATTGTGACCCTACAACATCACCACAAGCGTGTATCCAGTAGCTCAAAGGATCGGTGGAACAATCTGTAAACATTGGTCTAACCATCAAATCCTGGAGTGTCATGTGCCTGTATATTGGCACCTGGCTGAGGTGCTGCTGGTGTAGTGTCCGCTGCTGCAGGGGTCTCTGCTGGGGTTGGGGCCTCCGCTGGAGCTACAGTGTCTGTAGCAGCTGGATCGGAAGCTGCTGGCTCCCCTGCTCCACCCTGGGCCTCCTCTGTTAACAAAGAGTTAACAATGGGAGACTCATAGAACTGAATGTTTCTCTGGTTAGTAGACTACGTGTACCTTCGACTGTAGGCCACATACACTGAGTCTACGAAACGTTAGGAACACCTTCCTAATATTGAGTTGCACACCCCCCCAAGGCCCATGTTGACTCCAATGCTTCCCACAGTTGTGACAAGTTGGCTGAATGTTGGTGGTGGACCAAAGAAAAACTCAGATAATACTTTAATTCCCTTTTGACCCACATTTGAATTGCATAGACAATCCGGGGAAATCCACAACATCAAAAGTGTCACACAAGCAGGAAGATGGAATGCTTTGGGGGGGGGGGGGGGGGGTTGTTAATGCAGGAAGTAATGAGATGATCGAGGAGGGGCATCATGCAGGAACCAATGGGATGCTCAAGGGGTTACATTTTGTGGTGAAACTTAGCCTATGCGCATGCTCTCTCTCTCTTAACTCATAAAATGTCTTAGCATTTGAGAGTGCTTTGTTTCCACAGGCCTATCTTCCCTTTCATTAGCTGGAATGGTCCCACCTGATCTCACCTCTTCCTGCCTGCTTTCCATCTTTAAAGGACGTGTATTTCCATTGTTGGAGCGGTAAATAGACAATCTTGTAAATATAATAGACAATGTTTTGCTAGATGGCTCTGAGTGGGCCTATCTGTAATGTATTCGTGCGCGGGTGCTTTCTAATAGTTGTAGGTGGCCTTCCCGTGAGGACGCCAGTATTATGAATGACTCGACTGTGAATTAAATAAGTTCTGATGATTATTATGTCTGCTTTAGACTATTATTCCACATTGAAGGGTAATGAAGGATTTTGGAATGAATATGTATTTTACATTACCAGTTATTGTTAACTGTCATTTTGACAGAGGTATGTCCCAGGGGGGAGCTATAAAAATATAATCGACTGTTTCGGTCATTTTTAGGAGGCTGATGTGAGCCTGTTATACCCCAACCTGAGTCTGGAGTAGACAGATTTGCCTGCCTCTAGGCATTTTCTTTTTCATTATAAGTGTTATTAGAAGTTTGCAAATGTTTATTTTTGATTACTTTGTCAATATTGTCAAATGAATGTCTGGATCACCATTGACATGAATAAAAGCACAACTTCTGCACCTGAACCTGCCTGCCTCTTGCAACATTTCTGCCCTTACCACTGCTACAAGGTCCCTATTTTACACATTCGTCTACGCTTATCTTGCAAATATTTCCATTTATCAACTTTGAACGGATCAAGTTTCCATGTGCACTGTGTTATCTCCTGTCAGATGCCTCTTGTGACTATCTATCCTGAGCACTTGCTGCTGTGGTTACTCATGAGGAAACAATCTGTTTGTGCCAGGCCAGGGTGAAGGTCATCAGGGAGGGTTTGATGTGAATCACAGCAGCCCTGGACAGGCTGGAGCTGCTCCAAGTCTGAGCTCTCCACAGCCACTGTCTTTCTCTGACCCCAGACATGTTTCCATCTTATCAAACCACACACAGCTCCTACTGCCAGGCTGAAAGGGTACATGTTGCTGTGTGATCAACTATGTAGGTAATGTTACAGTACACACTGTGCTCTGTGCTTGATGAAATGAAACATACTGTGATTGAGGTGATAACAACCAGCAGTGCAACAAACAGTGCTCAGTGATCAACAAACATGTTTATGGTGTCTGGTGGCTTCTGTGCTCGGTGCTCCTCACACTGGGCTCATAGGTGAGTATGGTTCTGGACACAGGTCTACAGCCTCATAGACTCCCACCTTTCTTTTCCTTCACTTCCTCCTTCACTTTCTCCTTCAATTCCAATTTGACTTCCTCCATGACTTCTTTCTCCTTCACCTTTAGGTCAAACTTGACTTTTGACCCTCCGGCAATCACTGCATAGGCAGTGCCGTCCTCCTTGGTGACTGCTTGGATGGTAAGTGAGTGCTTGTTTCCATCTGCCTTGATCACATACTTGTCGTCAGAGGCAAGGTCCTTTGTGTTGCACTGCCATCTCACCTTCGCATCAGGCTTCTCTGTCTCTGTCTCAAAAACTACTGTTGCCCCTTCCTCTGCCACCTGAGTCTTTGGTTTCTTGGCAAATGCTGAGACTGGAGAGGGAAGGATGGGTTAGAATGAAATTATTCCCTTTAAGATGCCCAGTTTGTCATGGATTTTTGCAGTAAATTGTGATGTAAAATGTTTGAGGTACACTATGATGACACACGATAGTAGTTCTATTATCAAAATGTTAGCACTTCCGAAAAATTACAAATAAGGTTATACAGTGCATTCCGAAGGTATTCAGACCCCTTTCCTTTTCCCATATTTTGTTACGTTACAGCCGTATTCTAAAATGGATTCAAGAAATTGTTTCCCTCATTAATCTACACACAATACCCCATAATGACAATGCAAAAACAGGTTTTTCGAACTGTTTGCAAATTTATAAAAATAAATAACTGGAATACCTTATTTACGTAAGGATTCAGACCCTTTGCTATGAGACTTGAAATTGAGCTCAGGTTCATCCTGTTTCCATTGATCATTCTTGAGATGTTTCTACAATGTGATTGGAGTCCACCTGTGGCAAATTTAACTGATTGGACATTGTTTGGAAAGGCACACACCTGTCTATATAAGGTCCCACAGTTGACTGCACATGTCAGAGCAAAAACCAAGCCACGAGGTCAAAGGAATTGTCTGTAGAGCTCCGAGACAGGATTGTGTCAAGGCACAGATCTGGGGTAAGGTACCAAAGCATTTCTGCAGCTTTAAAGGTCCCCAAGAACACAGTGGCCTCTATCATTCTTAAATGGAAGAAGTTTGGAACCCCCAAGACTCTTCTTAGAGCTGGCCGCATGTCCAAACTGAGCATTTGGGGGAGAAGGGCCTTGGTCAGGGAGGTGGCCAAGAACCCGATGTTCACTCTGACAGAGCTCCAGAGTTCCTCTGTCGAGATGGAATAACATTCAAGAAGAACAACCGTCTCTGCAGTAATACACTATTCAGGCCTTTATATTCAGGGGTGGCAGGGTAGCCTAGTGGTTAGAGCGTTGGACTAGTAACCGGAAGGTTGCAGGTTCAAACCCCCGAGCTGACAAGGTACAAAACTGTCATTCTGCCTCTGAACAGGCAGTTAACCCGTCATTGAAAATAAGAATTTGTTCTTAACTGACTTGCCTAGTTAAATAAAGGTAAATAAAAAAATATACAAGAGGCCAGATGGAAGGTATTCCTCAGTAAAAGGCACATGACAACCTGTTTGGAGTTTGCCAAAAGGCACCTAAAGGACTCAAGATTATCTGGTCTGATGAAACCAAGATTGAACTCTTTGGCCTGAATGCCAATGATCACTTCTGAAAGAATCCTGGCACCATCCCTACGGTGAAGCATGGGGGTGGCAGCATCATGCTGTGGGTATGTTTTTCAACAGCAGGGACTCCTAGTCTCCTAGACTAGTCAGGATCGAGTGACAGATGAATGAAGTAAAGTACAGAGAGATCCTTGATGAAAACCTGGTCCAGAGCACTCAGGACCTCCGACTGGGGCAAAGAGTAACCCTCTAACAGGAAAACAACCCTAAGCACACAGCCAAGAAAATGTAGGAGTGGCTCAGCCAGAGCTCAGACTTGAACCCGATCGAACATGTCTGGAGAGACCTGAAAATAGCTGTGCAGTGACGTTCCAATCAATGTGACGTTCCAATCATCCAATCTGACAGAGCTTGAGAGGATCTGCAGAGAAGAATGGAAGTAACTCCCCAAATACCAGCTTGTAGCATCATACCCAAGAAGACTCAAGGCTGTAATCACTGCCACGGTGCTTCAACAAAATACTGAGTAAAGGATCTGAACACTTATGAAAATGTGATATTTCCGGTTTAAAATGTTTACAAATTTGCAAAACATTCAAAATACCTGTTTTTGCATTGTCATTGTGGGATATTGTGTGTAGATTGATGAGGGGCAAAAAACATGTTTTAATCCATTTTACAATAAGGCTGTAATGTAACAACATGTGGGAAGAGTCAAGGGGTCTGAATACTTTCTGAATGCACTGTATATACAGTAACCTTAATTGTATCCCTATTTTAAATTCAGTTGAATTAATCAAGTGAAATTGATAAATGCTGAAAAGGCTGATCTTATCATTGCAATCATCTGCATTGCAGTGGGATGATATCAGAGCTCTCCAATGTGTTGTTAATGAGAGGTTTTTATTGTCTAATACATTTCTCCTCTCTGTGAATCGTATCAGGTGTTTTATTACCCTCTAACCAGGGAATGGTTTCCAATCATCATAAATTAAATGACCTCCACATGGAGCAAGATGACCCTATGGGTTTAAATATAGAATGCATTTGTGCCCCACTAATAAATGCACTCAGCAGGCAACCCCAGTGACAGGGGTACAGGTAGCACAGTAGAGGGATTAGTGAGACACTATTTTAGTTGCGCAGGGAGCATAGAAAGAATGTTACGCCTGTTCTGGGCTTCCAAGTGTGCTCCCTTTTCAGGCTATTGATGACTGGTATCTCCTCCTTAACCTCAACTGTGTATATTTTGGGCCTATTTATATTACATTTCACTCAAATCCATCCATATAAAGTAAAGTAAATGAGAAAAATATATAATATGAGGGTTGAAACATATTTTCAACTAACAATCGTTATTGTAAAAAGAAAAGGAAAAAATAACAAGCAAGCAAAGCAGCTAGCTAGCATTAGGACCAGGAAGTGTTTACCCAATTAACTTATATAGTTCACCTGTATCTTCTAGTTCTTGTTTTATTTCAGTCCAAATAGTTCACCACAAACAATTTCTTCATCAGTTGGGGAATTCAAAACCCCTTTTCAGATGCAGTGCAAAGCATCAGTAGAGAGACTCATTCTACATTTAAAAGACACTTCAACAAAAAACAGATTTACAGAATAATTATCTGTTGATAACAGGGTCTTGATGTTAATGCTGAATTACTCAAACAGCCCATGACTGTTGTACTTTGGGAGATCTTGAACGCTAGATGTCTTAGCAGACATATTGTATCTGAGTGACTGATACTGGGAGGAGGCTGCATTGTCATCTGATCTGTTGAGTTGCTCTTTCCACAGTGAATGGCAATGTTTTCCGTCTGACACAAAAAAACTGGAAAGTCATTTGTCTGGTTAGAATCCTGTGAGGCATTTCTGGATCATCTGCACATGATGAGTGATGTTTACACATGAACTCAGTGGTGCATGAAATGATGCACTCTGAATTTAGAACTTAGGCTTACATACACTCCCCTATGTATTTATTTGGACAGTGAAGCTAAAACTTTGAGATCAAATGTTTTATATGAGGCGACAGTACAGAATGTCACCTTTTATTTGTGGGTATTTTCATACATATCTGTTTTACTGTTTAGAAATCAATGCACTTTATGTATCTAGTCCCCCCATTTGAAGGTGTCATAAGCATTTGAACAAATTCACTTACAATGTATAACATTTTGTCAAAAGTTTCATATTTGTTCCCATATTCATAGCACGCAATGACTACATCAAGCTTGTGACTGTATGAACTTATTGGATGCATTTGCAGTTGGTTTTGGTTATGTTGTGCCCAATAGCAATGAATGATAAATAATATATTGTTTCATTTTGGAGTCACTGTTATTGTAAATAAGAATCAAATATGTTTCTACATTAATGTGGATGCTACCATGTTTATAGAGAATCATGAATGAATCGTGACTATTGATGAGTGAGAAAGTTACAGAGAAATAAATATCATACCCCCCCCCCAAAAAAATGGTGAGAGGTTAGCATGTTTTTGGGTCATGACCTTTGTGAATCTGTAACTTTCTCACTCATCATTATTCACGATTCATTCATGATCAAGTGAATTGGTCCAAATATGACACCTTCAAATGGGTGGACTAGATACGTAAAGTGCTATAATTTCAAAACGGTGAAACAGATCATACCTGGGAGACTAGTCAGGATCGAGGGAAAGATGAATGGAGCAAAGTACAGCGAGATCCTTGATGAGAATCTGCTCCAGAGCACTCACAACCTCCGACTGGGGCGAAGGTTAACCTTCTAACAGGAAAACAACCCTAAGTACACAGCCAAGAAAACGCAGGAATGGCTTCAAGAAAAGTGTCTGAATGTCCTTGAGTGGCCCAGCCAGTGCCCGGTCTTGAATCCAATCTAACATCTCTGGAGAAACCTGAAAATTGCTGTGCAGTGACTCTCCCCATTCAACCTGACAGGGCTTGAGAGGATCTGCAGAGAAGAATGGGAGAAACTCCCGAAATACAGGTGTGCGAAGCTTGTAACATCATACCCAAGAAGACTGGAGGATCTAATCGCTGACAAATGTTCTTCAACAAAGTACTGAGTAAAGGGTCTGAACACTTACGTAAATGTGATATTTTTTTTATACATCTAAAATTATTTCTATAAACCTGTTTTTGCTTTGTAATTATGGGGTATTGTGTGAAGATTGATGAGGGGGGGGGGGCAATTTAATCCATTTTAGAATACGACTGTAACATAACAAAATGGGAAAAAGTCAAGGGGTCTGAATACTTTCCGAATGCACTGTACACTCCCTTTACAGTTTCAATGGATCAAATAGACAGAAAAACTGCACAGAAGACATGCATAGCTAATATGAAGCTGAAGAGGCAGGCATTGGCAAAGTTCCCCCTTGTAAAAGCAACAACTGTCAAACGTAACCTCTCTGAAATGCAACTGTGAAGATAAGAAACTATGACATGAGATGATCAGTGATCAAAAGTCCCACCAGTCCCACAGGTTGGGAGGGATTTGTTATTACAGAGGGAAAAGGGAGAGGAGGTAAAAAATCCTGCGACATCTTTAGATAGCAGCTGGAGATACAGTGATGCTGAAGTAAAATGAGATGGAATCTGATCGGGTACGCTTACCTGTTTTTTTGACCGGCTCTGGCATCCTGATTGAATGTGTCTTCCAGAAAGTAACCAACAATAAATAACAGGCTCCTTCCTAGCTCACCACTTGCGTTTAATAGTGGGGCTCCTGAGCAACCCCCCTTCACAACAGCACTAACCCAACCTCTTTTGTCATGATGTCTAGACCCAATCCCCTTTCTGTCCGGCATTGAGATAATAGACGTGCACCTCATCCATCCATATCCCCCCACCCCACATTAACACAACGCCCAGACCCCTCAGACCTCCTGCAGACCATATTTCAACCATCTCTTCTCCCAACACCTGAGCTGCATGACAGGCAAAGCGAGGGAGGGAGGGAATGGGAGGTGGGGGGTTAAATTTAGAACCTGAGTCCAGCGAGGTCTCCTGCTCTTTCTAGATTTGTGCCACTGCCTGGCCTTGTAAAAAGTAGTAGCCGCTTCAGAAAACAACAGACAGGAGACTAGAGCAATCCTTTTATCTGTTGGCAGGAATGTGAGTGCTTTTCCACTGGTGAACAAGGACTTCCAGGACTTTCAGGAATCCTTCTATGGCCATATGCACAGCTTTCCATCATCCATCTGGTAAATGTAACATTCATTTTCTGAACAGGCAGCACTGTAAACAGCAAAATATTTTTCCTTATGTTCGTAATGTAACAATACTTTTTCATGTAAAACAAGTATTTCAAATGGCAATCAATTTGACATCAGAACCTAATTTCCCTAGGAAGTAATACACATATATGTGGGACCTTTACCCTCTCTAAATAAATCCTGTTCTGGTTGAATCATACACTGTTGCCTGACACACTGGAGCTTAGCATCTTATTAGTAGGGGCCTACCATCTGAAGCCTCGGCTTGGTGGCATAGTGAGGACATGACAGACTGACAGACTGACTGGAGTAAAATATTATGGAGTTTGGAGGCGGGCAAACTATTTTGGTATAATAAGGCATGTCTGATCCTGATCTTGAACACGACGTCCTGATCATTTTAGGACTTTTCTTTTTGTGTTTTACCTTGGCCTTGTGTCTGCCCAGTTTTCTCAAGTGTCCCAGCAATTACCGCAAACTACAGTACCAGTCAAAATTTTGGACACACATACTTTTTCCAGGAATTTTCTTTAATTTGACTATTTTCTACATTGTAGAATAATAGTGAAGACATCAAAACTATGAAATAACAGTAGTAACCAAAAAGTGTTAAACAAATAGAAATATGTTTTACATTTGAGGGTCTTCAAAGTAGCCACCCTTTGCCTTGACGGCAGCTTTGCACACTCTTGGCATTCTCTCAACCAGCTTCATGAGGTAGTTACCTGGAATGTATTTCAATTAACAGGTGTGCCGTGTTAAAAGTTAAATAGTGTAATTTCTTTCCTTCTTAATGTGTTTGAGCCAATTAGTTGTGTTGTGACAAGGTAGGGGTGTTATACAGATGATAGCCCTATTTGGTAAAAGACTGAGTCCATATTATGGCAAGAACAGCTCAAATAAGCAAAGAGAAATGACAGTCCATCATTACTTTAAGACATGAAGGTCAGTCAATTCGGAAAATATCAAGATCTTTGGAAGTTTCTTCAAGTGCAGTCACAAAAACCATCAAGCGCTATGATGAAACTCATGAGGACTGCCGCAGGAAAGGAAGATCCAGAGTTACCTCTGCTGCAGAGGATAAGTTAATTAGAGTTAACTACACCTCACATTACAGCCCAAATAAATGCTTCACAAAGTTCAAGTAATAAACACATCTCAAAATCAACTGTTCAGAGGAGACTGCGTGAATCAGGCCTTCATGGTCGAATTGCTGCAAAGAAACCACTATTTAAGGACACCAATTAAAAGAAGAAACTTGCTTGGGCCTAAGAAAGACAAGCAAAAGAAATTAGACCAGTGGAAGTCCAAATTTGAGATTTTTGGTTCCAACCGCCATGTCTTTGTGAGACGCGGAGTAGGTGAACGGATGATCTCCGCATGTGTGATTCCCAACGTGAAGCATGGTGGAGGAGGTGTGATGGTGTGGTGGTGCTTTGCTAGTGACACTGTCAGTGATTTATTTAGAATTCAAGGCACACTTAATCAGCATGGCTACCACAGCACCCTTCAGTGATACGCCATCCCGTCTGGTTTGCGCTTAGTGGGACTATCATTTATTTTCCAACAGGACAATGACCCAAAACACACTAGGCTGTGTAAGGGATATTTGACCAAGAAGGAGATTGATGGAGTGCTGCATCAGATGACCTGGCCTCCTTAATCACCGGACCTCGACCCAATTGAGATGGTTTGGGATGAGTTGGACCGCAGAGTGATGGAAAATACTCTGTTCAAGACTTTAGGAAAATAATTCTAGGTGAAGTTGGTTGAGAGAATGCCAAGAGTGTGCAAGGGAAAGGGTGGCGACTTTGAAAAATCTAAAATATATTTAGATTTTTTGGGGTTACTAAATGATTCCATATGTGTTAATTCATAGTTTCTACAATGTAGGAAATAGTAAAATATAAAGAAAAACCCTTAAATGAGTAGGGGTTTCCAAACTTTTGACTGGTACTGTATACAGTTGAAGTGAGAAGTTTACATACACCTTAGCCAAATACACTTAAATTCAGTTGTTCCCTATTCCTGACATTTGATCAGAGTAAATATTCCCTGTCTTAGGTCAGTTAGGATCACCACTTTATTTTAAGAATGTGAAATGTCAGAATAATAGTAGAGAGAATTATTTATTTCAGCTTTTATTTATTTCATTTCAGCTTTTATTTCCCACATTCCCAGTGGGTCAGAAGTTTACATACACTCAATTAGTATTTGGTAGCATTGCCTTTAAATTGTTTAACTGGGGTCAAACATTTCAAGTAGCCTTCCACCAGCTTTTCACAATAAGTTAGAGGAATTTTGGCCCATTCCTCCTGACAGAGCTGGTGTAAAATCAAACGTATTTATATAGCCCTTCTTACATCAGCTGATACCTCAAAGTTCTGTACAGAAACCCAGCCTAAAACCCCAAACAGCAAGCAATGCAGGTGTAGAAGCACGGTGGCCAGGAAAAACTCCCTAGAAAGGTCAAAACCTAGGAAGAAACCTGGAGAGGAACCAGGCCATGAGGGGTGGCCAGTCCTCTTATGGCTGTGCCGGGTGTAACTGAGTTAGGTTTGTAGGCCTCCTTGCTTGCACACACTTTTTACACATTTTCTATAAGATTGAGGTCAGGGCTTTGTGATGGCCACTCCAATTCAAATCAAATCAAATCAAATGTATTTATATAGCCCTTCGTACATCAGCTGATATCTCAAAGTGCTGTACAGAAACCCAGCCTAAAACCCCAAACAGCAAGCAATGCAGGTGTAGAAGCACGGTGGCAATTGACTTTGTTATCCTTAAGCCATTTTGCAACTTTGGAAGTATGCTTTGGGTCATTGTCCATTTTGAAGACCCATTTGCGACCAAGCTTTAACTTCCTGACTGATGTCTTGAGATGTTGCTTCAATATATCCACATAATTTCCCTCCCTCATGATACCATCTATTTGGTGAAGTGCACCAGTCCCTCCTGCAGCAAAGCACCCCCACAACATGATGCTGGTTGGGATGGTGTTCTTCGGCTTGCAAGCATCCCCCCTTTTCCTCACAACATAACGATGGTCATTATGCCCATACAGTTCTATTTTTGTATCATCAGACCGGAGGACATTTCTCCAAAAAAGTATGATCATTCTCCCCATGTGCAGTTGCAAACTGTAGTCTGGCTTATGGCGTTTTTGGAGCAGTGGCTTCTTCCTTGCATTTCAGGTTATGTCGATATAGGACTCGTTTCACTGTGGATATTGATACCTTTGTACCTGTTTCCTCCAGTATATTCACAAGGTCCTTTGCTGTTGTTCTGGGATTGATTTGCACCCATAATTATTTACACCTACAGGCTTCGGCTGCCACATAACTGGGCTGGGGCTGGGGGTGGGTGGATGGTGGGGGATGGGCTGGCCTTGTATGCTGCCAGTGGGCCCAGTAAAGTTTCCACGTCTGCCCACATGTCTATATATTATCTGGCTCGGCCACTGGGGTTCTGCGTAGATGGCTGTGATTCCCAGAGGATTTGCTAAAGCCAGTCTGTGATGTGCTGGAACAATGTGAGGATGAGTCAACTAAAACCACATGACGTGTGAGAAATAGAAATGCTTTCGAGTTCATCACGTGCAGATATGTAATTGAGTCATGCCAACATACAAACATGCCAACATGTGTTATACAGAGAGCACATAGAGTACGGAAGAACAACTGGTCATATACACTTTCATACAGTTCAAACAGGGGTCTATGATTGAGAGCATGGGAGAAATATCCCTGTGTTGGTATTCCTAGGCTAGGAATAGATTGCACCCTAGCTCGGAGGAGGCAAGGGTCTGTGTTATATCTCAGAGCACAAGCAGATGATAAGGGTTGGGTGACAAGCCTCTTCACCCTCTCCCATTTCAGGAACAAGTCAATGGGTTGTTACAGGGAAGTAATGGTCAAGGGGACAGTCCAAAAAGTTTGCAGGTTAAACCACCCAATGTTCAGAAGGGTTTACTTCCCAAAGTCTTGAGCTAACATGAGTTAGTATGTAATACACATGTAATACCATCAATCAAATATACAAGCTTTATAACATGGCTTGGCTGAATTCTCAATTCTGATTAGCAAAAGCTAATGTATAATATGTTGTGTTTGTGTGCTGCTACACCAAAGGTCAAGCAATAGGAATTGTGTATCCAACGTCAGTGCATCTCAGAGTGTCAAATCAATTTCATTAATGCTAAAGAGTTCTTTATCATAGTCTTTTTGTTTTTTTACATTGCATCCAAGTCTAATCGATGTCAAATGTGCACAATGCTCAGTGAGTCCAACAGTGCGTAGAAGTCAGTGAAAACAGCCAGCTTTAAGAAAGGAGATCTCTGAGGACCTCTAGTGGTCATCTGTATTACCACTCCTGTAAGCCTTCTGGTGATAATGATTGACAGTATCATTTGAAACGGTCCTGTTTCTACGTGCTATAGAATGTAAAAGGTCCAGATGTGATTGTGCAATTATTGAGTTGTAGGAGCAAAACTTGCTAATTGTCAGATTCCATTAAGACATTGGCTTTGACGTTCACATAAATGCTTTTTACAAAAGCAGCAAAAACAGTTATTGTTTATTTGAACACAATCAATAGTTATTACATTGATAACCATCTTGCATACTATATACAGTTAACTATCTCCCTCTCTCACTACCCTTTTCAGGACTTCCACTATGTTTCTCCCTCTACAAATGGGAATATGGCCTCCTCTCCAAGTGAGACCTCCCCCCCAGCACTTCACCACTGAACTGATAAGTCAGCTTCTTCTTGACCTTTTTGACCTCGCCTGTCTTGCCGTAGTTGCGAAGAGCCCGTGCCATCTTCTGGTAGGTCATTTTCTTGCGGTTGCCCTTCTGTACGCCCCACCGATGTGCCAGTGCCTCCTTGTGTTTCGAGGAGAACTGGAAGGTGCCCTTGTCCCTGTCCACCCACCAGATACTGTCCTTCATGTCCCCATTCCTCAGCAGATCCAGCAGGAACTGGTACAGACGGATCTTCTTCTTGTTGCCTATATTAATGTTGACAAAATGACAAAATGGTTAAACATGCAATGAATCAGTTGAGGAGGTTCCCTACCTATGACCTACATGGTGTATGATTATTGTGACCTCAAAAGCTAAATCATCATGTGAGATATTAGGTACGCATGTATTTACATTTACATTTAAGTCATTTAGCAGACGCTCTTATGAAAGAATTCCCTACCCAATTCTCCCCTTGTTACTTGGGCAATGTGGTCTCTCAGACACTCCTCATCAGACACTTCTAGTGGAGGGCTGCGGCCTCCTGGCTCCTCGTCGTCTGAGCTCCTCATCGTCTGAGGAGAGGGGTGCAAGTAGCCCATGGCACGGGGGTAATATGGCACCTTGGACACAACAAACAACAATAACCATGTACAATACAAAACCATTACAATTACAACCAATTACAATACATTATTTTTGGAGCAGTATTCACTGAGAAATTACAACTAAACAAATTATATACCATGCTGATCATGTTATATATACAGTGAGGCGCAAGTGTTATTAATGACGGCAACCGTTTTTACTCCCCCAATCATTTATCCCCACCACAGGCGGCTGGTAGCACCTTAATTAGGGAGGACTGGCACATAGTAATGGCTGGAACAGAATAAATGGAATGGTATCAAACACTCCATTCAAGCCATTATTATGAGCTGTCCTCCCCTCAACACCCTCCTGTGAATACCCACTCCCTCGAATGTATCAAGTGACAGAGGAGTTGAATGAATACTTATGTGGGAGAAAAAGAGCTTCAACGCAGATTTACTTAAAGTGTAGTCAACTTTGTTCTAAGGGCAGAAAGAATCTGATTGGTTTAGGGCAGAACCAATCCGATTGGTTTCTAACTCTGAATCTTGTAAATAGCTTTGAGTTACAAGTTGTTTTAAAATCCTTTTTGTGCTACAGTAGTCAAACAAATGTGACAGTATCTCTAAGATACAACTTGTCTCCTGACTTGAAGCGAAGAATAAAATGTAGCAAACTAGCAGCCTTATGCTAAGCTAATCAGAGCAAGAATGTTAGCTAAGCATTTAGTAACCTCTTAGCTACTCATGTTGAATTAATAAATAGTATATTGAGTCATAGAATAGAACTAGCTGGGTCTCTAATATACCTGTACATCGGCTCCCATTTACTTTATCAATAATATTTAGTTAAATAAGCTATATAAACAACTGGGGGAAGAAAAGTAAAATGCTAAGCTAAATGTAGCTTAGCTGAGCAGAAACCTACCTCCTACTAATGTTGAATTATAAAATTAAAATAACTAGCAAGTTAGGTCTGAAATCTGCCAATAGGTCAGTTAACATTTGTTTTATTAAAGGTTTAGATGAATAAGCGATATCAACAAAAAAAATGGAATAGACTGTTTATGCTACCCTGCGGGCAGAAATGTTCAAGCACAAAAGGTAATACAAAAAGTATTTACTGCCCTAGGGGCAGCCATGGACATATGGTCATTTCCATGTAAAAGGACCCATGAGCACCAACATGTGAAGTTCATAGGAGAAATTAAGGCAAATATACATTTTTCAACCATTTATAATGTTAAGAAAAGACCCCTGCCAACTAATATCAATAATAACACGTTCATATTTACTTTTGGGTCCATGTTTCTGCCTTCTGTAAGTTTAAGAAACATTGCCTTGTGCTTTGCAATTCCGTTACCAAAACCCCACATATCTTTAAGATATTTTCTCATTTCTCTCCCTCATGAGGGAGGATAAAGAAAGGTCACAGATGTAACAAGTACACCTATCAATTATTATAGTATTTTACTGATATCAATTTTGTTAATAAATTATTTAAAATGATTAAAACCAAATTGGTAACGGAATTTCCCAAAAACCGGTAAAGGAATTTCTGCTATTTAATTGGCTACAACGGGAAATCATAGTAGTCACAAACCACAGTTGGGTTCACAAGTTTGGACAGCACAGTACTATACAGTACATTAAATAAAAGTTGAGTAGAGATCAGCACAGTACAGTAAAGAAAAGTACAGTACAGTACAGTACTGTATTGTAAAGTACTGAACTAAGCTCTACTTTACTGTACTCTACTGTACTCGATTGTACTCTACTGTTCTGTGCTCTGCTGTACTGTACTCTACTGAACTCTACTGTGCTGTACTTTGATGTCCAAACTTCTGAAACATAGACGTACATCTATGACTGGTTCAGATTTGGTTCGTTTTGGACCAAGCAAATGTGGTCTTGTTTGGGGGCAGAGCTCATTAAAGTAATAGCGGTTGTGTAGAATAATCCCCAAAATATGCAAAGGAGGATATTGCATCTGT
This sequence comes from Oncorhynchus gorbuscha, assembly GCF_021184085.1. Taxonomy (NCBI): domain Eukaryota; kingdom Metazoa; phylum Chordata; class Actinopteri; order Salmoniformes; family Salmonidae; genus Oncorhynchus; species Oncorhynchus gorbuscha. The sequence goes on from NC_060176.1 coordinate 11,573,858, forward strand.
ATACCTTTGTGTACCTATTTAGGATAGATCCCCATGAAGAGAATGACATTCATATCCATAATTATCCATTTCTGTGTAGTACAGGACTTAGATCAGGGACCCATGATGAAATTCTGTTACATTTTTTATTTTACTAGGCAAGTCAGTTAAGAACAAATTCTTATTTTCAATGATGGCCTAGGAACAGAAGGTTAACTGCCTTGCTCAGGGGCAGAATGACAGATTTGTACCTTGTCAGCCTGGGGATTTGAACTTGCAACCTTTCGGTTACTAGTCCAATGCTCTAACCACCTATAAATCCACTTCACCTATTGTAGTTCCATAACAAAAATATATATTTTTTTAAAGTCAAGGTGACATGTCATAGCTGACACCCCCTTCTTTCTGTAGACATTGTTGAGTCCTAATTCTGAAATTTTACAGAAATTCTGTTACCAAACTTTGAATCTGCACAGGTCTTCTAGTAAATGTGTTTTTGTTAAATTTTCTGTGTAAATTGTTAAACTTAGCCCTTGTGCACTGTATGGTTTGTTAAACTTTAAAATATTTTTTGTTTGTTTGATATACATTTTAAGTGAAAAATCTGAGTCGTGGAATTGCCCTTTTCTAAATGATATTGTTATCGTCACCCAAACTAACATTTACTGGCATATTTGAGACCTAGCTAGCTCTGTTCTTTGACTCAACATTAGTAAAATGTAGCTATCTGCTAGCCAACTAGTTCTGTTTTGCTTAGCATTTTATATTGATGCCCCTGGAGCAGCATAACTATCCATCCCTGTTGTTTTTGTCATAAAGCTTATTCAACTTAACATTTCAATAAAGCAAATGTTACCTGACTTATTTGTATATTTGACACCTAGTTAGCTATACTAGTTATATTTATTAATTCAACATGAGTAGCTAAGAGGTTACTAAATGCTTAGCTAGATTTCTTGCTCTGATTAGATTAGCATATCGCTGCTAGCTTGCTACATTTGACTCTTTGCTTCAAGTCAGGAGACCAGTTGTATTTTAGAGGTATTGTCACGTTTGTTTTCGTACTCATAATAACAATAATAACAATGTAACTCAAAGCTGTATTTACATGATTCTCAGTTCAAACCTTTGCCATGTTTTTAAGAGTAGTATATCTGTTAAACTCTGCCCACTGACCTGTTCTTGACAATACAATCATCTCAAGTTAGCCCAGCGGTCGCAAAGATTTTAGGACAACGCCCCGCTGCATGAGGTGTGATGTGTGGTTGCTGTTATTGCAGTTTGACTGTTTGGCAGTGCAAAACCCTGGCAAAACATTCAGCACACAGTTCTAAAAACCCACTGTTTCTGCTCTGAGGCAGTATGTCAGTTCCATTTAAAAATAGAAAAGGCATCTTTAAGGATATTCTCATCCACGCTCATTAATTAATGCTCTCTGTTTAAAGTGTAATATTACACTAAGAAGACAGACAATGCTCCTCTCTCTGTGTGTGTGTGTGTGTGTGTGTGTGTGTGTGTGTGTGTGTGTGTGTGTGTGTGTGTGTGTGTGTGTGTGTGTGTGTGTGTGTGTGTGTGTGTGTGTGTGTGTGTGTGTGTGTGTGTGTGTGTGTGTGTGTGTGTGTGTGTGTGTGTGTGTGTGTGTGTGTGTGTGTGTGTGTGTGTGTGTGTGTGTGTGTGTGTGTGTGTGTGTGTGTGACATAATGTTGAGGAGGTCACATCTGGTTAAAAAAAGAATTATTTGTTCATCAGCCGTTAGTGAGTTGGCAGATTATAGTTCTGTAGCAACACCAGCAGGCCCCAGTTAGGAAAAGGCCACAATGTCAAACCATCTGTGTGTAGGCGCACCCTACATCCTCCACGCAACACAGCTCACCAGTAACAAACAGTAGACCAGATACACCTTTCATAGTCATATCTTTATCTGAAGACAGATGGTTGATTTGATGTTTATCTGTTATTAAGCATTTCTGAAGCATTGCTATTGCCACTAGAGGGGACATGTAAATGAATTCTGCTACTTGCTTTAGTCCTGAACATTCAGAACCCCTCTCTATTAGTCATGTACACTACGTCTGCTTGAAAAGAATGACCAACTCAAACACTGTCTGTGTTAGAGGAAAAGAGAGGTCAGGGGTCATGGGGTGGGCTCACCGGTGGGGGTAGGGCATGGTTGTGTCCCCCAAGGCCAGGGTCCAGAGAGAGAGTGTCAACATCGCTGTAACGAGCCATACTGGGTAGATGTAGTTGCTGGACACTCTGGAGCTCAGTGAAGTGGCCCTCTTGGAGGTTGTCAAAGTCCAGAGGATGGGCATGATGAGTGGCGTGATAGTCCCAGTGATCTGAACAGAGAGACACATTTTAATTGTTCATTGAGTAAGAGGTAGGTCTGAAGGAAGTGTACACTAAATGGCAATGTTCAGATGGCATAGAATAGAGAAAACCTATTTGACTACAGATTCCAAATACACAATGTCTGCTATTCATTTAAAGTGTTCAGCAAAAAAGTTTTAGGCAATTTCCTGTTCACACATCTTTGCTTTGGCAGTTGTCTTTTTCTTTCTTTTTTAGCCTGAATGTCACAAATGTGTTAAAACGTGTAGAAACCCAAAGACTTTCTGCATGTAAACATGTTTTAGTGATCTGTTGTGTTCTGTCCTGAGACTGCACCAGAGACTTGCCATTCTTAGGATTTTATATTTATCAAGCATACTGTAATAATTTAGTTTGTTAAATGGAGCAGAGCCTATATACTTCTACAGCTCCTACTAGTAATTACCAGTTTATTCTTGCAGTAGGATCAGTTGATTACAGGATAAAATACAACCGAACCTCTCCATTTCAATAAACCCCAGGGGGGAAAGTTGTGCCTGACCGAAATGGCATCTGTTTCCTGTACTCCATGGGGGCAACATGGTTGGCTCCAGCTGCAGTGTCTTTAGACTTTTTATGTAGAGTATTGTCTTTAATATAGCTACTGTGTGTGATTTCCTCAGGCCTGGTCAAACACATATCTCGTTGGGCCGGCACTATTCACTTCCGTATAAGTGATTTTCAAATTGTTTATTTCGTCTACAATTATGTGATGGTAAGTTCATCAGAGAAAGCAAAATCAATTTGAAATGTATATCATTGTATCATAGTTACCAATATTATCAATAGATAATACATGATAATACATTAATAAAAGGAAAAATGTTGTAGTGTTATAAAGCTCACCTCCTTGACTCTCTGCATCGATGACATAGGGATATGAATATTCTGACATCTGTTGTCTATAGATGTCGGGTTCGTACATGTCCTCTGATGCCTGTTAAAACAACAATAATATCCTCAACTGAAATCATAACAAAACTTCACATAATGTTTTACTATTGTTTCCAAGGAACTGACACTCAACATCTATATACACATTTTCTTTCTTCCCTTGATAATGTTTGTTGATAATGACATTGTTGAACAACATTTTGAGCTTTTTAAACTTCATTGACATTTACTACAATACTTTTGCTGTGGTTTTTTCATGGTCGGTCATAACCTTACAAAATTGTTTGTTGTGAAACAAAACATATTGTTAGTTGTATAAACTATTATGTTAGAAATATTGTTCTTTTGACAGTATGTAGACCACAAAAGTACCAACATTGTGTACCAGTTTAAGAGTTTGAAATTGAATGATGTTACAGTAATCTATTAATATATTTGAATTAATTATCATAATTTGAAAAATTCCATGTTAATATGAAATTCAAACTTGAATTCAGTGAGCTGGAGATGCATTTTCTGTATAAGTACATCCTGTGGTATATAAACAAGTACATAAACTCAACAAATAACCACATACCTGTATATACTTGGGCCTATAACTGAATGAACACAAATTGTTTGACACATCGTGTACTTACAGGACCAGGTGAGATGAGGTACCCCTCCATTCTGTACGGATGCAACATGAAGGCTTCTTCTTGAACCGACCTACTTTCAGGCACTTAGCTTCAATTGTTTCTCACACTCTTTCAAAACTTTTCCCGCACCATTGCACAACGTTTACCAAATTTCCTCTCACCAAACGAAACCCAAAATGTCTCCCTCTGCCTATACAACTTTATCCACTTGTAAGCCAAGCTATTCTCTCAAATTTTGTCTATGAAAATAAAATAAATTAGCCCTACTCAGTGACTGAAAATTAAAAGGGAACCTGATATTTTGACTTCTGTATATCTTTGTGGGTGTACACATCTCAGTGTGTCTGGTGGCGGTTCCTGGTCATTGGTGATTTGTCAGGGGGAGATTCTAACATCTCACATTTATTAAGGCTCAATTGCATCGCCTCCCAAACCAGCCAATCATTTCAAGGCCTCTCTTAACTGTCAGTCTTCTAGCATAGCATCATCTGTCAGTGGATAGTATCTTTGCATCTCATTGTGACCCTTTTTCCAACCAAATTAAATGTGTTTTTTTTTGTGGCTAAAGTGCAGGTATCCATATGCATATACCTTGCATACACTATACAAATCTATATGAATATTACAAATCTAATATTAAACATTTTTAGCATGTTTCAATGCCAGATTGATAGTCGCCTGGTCCACGTTATAACAATTGTATTTTGCATTTAACATTGTCATCTCGCAGACCAGTATCAGTGTGTACATTGGATTTGGTGTTCAGCAAGGTTCGGCACTTGGACCCCTGTTATTCCCTATACTATGCTATCCCTTCAAATAAACTGGTGTAAATATGTCAATTAAAAAACAAACCAGGAGCTTGAGTTCTAGCCGTATCAATGAAATAATGACTCACATACATCGATGAATTCTGCTATATTTCTATCCAAACAATTGTTTCATCTGTGTGTAGATTAGCTGGACAGATAAAATCATGACACTGCCTTTTTGCAATCCTGCAACAGCTGTGGAGGTTAAGGGAGAGGAGATAAAATACCTCCTAAGACAATAGTAGTGTTGGTGGGGGGATTCTTGAGAAATCGCAAATGTTTTAATCTATTTTCTGACCAAATGTGTTTTTCTCACCATTCACCATTCTTTCTCACAATGGGTACAGTGTACTGTACAGTAGCTCTGCTACTAGACTCAGATGACCCTCTCTCCTGACCCTATGGGCCGGTTTACAGGCCACAGTATGAGTATGCTTTTTTATCCAGGACTAGGCCATGTCTGGGAAACCAGCCCTATCTGTCTCAGGTATCTCTCCCTGACACAACATCTCTGTTTTAACTTGAAGAGAAGTGAGGACACAAGCCAAGCCTCCAACTGACAGGCTTGTATAGATTTGGAGAGAGGAAGAGTGCATCAGTCTGATAATGACCAGATACTTGAAATACTGTAGACAGTAAGATCCAAATCGCACTGAAGATAATTTCGGAATGATTATTATATTCCCTTGGTTGATCAAAGCTTAATATAACACACAACCAAAAACCATGTAGTCAAATTTGCTCTATTATGGATGTCCATCAATTCTATTGTTTTTTCTCTCCTTCAACTCTATCAAAGACTATGTTGACTATATTTTCCGTGAATTGTTATAACCTTACCTGATAATGTTTTGATGTGCTACATAGCACCAAATACAGTGTATTCTTTGTTTAATAATCATCATTAACAAAGGCAAACAATTAGTTTGACTTACTGGTTGCAGTATAACAATCTTAATTTGGTAGACCTGTGCATTTGATGTTGGTGTACTTTGTTGGATGTTGGTTTACGTGGCTTTTCAGTTTGCCTTGCTTGCATGGTCTAGGGTTATAATTTGAGTCCCTTGCATCCTTTTCTACCACTTGTAGGTCTGCTAAAACCACACAGCCTGTCCATGGCCTCCATGTTAATCACAGCTGTCTGAGCAAAACTGATGACATTTAGTAATAATACACTATGTACGTTACAGCAAGCCCAGCACGCTATTTTCACCACGGCTATTTTCAGAGCACACAAACGACTCTCTTTTTGAATATATAGTTTTTTCTCAAACACAAAAAATATGCTGTTTTGTCATAAATCATTCAGGTTTCCCAGATCTGTTTAAAATGAACTATTAGGTGGAGATCGGTGGACATCTCAGTAAGAGGTCAGTCTCTCAGCCTCATGGACAGCACTATAGTTCGTTTGATGAGTATGATATAGTGTCATTTCTGTTCCCCTGTACTTTGCTTTACAGAGTACATCCACATACAGGTCTACTACATACTATATAAGGCTTCAGATTACTAGGCCTTCGACAGCTAAAAACAAGATGAAAGTTAAACAGGCGTCATTGTGCTCATCCCTTTTTGGGAAAGACAAGAACACACTTTCAGTTCTGTGTTTGAATGAATGGCTCAATACATTACATGTGTGTTTCTTACAATGTAAAATGTAAAAAGCTACAGGAAATAGGCAGATAACATTCCAACAGAATCAGGCCTATAATTTGGTTTTACATTTCTACTGTTAGTCAACAAGGCGGTGTCAGAGGAAGGCCCTAAAAATTGTCAAAGACCCCAGCCACCCCAGTCATAGACTGTTCTCTCTACTACCATGGCAAGCGGTACTGGAGTGCCAAGTCTAGGACAAAAAGGCTTCTCAATAGTTTTTACCGCCAAGTCATAAGACTCCTGAACAGGTAACCAAATGGTTACCCGGACTATTTACATTGTGTGCCTCCGCCCAACCCCTCTTTTACACTGCTGCTACCCTCTGTTTATCTAAAATGTATAGTCACTTTAACTATACATTCATGTACATACTACCTCAATTGGCCCGAACAACCAGTGCTCCTGCACATTTGCTAAACGCATTGTGTCCCCCCCCCAACCCCTCTTGCACCCTTCTGCTACTCTCTGTTCATCATATATGCATCGTCACTTTAACCATACCTACATGTACATACTACCTCAATAAGCCTAACTAACAGGTGTCTATATAGCCTTTGCTACTCTTATTTTCAAATGTCTTTTTACTGTTGTTTTATTTCTTTACTTACCTGCACACACACACACACACACACACACACACACACACACACACACACACACACACACACACACACACACACACACACACACACACACACACACACACACACACACACACACACACACACACACACACACACACACACACACACACACACACACACACACACATGCCTTTTTTTCACGCACCATTGGTTAGAGCCTGTAAGTAAGCATTTCACTGTAAGGTCTACTACACCTGTTGTATTCAGCGCAAGTGACAAATAAACTTTGATTTGATTTGATTCAGTCTTGACCATCATCATTTTCAGCATCACGCATGCACACACACACACACACTCACACACCCACACACACACACACACTATGTAAAAGAGGAACTGGGAAATTCTCTTTTAGATTCAGTTCCTTATGGGGGGGGGTTGCTGTGAATGACTCCATTTGTGTGTCTAAACTTCAGTATGATCTAGGCCGCAAAACTTAAAATATAAACCTATAGGGGTATTTCAGTGATTGTCTTGTCTGATCACGTTGGGCCTTTTCATACAGTAAGGAAACATAATACGTATTGTATCTTATCAGTCCCTGCTAGATCAGACCAGCTTCTTTCTTTGGTAAAACATAGTAGATAAAATGTCTACTGTGTTTGGTTTCCAGCAATGACTTGTGGACAAAGCTCCTGGACACATAAAGCCTTTTACTGGAATATAAATACTTAATTAATGGCAATACTTCATAAAACATGCTTTTTAATGCAAGACTAGGTCTGGTAAACTAGCTACAGGCACACGGATGCTGTTGTGTTTACTGTATCACGTGCACCCATGGACGCTTTGGTTTTAGGCTACAAAAGCGAGCGACTGAGTACTCGACAACTGGAGATGTCTGAATGCAGTTATGTTCAGAAGGTGCATATCTCTGATGGCTAAAGCATCCTTATAAGCAAGCAGTCAGATTGACATCTCTTACTGAACAGCCCCTTATGGCTTTAATACCCTGAGTTCTCAGGGCCACAGTGTAACAATTGTTCTCATTTAGCAATACAAAAAATACACTGGAGGGGGACTCAGTCAGGGTCTCAACTTACTGTTTTGAGTTAGAATAGTAGAATACACAAGATGCAATTTTGACATTTGGTTGTGCCTCAGCAGCTTTTCTCTTGTTATGTCAGTCACTGACAGTCAGTCGATTAGTCAATCAGCTAAATGATTTTTGATTGTTAAGTTAGTCTAGCTACTGTATCTAAACCTGTAGTAATCATGGTCCAATTATCAACCGCGGAGCCTCATTGATTTTGTTGTCACTCTCACTCAAATATCATATTAAAAACTGCAAACGTTTATCTCCATCCTATGGCAAAATTTGTACAATTGCATGAAATTACTTATAAAATTGCAAACATTGCTCTCCACCCAATGGCAACTTTTATAGAATTGCAGGAAATTAGCTGTTTGAAGCTGGTGTACAAAATCAAAGGTAAAAGTCGCAAAAAGAAAACTTAAGAACTGGAAGCATAGAAATAGCGCACAAGAATGACATATCTATAACTCACAATTCTATGTACATTTGGTCTGGTTTCCCAAAAAGTTGCAACATATTGCAGCTTACATTCTTTTCTCTCTGCTGCAAAATGTTTTGTTTGCAAGGTGGCACTCCCCCACCCCAAATTGTTTTTGCTTAGGGCCCCCAAAAGCCTAGAGTCTTTTGCAACTGACTACATATGTGGGTATGGATGTGGATATGCAGACCGAGTTCAGATGTTTTGTGGCCCCCATCCCCATCAAAGTTGCCCATACCTGGTTTAAACCAATTTGAGTAAAAGAAACATTTTTACAGGCTGTTTCTTTTACATTGGCAAAAGACTGTATTCTTAAGGATTGCAAAATAGTCACAATGCAGGCCCACATTTCTAGTCAGGACTATATCTGGCTTTAAATGGATACCTTTGATTACTCATATGTCATAATCTGTTAGTTTAATTTGGACAGACAGAGAGCCTCTACTAGACCTCTGTGGCCTCACACTTTCGGGTCACGAGAGCGTACCCACAAACCCTCTCACAAGGGGATGACATGCAAGACCACTGACTGTGGAAAACAGGATACAGAGACCGTCGCAACAGGAAATGTTGCACTCTTTGTCTATTATTTGACCAAAATTTCTCCAGATCAATGTCCACACTGTGCTGGTTTTGACAGCATTTACGTAATCATCCTCTGACAAACTCTCTTGAACAACTAGTGTAATTTAGCTTGAATAGTTGGAAACATGTTATAGCCCAGTAAAACATTCGATAACACTTTATTTGGATAGTGAGTTGGAAAATCCGGACGATGTTGATAAGCAACTGCTTGCTAAGGTTATGGTTAGGTTTAGAATAAGGGTTAGGATAATGGTTAGGATTAGAGGTAAGGTTAGTAGATAGTTAGTTGAAATGTTACTGATAGTGTCTGTAAAGCATCTATAGATGAACGATCCAAATAGGTTTACAAACATTCTTCATTCTAGTTATTATTTAAAGAGTCCTGTTATTAGTTTTGATGTGATAACAACATATCCTAAACCAAGTAATTACATTTAGAAGAAACAAATGAAGACAAATGTGGACACAAAGTATTAGCTGCCAGTGATGACCATCGGTCTACTGCCTAGATGTTAGCTAAATATATCTTTTAAAGGTACATTTTTACTCTTGATGTAAACCATTGACTCTCAGTCAAAGATAAAATATACTATTAATGAACAACAAGGGCATTTATTTTTCAACAACTTATAACGCAAGACTATCAAATCAAATAATGGATAAGGATATAATGCAAACTGTAACCTAGTGATCTAGAAAGGCCAAATTGCCTCTCAAATGACCTCTTTACTCCATTCAATAAAAAGTAGCAAGAATACCAATACTAGTAATACAGATATATCTCTGAGTTGAAACCAGCATAAAAACATATTTCATAACATTACAATCTGTATCAAAGGATGCTCATGGGAAGAAACGCCTCCTGTCTCTCTCAGTCCAGCCAGCCTCACTCTTACCGTCCCTCTCATAAGTCTTCCAGGAGCAGCATCTATAGTAGCACGCTCTCTGTAAATGCAGGAGAATCTCACTGAGTCAGTTAAGCAAATTGCCACAGAGAGCAAGAAATCTGAGATTTCTATAACTTAACTAGGGAACTAAAAACTTCCTTAAATTTTTACCAATTTAACCTGGAACTCAAAAGATTTTCTTCTCCTTCTCCTTCTTCCTTAAACCAGATGGTAACTAAACAGCTTGCCACAAAGAAAAGCTTGATTAGAGGTAGTGGTTGAGGTAGTCATCTGTGATCTGATTTCTGCTCCCTCTGTGGAGCCACTTGCTCCTTCCAGGCCTTATACTGCAGGTGCAATCCAGTAGTATGCCATAGAATCCATTAGATTACCATATGATGAACTGAACACCAAGGGCCCTTATTGATTTGGATGTATATCAGAGAGTTGTTTATAATTATCACGAATCAAGGTAAGACCCAGATGCAGACACGTCGAATTGACAATGGTTTAATATGCCAACAGGGGCAGGCAATAGACAGGCCAAGGCAGGCAGGGGTCAGTGAACAAGAGGTGGGGCAACGGTACTGAACGGCAGGCAGGCTCAGGGTAGGCAAAGGTCAAACAATACAGAGGTGGGGCAAAGGTACAGGTCGGCAGGCAGGCTCAGGCAGAGTGGTAAGGCAGGTGGGCTCAGAGTCAGGACAGGCAAGGGTCAAAACCAGGAGGGCGAGAAAAAGAGAGACTGGGAAAAGCAGGCGATGTGAACAAACGCTGGTTGACATGACAAACAGGCAACGGACAATCAGAGAACACAGGTATAAATATACAGGGGATAATGGGGAAGATGGGCGACACCTGAAGGGGGGTGGAGACAATCACAGGGACAGGTGAAACAGATCAGGGTGTGACAATAATTGAACGGAGTGGACACACACTGCTATGGGAGTGGGTTATACAAATATAAGTCATAGCTATTTGTTTTGTCTACTGTCTATACAGATAATAAAGAACTGGTTGTATGCATATGTGTTGAAGGATAATCAGAATATCAGATATCCCCCAAAAACATTCTCGAAAAAGGGAGCAACTGCCAGGAAAATTATGGTTTTGAGGGCATGGCCTGGATAGACAGGCTGTAGAGAGGACCCTGACCCTGGTTTCCTGCCTGACTGACACCAGCAGTTTCGTTGGCCATCATCTCTTTCACAATGACATGGAGCCTCCCCTGACAGGCATGCAAGGGGACATCCAGATTTCTCACTTCTTATTCCCGATTCCTCATTTTCCCCAATGCACTCAGCTTGTCAAGATCCAACCATCAGACAAGGCTTGGATAGAAGACAAAGTTAAATCACATGGCCCATTGACAAGCACACACACACACACATGCACACACAAGCACACACTATGTTTTCCACAAACTCTGCTTCATGGGCCCTTGTCCCACCAACCATAAGTTCCTCTTTCTATATGCATTGCTCAAGTCAGCCAGGGATGACTCATAGTGCGGACATTATTCATGTTTTCTGTTATCTTAACCACTCACAAACAATCTGCATGTGTTCTCAAGGCCCTCGTGTGTCCATTGTGTTGCACAAAAAAAGTGTTGTTTTTTTCAAGATGGTAAGGATAAAAACAACGAACAGAGGACATAGAAGGCACAGTATGTGGGTATATGCGGGTGTATTGTGGTGGAAGGTGGGGTGTGTATTTTTGTGTTTGTAAAAGTCGGGTTAAATGAGTAAAAAAGGGAAATGGTTGCAAATGCCAGAGCCCATGTGTGTCTGCAAGCAGGAGTTATGACAGAGAGAGTTTTCCATTTTGTGCAGATATGGGATATACATTTTAAAATGATTTATAAATATTGTCTGATCGTGATGAAGAGGTCCCCAACCCTGTACCCTAGACACCCACCTGAGCGACCCACACACGAAGGAGAAATCCTTATCTTTTCATCAACGTACTGCAAATAGCCTATATCCAGCCAAGACAGGAAAATAAAGATGGTCAGTGACCCACTAAAGCAGCACTGCCCCCTCAAGTGTCTGAGCCTGCCTGGCAGGGTTGGTCCAATAAAGCCAAAGCCCCCAGATGGCTGAGCATAATATACAAGGAATTTCTCAAAGCTGCTAATGAGAACCTTGATGACCTTTTACCTAGTAGGTGGGGATTACGGTGGGGTATCCCCACCCATGTAGTGGCAGTGCTAGCAACACTAGCTGCAGTAACCCATGGGGAGGGGGTCATACTTGGACAATCAGGACAAATTATTGTGGCCAGGGTGGCACAAAATAATGAAAAGGTCTGACTGCACAGACATGCTTGGGAAAATGTTCACAACGGGGACCAGTGTTCGTGTGGTTCAGAGTAGGGGGGTGTATTTGAGCGCCATCAGCTAGGACTTGATATTGGTTAATCATATCTCCCCATTCTTGCTCAATTTTGCATGCCTTCCCAAACAACTCAATTGTATATGCATGTGTGTGTGTGTGTGTGTGTCTGATGTCTGTTGCAATGATGTTAGGGACAATACAGGATGAATCACAATAATTGTTTGTCAAACTAATAAATACTTGCCAAAAATTACATTTTTGTAATGCCAATCATGGTTGTAGGTAACAATCCTTCGTATGAACTGACAACATTATTACTCATATTATTTGTTAATTGTGGAAATAAATTAAGATATGCAAGATTTTTTAATATACAGTATATTTACCCCAAAAATATGGGGAATTGGAAATGATGCAGTCAATTACTGTAACGACGTTCGTCTGTTGTATGAAGAGAGTCAGACCGAAATGCAGCGTGTAGGTTACTCATGACTTTACCTGAAAATACTATCACATGAAATAAAGTATATGAAAACAGGAAAAAACTGAAACCTATTAGTCAGTAGAGGGGAACAACAGGAAGACAGGAACAAACAGACTGCAGGTCAGGCTGTCTAAATACGGTTCTCAATCAGAGACGCAAGCACCTGACTCTGATTGAGAATAGGCACACCTGCTCACACTCAATCATCTGAAGAAGGCAAAAACCCCACGAAACACAACATAAAACCCATGTCACAGCAAACATCAAAAACAAAAATATAATGACAAGGACAGACATTGATAGAAACAGAATCTATCTGAAATAAAGGACTACCCCCTAAAAAGATGGCAAAAAAGAATAGAATAAAAGAGTAGACAGGTGTGAAATGAGTAAATTCTGAACAGTAGTTAGGCAGCTATTTGAATGAGGAACATCCTGGGAGGTGCTGTCTAAAGAAGTCATAGAGTGTCATGATGTTGGGATATAGCAAGAGCCTGGCCCTTTCCTCCTTCAAGAGGTTGCTGTGAAAGAAACCCTAATCTCCTCAGACCAGCAGGGGAGAAAGATTTTCATGGAGAACAAGAGAAATTCCACAAGGACAAGACATGACAATATATGACAAAATCATGACAACTGGTCTGTTTGTCACAACTTGGTGAAGCAATTACCATAACAATGTTTATATAATAGCCTCAGATATGAGGTTTACATCTAATTGTTGCAGAAGATGAATGAGTAAGTATGATACTGTTTGTGTCATATGATTTTGGACTGTTTAATGAAGGAAAATACAATTCCCTTTTGATTTGAACTAAATCAGAGGACCGCCCCTGAGCCCAGTTAGGGTCAGACATCCTGGGACAGCCCTTTTCGCCCCTTCCGAATAAAACCCCCACTCGGATTTTCGATCAGCAGACCGAGCTTACCTCAATTACGAGATGGCTAAAGGTTGCAGACCATGTTTTTCTCTATTAGGGGAGACAAAGGTTGTAGACCATTGCTGAATCTTTTAACCATACCACGTGGTTAAACTCTTAGACTATCGATACCGACAGAATAAGAACAAGTCTTTGATATTAAGGGAAAGAGAGTCTCTTTACGTTGGACGTTACTTCGAAAATTGAATGACAAGAAATTCAACGAGATAAGCGTTCACAAAATGTTTTGTGTTAGGCTATAAAAAATGGATTTAACCCTTTCACACGTACCATCACACGGGTGTGATCGTTCTACAGTGGACCCTGAAGCGTATGATCACACCCGTGTGTTTAGAACACTCATTTAGAATGCTCGTTTAGAACGGCAGTTTAGAATGACAACAATCAGCATTTGAGCTGGCCACACTATTTTCAGAAACTATTTACACAAACACAGTCCTTACAAAGTTATGTCCAGAATGTCAGCAGTTTATTTTTGGATGCATTGTTCAGATATTCAGAGAAGTAAATATAGCATAACACAATCATCCTAACCGGAAAAATGTAGGCTACATTTGTCCTAGCGCTGAGGAAAGATTGACCCAACACAAGCAGTCATATTTTCTAACTCTCGGCTGACATAAACTACAATATGAATTAGCTAATAGCAAGTACTATATATAATTAATCACATCACGGGTGAGCTCACCATTGATCGAAATAACTAGGTAAAACACTTTATAGAAATCGAAAGTAATCCGACGATTAGTTTCAGCGCACAGCCATGATTTTTTTCCTCACAGAAACCGAAGATAATAAGAGAAGACTGAGATGAGTTTGGTCTGTTTCACATCCCACCATTAATTTCCAGAAGTCCTCAAAAAATTTGTGAACTCTTACTCACCTCATTTTGTTATAACATCTTTGGTCAAACAGACATGAATCCCAGAATGCATTGTATGTCAACAAACATGGCTACACAGCTGGAATTCGCTTAGCTCATCATAATCAGTACAACCTTCAAAAAAGTATTTTACACACATACTATGTGCCCATTACAATCTGTGCAAGAATCGGAATGCATGAGTTGTCACCTAGAATTGAAAACATGTGAATAAAATCATAAATACACAAATAATTACCACACAAAACATTTTCTGATACAAGTGGCGCGTGCCGGCAGTCAACCACGTAACCTCCCACTCTGCGCCATTCAGTGTTGTTGTTTATGTATGTAGCTAGTGAGCTAAGCTGTAGCATTAACAATGTCTTTCAAAAGGAGACAACTCACAAATGTGGAAATTATGGAGATTTTTTAAAATTCTGACAATGAGTCTGAGTATGAAAGTCAGGAATCAGATTCTGACAGTGACCGTGAGGAGCTGCCCCTCAACCTTGTAGCCATTGAGAACCCTGAATCTGAATTTCCCTTGTCAACTGAGGAAGTACCAGGTCCTTTTGAAGATGCTGGTGGTGATGGAGGCAGACCGACAGTGGATGAAGTACAGGAGTTCTGTGGTAGATGGAAGGCCACCAGTCATTTCACCCCACCTGGCCCTGCTGTCTGCTTTGACGAGTCCCAGTCTGGAGTGCAACGCCCCTTGCCATTTCCAACTGAGGCAGAGTGCTTCAAGTTGTTTCTAACAGAGGAGCTGGTGGGAGAGATAGTTGAGGAGACCAATCGCTATGCCTTAGAGCTACAGGAGAAGAGAGAGCCAGGAGTGAGGGGGAAACTCGCTAAATGGGTGACAACCACAATTAGTGGAAATGTATACCTTCCTGGTGACAGTTCTTCTCATGGGAATAGTAAAGAAGAACCCCCTAAGAGAATACTGGAGCACCTTCTTTGCCACCCTCTTTTCCCAAGATTGCTTCCTAGTTCTGCTGCGATGCCAGCATTTTGTCAACAATGCTACTGCCATCCTAAGTGACCTGTTATACAAAATAAGAAATGTTCTTATCAGCCTGACATCAGCATTTGGTCGGGTCTTTGTGCCATACAAGGACCTATGCATTGATGAGTCCCTGATGTTATGGAAAGGTAGGCTGGTGTTCCGTCAATATATTCCCTCCAAAAGGCACAGGTTTGGAGTCAAGTTCTTTGTCATGTGCGACGTGAAGACAGGATTTGTCCAGGATATTATAGTTTACACAGGGTCCACCACTGACATCAAACATTATGAGGGGCTTGGGGTGTCAGGGTCCGTGGTGATGACCATGCTGGCTCCTCATCTCGGCAAGGGACACACTTTGTACGTGGACAATTGGTACAGCAGTCCCACACTCTTCCAGCATCTGCTCTCCAACAGCACAGGGGCCTGTGGCACAGTCAGTTCGAGCCGGAAGGGGATGCCGGCATTCGGATGCAGGAAGATGCAGAGAGGGGAGGTGGAATTCCAGGAGAACGGTCAACAGCTGGCAGTAAAGTGGCATGACAAGCGAGACGTCCATTACCTCTCCACTGTCCATACAGCAACCATGTCGGCCACAGGGAAGGTGGACCACCTGACCGGAGAGAGAAAGATCAAACCAGATTGTGTGCTTGATTATAACCTCAAAATGGGGGCCGTGGATAAGGCAGACATGATAAACAGCTTTGTGGAATGCACACGGAAAACGAACAAGTGGTGTAAGAAGATATTTTTCCATCTCCATCTGTCCTCAACGGCAGCATAGTTCACCGCCAACTAACAGGTGAGATGATTACTGAACAAGGTATTTTTGTAATTGGATGTACAGTTCACATACAAATCCATTATGCAATTATAGTGACAATATCTCACCCACCTACCCACTGCCTCACCATCCTCTAACTTTCCTCATCCTCCCCACTCCCTCATAGGTAAAGTAATTACCTACCAAAAATACAGAGAGAACCTCATGAGAGAGCTGCTGGAGGAGCACCACACCCCTCGGCGCCCATCCACTGGGGGTCGTCCTGCTGTAGACAATCCCCTACGCCTCACTGCACAACATTTTCCCTGCAAAGTCCCTCAAACTGCTTCTCAAGGTAGTCGCACACGGAGGCATTGCAAAGTCTGCCTGTCTGGCGCCAGGAGAAGTAAGCAGAGGAAGATGACAAAATGCATGTGTCTAGCTTGTGATACACCTCTATGTATTTCACCATGCTTTGAGGAGTTATTATTGAGCACATCTGCAGCAATAGGTGACTGACTGACCTGACATGTGACTTGACAGGTGACCAGCCATGATACTATGCCTTAGAGATGGGGGTGGAAATGCAGTTGTTGTTCAGTCACTGCATGGATATTAAATATGGGTTATGCATATTCAGTATTCAGTTTTTTGTCCTCTAGTAAAACAAGTTGTTGAACCAACTACCAGTACTGCAATAAAATAGATGAATATTACATATTGGCATATGTGTTTTCTTGCTGTGTTTTCATCCAGTACAACTGTTAAGGAGTGTACGTTAGCATACAAAAGCTGTCCTCATTCTTCAGCTCCAAAGATATCCAGCTCAGTTATGATATTGGCAAATAATGTTTCTGGTTTCTGAAAGTACAGAATAAAGAGGAATTATTCATTAGAATACAATATAAGGATATAGCAATAAAACAATAATACAAAGAAGTAACATAATAAACACTGCTATAAAAAAATAGTTTATTGCATTGACAAAATCACAGATTTGAGTTATAACAGTAAGAAACGAACTTTTGAGCTCCACAAGGGGGCAAGGCAGGGCAGAACAGAGCTATGCTGAATAGACCAAATAAACAAACCATGGTCATATTTTTATTTTATTTAACTAGGCAAGTAATTTAAGAACAAATTATTATTTACAATGATGGCCTACACCGGCCAAACTCGGACAACGCTGGGCCAATTGTGCGCTGCACTATGGGACTCCCAATCACAGCCAGTTGTGATACAGCCTGGATGTGAACCAGGGTGTCTATAGTGCCATAGACCGCTGCGCCACTTGGGAGTCATAAGGCCAGGGTAACTTCAAAATACAACACAAGCTAATAGTTTTCTGACACAACTAGCATTGTTTCACAGAGCTAATAGAATAATGTAGCTAGGTAAGCATGATTGACAATAACACCATAAAGGTTATAACATGTGTAACGTTACTTCACGTGTCCGCAGTTATAAGGAATATATTATCATCTACAGCTACAGCAGAAATGGCATACGGAAACTATTATTATAACTATTATAACATAATAAGGCACTTACTTTGATGGAAACGCAGCCTGGATTTGAACCAGGGTGTCTGTAGTGACACCTCTAGTACTGATGTGCTGTGCCTTTGACCGCTGCACCACTTGAGAGTCATAAGGCCATGGTAGCTTCAAAATGCAACACAAGATAATACTTCTCTGACGCATTTAGCATTGTTTTACAGAGCTAATAGAAGAATGTGGCTACATAAGCACGATTGACTATAACACCATAAAGGTTATAAAATGAGTAACGTTACCTCACGTGTCCGTGGTGATAAAGAATATACACAAATATATTATGCTCCATACATACAGTACGCTACAATAGAAATGTGGAATAGAAAATGTGAACACGTGTGCAGATCCTGTTCTGACGGGAGATGAGCAAATGTCTGCAGACGTGAACTGCACAAACAATTGGGAAGTGCTTGGGAAATTTTGTCCGTGTCAGAAATGTCCCAAAAATGTAATTAACCTCAAAAGTAAAAATGACTATTTTTATGTGAATGAATGAGGAGGCGGAACACACCTAAATTCAAACTGTTTTTAGAAAATAAAAACTTGTTTGAAAATCATTTGAAATTGAAGTTAAAATAACCTATAAATATAAACAGGCTGCGTGCTTTAGTTTGAGGGCAGTGCGGATAAAATGTACTGTTACGTATCAATCACATTCTGGAATGGAGAGAACATTCTAACATCACGTGCATAAAAAAACTCACGCTGGGGCGACCGTTAGAGATATTTGGAACTCACGCATGAAAGGGTTAACCAAATAAAAGACAATTTATTGTGTAACAATGAGCCTTGGGATTGCAACCAGAGCAAGATCTTCAAATGTAAGCGATTTATTTCAATGCAATCTGTGATTTTGTTACGCAAGTGCTGGTTGAATAAGTAGTTTGATATGAGGGTCTGTGCTCAGATAATCGCAGCGTATTCTTTTGCAATAAATATTTTTTTAATATGACAACGCAGTTGGATTAGCAAGATTCTAGGCTTTTGAAGCATGTGAGACACTTGTATTTTCAATAATGTTTAATATGACTATTTGTGGCGAACATCGTATGATGTCGAATTCAAACCCGTATCCGGGATCGGTAGATCAGAGAGGTTAAAGAAGAAGTTACAGGTCTGTGGGAGCCAGAAATCTTGCTTGTTTGTAGGTGACCAAATACTTATTTCCCACCATAATTTGCAAATAAATTCATAAAATAATCCTATAATGTGTTTTCTGGATTTGTTTCCTCATTTTGTCTGTCATAGTTGAAGTGTACTACCTATGATGAAAATTACAGGCCTCTCTCATCTTTTAAGTGGGAGAACTTGCACAATTGGTGGCTGACTAAATACTTTTTTGCCCCACTGTACCTTTCTAGGTTCTTCCAATTAAATGAGACACCTTAAACTTTGCAATAGTAACCCAGATGAACCAACTTCCCAGGTTAATTTAAAGTTTAATACCCAGATAGCCTATCCAGGTATGATTAATCATTATCATTGATTAATTCAATTTGCTTTTGTAAATTCATTCACGTCCAACTCCCACAGTACTGTCCAGTACTGATGGTTCATTAACGTCTATAAATAGATTAAAATAGTTTTTGCAGCTCCCAATATATTCCAAAACCAAACGTTGGAAAATTAGGAAAAACATTTTTTCCTTTCAAAATGTTCTAATAATGTGCAAGCTATCAGAGGGTGTAATCCCCACTCACCCGCTAATTAGTGAGCCTCCACCCGCAAATGGATTGATCTCTGACCTCAGCAGCGATACCAACCCTAATTATGCCATTAGTGGAAAATCAGACAACAACGCTTTCCAAAATCAACCATCAGGCGTAGGCCTCGTAAAGGTTCTCTCCAGTCTAGCACTGGCTCTCACAGACCTGTAACTTATACCACCCACCACTGCGACGTGTATGCTCTAGTCGGCTGGCCCTCGCTACATATTTGTCGCCAGACCCACTGGCTCCAGGTCATCTATAAGTCCATGCAAGGTAAAGCTCTGCCTTATCTCAGTTCACTGGTCACGATGGCAACACCCATCCGTAGCACGTGCTCCAGCAGGTGTATCTCACTGATCATCCCTAAAGCCAACACCTCATTTGGCCGCCTTTCGTTCCAGTTCTCTGCTGCCTGTGACTGGAACGAATTGCAAAAATCGCTGAAGTTGGAGACTTCTATCTCCCTCACCAACTTCAAACATCTGCTATCTGAGCAGCTAACCGATCGCTGCAGCTGTACATATTCTATCGGTAAATAGCCCACCCATTTTTACCTACCTCATCCCCATACTGTTTTTATTTATTTACTTTTCTGCTCTTTTGCACACCAATATCTCTACCTGTACATGACCATCTATCACTCCAGTGTTAATCTGCAAAATTGTAATTATTCGCCTACCTCCTCATGCCTTTTGCACACATTGTATATAGACTCCCCTTTTTTTCTACTGTGTTATTGACTTGTTAATTGTTTACTCCATGTGTAACTCTGTGTTGTCTGTTCACACTGCTATGCTTTATCTTGGCCAGGTCACAGTTGTAAATGAGAACTTGTTCTCAACTAGCCTACCTGGTTAAATAAAGGTGAAATAAAATACATTTAAAAAATGACTTGCCACCCAAGATTGGCATCTGTCCAATACCGCAGTGCACAGCTGAAGCATGAACAGGTAATGGGAAACATAAAGGGACAGAAGGAGAGAACCGGGAAACCAATGACAAATGCAGAAAAGGGAAAATTCTGCTAGTTAAGGAATTGCGCTTGAAAACTGAACAATTAAATGTAATTGCAAAAACATATGATGATGAACAAGCACAAGCTTTTCAACAAAATCATTTTCTACAGGAACAAAATCATATGTAACAGGAACAACTCGATTTAGCCAAAACTAAATACGATGATGTTCACGCCAAACTAGATAAATCTGAAGAGTTATCTACAAACAGGCGCGCTCAACTTGATAATATGCATGCAGTTTTGTTGAACGTTACTCAGAGTAACACGGTTCCACTCAAAACGCTGCAGACCAAAGACGAATCGGAACGAATTTCTAGACCTATCGGCTGCCTTCGATACTGTGAACCATCAGATCCTCCTCTCCAGCCTCTCCGAGTTGGGCATCTCCGGCGCGGCCCACGCTTGGATTGCGTCCTACCTGACAGGTCGCTCCTACCAGGTGGCGTGGCGAGAATCTGTCTCCTCACCACGCGCTCTCACCACTGGTGTCCCCCAGGGCTCTGTTCTAGGCCCTCTCCTATTCTCGCTATACACCAAGTCACTTGGCTCTGTCATAACCTCACATGGTCTCTCCTATCATTGCTATGCAGACGACACACAATTAATCTTCTCCTTTCCCCCTTCTGATGACCAGGTGGCGAATCGCATCTCTGCATGTCTGGCAGACATATCAGTGTGGATGACGGATCACCACCTCAAGCTGAACTTCGGCAAGACGGAGCTGCTCTTCCTCCCGGGGAAGGACTGCCCATTCCATGATCTCGCCATCACGGTTGACAACTCCATTGTGTCCTCCTCCCAGAGCGCTAAGAACCTTGGCGTGATCCTGGACAACAAACTGTCGTTCTCAACTAACATCAAGGCGGTGGCCCGTTCCTGTAGGTTCATGCTCTACAACATCCGCAGAGTACGACCCTGCCTCACACAGGAAGCGGCGCAGGTCCTAATCCAGGCACTTGTCATCTCCCGTCTGGATTACTGCAACTCGCTGTTGGCTGGGCTCCCTGCCTGTGCCATTAAACCCCTACAACTCATCCAGAACGCCGCAGCCCGTCTAGTGTTCAACCTTCCCAAGTTCTCTCACGTCACCCCGCTCCTCCGCTCTCTCCACTGGCTTCCAGTTGAAGCTCGCATCCGCTACAAGACCATGGTGCTTGCCTACGGAGCTGTGAGGGGAACGGCACCTCAGTACCTCCAGGCTCTGATCAGGCCCTACACCCAAATAAGGGCACTGCGTTCATCCACCTCTGGCCTGCTCGCCTCCCTACCACTGAGGAAGTACAGTTCCCGCTCAGCTCAGTCAAAACTGTTCGCTGCTCTGGCTCCCCAATGGTGGAACAAACTCCCTCACGACGCCAGGACAGCGGAGTCAATCACCACCTTCCGGAGACACCTGAAACCTCACCTCTTTAAGGAATACCTAGGATAGGATAAAGTAATCCTTCTCACCCCCCCCCCCTTAAAATATTTAGATGCACTATTGTAAAGTGGTTGTTCCACTGGATGTCATAAGGTGAATGCACCAATTTGTAAGTCGCTCTGGATAAGAGCGTCTGCTAAATGACTTAAATGTAATGTAAATGTACGAACAGTTAATGAACACAATGACAAAGTTGGATGACAAATCAGCAGAACTCATTGAAGTCGCTGACCAAATGAATAATGAGAGAACTCAGGTGATGAAGATGGAAATATTGATTTCTATGCAAGCTGAGGAAATCTTATCACTAAATATCTCGCTCCATACTCAAGACCTCTATCTGCAAACCATGACAGATAAGTTTGAGACCGAAAGGAGCAAGTGTGACACTCACATGTCTAAAAACAGTGCTCTGAGCGCTCAAGTGGACTCTGCAATGCAGCAGAATACCACCCTTTTGTACCATCTGGAGGAAGTCCAGAATGGTCACGCTCTACAGCGTGACTACCAATCCAAGCAACCGGAGCCCTGTACTCACAGGAGTAAAGACGATAGGTTTCAGACCTTGCCTCCCTCATGTGTCCCTCAGTCTCCTCCTTTTGGCCATTTGGCACTGAGTAAAATTGCACCTCTTGGCCAACAACAACAACAAGGCTTGGCTTCTCCTCTTGGCCTTTCGGTCCCAATCTCTCCACAGGATGAAGCCAACCCTCTCCGCCCGCTTGGCACGGAATACCTTGACAGACTCATCAAGAATTTCCCCACCTTTGACCCCGTTCTAGGTCAGCCAAACGATACTGAGAAGTTCATAGCTGACATAGAGGACGCGTTGGATGGCTACCCGAACGCTACGGTTTCTGACAGGGTTTACCTGTTGAAGTGAACATCGAATAGACACGTGACAAGGTTCATTCGTCTACAACAGCAACACGTGCTAAATGACTACGCTAAACTTGCCACAGCTTTGAAAGTAGAATTCAGTGGTTCTACGACTCGCAAACACGATAGCTCACTGGCTAACACAGTCAAACAAGCTCGGAACGAACACCCACAAGCTTACTATCATAGGCTTCGTTCTGCTTACTTTGGCCTACTCACTGAAACAGGCATGGAAGACCTGTTACCATTTAAACAAATGTTCCTGTCGAACATGTATCCTACCTTCATTACCTACTTGGTCACTGCCGCCCACGTTGGCTTGCCTATCTTACAACTCAGAGAGCTTGCAAGCACAGCTTTTTAGGCATCAAAAGTTCACAACGCTAAGAGCCCTGACCACTCGGTTGTGAAGTTTGACCAGGAGCACTCACTCCAGTCAGAGGGTGCATTATCGGGTATTGGAGCATTGAGAGATGACGCAAACAACAGTTTCTACCACGAAACCATGATTCCAATAACCTCCGCAGTCAAAATAACTGTAAAGTACGTCGCCATCAACATGACTACCGCTACAATCTACCTGTTCGCTACGTTCCTGCACCCCAACCCACAAAAAATGTCAGAGCAAAACGGTAACAAAGGATTGAAGAACGATCAAAGCGTAGACCAATGTTCTCCAGAAGTTCCACTACGGGAAGAACTAAAGAGAGAACAATTTGGGAAAATGGTAAAAGATAAGTCACAAGGACTAGACGAGGAATTACCGGACACCAGGTCCGCAGGAATTAACACCCAAAGCAAGGACGTTAAAGTTCAAATGTCTCCCGCTGTCATTCAAGACCCTATCCAGGGCCCGCTTGATCAAGAAACTTTGTCTATAGACTCTGATACAAAGGTTGCGAAGAAAAAGGTCAAACGCTTCGTTAAAGCCAAGCCCACTCAAAATCGGAAAAGTCAATCTGCTTCCACCTTGAACAGAAATAGCACATCACGTCGTTGAGAATGACCACTCCACTTTGTGGGGAGTATGTCCACTAACCACGAATCTAAACGGCCATACCTGGAAACAGTCCCCGCTTAACTTGTCATGCGCTAATTGATTTGGGTGCGACAATATCACTCATCTCTCAAACATTGTTTGATGATCTTAAAAGGGCTTTGAAGCCAACTAAACGCTGGTTAAAAGTGGAACGATGCGACACTACACTTCGAGGGGTCACTCAGACTACCTCGCCTCTCACATTGAGAGTCATGCTGAAACTACACTTCAAGGACGTATCGCTCGTTCACCCTGTATATGTTACCAACCTCGAAACTGTAACCCTGCTACTTGGAAAAGACTTGATGGATCGGTTACTCCCATTGATGGATTGGAAAACCAACCAGGTATGGTCACAGGCCACCGTGCCTCCTCCACTGACCACACAGTCTTCCCCTGACGCTAGCTGCAACGCAGTCATTCACGAGGGGTATCTGTCGAAAGCACCCCTTGGGAAAAAGATGTTTTAAAAACTCTTGGGGCAGAATCCAATCCAAGGAAATATTACGATATCTCGACACATTCCATCAGCCAACCTGATTGACCATTATTTTTATGATTTCGAGCCAGATGTCTCTGTGAATAAACAACTTCCCTCCTCCTTGCAGTCATGTAATATGGTAGTTGAGATGAAATCTTCTTGCCCTTCGGACACTTCCGCAAGCACTGCGGCCATATCAACAAGAAAAACATTGATGCGCAGAGTATACTCTGCTTCCGATGATACCCTTTCCGTTTTTTAGGGATTGTCATTCCTTACAATGACACTAATGTTGTCAGTCCAGCAACTGACCCGATGACTCCCACTGGTGAAACACTTTGCGACATCACAGACTGATATCCTCGTCTCAGTTCGCAGGTACTGAAGAGGTTGCCACACGCGGACGCGGTGGTGACTGACATGCCTCTACAGCCACTGAGAGTTTTGAAGCACAAACACCAGGAGATTTGGTTGAAAGGTTACAGACATTCTCATAACAACGCAACCGCTGACAACTCGTACATAGGGTCCGACCTTTCCGTTTGCATTCTGAACAAGTTGTAATCTGCCAGGATACTTGGTTTTCTTCCCTTGACATACGTGCTTGTGTAAGCATAAACGCACATGCATAACGGAACATCCAATTAGGATTTGTGCTAGGACCACTTAAGGGACCAAGCAAAATGCCAGCCTTACTAAAGTTGAACATTTACTTTTAGGCCTTTGACTCTACAGCACTCACCAGTTTTCTTCCCAGAAGTCCATAGGTCATCCCTGTAGACTGCCCAAAACTAGTGCCTTACAGCTGTAAACTTATCATATAGTTATCAACTTAGGATAGTGCCTAAGCAACACACCAAGTAGGAAAACCCTAGATATGGCATTAGAGAAAATTCCATGATAGTCATTTTGCCAGAACATTGGACGTATATAGAATACAGTCCAATTAGATGATTTTGTGTGAGAACTATATTTTGTATATCTTTTGTTTATGCTTTCATTCCTTTTCGGTTCAGTTCCTTTGACACATAGGAAGTGATAGAGCCATAAACAAAGTCCCCATACAACCATCACTTAGTGATAGGGAGTGATAGTGATAGTCCCATAGGGTGGTGTCCAACATCGTCCGAGTTTGGCCCGGGGTAGGCTGTCATTATAAATAATAATTTGTTCTTAACTGCCTAGTTAAATAAATAAATACAATATTTTGAGATTACCTTATAGGCTACTACTTAAGGCAGAGGTGTAAAGTAACTAATTACAAATATACTCTCGTTACTGTAAATGAGTACTTGTACTTTTAGATTTTTTTTCAGTCATTAATTGTACTTCTACTATCGTGAACTTTTCACAAATGAAACAGAAGCATTGCAGGCAAATGCCAAATCTGGGGTGGTTAGCGCGTTATGCCAGTAACTGAAAGGTTGCCGGATCGAATCCCCGAGCTGACAAGGTAAAAATCTGTCGTTCTTCCTCTGACTTGCCTAGCTCAATTACAAAAAAGTAACGTTTCGTCTGTTGCAAAACGTTTGGCAACAGCAACCGTTTACTCTAAACGGCAAAAGTGAGTTTCTATTGGGTAGGTCCGTCCCGTTTAAACGGTTTCCCTGATGAATAGACCCCATAAACCTAAACTACATTTCATCCCTCCCTCTCATCCAAATCCGGGCCATGCTGTCAGGAATAAAAATACACTTCCGGTGACGTGGCTCCTCTGGAAAAGTGGAAGCCGTGGCAGGAATGTTGGCTGTAGCAAACAAGTAGTTATCTGCAGCATCAGCTGGAGAGTGGAACAACGGCTCTATCTAGCCTGTCTCACGGAGCTGGATGGCAGGGACACACTGGTGCAAGAACTTCAGGAATCACAACAGGGTAAAATATATTGTTTTTTTCTTATGTCACATTACTTATGTAGTTTTTCTTCTAATATGACTGCGTGATTATAGCAATCCAAACTAGTTGACTTCAACTTTCAAGGCTTGAAATGCTAGGCTTGACTAGTTAAGCTTGTTATAGAGTTTGTTTGTAGACAGCCAGAACTTTCCAAGTAGCAGGGCGAATTAAATATAACTGGTAGGCTACTGTTTTTTTGGCAAAGTAAAGACAAAATTCACCTAACTAGCTAAATACATACATATCTAACGCTGCAGATACAGCAGTTGCTACAGTGAGTACATTAACTAATGTTAGCTGGCCTACAAATTGTTACAATTCATCAATGTTAAAATGTTTGGGCCTTTCCGGAACTTGTGCAACATTTGCTTGTGCTATGTCAGAACTTTTACTGCGCGAACATCATACAACAAGATATCAGCATCCTATATCTATCGTTGAAGTAAACATGCATTTAACTTGTTCCTACATGCCATGTTTGCGAAGTCTCCACAACAGCTTCCAACTTTTTAGTGTTGTCTTTCTCCCTTAAATGTGAGTTTCATCAACGGTGAACAGCGTTCTGATGGACACATTCAAAATGCGACGCTGGCGTGTAGACAGGGTATCACACACAACCATATAAAGTTAATATAATAATATTTTTAGATATTTGGTTTAGTTCAAGTCAAAATGCTGTGGGCCCCTTAGACACGTTTTCTTAGATATTAGCAGACCTAAGCAGTTGCTCGTGGAGCACCTTTTCCATCTGTTTTTGTGGAATGACTACCCTACCAAGGGATGCATTTTGTCCTGTCCATTTTGAATCTATCGTCACCCATTTAAATGTCTATACAAACTGCTTGGCAGTTAATGTGCATACAATTTGTTTGAGAAAGCATCTATGTTGAGTTAAGACAACATGCATTCTTATCTACATTCTATGATGACTTCTCCATCTTGCAACATTGTCCTTGTTGGTTGCAGGTGCTCTCTGGAACGAGGGACGGATGAAATCAGGAGGTGGTAGGCCCAGCTGGGCGTTGGCTGCACTGTTCACTGGTGTTGCCCTGCTGGTCGTCTCATCCAGAGGGGTATCCAGTGGTAAGATGTCCCAGGCAGCCATGGCTCATGCCACAGCCACAGCTGCTGGATCAGGCCCAGGGCTTCCAGATGAGCTCCTAGGCTTCCGGGCCTTAGCCGACTTCTTTGCAAGTGAACATGCCGATGTCTGGCTCTGCTCTCTGGTTGGGTCTGTTGCTGTAGGCCTGACTGGAATTTTCCCCCTTCTTGTTATTCCTATTGAGGCAGGAGAGGCCCTCAAGACAGTGGGTAAGTTGTGACCTAAACTGATATGTGAGCCTTGCTGTTAGCCAGACTAATGTAGGCCTTCTCTTTCTTCTGAAAATGAGCCACACTGGATAGGCCTCGATCACCACACGCGTAATTAAAGTCACTGTAGGCTACCTCAGGGTGACTTACCATTAGGCAGAAGAGGCAAATGCCTCACATTATCAAGGGGCCCTTGTGAGCTGGACATAAATTTATCATAAAATAAAATATATTTAAATAGTTCTGCATCGTTTTTTCTAAAGAGCCATTTAAATGTAGAGCAATAGCCCCTCTATTTTCCCTGGTGAGGAAACTGCTGCTAATGAGATGAACCATGTGGTTTTGAACTCTGCATGACCACACCCTTTAAAACTCAGCCTATATCGAGGCCACAGTCACTACCTCCAAAGCTGTGTTGCTGATTTATTTTTTCTTTCTTGTTGCCTTGAGTATTTAACCATGTGAGATACTGGTACTATTTATGTGCATATAGTGTTAAAAACGGTTAAATGATGGTCAAATCTCACTGATTCATTTGCACTGTTGGATTATGCTTTTGGCTTAGGACAAGTTTGTGTTAAATCAGTATTTTTTTTTTGTTACCTACAGAATTACTTTCTCTGCTATCACTGACATAAGCCTAGATGGACAAATATGGAAATGGTGCTGAATTGGGTGTGTCCTCATTGCCATGCTGTATTCTAAACTCTCAAAGAAGAAAAACCAGGCCTCTGTATTGCATTTCAACACATCTCAGAAAACACAATTAACACTGAAAGGTTATTAGTATTGGTAAGGATAGATAAGTCAAATCACTAATGCCATCTTGTAATATCATTGCAATGGCAATTGCATTCTCTGAAGCTGTTCGTTCAAAAGTTTGAATATATTGGATCTATTTTTTCTATAGAAATTACCCAGTAGGCCTATTTCTTTAATTCAGTCATAGTCATTATTACGTCATACTTCATGCAGAGATGAAAATGTTTAAATGGACACACATGTAATGGCTCTTAATTTGAAAGCTAAAGTAGAAAATCACTTATTCCGTAGGTTTATTTTAAATGAAGCCTGTAAATGTTTTAGCTCAAACAGGGAAGAACCAGCACTTTGTATGTCATAGATGATACATCCTACCTCAACTAAACTTTTCATAATTATCATCTCTTGTTACACTCTGTGTTTCCAGCTGGCTGTCGGAAGCTAAAGCAGCTTCTGAGCTTTGCCATTGGTGGTCTCTTGGGTGACGTTTTCCTCCACCTGCTCCCGGAGGCTTGGGCACATTCCCACTCCTGCAGCCCAGGTGGGTCAACTTTCTCTCAGGCACCCTTTCTATCCCCATCCTTATCCCTCCTGGAGACATCCCCATTCAAATTGCCTGTGCTTATTTCCCCCCACCAGTATACCTTTTCTGACCCTTCACACAGACCAGTGGAATTCCTGTGTGTACATAGGCTTGCATATCACTTTTCTGACATGTCAGCAATATTGTGAAGATAGGCTGTTTGCGAAAACAGTTGATTTCGACACTTTTCAAGCTGACAGTGCCAGACAGGGAATGACAGCTAACATTCCCAGGGTACCACATTTATTTTTTTGAAACAGTGAAGGTTGGAAGTGCAGATATTCTCGTCAATTTAAAAAAAATAGTCAAATATAGCATTTTACAATGACTCTTCAAAGCAGTTTTAGTGCAAACATATAAACTAAACTAAAATATAAATGCAACACTTTCAAAGACTTTACTGAGTTACAGTTGATTTAAAATGATAATAATCTATAGATTTCACATGACTAGGAATACAGATATGCAGTTATTGGTCACATCTATCTTTAAAAAAAAGTTTGAGGGAATGAGTCAGAACCAGTTACTATCTGGTGTGATGCTAACCATTTACCGATTGCAGTGCGACACATCTCCTCCGCATAGACTTGATCAGGCTGTTGATTGTGGCCTGTGAAATGTTGTCCCACTCCTCTTCAATGGCTGTGCTAAGTTGCTGGATATTGGCAGGAACTGGAACACCCTGTTGTAAACATTGATCCAGAGCATCCCAAACATGCTTAAAGGGTGACATGTCTGGTGGGTATGCAGGCCATGGAAGAATTGGGACATGTTCAGCTTCCAGGGATTGTGTACAGGTCCTTGCAACATGTGGCTGTGCCTTTTTATGCTGAAACATGAGGTGATGGCACCTGATGAATGGCACGATAATGGGCCTCAGGATCTCATCACGGTATCTCTGTACATTTAAATTGCCATCGATAAAATGTAATTGGGTTAGTTGTCCGTAGCTTATTGCTGCCCATACCATAACCCCACCGCCACCATGGGGCACTGAAGGTGAGCATTTTCCCATTGAAGTCTGTTACGACTGAAAGCTGCACTCGGGTCAAGACCTTTTGTGAGGACAACGAGCATGCAGATGAGCTTCCCTGAGATGGATTGTGCAGAAATTCTACAATTGTGCAAAACTACAGTTTCATCCGGTGGCTAGTCTCAGACGATCCCGCAGGTGAAGAAGCCGGATGTGGAGGTCCTGTGCTGCTGTGCTTACACGTATTCTGCAGTTGCGATCATTTGGACATACAGCCACATTCTCTAAAATGATGTTGGAGTGTTGGCTTATGGTAGTGAAATTATTAAATTCTCTGGCAACAGCTCTGGTGGACTTTCCTGCTGTCAACATGTCAATTGCACACTCCCTGAACTTGGACTGTGGCACTGTTATGACAACTGATTTTAGTGACCTTTTATTGTCCCAACACAAGGTGCACCTGTGTAATGATATGTAAACAGACATGTCTCTGTCATCTAGAGCACGGTTTCCAAACTCCAGTACCCCAACCATATATTATTTATTGTAACTCTGGAAAAGTACACCTGATTTAACTTGTTAACTAATAATCAAACCCTCGACGATATGAATATGGTGTTCTTGTCTGGGGCTACAACAAAAATGTCTACTGTTGGGGGTACTGGAGTTGAGAAACACTGATGTAAATAGTAAGGAATCATGTCAGCTCTATTCATGGTATTTCTATCTACAACGTTTGGCAACTTGATGTGGCCCAGAATTAGGTTTCCCTAACTTGAGGTCCTCTGGTTGTCATGTAGAAATACACTTTAAAATGCTTTGCTGACTTGTGATATCCTCAGTGGTGATGATGAGCAAACCTAAGCCATGCCTGCATTCCACTGATCCATGTGGAAGGGGGTCACAATGCAATCCTAGAGAGTTTTCCAATTAGTTTGTCATCCCTGTTAGTGTGAGAGAGGCTCCATTTTTATGTCTCTTCCATCCTCCCTGTGTTCAGATGAGAGCCAGCTCCACTACAGGACCCAGGGCCTATGGGTTATCATGGGCATGCTGTCCTTCCTTCTCCTGGAGAATATGTTCCCAGATGATAACAGCCAGGAGGACTCCATTGGTAACAGCCAGCATGTCCCTGTGAGTAGTTAAATGCTGTTTTATTATCCATGTTGTCTACATGAAATGAAGCGCAACAGAGTGAAGTCAACTATTTAATAGCCCAAAATTATTTAAAGATAGTGGGCATGTCTTTCCAAAGAAGGTGAATGTCAGGCATGTAATTACACACCTCATCTTCTTTGCTGAAACCCTCATATATTTGTTTAGGTGTGTCCAGTGCACCAATGCTCTTTAATCCCTTCACTGGTACCAAAGTGGCACTGCTCTTCCATGCGGTGGGGTGGCTAGTGGATCAGTTGGCTCCATCTAGGGCTTTCTGTTTGCTCTGAGCTGGTCTTCAGTGGATAACTCTGATCTAAACTTAAACAAGGCACATTAGATCATCTTGTTTGATAATGTTGTGGCTGAATAAACCACAATCAGTTTTTGTTCTATTCTTCAGTGATGAATCATTAGCATTTTAACTTCAACAATCTTAAGGTAATGAATAAACAGTGCTGTAATGACACATTCTGGCTGAATGGGAATCTCCCAGAATGGTCTTGTTTATAACTTTATAAGTGGAGTTGGAGTCCAAATGGAAAATAAGTGAGTCAAACAAATGTCATAAGCTAAGTTTCCATCCAATTTGTGACAGATGTTCATGTGAATATTATAAAATATGCATTTAAAATAGTTTATTTTTCACATTTTCCCTCCAGAGGTTTGTTTCTGTCAAACGGTTGTGTTGTGGATAAAAGGCTGTGATGCAGTGTACATAGAAACCACTTTGGTGCTAAAGTTTCATGTACCGACTAAAAAAACAACTTTAACTAGGAATGGAATGTCAGTTAAGAACAAATGCTTATTTACAGTGACGGCCAAACCCGGACGACGCTGGGCCAATTGTGCACCGCCCTATGGGACTCCCAATCATCAAGCATTAGCCTCATGACTGTGCACCACCCTGTGAAGTTCATCATAACTTCTTTCATCCGAAGCCTAATAAACTGGGCAAGCTTTTTCTAATTGTAGTAGGAGGACCATTCAACATAGCATTGCGTGACTTCAAATTTACCTCGACATTATGGTGATTCTATCAACAATTACTCAAGAAATTGTTTCCACCGCAATTTGAGTAATTCATTTTACCGACACAAAGATCCCCACCTTGTCGAACAAGCAATAATGAAATTGTACCGACACTTCATGTTTCCATCCCAGCTGTCATTATTATTATTTTTTGTATACGGTATAACTTTAATCTGGATGGAAATGTGGTTACTGATGCAGGGACCCATTGTGCCATAGCCCTGAGTGTCTATCTGCTAGACACGCTTGGGATCAAAGCTGTATTCTCTCTCTCTCTCCCCTCCATTTCTCTAATACCAGTGAGACCCTTTTTCATATGGGATTTGGAGAGGGTATTAGTGCAGAGTATTAGCTTCGGCATTCTTTTGATGTTTTGGCATATAGGGGTATGGAGTGGTTTTGGGTGGTGCATTTTCCCTGTCTGACAGTGTGGATTTAGTTGAGTTGAGATGTTCTCTGCTCTGTAGATATGGGAGAGCTGCTTGTGGAGTATGTAAAACAGAGGTACACAACTGCAGTCTTTTGAAGGCCTTAATGTCTGTAGGCTTCCTTTAATACATTTTATTTCACTGATATAGTCAACTCTAAGTTGCTGATGGAAAGGTAAGGATGAAAACCAGCACTTTTAATCATACTGCATTTGTGATCCCATATGCTAAAATGTTCTGTTATACAAGAGAATTCTTAGTTTAATTTCAGGTATTTCTGTTTCTTATCCTTGTGCCCCATACATCTCGCAAAAGGTGTGTACCACTTTCCTCTTCCTTCTCTTTTGCTCAGGAGGAGGAAGATTGGCATCCATGTCTGGGCTCATTCATTGTAGCTATTTATAGAGATGTAGATGTAGCAGCTGCTTCCTCCCCTTCAGAGAGGCCAGAGGAGTGTGTTCAGGGGTGGATAGTAAAACTCAGGGTAGATCAGTGCTAATTCCACAAATGGAGTCTTATCAAGCATGTTTCGATGTCTATCAAGATGCCGCTACTATTCAATTCAGAGACATGGGTCATGAATCACGATCTCACCTGGTGTCAAACTCTCTCTCTCCGATTAATTAACCAGCCCACTCACACATTAGGAGACAGATTGATATTTATAGTTTGACTTCTTGCTTGTGGTTCGGTTACAAAAATGGAAAATATTTCCCAGCCACATTTAGAATACAGCAGGATATTTCCCTCATTTAATTTGACTATTAAATGCCGCCGTACTGTAAATGAGGAAGGAACAGGGAAGTCAGCCCTGAGGTAGAATGAGTTTGTTTTTTTGTTCAAAGCACGCAAATTCAGTGGAAGATGTGATGACTGTGACAGGAATTTTAGGATGTACTGTGCAGTTAGTGGTTGGAGGAGAGAAGCTATGGGTGACATAAAAGAAACGCAGTACTGTGGGTTGATTCAATGGAATGTGTATGTGTAGTGTACTATGTAAACCTTTGCATGCTATGGAATTTCCTGCTGATTGGGCTAATACATGTTTGTTTTTTTGTTGGCCCTTCTCCTCAGACCTCCCATAGCTCAGACTCCAGTAGTGAGGCGTTGTCCCACATCAATGGGCACCATTCTGATATGTGGAGCTCGTCCTGCAAGACAAAAAGCAGCTTGCAGCAAGTGCCAAAAAAAATAAAGGTAAGTTGGGTAAAGTTTGTCTGACGGGATATTGTTCATTTTAACAAGCCATTTGTAAATGACAAAAGGGAGAAGAATCTGGAAGTCTCCATTGCTTAAGAGCCACCAAAATGAAATCCTCTGTACGAAGTAACCCCTTTAGCTTAATGTATATGACTTCAGCGTGAGTCAGCTGTGGGATCCTTTGAATGTTAACCTGTACAGACTTGGTTCTGTGTTCTGTGTGTCTGTGTGTTCTGTGTCTATCTGGCAGACGAGTGGGTACCTGAACCTGCTGGCCAACTGCATTGACAACTTCACCCACGGCCTGGCTGTGGCAGGGAGCTTCCTGGTCAGCAGGAAGGTGAGTTAGTCTGCAGAACAGTCTGTCCAGGTGCTCTATATTAAATAGTCACCAAGTGTGGGTTTTAAACCTAATAGCACTTACTAATTTCAATGCAAACATTTCAACAAAATGCAACTTTGTCATAAAAAATGCATACAATACTTCAACATAGAGCCGACTTAGTACAGACTACGTACAGTATGTTATGGAAGGTGGCTATTTTGGCATTTGAGAGGCTCATGCCAATCTCGTGACCATGATTGGCATAGGACCTAAACCTCTTGGCAGACTTGTAGATATCTGTATCAGCTTGCACTTAGCCATAACATTCACTATTCTCAGCTCAGTCCACTATGGGCATGATACTGCACCCCTGCTTAAGAGACTAGTTTCAACAACACAATTCTATGCTTTTAATACTAATTACGGTATTGTCATTATTACAGTACAGAACATTGAGTCAGAACATTGGACACCATACCTCGCTATTTTCTGATATATAAAAATTATTACATTACCCACGATTGTGGGGGAGAAAGTCCAGCTGGAGAGGCATAAGTCTAACAGCATGAGCCAAAGGGAGAGTTTGCCAGAGAGGAAGTAAACTAGCTAGATTTCTCTACATCGCTCACACACATGGGCATCCCACTTATTTTGGTTTCTATCTGCACTCATATTTCTATATGCAGGCGTGATGGTGTTTATAAAAGTAGAAGCTCAGTTGGATCCATGAAACAAACATTCATGTATCACACTGTAATGTAGTACAGGAGAGGCGTTACCAGTGTTTGAGTAGTTTAGAATCGGAAACATGTCTTTTACAGTATATATTTTTTAGACCTGTTATGTGTGTTTCCTGACAGGTTGGGTGTCTCACCACCTTTGCCATCCTGCTCCATGAAATCCCCCATGAGGTAAGTTCAAACTCGCTATTTTTAGGGGATGTGTGACCTATTTTTAAAAAATATATATTTTAACATACATCATGCCATTGAAAACTGTCAAAATTAGCTTTTTTTTTTTTGAGTCATGAATTGAATAAGTTCTAGTTGATATCCCCATATTTTTTTTCTTACATAAATGGGCTCTGTGACACATTGCTTATATGTGAATCTGTGACACATTGCTTACTACATGTTTGCTCATCTCTAGGTGGGTGACTTTGCCATCCTGCTGCGTGCAGGGTTTGACCGCTGGAGTGCCGCCCGCATGCAGCTATCCACAGCCCTGGGAGGGGTGCTGGGGGCCTGTTTCGCCCTGTGTGCCCAGTCTCCCAGAGGGACAGGTGAGCCACCTAGTATCCTCCATATACAAAACAGTAGTAGAGCACTGAAACTATAGCTCTACACCAAGTGCTCGACTTGGACTGAAATAAGGAACAGTACTTATTTTGGGTGCCGGTACTGTTTTATATCTAGGTGCAAGAGATTCACAATACTTCTGATTTAATATTCTATAGAGCTAAAGCAGTAGACCAGTAAGTGCTGGTACTCTGCTCCGGTGAGCTCCTGCCCATGTCGAACTGTCCACACCCTTGGTATAGGCTATCAAGGAACCACATAGCCTTCAGTGCTTTAGCCTCCAAGCAGCATGAAACGTTTTTTTAATTATGAAGCCAAACGAAATGTCTCATTCATTCCACTTTATCCTGTGTAGAAAATGCAACAGCGTGGATCTTACCATTCTCCTCGGGAGGCTTCCTGTACATTGCCCTGGTCAACGTGGTGCCTGACCTTCTGGAGGAGACTAGCCTCGGGTATGTACACTGGTCAGTCTGGACAGCCACTGACCACCATGCAAATACCCACTAAGAGACTAAATATGCAGAGGGGGAAAAAGTGTTACACTAATATGAAAATGAATGGGCAGACACTGAAGCAAAAAATAATAAGAATCATTTTTTCCAGACACTCCCTGTTGCAGATCCTGCTCCTGTGCTGTGGCATTGCCGTCATGGCCGTCTTGTCTGCCGTAGTGGATTGAGCTCAAAAGACAAGCCTGCATTACCAAAATATAATTGAAACCATCACCGCAACATTCACTGGACTGGGAAACAATCCCCCTTTCTATACAGTTTTAAGTCCTCAGATTTGATTCCATTGCCTTTTTATTTTTTCTTCATGGAACTATTTTTAATACTCCACCTAGTGCCAAAACATCCTATCATCAACATGGAAGCGATCTGGCAATCAGAACGGCACCTTGAATCATAATACTTGCTTTTCTATCAGGACTCTAGACCAACTGTGTTCACCTTGTCTGCTGATCTCTGACTACTGTCTGTGTGGACACTAATGTGCTAAACCCAGAGACAGACATTCTGAAATGGCAGGAGAGCCAAAGAAAGCTTGTTGAAGCTTTCATGGAAGTGACTGGACAATCTGAGAGCATCAGACCATAATGGGCAGACACTGTCTCATTCTGTTTTATTCCATGTATGCACATACTCAAACAGGTCTTATCAGACACATATGAGCAGCTCATGCATACTGTATAAACTTAATCTCACATGGCTTTACCATACTAAAATGTGTACACATTTCCTTACATTCTTCAAATTGTATGCTCATGTGTTGCTTTTTATTTGTTTTCCTCTTTCAGGCTAATTTATATTTATTGTATCTTATTGGTTTCTGTATCTGCTTGTACTGCCTAGTATTTATTGAAGTATTTCAGAAAGTAACATGGTGCAATGTTTTTGTCAAATTCTGTTACGATTTTCATCACACACACACATTCGCTTTTTGTGTAGGGTTAATCTGTTACATTGATGTATATTCAAACAAAAATATGGTGTATTTTTTTAATTGTATACAATGCTAATTTTGCTGAGACACTCAGACAGATATTTGGAACTCCTTTAATTATAATTGGAGCTTAATTGGAGCTTAATTGTTATGGAAAATATGATTTGTGTTGTAACTAAAGTACAATGTTGTTGATCCATCCTCCTCCATTAACTCCTGTCACAGTCATTAAACTTTTAAAAAATCACCATTAGCCCCATGGTGAAATCCCTGAATGGTTTCCTTCCTCTTCGGCAACTGAGTTGGGAAGGGTGCCTGTATCTTTGTACTGACTGGATGTAATGATACACCATTATAAGTGTTAATAACTGCATCATGCTCAAAGGGATATGTAATGTCTGCACCCCGCCCACCCTATTATTGCGCAGAGTCCATGCAGTTTATTTGACTTGTTAAGCACATGTTTACTCCTGAACTTATTTAGGCTTGCCATAAAATGGTTGAATAGTTATTGACCCAAGACATTTCAGATTTTCATTTTTAAATCATTTGTAAATGTTTTTTTTTAATGTTTTATTGCACTTTCACATTATGGGGTATTGTATGTACATCAGTGACACAAAACCTCAATTTAATAAGTGTTTAATTCAGTCTGTAACACAACAAAATGTGGAAAACGTCAAAGGGTGTGAATACTTTCTAATGGCACTGTATTCACCCTTGGTATTTGCATGCTCACAAGTTATGGTAAGTGAAAGCTTTGGCGATATGGAGATTATGCATCGATATGTTATGTAATCAAAACAAAATTCCACACTAAACATAGACATTTTCTGTAAGCACATGTTCTGCAGCAAAGAGTCCGGGCTTAAAATGTAATGGGAGCCAGAGGAGGGGGGTATTGATTGTTTGTTCACTCTTGATAAGAGCCCGTTGCCATAACGACTCCCCTGCAGATTACCTTCCTTAGTCCTGTGAGAAGCCTACTGTCTGTGGGAGCCTTCCTGTGAGTTAAGACACTGAAGCTCTGTTCATACCTGGTTCTAACATGCACCATTTATCCTGATCCTGTCCACATTCCGATTGTGCCCACATCTTCAGACAGGTGTAGACGATTACAAGACGCACTGTGATCTGGTTGTGATCAGATCTTCCTGACCACCTCCGGAGGTAGTCAGGCAAACATTGGGAGAATCTCAATTGAATACTCCTCACATGCTTTCGCCTTGCCTTCTTAAAACCCATTGGATGAGAAAGCCAGAGGTCCCTCCCCTCTGACATCCTCCAATGGGTTTTTAGGAAGAGGCGAGTAGAGAGGATGCATTTGAGATTCTCCCATAGTATCTGGATATCTTACAAATGTTGATGGATCTGGACAGTGAAACCATTTTTAAATCATCAGTTTCAGACCTTCTAAAATCATTGACATGTGGCACCATTTACTACTTATGGCATGTATTTGTGTCTTAAAATAAACAAACACTATTTTGAAAGAAATTCTGTCAAATAAGTTACATTTGGGAAGGGACCAAGACATCTAGTCACAATGCAGACACAGTGGACAGATATGACATTTTAATTCCATGTGTAGAATGCGGACAAGACCAGGACAAAGGTTAGTGCCAGGTATAAACAAGACATGAATGACAACCTATACTGCAAAGCAAGAAAATCCATGAACTTAACACCGTTGACCTCGAACATAAATTGCCTCTCTGATCATCTATCGAAACATTGCACAACATATCTAACAGGAGATAGATAGATCTTGATCCCTCTAGGTCCTAGGAAAGACAAGTCCAGTTCAAGATCAGCAGACCTCCAAACTCAAGTCTGGCACATTTCGAACAAGGTTTATGTATCATTTGTTCAATGTAAATGTTAGATATCTTGTTGTATGTAAAGGGATCACGTATTGCACATAGTATACCCAGAGAAAATGAATGCATGAGCAATGCATGTAAAGTCTTTCAAGGACATCTATTGTTGCACTATTAGCATTATTGAACAAAGTGCCGATTTCTATTGCTGTCTTTACCTCCCTTTATACCTCAGATGAACAATTGAGACCCATATGCACAATTTTGAATAGGAATATCCAAATTGGTCTACACGGACAAGTTCTGGCCTGGTTTAGATCTTATCTGTTGGAAAGATATCAGTTTGTCTCTGTGAATGGTTTGTCCTCTGACAAATCAACTGTAAATTTCGGTGTTCCTCAAGGTTCCGTTTTAGGACCACTATTGTTTTCACTATATATTTTACCTCTTGGGGATGTTATTCGAAAACATAATGTTAACTTTCACTGCTATGCGGATGACACACAGCTGTACATTTCAATGAAACATGGTGAAGCCCCAAAATTGCCCTTGCTAGAAGCCTGTGTTTCAGACATAAGGAAGTGGATGGCTGAAAACTTTCTACTTTTAAACTCGGACAAAACAGAGATGCTTGTTCTAGGTCCCAAGAAACAAAGAGATCTTCTGTTGAATCTGACAATTAATCTTAATGGTTGGACAGTCGTCTCAAATAAAACTGTGAAGGACCTCGACGTTCCTCTGGACCCTGATCTCTCTTTTGAAGAACATATCAAGACCATTTCAAGGACAGCTTTTTCCCATCTACGTAACATTGCAAAAATCAGAAACTTTCTGTCCAAAAATGATGCAGAAAAATGTATCCATGCTTGTCACTTCTAGGTTAGACTACTGCAATGCTCTACTTTCCGGCTACCCGGATAAAGCACTAAATAAACTTCAGTTGGTGCTAAATACGGCTGCAAGAATCCTGACTAGAACCAAAACATTTGATCATATTACTCCAGTGCTAGCCTCTCTACACTGGCTTCCTGTCAAAGCGAGGGCTGATTTCAAGGTTTTACTGCTAACCTACAAAGCATTACATGGGCTTGCTCCTACCTATCTCTCTGATTTGGTCCTGCCATACATACCTACATGTACGCTATGGTCACAAGACGCAGGCCTCCTAATTGTCCCTAGAATTTCTAAACAAACAGCTGGAGGCAGGGCTTTCTCCTATAGAGCTCCATTTTTATGGAACGGTCTGCCTACCCATGTCAGAGACGCAAACTCGGTCTCAACCTTTAAGTCTTTACTGAAGACTCATCTCTTCAGTGGGTCATATGATTGAGTGTAGTCTGGCCCAGGAGTGGGAGGGTGAACGGAAAGGCTCTGGAGCAACGAACCACCCTTGCTGTCTCTGCCTGGCCGGTTCCCCTCTTTCCACTGGGATTCTCTGCCTCTAACCCTATTACAGGGGCTGAGTCACTGGCTTTACTGGAGCTCTCTCATGCCGTCCCTGGAAGGGGTGCGTCACCTGAGTGGGTTGATTCACTGATGTGGTCATCTTGTCTGCGTTGGCGCCCCCCCCCCCCTTGGGTTGTGCCATGGCGGAGATCTTTGTGGGCTATACTCAGCCTCGTCTCAGGATGGTAAGTTGGTGTTTGAAGATATCCCTCTAGTGGTGTGGGGGCTGTGCTTTGGCAAAGTGGGTGGGGTTATATCCTTCCTGTTTGGCCCTGTCCGGGGGTGTCCTCGGATGGGGCCACAGTGTCTCCTGACCCCTCCTGTCTCAGCCTCCAGTATTTATGCTGCAGTAGTTTATGTGTCGGAGAGCTAGGGTCAGTTTGTTATATCTGGAGTACTTCTCCTGTCCTATTTGGTGTCCTGTGTGAATCTAAGTGTGCATTCTCTAATTCTCTCCTTCTCTCTTTCTTTCTCTCTCTCGGAGGACCTGAGCCCTAGGACCATGCCTCAGGACTACCTGACATGATAACTCCTTGCTGTTCCCAGTCCACCTGGCCGTGCTGCTGCTCCAGTTTCAACTGTTCTGCCTTATTATTATTCGACCATGCTGGTCATTTATGAGCATTTGAACATCTTGGCCATGTTCTGTTATAATCTCCACCCGGCACAGCCAGAAGAGGACTGGCCACCCCACATATGCTCTCTCTAATTTTCTCTTTCTTTCTCTCTCTCGGAGGACCTGAGCCCTAGGACCATGCCCCAGGACTACCTGACATGATGACTCCTTGCTGTCCCCAGTCCACCTGGCCGTGCTGCTGCTCCAGTTTCAATTGTTCTGCCTTATTATTATACGACCATGCTGGTCATTTATGAACATTTTAACATCTTGGCCATGTTCTGTTATAATCTCCACCCGGCACAGCCAGAAGAGGACTGGCCACCCCACATAGCCTGGTTCCTCTCTAGGTTTCTTCCTAGGTTTTGGCCTTTCTAGGGAGTTTTTCCTAGCCACTGTGCTTCTACACCTGCATTGCTTGCTGTTTGGGGTTTTAGGCTGGGTTTCTTTACAGCACTTTGAGATATCAGCAGATGTACGAAGGGCTATATACATACATTTGATTTGATTTGATTTGAATATGTCCCCAAACTTCATTGGTGACACTTTACACTAAATTGCTCTTATACTTGTGTAAAAACAATGTAATTACTCTATTAAAAATGTAATTATTCAAGTAATAACATTTTATTAATATTTGTATAACCTTATTGTGTTTTATTGTAAATGATAAAACCTATCCCTAAGTGGATATAGCATAACAGTGCTGAAGTACTGATTGAATGTCTCTCCAAAGTTGTGTAAAACGTTTCTTTGATGTACATTAGCAGTGTTTTTGGATCAGCTGAGCCTGAGTAAAGGAGGGATACAGTTTGATTCATCTTAAACATTGATGTTGTTATCATGTAGCCCAGGGGTCTCCAACCTTGTTCCTGGAGAGCTACCCTGCTGTTGGTTTTTACTCCAATCCCAGTTGTGACTAACCTGGTTTAGTTTATCAAGCAGATAATTCTTAGAATCAGGTGTGCTAGATTAGGGTTGGAGTGGAAACCTACAGCTCTCCAGGAACAGGGTTGGAGAGCACTAATGTAGGCCTTGGGAATCCTTTAGTCATTGTGTCTACATGTTGTTTTATACATTGAAACGTTCACTATATTGAAAGGCTGTGGGCTCAATTCAATCAAACCTGGATTGTGGTAGTCTGTAAACAAAGTCACCAATCATTGCTCTGGTGGGTTCAATTGAATTTCAGCTCACACCTGTCTCAGTGCGTTTGTCAACTGTGCACAGAAAAGGCTTGTATAATGAAATAAGTTGGGTTACAAATAGGTTTTGATCCAGCATGTGGTCCATGTGCATGTTTCTTCATGATACATAAAACATGGCCCAATATATATACTTAATATGATAGTAAAACAACTGTGTCAGGACCTTACAGTTGTAGCAGATCACAATGTCCCAAATAATAACAATAATACTACTAATAATACATATGATAGAATTCGTATATTAACACAATGTATTCAAATTTAATCAATCATACATATATACCCCTTGTATTATTATTATGATTATTATTATTATTGAACAACCTGCTGGAGATCTATTGCCAGTGCTTAGTTTCTTCCCATCCTACTGAAACCCGAGAGGAGAGAGAGTGCATTGCATCACTACCCACTCCTCGCAGCATTGGTCGCCATCCATCCACCTCTCCTCTTTCCAATACCAAAACAGATGGTGGAAAAATCATCACATCTGCCGGGACGCAGGACAACAATAGACAGCATCTAGCCCAAGAGAACCGGGCGTCCATCATGTTTGCTGTCAAGAGCTCCATGAGGCTGTGAGCGCCGTCGGGATTTTTGACACGGGGTACCATCACGGCAGCCGAGGATTCTTCTCGCGACTGTCTGGGCTCTTCATCGAGTGGGGAAGATGGCCGCCATGAAAATTTTAACCAGCAGTGGGCTGTTCTTAGCGTTCTGTGCGTTGGGGTTGCTAGCCATGGCAATCTGCACC
The DNA here is from genome assembly GCF_021184085.1 of Oncorhynchus gorbuscha. Lineage (NCBI taxonomy): Eukaryota > Metazoa > Chordata > Actinopteri > Salmoniformes > Salmonidae > Oncorhynchus > Oncorhynchus gorbuscha. The sequence continues at coordinate 11,616,578 of NC_060176.1, forward strand.
GACTATTGGTATGAGACAGATGCGCGGAGACACCGAGAAAGGTGTAAAAACTACGCCAACAAGAGAAACGACCCGGGGTACATCTATATCTCAAATAGCAATCTCCCCCTCCAGATGCCCCCAAAGGGCATTGAAAGGAAAGGTAACAGTCCAAGTGCAGGAGCTCAGCCTCTTATTAGGGAAAAACGTCACTTTCAGGCTGCAGCATCAGCTATGGAGTCCCACTGCAGTCGCCAGTTCAATTCAACCATCTCTGGGCTCTGGAGAAAGTGTCATCGAGATGGATTTGACCTGGAGACAGAGGATCTCATATATAAAGGTAAGGATGCTACAGCTAATAGCCTACATCAGGCCCTGGTGTGATGTGGTACTGATGCAGCTCACTGAGTGTAAGCATGATGCTCAGATCCAAGTTTAACATGATTTTATTGATACACTTGGCATGGGATTAACTGATGCTCGTAACTGTCACTGTAGGGCCGTTGCCATAATAATATTTTACAAGAGGGGCTTTTGTTCATCATTGTAAACTTCAGTAGCAAATAAATAATCAGTAAATAATTTAAATGGGAATGCCAGTTGTATACGTGACGCCGAAGACGTGAAACCTGCGTATTTTTTTACGCTTTGTGTGTACAACGCTGTCCATGGTGCTGAATTTATTTTCAGGCTTTGCGCCCAGCCCGTTCGCCTAGCAGCAGCACGCTATGGCGGAGGAAGGGGGTTCTTCCCTTGTAAAAGCGAAACGGGTTTTTGTCTCAGGTGCTATTTGGAATGCTCAATTTTGATGAGTGCATTTGGCATCTGTTACGTTAAAATAGTAGATAATGTGTTATGGGTGATGCGTCGACTGCCACGGGGGAGATCGAGAGAAGACCAACGACTGAATTATTGATAAACATCCTGGTTCGTGGGAATTTTGAGCTGCAGGAGAGAAAATCACAGTGCATGGAACTCTCGCAGAACGGCCTCGTCCGATACATAACAGCAGAGCTTTGTGTGCAATGCCATGAGGCGTTCATGCCTGACTACTCGGAGATTCTGACGAATAACGAGAGAACAACAGCATCAATTTTAGCAGAAACACAGTACCTTCGTTTAAGGAAATCCAGGACACTGAATATTTTGGAGAATTTCCCACACATTATAGCGTGTTTGTTTACCATGATTTCTTCCTTGTGTATTCAATCAGATTCGAACTGTCCAGAGTAGGCCTAGAGGACAGTGAAAACATACATGTTCATGGGTTGTTCCAAGAAAATGAAGTTCCTTTTGCATCCTTTTGATATTTTAAGTAGAAATTGTGCACCAATGTTGAATTTCAAAAGCCTGTTATATTAAATGAAATGGAGAATTCAATAAATATTTACATTTGTAACAAGAATAAAGACTGTGGTGCCAATATTCAGAATTTTGACATGTCACTCTATGCACCCTCAGTGACTTCTAGGAAGATTTGAACCCACTTAACCCCAAAACGTGAACTGAGCTCTTTTTTTTAATATGGGGAAACTATTCATTTTTCTAAAGAAACACTGAACACCTAATAGATGGGTTAGCTGACAACGTCACGAAAACGATGCTCGCGATTCAATGGGGCAGAAATATGTGTTGTTATTCTGGATGGCCAACTAAGAACAATGACAAGCTGCAATGTGGGGAATCGTATGTGGCTCGTTTCAACTAGTTGTATCTTGTTCTTGATACCATGCCTTGTTTTGACTAATGTCATGTCTATGCTAATATGGCTCAAATTTGCTAGCTAGCTAACCAACAACTGTAACGATGTATTTGAGAGACAACAACTAAGTGCTCATTGTGCAAATGTATTTGTTTTCAATAAACATGGGAGAGGAAATACAGTTTTCATGTTGTCAACAATCTAAGCCAACCCTGTCTGTTTATGCCCCATAGTTGCGCATGCATCGGTTTTGTTAATCAACCAACATCTATAGTAAAACCATAGTGTAAAAGCAGGTGAGTTGGTTATCTTTTTTTTGCCTGTTTTGTGGTGGGAAACTGATCGGGTCGAGCACAACACGTAACCCTAGAAATGTTTTAACAATGTATTTTTGGGGGTGAAGATTGCATTTAATTGTCATTCTGTTTCACACAACAATCTTCCATTCCCCATGTCATAAGTGGATTTACAGCTGACTTCAACCCTTTTAAGGTCAACCCTGTTATTTTATTTGGCACTTACTATAGTCATTTTTTTAATTTAACTTGAGATGGAAAAAAAATTCAGTTGAACATGTGGTCTTTATAACAGAATGTTAAAATGAGGCGAAACCAATAACAGAATGTTAAAATGAGGCGAAACCAACAAAAAAAATGTCATAAAGTTAAACTTCTCAAAAGGCACCGAATTGGTGGAACGAGGTAAACAGTTACTGTTGTCAGAATTGTGGGAAAGCGAGCTGCTTTCTTTGATAGAATAAGGTAATCTGTAGGATATCATAAATCGACAACAAAATCCACTACATCCTCAGGTTGAATTGTATTGAGACACATAGGCCCACTGGACAACATGATATTCTCTCTAGCTGCTCCCTTGTTTATCAGAATGATGAGTTAGTCTGCATCTGCAGACACCTCACAACTCAAACCTCAAAGTGTCTCTATAGTGAAGTTAGTAGGTCTGTATACCACCATCACAGTAATACTGATATAAGTAACCTGGTGGGACCAGGGGGTAGCCACTAGCCAGATATGTTTGTGATTCAATGCTACATCTATGGCATGAAAACAAATGACAGATCTGGCTACCACCACACTATGAGACCAGAGCACATTGAAAGTGATTAATCTGGCCAATACTATAGATTCTCCTCTGTAACTGGGACATGGACCCCAATGCAGAAATGTCTATTTCCTCTCTCAGGCTGCTATAGTTCCATATGAGGCTGTGAACTGCTGGCTCCATGTTTTAGCCTGCATACAGTACTTTTTACTTCCTTTGCTTCCACATAGTTGAATGTTTGCAGCTGAAGTTCAGGTGTTCTAAGAGTGGATCTTCACACTGTGACTTTTGACAACTCTATCACATTTGGTAGGCCAATAACAATGTGTTGGTGATATCCCTGCCTCAACATTGGGTTCTCACATTTGATGACTTGTTTTTGCTGCCTTTGACCTAAAACGTATCAAATAATATTAGCGAGTAGGTAGTCAGATCTGCTACTGAGCAAGTGCTTAGTAAATTGGTCTCCATCCATTGTTCTTGGGCTTGAGATCACACAATGTTAGATTTTGCATCAGTAGTCATGGGACATAAATGTCTCACCGCTCATCTGGATGTATTGTGCTTCCCCAACGAACATGAGAACAATGAATGATGTATTTCTGTACTCTGAACTGAGTGAACTCAATATGAAATCCTTGTTAAAACCCTTTTTTGAACATTCACACTAGTTCATCTTTTCTTTTTTGATTCTTTCTCTTGTTTATGCCAGAACCATTCAATGTGACTGACTAGGATTCATGACAGGGGTCTTCTTCCACACTTACAAAACCACGTCATAAACATATTCCAGCATACATCTCCCTTCTCCCTGATCTAACAAGTAACTGTTGGTAAATCAACCACAGTGATTACAGTACACAACATACAGGAATATGTGAAGATCTTTGCAATAATCATATGTCATTTGAGCATACATAGGTGGTCTATCTCATCGCAGTGATATGATGAAACAGTATTGCAAGATTTGTCTTTTCCTGTTGTTATAATTGGTCTGGATACCCACCTCGCACGGAGAGATAATTGGAGGCTGATCTACATGAATGATGCCGGATGCTGTTTCTGCTCTGAATCACAGCTAGCTGTCTCTCACGTTGAGGCACACTGAGGATATTGCATGATGACATCATTCACAGTGACACAAAGGACTGAAAACAATTTTCCTCTTTTAGAACTACTATAGTGTCTACATGTTTAGCTGAGTCACTATATTCAGTGCGGTTGAGCTTATTGTCTGCAAAGCAGCCTGTTTTATCAAGGTCTTATCAAGACTGTGTTTCTATCATAATCATAAACTATTTTCTTCAGGTTTGATTCAGCGGTGCATCCCAGTCAAGTATCACTACTCTTCCTCCATCCTTCCGCGCAATTTACCCATCAACATCACCAAGACCATCCGTCAGGATGAGTGGCATGCACTCCGTAAGTCTGAGCCTGTCTGTCTGTCTGTCTGTCTGTCTGTCTGTCTGTCTGTCTGTCTGTCTGTCTGTCTGTCTGTCTGTCTGTCTGTCTGTCTGTCTGTCTGTCTGTCTGTCTGTCTGTCTGTCTGTCTGTCTGTCTGTCTGTCTGTCTGTCTGTCTGTCTGTCTGTCTGTCTGTCTGTCTGTCTGTCTGTCTGTCTGTCTGTCTGTCTGTCTGTCTGTCTGTCTGTCTGTCTGTCTGTCTGTCTGTCTGTCTGTCTGTCTGTCTAATGGCTGTCTAATGGCTGTCTTACTGGCTGTACAGTATGTCTGGACTCTCCCTGGGTTTAATCATTTTCTCTCTCTCTGTCTATCTCTCTAGTTCTATTTCTCTCTAACTGGTATCTCAGGATCAAATACATTTAAAGTGGTGGCCATTGAGAGAAATTTCATCTTCTTGTTATCGCTGTTCACCCCTCCCTGTCGCCCTCTCTAGTTTTGATATCCTTCAAAAAGATAAGGAAGATTACATGTTTCCATGAAGTGACAGGGATTTGTAAGGGTGTATGGCTCTATTTGTGTCAGGAATATTTCAGTGTATCAAAATGCCGTGAATATGATTGTGCAGACATTGCATTTCTGCGATGTGCATGCTATAGATCCCACTGGCAGATCCTGCTCTGATCTCCACTGTTCTTTGTCCACCAAAATGACGGAGGTGTGTGTCTGTTGGTGCAGATCTACGCAGGATGACGGCTGGCTTTGTGGGCATGGCCGTGTCTATCATCCTGTTTGGCTGGATTATCGGAGTGCTGGGCTGCTGTCAGCAGCATGACCTAATGCAGTATGTAGCTGGACTACTCTTTCTCATGGGAGGTAAGAGCTGGCTCCTCTCTCTGTTTGGTGTGTGTGTGTGTGTGTGTGTGTGTGTGTGTGTGTGTGTGTGTGTGTGTGTGCGTGCGTGCGTGCGTGCGTGCGTGCGTGCGTGCGTGCGTGCGTGCGTGCGTGCGTGTGTGTGTCATTTTGCTGTTTGCTTGAGTAATTGGAGATGTCTTTGTTTGATGCATTGTGTAGACTACAGTAGTTGTGGTTATATGCGCTTGTGTGTGAGAGAGAGCTATATGTGTGAACACATAGGTTTATATACTGTAATAAGATGTACAAGAAACTCATGACTGTGAATGTGAAGATGTTACCATTTATTGTCTGGCTGACCCACGAGGCCTACCAACATAGGAATGACATAATACTGTATATAGTTCATTGAAGTTGCTGTGAATCCCGTACATTTCCGTTTGTCTCCTTGTCCTCCCTCAGGAACGTGTTGTATCATCTCCCTGTGTACGTGTGTGGCGGGCATCAACTTTGAGCTGTCGCGTTACCCACGCTACATGTATGGCCTCCCAGAGGATATTAGCCATGGCTACGGCTGGTCCATGTTCTGTGCCTGGGGGGGCTTAGGCCTCACTCTGCTGGCTGGTTTCCTGTGCACCCTGGCCCCATCCTTAAGCACCCCCTCCCGTACAACCGTCCACAAGCCCAGGCAGGAGAATGGAACCGTGTGATGGGACTGTGTGACTGGCCCACGGAGCACACAAATAAGCAACACCCATCCAACTTCATCCAACGTTTTTGTCCAACCACCATCTCACCTCATCCCCCTTCCCTGTCATCTGTCTGAATCATGAGTGTACCAGAGAAATTGTACATGGGAGAACAGAGCAAAGACAAACCACACCAAACTGTACTCTTTACTGTACATCTAGGACACACAGAGCAATGGCCCCCAGAATACTTTGGGACATGGCAAGACCTTTTTGTTGTTAAACGTTTGACTACTAACTCTATGGAAGCCAAAAGGCGACTGTTTGTCTGTTTGTTTTTCCCAAGAGGAATTGTCTTAAAATGGTGCTCTCTTTTAACACACACAACAAAGAACACAGTCCAAGAGCTTAGAAAGAAACAACAAGCATCTCTAAATGGAACAAACCAACAAACAAGAACATGTGGCAGAGCATCCTGTCATCATTCCTCTTTTAGTCGGGTGGTCTGTACTGTGTTTGTTATTGTTCGCAACAAAAAATTATGCTGGCATAAACTGTCCATTGTTTTGAATCAGCTGACTGATGTCAAGCATTATCCCTAGGAAGGACTTTACAGTTTAAGCCTAAAACCTGCTTCATGCAGCAGAGGACCAAGAGCACAAACTGGAAATGGCAGGGGTGGAACAGCAAGATACAATTTTGAAGAGCAAATCTTTCAACGCTTCTATGATTCAGTATGTACAAATGCATCTCTACGTAGATTCAGGTCATTGTTTGTATAAAGTAACTCTTGAATAAGAAAAAATGTTTCTGTTTGTTTCGAGGTAACAATGGCAATTTGGGTCTTCAGTGATGTTGTTTGCTGGAATAAATTGTATGCTTCATGATTAGAAGAATAAGAGTGATTGCAAGGCACATTAAGTACTGTTTGAGAGTAGCAGAGGCAGTTAAAGGTCCAGTGCAGTCAAACATGTGATTTGTCTGTGTTTTATATATATTTCCACACTATGAGGTTGGAATAATACTGACAATGCCATTTTAGCGTAAGAGCTGTTTGAAGATGTTTTAATTGAAAACAATCACAGTAAGGTACTTGATTATTACCCAGAAATGATTTGATATTGAAATAAAAACGTCTGCATTGGACCTTTAAGGATCAGTCAATATTGTATGTTGAAGGATGTGGTTCAATTAATAAAAATGTAACCTTCTGGTAACACATTCAAACTTAGAAACAATGACAGACGGTAATTTACAGTTATAAGTGACAATACCTGCCGTCTTGGATTTGGCAGGAATTGAACTGCAGATACCAGTGTTGAACTTGCATTTAATGTATTCTGTCACAAAAACCTTCACATAGCACAACACATTGTAGCAAGTATCAATGCATTGAGTGATTTGTTTTGTGTGAATTGCTGCAAAATGCAGGTATTTGCACAGCATTGATTCCCAAAGCTTCTGTTAAAGTTTATCATTGAATCCATGTCTTATTCAACACAACATTTCTGTTAATATTCTTCTGTCAGTGAAAATGGGTCATGTTGAGATTTACATTGAGAGAGCAGTAGGGCTGTGAAAAGTCAATGTCATGTTTACATCAGTAACACCACTGGTATGTTGTTTTTTCCTGTCTATCAATCCTTTTCTCCTCACGTTTGATGCACATAGCTGTTCTCTGTATTCTTCCTCAGTAGGGGGAAACTAGGAATCAGCTCAGGTCTCTTGGAGACAAGACCAATAATGTGGCAGCTTGTATGCAGACAACATGATGTCCTGTTAAAGCATCAACTGCATCACTTTAGTATGAAGGATCCCTTTTGAGTCGAACACTTTCCTGCAAGTGGGCCGAATGAATTGAGGGAGCTCACCATTTCTAATTTCAGTGCCACTTTTGCCCCAGGCATACTGGCCCTTTGCAGTTTTCTGAGTCCCCTTCGCAATTCATAGAGATCAGGAGAGGTCAAAAGGCCCTCATTTGGGTAACATTTGATTAATGTACTCTGTAAGTACCCAGTTCTTGCAGGACTTGAGAGGTGTAATAATGATACAAGCACACTTGTGTATTACATAAAGGGTCTGGGATGAAACTCAGGCCATGTTATTTGTGGCAGGTCTGGGTTCAGACAGGCTTCGGAGGCTAGCACTACACATTAATTAAGATGGAATTACAGGTAAGATGGAATTGATGTATTTTGTGAGTACAGAGTACTCAAGGAACACCGTTTTGTTACCTATGTTTTAAAAAAGCACACTCATTGTGACACTTTTTCAGCAGTGTTATGAGGTGAGGTGATGAGCTATAACCTTTCCAGTGAATTAGTGTTTGACTGTAGATAAAAAAACATTGCCTCAAAGTGACTACAAAGTGAAACATACAAACATTGTTACTACATGTAGCACCACCTCAGACTTGTAAAAGAGCTGTGGATATTGGTGGTGTTCTGCTGCCATTCTGAGCTCATCCACAGTCTTCTCCTCCAGTTTATATCAACACACATGTACAGGTTTTGTCCCTTAGATCTCTAAATTGGCCAATGGTATTGAATGCATGGATAATTGCTACAATAAACAATACAAGTATTGCAATTGCGTTGTTTGAATAATGATAAAGGTTTTGTTGCTAATCCGGTTGATAGAGAAAAATATGGATAGCAGAGCAAGATTTCTGAAAAAGTGGTCAAATGGCCATGTAAAAAATAATGAGAGAAGGGGTAAGCACAATATACAACTTGTATGCAAAAGTGACTGCAAAATAGTTCTCTTATTGGGACTTCTAGTGTTTCATGAGGAACTGGAAAGTGTTCAGTGTGAGCAATGTGGGACACTGTGTACAAATGCCACAATTTCAAGTGGCACCTCTTTAAGTAGCACTGCTATGATTTTCTACATGTCATTTATACTGGTTCAATCCACGAGGATGGAGAAAGACGATCAAAAGACATTGTAGTCTCGCATGAGATCATTATGGTTCATTTCTTTTAATGTATTCAAACTTGTGTCCATTTTTTAAATCTAATTTATTTTACTGAAATAAAATGTAATTCATATACTATTCTGAAGTCAAATGTGTCTGTATATTTCATGTATTTTAGATGTCTATGTCATCTTATGTCACAACAGAAAAACACTGAGCTTAGGTAAACCTCTTCCTGTGTACTGCCCATCTGGGCTTACATGTACACTATTTCACACTCATAGAGAGTATAATCAAATAGGCTATTATGGTTCTTGCAACCACTGCAGTAAAGGTTTGGTTGGACATGTGGCACATTTTTCAGAGGAATTACATGAATGCCATGATTTGACAATAAAAAAAGCACCATCATCCATCTCAGTTTGTCTTTCATCAGTATGTAGCACATATTCATTCTCCAAACTAAATACAGCATTTATGAGGTTTTAAAAACAATCACACGGATGTTGCCGACATCTGTCAGTTAGTGAGCTGACTGATTTAGTCCAAATGCTAGACTTACTTTAAGTGGACCTCAGTGGATGAATTCCCTGTAATAATATTAGGCTGCATTTAGACAGGCAGCCCAATTCTGATCTTCTTTTCCACCAAAAGGTCTTTTGACCAATCACAGGTCTTTTCAAATTAGATCATCTTAAGGCTGATTTGATTGGTCAAAAAAACTATCATAATTGTGGTGCATGTCTAAATTCAGCCATAGAGGCTAAGAAACCCTGGGCTAAGTGTTACTTGTACCATCTATTGCTTATGACACAGTGCCACCTAGAGGAAAGTTGTGTATTTTCTGTCTGTGTCCTCAGTCGTGTTAATTCCAGCAACTGAGAAAGAGTCAAGGCTGCAAGGTAATAGCTAACCATCGAACATCTGACTACAGATAAATTGATAGTTCACATTTGTGCCCTTTTTCATGCCCATGTGATGTCATTACATGATATTCAATCAGAGTACATTCCAAAATATACATAAAATAATGAAAAATAAACATTTCATAACTGATCCCTATATCGTCTTCTCTCAGGGTTCTAACAAAAATATTTTATAATACAATAAACCAATTCTTATAGAGAAATGACTGGATAGTCTTCAGATGAGCCCTTATCCAATGTAGTAAAATACAATTCTGAATGCCATTACCTCTCAGCTATACTAGCCATTCTGAATCAACTCTTTTAAAGACTACAGGATTGATTTTTACAGGTAAGATCACTTTTTCAAACTAATCTTACATTTTTTAAATTTTTTTATTTAACTAGGCAAGTCAGTTAAGAACAAATTCTTATTTACAATGACGGCCTAGGAACAGTGGGTCATTAATAACTGCCTTGTTCAGGCAGAACGACAGATGTTTAGCTTGTCAGCTCAGGGATTCAATCTAGCAACTTTTCGGTTACTGTCCGAACGCTCTAACCACTAGGCTACCTGCTGCCCCAAAATAACACCATACCAGGTATTTTGTTGAATTCCTTTAGATGATAAAATATACCTTTCTACATACATGTGAACCACTAAACCCAACTTCACCAAAGATAAATCTACACACACATACACACACACCCACACCCCGCTGGTCACTAGGCAATAGCTTTCATTCAAATAAATCCCCAGAAAAAAAACATCATATGCTCAGCATAAACAGGAAGCTTCATTGCTAGGTTGTGGTGTCAGTTATCTATTATGGTTGAACAGATTCCTGTTTTATTTCTTGGCACTGGAGTGTGCCCCCACCACCATGTAGCTGTCTGGTGACAGTGGTAAGAGGTCCTTCATGTTGGGGGACTTCCCTTTGGCCCAACAGGTCCTGACCGGGGTGACCGGTGGACTCCGGCAGGGGTCATGCTTCAGCAGGTAACATCCCAAGGTCTCCCAGCCTCCCCCGATGCGCACCATCACATGACGCTCATTCAGCATCTGCAGGAAGAACAAGATGGAGGGGATAGTCAGAAACAGCAGGTACAATGAAACCCATGACTGCTATTCCATTTGAGCAACTTAACCAATTCAACCACAACAAATGTCCTTGTTTGTTGCTCAGTACCTAGCTTGGTTTTGAATCCCCCTTCACCTACGTCTGATTTCAAGTAGGCCAAGGCATAGTAACCTTGGAAAATGTTATGATCCACTCCCCAGACTGAAACTTCTCTTTGTATGACCCCCGAGAAGAAGAGAAGATACCCTTCTAATCAAATATTGACCATTTCCTTCTGCCTGTGTAACAGCCCTCATGAAAGTCAAATGATCTCTGATCCATAGAAAGAGACAGATTTGTCAAAATCTCATTAAGCCAAATGAAACACCAGCTGAGTACATGCAGTGGACTAATCCACAGACATGCACGCACGGGCGTGCACACAGAGGACACAGCATTCATAAATAGTACGTTGTTGTGAAGTCACCATGTACATAGTTACACTTAGAACACCTGTGATAGCAGGCAAACACTCTGAGATATCAGCACTCTTTAAATCAAGCCCTCTGACAACATACTGCATAGACACCTTCCTCTACACATCACCCTCTGGTCTGGTACGAACCTGACGCTACCATGGCAACAGCTCTCAAATAATACAGTCGGATTGTAAGAAAATGAAAGCAGCAAAATAGAGATCGCTGTCTCTTTACAAAACTGTAGCTCCACACAGACGTCTAGATTCCCAAGAGGCCTTGCCTGGCCAGCCGTCCTTCTGTCAATACCGGCCCACCCCCTCCTTCCTTATCGCCCATAACCCCTTCATTATGGAACCATTAAGAATGTGATAATACAAGCAGATTTACACCCCTGCTATACACCTCCTGTCCTCCACTATGCATACTAATGGCGAGATGGACGGTGGAGGGGTGTAAGTGAATACACACACGCACATACACAAGCACCCACGTGCACACAGACAATGCCTGGTAGTCCCATTTACCAACCCAAGAAGCCCCTGAGACGTGATCTGCCTCAGCTGTCCACCGGCAGATTAAAATGTTATTGCTGACAGCGGGGTCAAGTTCGACATAACAGACGAACACAAGGGTAAGAAGGAGGGAGGGGGAGCAGGAGCAGTGGAGAGAAACACCTATATGTTTTTCCCACTCATCAACCTTAGGTTACAGCTATCCATACAAATGTGGACTAAAATACGGTAGGCTAAGGATTTGTCTTATAGCCTACAGCAATACATTTCAAGAGCTCTATGAGGAAAATATATTTGGGTTACTGTATTTATTTAATTGCGTATGTAACAGAACACTAGTCAACACAGAACACTAGTCAAAATACGTTGTGACTTTTATGGCTCTCAAAACTCGATATTCACATAGTGGAATTATGCAAGTAGACTTTCTCAGGATTTGTGCACACAACCCCCTGCGGCAGACATCTTCTTCTATATAATCAGATTCATTCTAACAGCCCCTGCCCCCCCACACGTGTGCCTTTACTCCAGCCCATAAGCTGACTGTTGGATTCCCCTGTGCCTTCCTTCCCTGGCAGCTCTATTGATTCTCTCTCCTCCCGTTTGTTGTTGAAAGATTCATGAGAATGCTAATGGAGGAAGAGGCCTTCACCCATCATCCACTAGGGGCCATGCTTAAACCATTCCCTTCTGAGGAAAATGTATTGTGATTGCATTGGTCATTACATGAGAGATGGAGTAATTGTATTGTAGAAATTCACATATATCTCACTCTATGGGAGGATCTTGTCACATGTAAAAAGGGCAGGGCCTTTAATATAACCTAACCAGCATCTCCTACTTATTCATAAATTAAACTGCTTTTTCCTTTTAGGTGATCCCATAGACCTTTAATGATTGCTCAAATGGAGATATGTCTTCTTTTTATAGCTATCAGACCACTGCTAAAATATAAAGCAAACCAAACGAAGCTCCTATGTGTTCTGATGGAAATAGGAAGTAATGGAAGTGAGATGATATTGTGAGAGGTTTTAATGTCTCCATTCTCTTCAGTGCCAGACACAGTTACCATCCCTGCTATAAAGCCTGGTGCTTAATTGAGCTTGGAGAAGAAAAGCCTTCCTTTCTTCAACAGCTGAGAATGCTGCATGGAGCCCTCCAGGACTTGCATGATTGAAAAATCTCCAGTGGAGAGAGGTGGTGTCATACCAGGCCAGGCTTCAATGAGCTGTCTGATTAAATCACACCACTAATGACTTGGTTTTAGTTATCAATAGATTCTGCTCTTTAAAAAGGCAAGCAAACATCACAGGACTCATACAGACAGCCAGCCAGACAGACATACAGGGGTTATCAGGGCCTGGTTAATGGGCATCACTTCACACATTCACAGGTAACATCTTTACAGGGGAGTGCACTGTAGTGCTCTATTCATACAGAGAAGAGAAGTGTGTTTTTTAGTGATTGAGAGAAAGGACTGTGTATCCTGCAGGTAGTGCTGTACAACAGGGGTCTTCAACCTTTTCTTACCCAGGAACCTCCTCCTAGGCAACTGACAACCCAAGGACCCCCATCATACCTTAGGCGACATTAGAAATAAAATATATCCTCTTTTCTGGTATGGATGACAATAATAATATTTTCTGTTATTCACAATGTATTCATTCTGTTGTTGCTAGCAATATTCTTAAAAACGTTGAAATAATAAAATAAAATATACTATATTTAAAAATATATTTTGCGGACCCCCAGAGGTACATGGGCTGCAGACCCACAGTTGAATACCTCTGCTGTACAGTAATAACAGTTAGGATGGAGATGTTGGGCACACAGACAATCTAAAGTGAAAAGATAACGTAGCCTGGCACAAGTCCATGCTGCTGTAATTAAATCTGTAATTAGCAGTTATTCTCAGGAGACCACAGAAGACTAAAATAAGTCAAAGTGTGTTTAGGGGAGGGCATCTGGAATATCAGGAAAATTACAGAGCTTCAACAGACAAGCGGTTCACATGCAACCAAACCCCAGTCATATGACCTTGGTTGCCGAGAAACACTGAAGGATGAAAGAAAGGAAAGATACAATACCGTGACCATGAAACCGTCAGGGTACGCAGATTTCTCCATTTTGTAAATGTTCGTCCTAAACATACAGCCTCACTGAACTTGCCCATAAACCAACAACATCCCTTGGCTCTCCATTTTTATGACCTCCATTTTCTTTGATGTGGCGTAAGGGCATGTTTTCCCGTGTTAGACATTTGACTATTACTGAGAAACAGGTGTTCCATGAGTCTAAGGCAGCCATTATATCTAAATGGTTGGTAAAAATAAGGTGTCTGTTGCTCAGGGAAGAATAATAGGAGTGCAGTTGTACAACTCAGCATGTCAGCTTATTGACAAAGACAGCTAAATCACATACTGTTATTGAGTAACACATTCTAAGCCAATGGATTTCAATAACATTAACTGAGCATTAAAACGGTCTTCTGTTGGTGACCATTTGTCCCCAAAAGATGAGAAACAACATACGGTTTGGTCTGTCAGCTCAGTGTGGACAGCAGACAGACGATGCTACAGTGTCAGTCAAGGCCATATCGGGAACACTTCCACTGAGGAAGCAATTTGTGCATTTCTGGTTCATTGAGCCCATAGAGTGCGACCCCATCCAATTGTTCATAAATTAACTATGGAATTGAATAGTCCATTTCAGAATATATTAGATATGGAGCAACTAAAGGCAAAATGCACATTTTACTCAATCAAGTATAAATGTTCATTTGACATTATAGCTAAGATTTCACTTTTTGTTAAACAAAATAATATACAATAATTTATTTGTAAGACATTCAATACATATTAGGACAAATCAAGTATTACAAACCTGGGCATGTTTTAATAATACCTTTTTCCCATCAGAACTCAGCCTACTGTTGCCAAGCAACCCTGTATCCCATGGGGCTTTGCCTGGAACAAGTCCTTCTCTACAGATTCCCACTTATTGCAGCAAACACGCCCTCATTGCTCAATATTCTGAATATATGTCAATCAACATTCTTAAATATCACTTGATTAAAAAACAACCACATAAGAAAATGCAAATAATGTAATATGTTGGTATTAAGTCAATACCAACTAATTAAATGCCTTATATTTCCTCATGTGGTTGTTGTATAGAACAATATAAATATAATCTACTTCCATGGTTTCACGCAACTGCCTGAGGTTTATTAACCCCTTACAATTAGGGAGAAGGAAGGGGTTTTGACATACTCGTACATAGAGGATCTTCTCCCCGACACGGTAGCATCCTTTAGGATGCTTCTCCACAGGGAACTTAGTGGGGCAGCTGCATGGCGTGTCCCTGATAATGTTTCTCACCTGAAACACAAAACATCTCTCAGATAAAGCAAGCAAAGACATAACCTCCTTCTTCCCGTAGGCTATACCTACCAGCATTATCACCGCTAAGAATGTTTGCTAAACAATTGGAGAGGAAGTCTGGTGTGCTATATTAGGTCTACTTAAGATCTTTCCTACGATACAGTCAGTGGGGCAAGATGACACTGATTAGCTTCTGTACTTCTCTTATATTGATGGGTAATTCATGGTTACTTTAGGCCTATTTGAGAGGAGGTACTTACAATGTCATCCAACATGTTGCATGTGCTTGGAGTCTTCTTAGCAGATGATTTGCTTGGACAACGCGCCTTGGACTTAGGTGAGGGGGAGGGTGAGGTTTGGGTTGGAGGTGACGGCAGTGGTGGAGATGGGGAGACCGGGGTCTCTATAAGGCTCAGGGCTGAGATAGGATCTGTGGTTGGTGTTGTGGGAGGTGTCTGAGTGGAGGTTGTGACAGTGATAACAGATGAGGTTTGAGTGGAAGTTGTGCTAGTGGTGGTTGACGAGGATGAGATGGAAGTTGCAGGTGTAGGGTCTATTGGGGCTGGGGAAGGGGGTGGGCTTGGACTGGGAGGTGGGGTTACAGAAGCAGGGGGTGTAGGTGCACGGAGCAGCGGTAAGATCAAGGGAAGAGTTGTGGGTGAGGGGAAGGCCAGAGGTGACGATGGGGTGAGAGACCCTCCCTCCTCCCTCTCTATCTCTCTCTCCAGCTTCACCAACCCTGGGGGCTCCACACCATACCTAAAAGCGAGTCAGTGAGACACCATGACTGTTAGACGGTTGGTAAATAAAGATTCCATGAACAGGGAAAAGCGCAGTTGTGCAAGTCTGAGTGAATGATGTACACAGAGTCATGACAACTCACCTGGCTGAAATCCTTCCCAGCTCCATAAGACAGAGACACACCTCCCGAGGCTGTTTGTGGAGCACTGCCCATAAAGCACACACAACTTATGTCATGGCTAAACAAATACTGTCATATTAATGTATTATCTTTATGTGTAAAGCCTGATGACATGAACAGCAGCTAAATGTGTAAATGTAAACCATGACAAACCACACAGACTGTCAGAATGTCAGGACACACAAAAACATCCTTCATCCTGCACCAAGCTATTTGAATATGAGGATTCAGACAGACAAAGTTGAATAGAGATCAAACCAATGTGTTTACATTTCAAGAACCACACACACATGCTACCCATTAACAATGAGTATCATTCAGCTGCCAAAAGAGATGCTTGCAAAGATATAACAGGACATTCTCTATGAGGAAAATGAAAACAAGAGCAGCATTTTGAATACGGGTGAAAATCAGTGAGGACTCAGGAGGGGTTATGCTTTTCTCCAGCCCAGCTACCTTTTAAGCTGAACTCAAATACCTGCAGGCACCAGACACGTGGGTAAAGAAAACGTGGGCATGCAGGCTTAACACAGCACGCTCAATGCCTGTAATCATCAGTAGTCTTCAAAGTTAGGTTCTTCAAAGTGATTCAAATACTTATCAAAACATATCTTGTTCTAAACATGTCATTTCATTTCACAGGGACAGAAGGTGTGGTTTTGTTTTGGAGGGAAAGGAATCATGGATATATTGAGTAGTGAACTTAACTTCTCTCAGTAGCCTACCCTGGAAATTATGCACCACCAAAACACAAACAATTGGGAAAAGTTATGGTATTATAGTTCAAATGTGAAACACATTCGACACACCTCCCGACTGTGTCCATAGGTAACCTTTGATCTTTGAAATTGGCAATGAAGTTCCTTTGCTCTTTGCTCTGGTCATTGCTCTATTCTGTAAATCCATCACTACACCAGAGATCAGAGATGCAGCAGGGAAGAGGGAGGAGAGAAAGCAGGAATAGAGTAGAGCAGACATAATGCCAGAAATACACAGTATACACTTACATGTAGTTGTACATTGACGTACAAAAATTTAAGCAATTATGTACGTATGCAAATATACAATATGAATGACTTTAAAATTCCTGTGTCAAACATAAAAATGGAAAAATACAGTAGTCATCATGTCCTATCATTCTGAGAGAAAATTCACCAGCAAGCCAGTTTAGTCAGTTTAGTTTAGTCAGACTAGGGGGCAAACTGACGCGTATGGTAGTGAAACCTACACATTAGCTCTCTCAGTGTCATGCATGCCCATGCAGGAACATGCCCAGGTGGAATAGGTATACCGCACACAGTTAATATCACTAAATGTGGTCAACATGCTATAACTAATCTCCCATGTTCCACAGTACTGAAGGCATCAAACAGAAACAGAGGTGAATGAGTGATACATGATCCTAAGACAAGACAATCTAAGTCACAGAAGAAAATATATAATCCCTATTTTCAAGGTACAGAGTCAGGTAGCACTGTGAGCTGACCTGCTTTCCAGCTCCACCTAAACATCTGTCTCTTTCATTCTCTTTAAACCATCTCATCCACTCGCTAAATCCTCTACAGCTAGGGAGGAAGCATGGCTGGTGTTCTCATAGTGACAGTCACAGATAAAAGCTAGAGAGTCAGTGGGGGATAAAGACAGGTGACACTGGAGTGTTTTCCCAGTGGGGCCATGCTTCTACAGAACAGAAAAGAGGACTGAACGGGAAACAGCACAGTTTTCTACAGGGGACAGGCTACTAATCCAGAACAGGCACAAGAAAGGAACCAGAGACTACTGCCAGAGGCCTCCCATGGTCTGATGAGAGGGTATGATAGAGTATATATACAGTTGAAGTCAGAAGTTTGCATACACTGAGGTTGGAGTCATTAAAACTAGTTTTTCAACCACTCCACACATTTCTTGTTAACAAACTATAGTTTTGGCAAGTCGGTTAGGACATCTACTTTGTGCTTGACACAAGTAATGTTTCCAACAATTGTTTACAGACAGATTATTTCACTATCACAATTCCAGTGGGTCAGAAGTTACACTAAGTTGACTCTGCCTTTAAAGAGCTTGGAATATTTCCGAAAAAGATGTCATGGCTTCAGAAGCTTCTGATAGGCTATTTGACATCATTGGAGTCAATTGGAGGTTTACCTGTGGATGTATTTAAAGGCCTGCATTCAAACTCAGTGTCTCTTTGCTTGACATCATGGGGAAATCAAAAGAAAGCAGCCAAGACCTCAGACAAATAATTGTAGACCTCCACAAGTCTGGTTGATCCTTGGGAGCAATTTCCAAACACCTGAAGGTACCAAGTTCATCTGTACAAACAATAGTACGCAAGCATAAACACCATGGGACCACACAGCCGTCATACCGCTCAGGAAGGGGACGCCTTCTGTCTCCTAGAGATGAACGTCCTTTGGTGCGAAAGGTGCTAATCAATCCCAGAACAACCGAAAAGGACCTTGTGAAGATGTAAAACGAGTCCCATATCGACATAAACTGAAAGGCCGCTCAGCAAGGAAGAAGCCACTGCTCCAAAACCGCCATAAAAAAGACAGACTACAGTTTGCAACTGCAACTCCTACAATGTGATTCTGGATTTTTTTATGAATTTTGTCTGTCATAGTTGAAGTGTACCCATGATGAAAGGCCTCTCATCTTTTTAAGTGGAAGAACTTGCACAATTGGTGGCTGACTAACTAGTTTTTTGCCCCACTGTATATGGATGAGAGTAGAGATGGGATGGGGGTCGGGAACGTTTTAAAACCAGACATCTTGGGAAGTGTATGAGGACTGTTTCTCAATGAGATTATCTCTGCTAAGTCTCTGGACGTTGCACATCCTGAGCACAGATTTACAACAGATTAGAATCGGCAGAAGTGTGTTAATGATCTAACTGTAGGGTCTGTTGCCAATTAGCCACACCATTTCAGTGTTGATGAGTTAATCTGGTTGACTCTGACAGAGATTTACAGATTCTCTCTTAGACAGACAACTTGATGGACATTTGCTGTTTAAGGACAGATTTGTGTCCTGTCAGTGCCAGACGGAAATGAATAAACAAGTAGGCACTCACCCAAACCTTCAGACTCAAACAGGTAAGTCTCATCCACACCAATCTTCCGACACCAGTAGAGGAAGTTGGCAGCGTTGTCCCGGGCAAAGAAAGAGCCAGAAGCAGCATCAGCTCGCCAATTAATCCCCCTGCGGACGAAGGGCTGGGGAAAATACCCAGGGACAATCACCAAGTCAATGTCAATACTCTAATTCAGCTCAATACATGGAGTATACCAAACATTAAGGACCCCTTCCTACTTTTGAGTTGCACCCCCCCCCCCCTTTGCACTCAGAACAGCGTCAATTTGTCAGGACGTGAACTCTACAATGTGTCAAAAGCGTTCCACAGGGATGCTGGCCCATGTTGATTCCAATGTTTCCCACAGTTGTGTAAAGTTGTCTTAATGTCCATAGGCTGGTGGACCATTCTTGATAGACACATGAAACTGTTGAGCATGAAAAACCCAGCAGCGTTGCAGTTCTTGACACAAACCGGTGCGCCTGGCACCTACTACCATACCCCGATCAAAGGCACTTACATTTTTTGTGTTTCCCATTCACTCTCTGAATGGCACACACAATCCATGTCTCAGTTATTTCAAGGTTTAAAAATCCTTCTTTATCCTGTCTTCTCACCTTCTCACCTTCATCTACACTGATTGAAGTGGATTTAACAAGTGACATTAATAAGGGATCATAGCTTTCACCTGGATTCACCTGAGTCATGGAAAGGGCAGCTGTTCTAAATGTTTTTTTTTAATACTCAGTGTATAACATGGTATACTTAGTGCATTATAATTATTAATGACAGCTAATTTGGGGTCAATCCCACTACATTATCCTCTTAGCATCAATTATTTTCTTAAAGGCCCAATGCAGCCATTTTTAGATCAATTTCAAATAATTTCTGGATAACAATTATGTTCCTTACTGTAATAGTTTCCATAAACAGTTTCCAAAAGAAACAGAAATAGCTTTTTAGCAAAAAAAAACATTTCTCAAGCAAGAATTTTGCTAGGACTGTCTGGGAGTGGTCTGAATGGGGAGGGGCAAACTGAAAACTAACTGTTAATGCCAGAGACGTTTTGGAACTCTCTTTGTTATTGCTCTATTAACTAATTTACCGCCTGGTGATGATACCAGGCAGGCCAAAACTCCATCCCACCAAAACAGGCTGAAATGTCAGGCAGTCTTTTAAAACAGCTCTTACACTAAAATGGCATTATCATAATTTTCACAATTTCACAGTGTTATTCCAATCTGATAGTGTGGAAATATATATATATATATAAACACAAGAAAATCACGTTTTTGACTGCATTGGGCCTTTAACTAATTAACCGCCTGGTGATGTGTCCTGTGTAGATTGTATTTTCAACCAGCAACTATCAGGAAATACACTGATCAAATGTTTCACTTTTTTACATCGATAGTTTTATCAGCTGTTGAACAATATTTTAAAAACTAAAAACAGTAAAACATAATTTTGACAGCACTGGGCCTTTAATTAAATTCCCTCCAAATGTCTAGTCAGATGTGAACCATAGAATGTAACTCCAACAGCCAGCACTTGGGAAGATTCTGTGTAAGATTATAAACAATATTGAGTTATTTTGGTATAAATTTAGGAAATAGTTACTAGTAAACACAATTCAAGAATGACAATGAAGCGTTGCATTATGCAGTTCTCAGTCAGTATCAGTAGCAGCAGCAGAGAAGGGGTGAGGAGAACCACAGATGGTGACTTCAAAACCAGAGACTCTCAGTGAAACATTCTGTCCTTTATTGTCTACTTTCAAGTGATGGCTAGGTTTCATCATAATACAAAAATACACCAAACGTACATCAGAGACGGCTCAATTGCAGAGTGTCTCAGTCTACCATTCCAGCGTTTATTTGCTATATTGTAATTACTTTGCCACCATGGCCTATTTATTGCCTATTTTATTGCCTATATTTATTGCCTATTTTCCTACTGTATTATTGTTTGTATGTTTGTTTATTCCATGTGCAAATCTGTGTTGTTGTATGTGTCAAACTGCTTTGCTTTATCTTGGCCAGGTCGCAGTTGCAAATGAGAACTTGTTCTCAACTAGCCTACCTGGTTAAATAACGGTGAAATAAATGTTTTAAAAAGACTGAGCCACTGAAATATAGACATCTGTATGGCATAAGTAAGTTGATGAAAGATCGATATTCTTAATTGGGATCATGTAATGTATGATGTCTATGGTCATGTATGTTTGTATGTTACCTTGCCATTGCTGGCTTGGATCATCCTCTCCTGTAGCTCCTCGGCCAGCTGGCACAGCAGAACCCCATTATCCAGCCTGTCCATCAGGCTGTCAGCCGTGACCCCAGAGTCTGTGGCGAGAAACGTCAGTCACCAACACCATGATAAACAGGCCACAGAGAGGGGAGCCCATTTGACATCAAATAGTTGTCTTACATCACTGTGTGCTTTACATCTAATAATAATGTTTTATTTACTTATACCCTGTTTCAAAAAAATGATCTGTACATGATAAGTGACTATAAAGTGACTATATAGTGACTACATACTTATCATGTAGGGCGTTATATGTCATCCCTCACTGTGATGACAGATGTACTATACTGCTCTGGCATTATTTGTGAATAATGATAAGGGTGTTGATCTGGAGTAATGCATTTTTATTATGCCATATTAAACTGAAACATTTGCCTTATTAATGGGACCTTATTATTAACGACTTCATTCTCATGCAAACTTCCTGGTTGTCGAACGAGAAAATACTTATGCGTGGCTTTGCATTGTTGCAAGTCGATCCCTAAGTGTGAGTGATGGATATTATCTAGACGTCTCCCCGACCCAGACACACACAGGCTGTGACATGTTCAGGCCCTTCCTGACTTCCTTCCAACAATATTGTTCCCTTGGAATCTTAACAGGGTTCCTTTCAGTGACCAGACATGCAGGGGTATTTCAAGGATTTAGGCTCATGTGTGCCTTTCCAGTTCAGAACACCAATTAATAGCAAGATCCCCCTTATCCAATATAAAAAGTATGATCCAATTTCATGTCCTCGCATAACCTGAATGTCATTGGGTGACATTTGTATTGATGTTCAGAAACGACAAAAATAGGCCTATGTTGCACAAGAATCTAGCGAAACCATTGCATCACATTATCTTAGTCATAGTTCAGACACATTCCTTGTTAAAAGTGTTTTAAAAGCCCCAAACCGCAAGATGGTTACAAGTTTGTTACAGGTGCTTTGTAACAACATAAAAATCATGTGACGGTCACCCTACCTAGAAATATGTTGAGCCAGAGAGCCAGGTCCTCTCTCATGGGCAGCAGGCTGGCCTCGTGGCGGCTGGGGAGCCATTTGGTGTACTGCTGTGGGCTCTCCAGACCAGGCCCATCGTGGTGCTGTTTGGGACTGAGGAGGCAACATATTCCGAGCCCAGTGTGATGTATTGGACTGTATTGGTCGTCCTCTGTTTCTACCGGACTGTTCATGGTTCCCTCCTCTTTTGCCTGCAGGACAGGAGGAAAAGAAGCGGTTAATGTTGTATTTAATTCATATTTAAAATATTTTGTATTGTCACATTTCTAGATTTGCAACATTTGAATATGTCACATCAAAGGAGGGAGTTGGAGAGCTTATTTGTGGTGCGACATTTCTATCTGTAAATCAGCTCTTTGTCAGAGGGGCATCGACCTGTCTGTCAGCCTCTGGTGTTTCAATATTTTCTGTACATTTCTAGTTGTATATGTCAGGACAGCCATTCTGTTGAAAGTTTTAATAACCTACTACAGCAAGAGTTCAACCCAACTCAAACAAGCTCTAGCCTCTAGTTCATTTGACAGTAAATTGAATGGTGTGGAACACTCTCATTGACCCTAACCAGGGCTAGGAGCACTCCACACCCTCCTCCCAGAGCAGGGGCCAGGACAGAGGCATACAGCTGAGACAGGAGCCAAGCGTGGGCCAGGTCGGGGGGGGGGGGGGCCTTGAGAGTCAACAGAGCACAGTAGGAGGACTGTCCACCATACTCCCACATGAGCGGAAATGTCTGGAGTTGGTGGAGGTCCGGGCAGGAGGTTTTGGCACAGGTAACTCGTAATGGTCTTCAGTGTGGAAACCAAAAGCATGGATGATACACATACAGCAACATAATAACCCACACAAACATACAAAATACATGTACTGACACAATAGATCACACACAGAGCCCACATACACACAAATCTTCCCACAAACATGAACACACACGCACCAACCTTTTGTCATAACTGTTAGTGTAACTGATGTCAGGGATGGATTTAATAGACAAACATCTAAAGCCAAGAGCCAATCCCCTGGCACTATTCTATGCCTCATTTCTCCTCTTTCCAGACAAGTATTCATCATAAAGGCCAACCCCGTGCAGAGACATGCTTTGGCTTCCCGTAATCCCCACAGTTAATCTGCAGGGGTAAGAAAAGAACACATGCACTGGGGTTGCAGTGAAAGACAGAAGAAAATATACTGGTCATCTTCAACAAACTCTAGAGTGGAGTGTTACCATAAGATGCCTAGATTCTGTGGTATGTACATCTTAACCTCAGATGTTCATTTCAATTGCCAAGAAAATGTGAGTTCTGTTTAAAGTCACAGACTATTGGAAGGTTAAACATACTGACTGCTGACAGGGATGTAACCCCCACAGAATCCATCACTAACTACTGAAAATAGCATTTGTTGATAGGATACACATGTACAAACAGTATAATTTCAAGGTAATGTCCTATTGTCTTCAAATATAGACAAAGGAGCTGTCATGTTGTCACATAGGCACCCACATGAAAAAATACTAGTTTACGATTGAATTCTATAATTAACTGTAGTATACTGTAGAATACTATACTACACACTGTAGTATCCCTCGATCATGCGTAGTACTTACTATAGAATTTTGTAGTATACTATAGAATACTATAGTAAATACTACAGTATTTACTTTGCATATACCCTGCCCATTACCTTCCCTATATCACAATTTGTCCCAACCATAATTGAGAAACATACATGAAAAGTATAGACCATATACTGTATTCCCTACAAGTTATAGAAAAGAGCATAAGCGCTGAACTATCCGTTCAGTATTTCTCTAGTAGGTTTCCCAAAAGGAGAAAGCCTCCACTTCTATGTCAAAGATAATAAAACAAACACACTATAGTAAATACTATGGTAATGTCCTCAAAAACATCACAGTAAATACTACAGTACACTTCAATCCGCAAAAACACTACAGTAATTACTATAGTACATATTACAGTTCTCTTTTACTGCAGTATTTATGCAGTGATTTCAGAGATTATTCAGACCCCTTGATTTTTTCCACATTTTGTTAAATTACAACCTTATTTTAAAATTGATGAAATCATTTTTCCCCACATCAATCTACACACAATACTCCATAATGACAAAGCAAAACTGTTTTTTATACTTAAAAACAACAGAAATACCTTATATATGTAAGTATTTAGACCCTTTGCAATGAGACTCGAAATTGAGCTCAGGTGCACCCTGTTTCAATTGATCATCCTTCAACTTGATTGGAGTCAACCTGTGGTAAATTAAATTGATTGGACATGATTTGTAAAGGCATACAACTGTCTACATAAGGTTTCAAAGTTGACAGTGCATGTCAGAGCAAAAACCAAGCCATGAGTTCGAAGGAAATGTCCGTAGAGCTCCGAGACAGGATTGTGTTGACGCACAGATCTGGGGAAGGGTACCAAAAAATGTCTGCAGCATTGAAGGTCCGAAGGAACACTGTGGCCTCCATCCTTCTTAAATGGAAGAAGTTTGGAACTACCAAGACTCTTTCTAGAGCTGGCTGCCAAGCCAAACTGAGCAATCGGGGGAGAAAGGCATTGGTCAGGGAGGTGACTAAGAACTTGATGGTCACTCTGAAAGAGCTCCAGAGTTCCTCTGTGGAGAAGGAAAGACAACCATCGCTGCAGCACTCCAACAATCAGGCCTTTATTGGTAGACGGAAGCCACTCCTCAGTAAAAGGCACATGACCGCCCGCTTGGAGTTTGCCAAAAGGCACCTAAAGGACTTTCAGACCATGAGAAACTAGATTCTCTGGTCTGATGAAACCAAGACTCTTTGGGCTGAATTCCAAGCGTCACATCTGGAGAAAACCTGGCACCATCCCTACGGTGAAGTATGGTGGTGGCGGAATAATGCTGTGGGGATGTTTTTCAGTGGCAGGGACTTGAAGACTAGTCAGGATCGAGGGAAAGATAAATGGAGCAAAGTACAGAGAGATCCTAGATGAAATCCTGCTCCAGAGCGCTCATGACCTCAGACTGGGGCTAAAGTTCACCGTCCAACAGGACAACGACTGCTAACAGCCAAGACAATGCAGGGATGGCTTAGGGACAAGTCTCTGAATGTCCTTGAGTAGCCCAGCCAGAGCCCGGACTTGAACCCAATCAAATATCTCTAGAGAGACCTGAAAATAGCTGTGCAGCGTGGCTCATTTCTAAAAAACAATTTTTGGTTTGTCATTATTCGGTATTGTGTGTAGATTAATGAGGGGGGAACTATTTAATAAATTTTAGGCTGTAACGTAACAAAATGTGGAAAGAGTCAAGGGGTCTGAATACTTTCTGAATGTACTGTACTATAGTTAACTGTAAATACCACAGCATACACTACAACGAATACTACTGTAAAGTCTGCTAAAACACTACAGTCAATACTACAGTATTTATACCATAGTAGGCTGTAGTATTTTTTCAGGTGGGCAGGAAGGCCTACATAGTTTGCTCAACACAAGCCCCAGTTTAAGGGAGACACCTAGGAGACCTGGGAGCTGTGTGGAATCCAGGCAGGTAGGAAGGGGGAGGAATGGCTAGATGGTGCAGCAAGCACACAACCTATAGAAATAGTAGTAGGTCAATGTACCAACAAAGCCCTCAACCATGGACAGATCAGATTGATGATCTTGTAGACTCACGGTCCCTCTTTGTTTGTCATAGTGACTTTAGTAGGGTGGCTTTGTAAATTCAAATGTAGGTGAGTAGATGGAGGAATGTCTGCCATGTATGTGACTGTTTTTCAGGCTGACCGGCCCGGGGCTGGGAGCCTCACGCTCTAACAGAACACACAGGTGCCACATTCACACCTCTACTACAGGACAAGCCAGGGCTGCGGAAAGAAAAGTTTAGGAAAAAAGTTTAGAATTCTTCTGGTAATATCAAATTTAAGAATGTCTAGTATGTTCCTGTAATGCAAAAGTGGGCCATTCAAATTGAAATTGACAAGACTGATTGATGGTCTTGTTCCCTTTGCCCGAGCTGGCCCTAACCTGGGCTCTGTCATGGGGATGGGTCTGACAGCTCTGATGCTGTCTCACATCTGGCACCGGTAAACAAGTGTCCTTTCAACAGGCTGAGAGAATGTTTTCATCTTGAAATTATAGTACCTCCTTTCAAGCTTCAAGAGTTTGAGCAGAAAAGACCTCAAACTGACAACGGCTTGTCCTGACACAAATCAATTGCCAACAGCAGTGTTTGTCACTGTGTTGTGGTACGTACTTAGAGTCCCTTTACTACTGTCAAGTGGAACTAATTGACGGTGGTCAATTAGTTCCAGCAGGCTTTTTGTGGCAACTATGAACACATGTCTATAGATGCTTTCAGAGACTTCCCCTGATCTAAATATCAGTTTTCCAAACAGTTTGAATGAACAGTTTAGAGAAGAAAAAGATGGGCAATTTCAATTTGATGTCCAACAGCATTGCTGGAAGCTACACCATTCTGAAACAGCATTTGAACAGAGATCTGGTGTCCCCAATTATCAAGTCTCAGATCAAAACAGTTTAACTGGGGTAATGCGACCCTACTGAACACAGATATTCAAAGGGTTGGTTGGAGGGTAGGTAGACTACATCTTGCTGGGCTCCAGGCCCGGTACATGGCTCTGTCTCAGCTGGTTCCAGACTAAATAAACCCCAGACCGGCATATAGGATTGTAAGGTCAATTGCCCATTGCTGTTTATACACCTTGAACAACGGGGCTTTACTCTAGAATTCCACTGGACATTCTTTTTAGTAGGCCACTATAATCAAACAGAAAAAAAGGAATTTTAGCATGGATGGTTCTTAGGAGACATTTATCAAATAAACAGTGACCACAGCACAAGCTGTTCATTGAGTACAATTTTAGGCACATCCATACTTATTAAGTTAAAAAAATGTATTATATTTTTTTATATATGAAAATATATTATATCGTTTTTTTATATATTCAGGTTCAAAATGAATATTAAGGTTTGGCAATGCAGCTGTTGGGTTACCATCTATTACTTAGGATGTATCACATACAGCTTGAAATCGTCATTATTTCACTGATATTTCAATGATAAACTAATGCATTTTGTAAAATACATACATTTTATCTATAGCTTCCCTTTTTAGATACCAAGTCACAAAGTCAATAACTGTTTTTTCTAGTAGGCCTAGTGGTGAATAGTAGAAAATACAATTACTGGAGATAGTGGTCAAACTAAACAAAAAAACACAGGCTATTTATTAATCATGTACAGCCATCACCATCACCATCCTCATCAATGACCTTCATTATTAAATATTCAGAATATCTTCATCAACTTTCTGCATAGGAATAATACTTTATAAAGTAAATACTTACAGTGTCAATGAGTAAGTAAAACTGTTCAATAAATCCCCCCAGTAAGAATCAACAAAGAGACTTAATAACTTAATAAGTATGGATGTCGGCACAGCAGCACCAAACATCACATACAGGTTATCTTCTCAGGTCCGCTAAATGGAAAATGTACAATAAGAACGTAGGCTACCGCCACTCCTCAATGAAACACCCCTGTGCGCCTTGTGAAAGCTGCTGGTGTCATCTTACAAGCTGTAGGTGTTACCGCTGTCAACAACGTTGGGACAAGAGGAAAGGCAGACTTGTATTAGTCACAGTTCCTATCATTTTGTATCTGGATTCCACTATAAATAATGTAGAACTCTTACATTAGTCATCGCTAATGTTACCCTGTCTCGTGGTGAGTACTGGACATTCTTGCTTTGAGCACTCAGCACCACTGTTTTGTCAGTCCTCCACCAGCAAGTTTCCCGCGGAGACTTTAATCATCTCCATCTGCCATTAAAACGTGCAGGGGTTACTTGTGTGGGTGGTCTTTATGACTACTTTATGTGCAGGCAGTATCTTGACATGTCAATATGGGTGGCAGCTCTGCTACCTAAGTGAAGAGGTAATTCAACACATTTTGGACAGTGGAAATTGATTAAAAAATATATTTTTTTGTAAAAAAGAAACAAAGGCATTTAGTCCCTATCCAGTGTTACCTATGTGTTTTACAGATGAATGGTGATTTTTACATTTTTTGTAAATGGCCTCATAGGATTCAGGGACATAGCAGCGGGTAGTAAGGGTGCTGAGGGTGCTGCAGCACCCCTGATAAATAAATACAATAATTCATATTAACAAATATTTACAAATAATTAAACAAAATATATTACTCCTGTATGAGAGGAGCCAACAACTCTTCAGCAGAGCAGGGAGAAATGCACTCAGATGGCATCGGTAGAGGGCACTGTTTATCATTGTTAACCATCAAGTGGGATGAGATCATACACTACATGACCATGAGTATGTGGACGTCTGCTTGTCGAACATCTCATGCCGAAGTCATGGGCATTAATATGGAGTTTCTCCCCGTTTTGCTGCTATAACAGCCTGCTATAACAGCCTCTTCTCTTCTGGGAAGGCTTTCCACTAGATGTTGGAACATTGCTGCGGTGACTTGCTATCATTCATCCACAAGAGCATTCTTGAGGTCGGGCACTGATGTTGGGCGATTAGGCCTGGCTCGCTGTCGGAGTTCCAATTCATCCCAAAGGTGTTCGATGGGGCTGAGGTCAGGGCTCTGTGCAGTCCAGTCAAGTTCTTTCACACCGACTGCAATTTCTGACAAACCATTTCTGTATAGACCTCCCTTTGTGCATGGTGACATTGTCATGCTGAAACAGGAAAGGGCCTTCCCCAAACTGTTGCCACAACTGTTGCCGCACGACCCACGTGGAGTTCCAGGTCTCCGGTAGCCTCTGGAACTGCCGATCTGCGGCCAACAAGGCAGAGTTCATCTCAGCCTATGCCTCCCTCCAGTCCCTCGACTTCTTGGCACTGACGGAAACATGGATCACCACAGATAACACTGCTACTCCTACTGCTCTCTCTTCGTCCGCCCACGTGTTCTCGCACACCCCGAGAGCTTCTGGTCAGCGGGGTGGTGGCACCGGGATCCTCATCTCTCCCAAGTGGTCATTCTCTCTTTCTCCCCTTACCCATCTGTCTATCGCCTCTTTTGAATTCCATGCTATCACAGTTACCAGCCCTTTCAAGCTTAACATCCTTATCATTTATCGCCCTCCAGGTTCCCTCGGAGAGTTCATCAATGAGCTTGATGCCTTAATAAGCTCCTTTCCTGAGGACGGCTCACCTCTCACAGTTCTGGGCAACTTTAACCTCACAACGTCTACCTTTGACTCATTCCTCTCTGCCTCCTTCTTTCCACTCCTCTCCTCTTTTGACCTCACCCTCTCACCTTCCCCTCCTACTCACAAGGCAGGCAATACGCTCGACCTCATCTTTACTAGATGCTGTTCTTCCACTAACCTCATTGCAACTCCCCTCCAAGTCTCCGACCACTACCTTGTATCCTTTTCCCTCTCGCTCTCATCCAACACCTCCCACACTGCCCCTACTCGGATGGTATCGCGCCGTCCCAACCTTCGCTCTCTCTCCCCCGCTACTCTCTCCTCTTCCATCCTATCATCTCTTCCCTCTACTCAAACCTTCTCCAACCTATCTCCTGATTCTGCCTCCTCAACCCTCCTCTCCTCCCTTTCTGCATCCTTTGACTCTCTATGCCCCCTATCCTCCAGGCCGGCTCGGTCCTCCCCTCCCGCTCCGTGGCTCGACGACTCATTGCGAGCTCACAGAACAGGGCTCCGGGCAGCCGAGCGGAAATGGAGGAAAACTCGCCTCCCTGCGGACCTGGCATCCTTTCACTCCCTCCTCTCTACATTTTCCTCTTCTGTCTCTGCTGCTAAAGCCACTTTCTACCACTCTAAATTCCAAGCATCTGCCTCTAACCCTAGGAAGCTCTTTGCCACCTTCTCCTCCCTCCTGAATTCTCCTCCCCCCTCCTCCCTCTCTGCAGATGACTTCGTCAACCATTTTGAAAAGAAGGTCGACGACATCCGATCCTCGTTTGCTAAGTCAAACGACACCGCTGGTTCTACTCACACTGCCCTACCCTGTGCTCTGTCCTCTTTCTCCCCTCTCTCTCCAGATGAAATCTCGCGTCTTGTGACGGCCGGCCGCCCAACAACCTGCCCGCTTGACCCCATCCCCTCCTCTCTTCTCCAGACCATTTCCGGAGACCTTCTCCCTTACCTCACCTCGCTCATCAACTCATCCCTGACTGCTGGCTACGTCCCTTCTGTCTTCAAGAGAGCGAGAGTTGCACCCCTTCTGAAAAAACCTACACTCGATCCCTCCGATGTCAACAAATACAGACCAGTATCCCTTCTTTCTTTTCTCTCCAAAACTCTTGAACGTGCCGTCCTTGGCCAGCTCTCCCGCTATCTCTCTCAGAATGACCTTCTTGATCCAAATCAGTCAGGTTTCAAGACTAGTCATTCAACTGAGACTGCTCTTCTCTGTATCACGGAGGCGCTCCGCACTGCTAAAGCTAACTCTCTCTCCTCTGCTCTTATCCTTCTAGACCTATCGGCTGCCTTCGATACTGTGAACCATCAGATCCTCCTCTCCACCCTCTCCGAGTTGGGCATCTCCGGCACGGCCCACGCTTGGATTGCGTCCTACCTGACAGGACGCTCCTACCAGGTGGCGTGGCGAGAATCTGTCTCCTCACCACGCGCTCTCACCACTGGTGTCCCCCGGGGCTCTGTTCTAGGCCCTCTCCTATTCTCGCAATACACCAAGTCACTTGGCTCTGTCATAACCTCACATGGTCTCTCCTATCATTGCTATGCAGACGACACACAATTAATCTTCTCCTTTCCCCCTTCTGATGACCAGGTGGCGAATCGCATCTCTGCATGTCTGGCAGACATATCAGTGTGGATGACGGATCACCACCTCAAGCTGAACCTCGGCAAGACGGAGCTGCTCTTCCTCCCGGGGAAGGACTGCCCGTTCCATGATCTCGCCATCACGGTTGACAACTCCATTGTGTCCTCCTCCCAAACCTTGGCGTGATCCTGGACAACACCCTGTCGTTCTCAACTAACATCAAGGCAGTGGCCCGTTCCTGTAGGTTCATGCTCTACAACATCCGCAGAGTACGACCCTGCCTCACACAGGAAGCGGCGCAGGTCCTTATCCAGGCACTTGTCATCTCCCGTCTGGATTACTGCAACTCGCTGTTGGCTGGGCTCCCTGCCTGTGCCATTAAACCCCTACAACTCATCCAGAACGCCACAGCCCGTCTGGTGTTCAACCTTCCCAAGTTCTCTCACGTCACCCCGCTCCTCTCTCTCTCCACTGGCTTCCAGTTGAAGCTCGCATCCGCTACAAGACCATGGTGCTTGCCTACGGAGCTGTGAGGGGAACGGCACCTCAGTACCTCCAGGCTCTGATCAGGCCCTACACCCAAACAAGAGCACTGCGTTCATCCACCTCTGGCCTGCTCGCCTCCCTACCACTGAGGAAGTACAGTTCCCGCTCAGCCCAGTCAAAACTGTTCGCTGCTCTGGCCCCCCAATGGTGGAACAAACTCCCTCACGACGCCAGGACAGCGGAGTCAATCACCACCTTCCGGAGACACCTGAAACCCCACCTCTTTAAGGAATACCTAGGATAGGATAAAGTAATCCTTCTACCCCCCCCCTTAAAAGATTTAGATGCACTCTTGTAAAGTGGCTGTTCCACTGGATGTCATAAGGTGAATGCACCAATTTGTAAGTCGCTCTGGATAAGAGCGTCTGCTAAATGACTTAAATGTAATGTAAATGTAAAGTTGGAAGCACAGAATCGTCTAGAATGTCATTGTATGCTGTAGAGTTAAGATTCCCCTTTACTGGAACTATGGCACTATGCATTTGGGCAAGTAGCGTTCTCCTGGCATCCGCCAAACCCAGATTCGTCCATCAGATTCATCTCTCCAGAGAGCAGGTTTCCACTGCTCCAGGATTCAATGATGGCAAGCATTGTGCATGGTGATCTTAGGCTTATATACAGCTGCTCGGCTATGGAAAACCATTTCATGAAGCTCCCGACGAACAGTTCTTGTACTGACGTTGCTTCCAGAGGCAGTTTGGAACTCGGTAGTGAGTGTTGCAACCGAGGACAACGCTACGCACTTCAACACTCGGCAGTCCTGTTCTGTGAGCTTGTGTGGCCTACCACTTCTCGGCTGAGCCGTTGTTGCTCTTAGACATTTCCACTTACAGTTGACCGGGGCAGCTCAAGCAGGGCAGACATTTGATGAACTGACTTGTTGGAAAGTTGGCATCCTATGACGGTGCCACCTTGAAAGTCATTGAGCTCTTCAGTATGGCCATTCTACTGTTATGATTGTCTATGGAGATTGCATGGCTATGTGCTCAATTTTATACACCTGTCAGCAACAGGTGTGGCTGAAATAGCCGAATCCACTAATTTGAAGTGGTGTCCACATACTTTTGTATATATTGTGTATATTGTGTATATTGTGTATATCCATAATTCTCAACTCAGTTTACACATCAAAATAAAGCAGTCTTGACAGTTTAGTTATTGATTTATATTACAGGTATGTCTGTAGCCAATGACAATTATGGAGTGTACCAACTGTATGCTAGCCCAGTACAAACCTTTCTCCCACTATTCCCACCTCCCTGTTTCCTGACGACATCAGCTGGTAAACCAACTATATTACATCCTCTCTCCCGCCCCTGTTACAGGCTCATTAATATCTTGTTTATTGGTGCTGAAGCAGGGGGGGGGCAGAAGTAATTGCACATTTTGTCAAAGAGAGGGAGGGGTGGGGGGATGCAGCTTAAGGGCAGCTATCCATCTAGTGTGGCTGAGGCTCTGACATGCCAACCCCTGTGAGGAGGAGGATAGGGTCACAGGTGTGGTTGATCCACCACTCCTTCCCAGGGGACAGATCTCTTGTGCCCATGAACCCCCTCAGACACAGTCCTTCCTA
Source organism: Oncorhynchus gorbuscha (assembly GCF_021184085.1). Lineage (NCBI taxonomy): Eukaryota > Metazoa > Chordata > Actinopteri > Salmoniformes > Salmonidae > Oncorhynchus > Oncorhynchus gorbuscha. The sequence goes on from NC_060176.1 coordinate 11,649,751, forward strand.
GTTGCCACTAGCCCATTCCCTAATTTGCACTGCTTAACATTCAGCCCATCAGACTCCTGTATGTGTGTGCTTGTTAATGAGAGAGAGAGAGAGAGAGAGAGAGAGAGAGAGAGAGAGAGAGAGAGAGAGAGAGAGAGAGAGAGAGAGAGAGAGAGAGAGAGAGCAAACATATTTACATAAACAAATGTTTATCTGAAGGATTGCTTTTGAGGGAGATTTGAAGAAGCTGCCCTCATGATGGACAGATTGAAGTTGGAACTCGTCTCATGTGAACTGAGGAATCAATCTCTCTCTGTGTGTGTGTGTGTGTGTGTGTGTGTGTGTGTGTGTGTGTGTGTGTGTGTGTGTGTGTGTGTGTGTGTGTGTGTGTGTGTGTGTGTGTGTGTGTGTGTGTGTGTGTGTGTGTGTGTGTGTGTGTGTGTGTGTGTGTGTGTGTGTGTGTGTGTTGGCCATCCTGCCAATGTGTTAAAGGCATGTTAAACCCATTTAACAATGACTCAGAAGCATTCATTAACAGTAGAACGTCTGGAACTAGGCTTGAACAGGAAGGCTGCTGTTGTTCTTTCATTGTACTGCTACTGTATTATACAGTAGAAAATATGTTCTATAATACACTTTTTTAAACAGCATGTGTTCATTGTGGATTCCAAAATGTGTTTTGACAAAATGTCCGATGTGAAATCCTTCAAAGTAAATTCAATTTTCTTCTGTTTATTTATTTTTTATTTTACCTTTATTTAACCAGGCAAGTCAGTTAAGAACATATTCTTATTTTCAATGACGGCCTGGGAACAGTGGGTTAACTGCCTGTTCAGGGGCAGAACGACAGATTTGTACCTTGTCAGCTCGGGGGTTTGAACTCGCAACCTTCCGGTTGTTAGTACAACGCTCTAACCACTAGGCTACGCTGCCGCCCCAAATAATATGATGAATATGTAATATGTTTACTACAGTATTTGTGCTTCAGATGTGTTGTTATAGGATCATTTATTGGAAGTGAAACTACCCTGTTCAAAACACAAGCTCATGGTTCTCTGTTTTTACAATGGCTGAGGCCGAACAGAGACGGTCTTAAAAACAATGTTTCAGATACACTACATGGATCATTGAGCAGGACCCTGACAGATGGCATCACATGTTGCCAAGACAACCAGAACCATTAGTGTCTCCCCAAATATGGTGTAGGGGGGTGATGGAAATCCAGTAAACCCTTATGCTGTGCACCACTCAAATTGGTCCCCAGGGTCAAGAGAACCCGTGCACCATCAGATGGGTTCACACCTATTATGTATAGACCAATGTTTCATCACTCTGTCAAATTAGAATGGACAGATCTCCTTTTCCGGGGTATATTCTGCGCTCAAGTAATAACATTTTTACCATAGAAGTTAAATGTGCAATGTATTAATATGTTTTAATAATCATACATTTTTGTTTGAGCATGTAGTTCCAGATCACCCTGTGTATGATGACTGGACCCCTGAACTTGTTAGTAATGTTTCACACACTAAATACTGAACACAATCAATGGAAAAGCCATATTAAATGCCAGTCAGAAAGTATTTTCTGTCTGCCGTTGTAGAAAAAATTAAGAAGTACTTTATTATTTTTCACTCTGACTCTCAAAGGAACTTATTCATTTTTAATCAGCTTGCTGTCCTCTTCTTAATTAACCAGAGCTGGAAAATTCAATCAAACTCGAAGACAGCAAAGGAATGGGTGTGAGATGTTCATAAAAATGTCTAACGGATAATGTGTCAGTCCTGCCAGACAAATGAACCTGATATTACTGGAGCCTGGGCTGCCAGGGCGGCAGGTCAGTAGCTGCAGGGTACAGTTGTAAAGTAATTACACTGGCTGTCTGCTTTGTCACAGTATAATGCTGATCTTACATGGAAAATGAGAGCGGTAGCCTTGGACTGGAAATGAGAAATATTTCAATAGGGATCGGAATTTGACAAGCTAAACTATCCAGTGGCATTATTTTGGTGATTGAGTCATTAAGCTCTGCACAAATATAACAATATGTTCTTCACGATAGCATCTGTAAGATATTTTAGATACAGTAAATAGTATGTTCATAATCCTGTAGTGTTTAAACCAGCCGCCAGGGGGAGATATAGTTACTTACTTAGTAGACAGCTCAGCATACTAGTCAAGAGAAAGGGAGGAGAATGTCTAGAGGGACAGCATCATATGATATGCTGTGTAGGATACAAACAGTTCTGCTTGGATTATCCTTTCCTGACAAAAGGGGATGTATTGAAGTATATTGGTGAATCATTTTAAGCAATTTCTTTCCAATACATTTATCCATTGTAGCGTTCAAGTGGAATATTAGATTTCATTACATTATAATACAACCAACACATCTAATTCAAGTTACATTTCAGCTTTTCCTTTTTCAGTATATTCTTCATCAGAAATTAACCAGACTTTCAGCACAAATATACAAGGATAAAAAGATGAGTGGACCAACCGCTGCATGACTGTTGCTCCCCAGCACCAAGGTTACTCAACAAAAGCTTTACTCCTCCACATTGAGCATAAATTCATTCATTCATTCAGACAGACATTGGCTGCTCCATGAGCCTTTGTATGAGAGAGGCTGCCTGTTCTCTCTGTCACTGGGATGCCGACCACTCGGTTTTAACAAGATTATCCTTAGAGCGCGGAAGCAATGGAGTGCCACTGAAATGTAATTATCATGTGATGGAGTGCTTGTGATGGCTGTATTATCACTCCTCAGTCTCTTAACCCCTGTCGTCAGGTGAAGGATTAGACACCTGGTCCCTGAGTTATGACCGATGATGGAAGCCTGTTTAAACATGTTGGAGGCAACCTGGTCATGACGAGCAGACACAACCACAGGCTCCAGGGAAGGTCCCAGCCAAGCCTTCTCAGGACTGGTGTTTGTGTGCATGTGCATATGGTTTCAACTTGTCCTCTTATCTACATTTACGCCACTTGGCCTGCGCAGAGAAAGGATAGCAGGATTTCAGCTGTGCCTGTGGTTTCACCACTCTCTGTCGCTGTTGCAGTCTTCCTGCTCTCACTCTCTCACTCTCACTCTCACTCTCATTTTCTCTCTCTCCTCGACCACACAATCTCAGAGTATCTGATGACAACTAGATTTCTCCCTTCTGCCTGTTTCCTTTTCCACAAGTGCCCCGGTCTCCATGACAACCTATCTCAGCTTTGAAAAGATGGACAAAAGGTGTATAGAAAAAGAGAACTAGACAAGGACACACAAATATTCTACATGCACACATACACACCTAGTCATGTGCTGGATGTGCACTTCCATAGCTAATACAGACACACACAGGTACACTGAGTCAGGAGTTCTGATGAGCATCCCAACACACAGGGACACAGACCCTCTCTGAGCCAGGAGCTCTGATGAGCATCCCAACACACAGGGACACAGACCCTCTCTGAGTCAGGGTTTGTGATGAGCATCCCAACACACAGGGACACAGACCCTCTCTGAGCCAGGAGCTCTGATGAGCATCCCAACACATAGGGACACAGACCCTCTCTGAGTCAGGGTTTGTGATGAGCATCCCAACACACAGGGACACAGACCCTCACTGAGTCTCACAGAGTCAGGGTTTGAGTTTAAATCTAGACTCCCTCACAAAGTAGAGAAAGACCTGTATTGTTGTGGTCCGTTAAAGACACCGGCACATATTCACTTGGTTTTACATCAAACTAACACTGACTGCTCTGCATCTTCCCAGTCCCCTTTTGTCCGCCCTTATTATGTGCTTTGTTTTCTGTCCTTAGTCAATCGGGAAGGGAACACATATACTGCATGTATGCTGTGCCACAGCCTTCTGTTTCAATACATTTCTCACTCCTAATTTCAATTATTCGCACTGTGTCATACCATTTACTATGTTTCTCTGTCTCTCTCTCTCACTCACTCACTCACTCGGTCACTCTCTCACTCTCTTCCTCTTTCTTTCCCTCTCCTCCTGCCATCTCTCCGTCTGTTGTCTGTGGTCCCCTGTGTTTCTGGCTCCCAGACGGCCTACTCGTTGGCTAGATTTCAGGGGTCGTGTGACGTGGCGTCGTGCCACAGCCAGCCACATATGACACAACCCACTTTCATGTGGGCGCTGCATCGCTGCTCAGGGAGCAGTCAGATGGACTAAACAGGCTTTTCCTAACCACACCTCCTCCCTCCTCCCTCCTCCTTATTTCCAGCTCTTTCTCCCTCTCCCATCCCTCCTTCTTCCCCCTCCTTGCTCCCCACTCCTGCCTCCTTCCTGTCTCTCCTCCCTAGATCTCCCCTCCCACCATCATTTTCTCTCTAAACAGCACAGACATGTCTGCCAATACCCGTTCAGGGGACATGATTTTATCTGCAACAGTAACAAGACACTTAAGCATTAGGTCTGTGAGAACAGCGTGCATGTTTGAAGTAATCAATTTGCGAGGGCACTTTGAAGAGCTTGTGCACAAAGCTGTTAAAGCAACATCAACTGTCCCAGAGTGCTCATAATGTCACTGAAAGCTAAATGACAATGAGTGTCAAGCATTCTTCTCAGGCCTATATATGCAGAACAGTTTTCCTTTCATGGTCACATTCTGTCTGTTGTCAGTAGGCACTTTATTTTCAATAGAAGGCCTGTGCTTGACTGACTTGCTGAAGCCATTCTAAACTAAAGAAAATACTTTTAAAAGACTGTGCGGTTTTTCACAGCTGACATACCAACCATGCAGTGCTGACTTTCAATTTGAGAGAGAGAAATGGAGAAAGAGACAGAGAGAGAGCAGGATGTCTCTGAGGGGAGGCGTGTGGATTGACAGCCTCAGCCAGTCTGGGCATTCATCCTGTGTGATGTGTGGTCAAGGCAGTGTGAAGAGAGCATCATTAAAATCAGTTTGTGTATTTATTCAGGTGTCTAGGTACATTGGAGGAGCACAGTCTGGTAATGGAGTTTCTTTGATAAGTACACCAGCTCACTCTCCGTACCAGGCTGTTTGCGGGCCAGCTGCAGGGGAAGGTTGGTAGTGAGTACTGAGGTTAAATGCTTGGTGTGTGTGTGTGTGTGTGTGTGTGTGTGTGTGTGTGTGTGTGTGTGTGTGTGTGTGTGTGTGTGTGTGTGTGTGTGTGTGTGTGTGTGTGTGTGTGTGCGTGCGTGCGTGCGTGCGTGCGTGCGTGCGTGCGTGCGTGCGTGCGTGCGTGCGTGCGTGCGTGCGTGCGTGCGTGCGTGCGTGTGTGTGTGAGAAAGAGAACTAGATAATGTCCGGTTGCAGTGTGACTAATTTCATACCATGTAAGACCTAGCAGTTCTGCAGTGTCTGAGTCACCATGCAGTGACAAACAGAGGTGGGGGGGGGCAGATGAACAGGGAATGGACATAATCAGAGAAATCCAGCGACAGTGGTCATACGTTATCATGTTATATCAATCTGACTCATTTTGACATTCATCTTGACCCTTTTCTGATTCTGTCCCCCACTCAATACATTATGCTCTGACACCTTCTTTATCTAGCAAACTCTGTGCTGATTTCTATAGTTCTGCCTTGGTGTCAAGATGCTATATTGTGGGGTTTTCTGTCTTTATCTATGAGAGAATCAGACTGCACTTATTTCTTTATTCCGTAAATGTCAAGGCACTGTCTCTCGTGTGCCTCCCCTTGTATGTGTTCATTTTCTATGGTTTGTTCCCTCTCACTCATCACAAGGTGTCTGCGCTCACACCTCCCGCTCTTAAAGGGACCGTACGCCCCAGCAGTGAACACCATGCTCATTAAAAGCAGGACACAGAAAAAGGAAAGTGAGCGAGAGATGAAAGAGAGTTCAAAACCGAGGACAGAGGAAGAGAGACAAACAAAATTGGATATAAATCCAGAAGAAATTAATGAACATAGATCAGAAAACTCACTGAATCTCCCAGTGAAAATTGGAAAGCACCGAAACGCTCACATTAGAAATGCAAGAAAGATGGAATCATGAAGCTGAAAAGACAGAAGACAATTCAAATCCTTTGGCAACACATAGTGTATCTGCCAGGAGGAAAGAGCTAGCCATCCATCTGGTTATCCGAGTGGCTGTAACATTGATAGGGTTTAGATGATAGGCCAATTGGTGTGTGTGTGTGTGTGTAATCTTACAATGAGTGAAATGACAGGGTTGTTGAATCTCCCATTCACTGTGTTAAACGGTCAATTACAGGGTCAGTGACGTCACGAATGAGCAGTGTTCAAAAGAGGACCAACTGCACTTACAGAGACATACACACAACATTGGAAATCATCACTCAGTCAAGTTTGTGGAAACAATATCATACAGTATAATATAACCATTCAGTCCCTAAGTACGACATTGTGCTCCATCTTAACACTGAACAAGATGGGAGACTGTGATACTGTCACTCCTGTGTTGTCCTCTTCCTTCTCTGAGATCCCTCCACCTGATGTGTCACCTCACTGTGACTAATGAAATCCGATAGAGAGGTGTGGTGACAACACGAAATCAATAAAGCATAGAGGGAGAAAGTGGAGGAAGGGACTAGGGTAGGCGGAGGGGACCAGGGACAGGGAGGAGGGCAGTATTTGTGAGTGTGGGTGGTTGTGTTGGTTGGTTGAGAAGTAAAAACATTTGTTTGAAAGGAAGAGAAGATAATTCTATGTGGCCCTGTACAACTGGTTGACTTACAATGCTGGTGATGTGTAACACAAGTCACAGACAGTCTTGTTTTGTGTTTGTCATGGTAAAATACGGCAGTTTTGTAAAATGTCTATAACATTGTGATGCTTTCTTCGTTTCATAACAAATGTCCTTAAAGTATCTGAGGTTATTGAAGACCTTTTGTAGATAGAGTGAGTTACAGTGGGGGCAGATGTTTGTGATTGAATCCAATATGCAAGCTTTCCCCATGTATTGTTATTAGAAAGCCTCCTAAAGCCTCCTTCAGCCACTCCTCTCACTTTTTAATGAGATTTGCAATGTGCCTGCCTGTGTTACCCCACTGCGCTGCCATCGGTGACAGCCAAGAGGACAAAGGGAGGCCTAATGCTTGGGGTTCAGGAGAGCCCCCCTACCCTCACGACCCTCCACCCCTCCCTACCTCCCATCTGGTGAAGAGCTACTGAGAGGCTGAGAGGCATGCAGGGCTGAATGAGAAACTCTTGGCAGTAGACCCCCCCCTACACACACGTGCCTAAGCTCCATCAATTGAAACCCCCCTTCCCATGTCTCACACTTTCTACTCCGTCTACTTTCCTTGTCATTCTCCATCCCCTACACACATCTGTTTTTTCCCTTCCATTCCTCAGTTGGCATTTTTTTGGGCAGGCTGGTGGCAGTGGAGCTGTCCAGTGCTGAAACAGATCATTATGCTATCTCCATCACTCAGAGACTTTGGTGCTTTTCTGACATGCATTGGTTGTACATGCAGGTTTTTGTCTTCCATCCCGTCTTCTGTAACATGCTACCACATGGTAATTTCCTTGGCATGAATAATGCAAGGATGTAGGAAGCATTTGCCTTTTATAGATTTTGAATGCTTTTCAGATGTTATCGTAGAAAAATATTTTCATTTTCTAATCGTCCGATGCATCCTCTCCTTTTTATTTTGTGGTGCATTTGAATGTGATTTCATTTATAAGTCAGGATCATCTCTCACACTGAAAAACATCCCAAAATCCATATTCCCAAACCCGCTGTGTCTCATTCTGAAAAATGAATGCTTCTAACGCCGAACCCATGTCCTTGAATCCTCTTATGAGAATATAGTGCGACATATTCATATTCATTCTCACTTTTACCTTTCCTCTTGATAAACATTTCCCTTCTATGTTCTATTCTATCCTGTAAACATCTCCTTTGATGCTACTCTAGATGCAGGGCTGCACTACAAACACTGGCATATCCTTTGAAGATTGCGTTCACTGACATTCTGAAAACAGTACGAGAGACAGTATTGTGTGCAACAATATTACTAATGGAAAACTAAGCACAGAGGTCAGTTCTTTGAGCAGAGAGAGGAGAGCACCTGTCCATTTGTCTGCGTGCGTGTGTGTGTGCATGTGTTTGTTTGTATGCTTGTGTTTGTGCTTGTGTAGGTAGGTCTTGTACAGTTTGACCTGAGAGGAAGCTAGGCGAAGCGGAGTGCGTATGTCTTCAGCCCTCTAACCATTATCGTGCCACGCCCCAGAGACTTTCCCTCTGTTTCTTACCTGTGACGCGCATCTCATATCTCACACAGACGAGGGGGGGCCAACACCTACCAGCTGGGGTGATGCAATTCAGCAACACGTGCCAATCCCCTCCACTCTCTATCACGTTGCCAGAGTCAGAGGCGGGTTCTCACCCAGCCAATCCAGGCCTCTCCCCTGCCAAATACACATCCTGTCTTACTATAATCATTCATGTAACACTGTGAAAAAGTCCCGTGGCTTTTCATGACTGAAGATGGCTGGGGAGAGGACATGCGATATGAGAGTGGAATCATATTTCTCGTCTAGGGATGCTAGAGGAAACCGGGACATTACACTAATAAGATTCTACATTCTATTGTTCCAGTCTGTAATCCAAACGACAGAGTTCATTCAATAAAAAATCAGTCGCTAGCTTCGTGTGTTATTGCACCAATGTAATGAAACCTCCAAATTATAGATGAAATCTGTAGCAGTGGTCTATTGGAGAGGGGGTTGGGCTATGTGGGTTGTACTCTTCATTGCGCTTTACAACCGACAGTTCATTCATTCGTTCGGTGTTTTATGCACAGAGATGCTGAAATGCACGATAGGTGTGCTTCACATTATCGTCTCTGGGGGTGTTGTGTCCTGGGACAATGATTTCAGTAGCTCCTCCATGTATCTTGGAGGCTGTATGTGGAGAACAGGGTGTTATTTATAAAGCCCAGAGGGTCTCATGGGCCCCAGTGCTGCCCCAGTCATCAAAGAGTGATTTTGGCATCACATAGCCTCCCCTCATGGTCCCCCGGGGTCGCTATATCACCTGCCCCCCACCCACAGATGAGCAGTCATCTTTAAACCACTGAGCATATGGACATACACTCTGTTATGTAACTACACCCTCTGATATGCACTAACACCACACACACACACTTGCATAATGCATACATGTAAATACACACACACACACACACACACACACACACACACACACACACACACACACACACACACACACACACACACACACACACACACACACACACACACACACACACACACACACACACACACACACACACACACACACACACACACACACACACACACACACACACACTTACATAGACACTTCCATTTTGCTCTCTTGCCTTAATACTCATATAGGACAGAATAGGGATAGACACTGTAGTTATAATAGATGGGTTGATGGTCACACAGAGGGTTATGGGTCAGTTCCCCTGTTTGCTATGAGATGAGAACCGTGACCGTTCTGGCTGGTTGGCTGGGAGAAAATATAATTTAAGGGGCTGGTGACACATTTATCGAGCCTGTCAAATTAATGAAAGCAATGGGCTGAGCCAGGACATGGCTCATGGTGTAATTGCAGGGTGTCTGTGTCTACACGCTCCCTCCCCCTTGATTGTTTATCCTCTGCTGATCCAGGTGCCATCAATCAGCAAAGGAGCTCCGCCCCCATGACTTCTGCAAACATCCTGCTGTTTAGCAGAGAAACAAGGAAATACGACGTCACTAGTGTAGAAAAAACTCTCTAGTCCTGTCCCTCTGTACTGGTACCTTTCATCGGGTGTTGAATGCTGTTGAGCAGCAGCTGAAGATATATTTGATTTAAAGGTCGCAGTTTGGTTTTCTCCAGGGCTCTCTAGTCCTGTCCCTGTGTACTGGTACCTTTCATCGGGTGTTAAATGCTGTTGAGCAGCAGCTGAAGATATATTTGATTTAAAGGTCGCAGTTTGGTTTTCTCCAGGGCTCTCTAGTCCTGTCCCTGTGTACTGGTACCTTTCATCGGGTGTTAAATGCTATTGAGTTGCAGCTGAAGATATATTTGATTTAAAGGTGGCAGTTTGGTGGCAGCTTGAAAATGTGACAGAACTACGTATTGACAGCTACCGAACTATAGGGAAATTTATTTTGTTGATTATAAAAATGTAAAAATTACCCCCTTTTTCTCCACAATTTTGAGCTTGTCTCATCACTGCAACTCCCCAATGTGCTCGGGAGGTGAAAGTTGAGTCATGCGTCTTCCGAAACATGACCCGCCAAGCCGTGCTTCTTAACACCTGCCTGTTCAACCCGGAAGTCAGCTACACCAATGTGTCAAGTCAGAGGAAACACTGTTCAACTGACGACTGAGGTCAGCCTGCGGGCATCTGGCCTGCCACAAGGAGTCACAAGAGCGTGATCAGCCAAGTAAAGCACCCTGGCCAAACCCTCCCCTAACCTGGATTGTGATCGAGCCCGGGATTGAACCTGGGTCTGTAGTGCAGGGCCTTAGACCGCTGCTCCATTCTGGAGGCCCAGGCCTATTCTATTTGGAATGAGTTTATCTACTAAATGTAAACAAAGCCAGGACAATAGCAGAATGCTAACACATAGTTTTACCTTTGTAGTGTTTAAGGGAAGGGACATGTAATGAATTAATCACAGTTAATAAAGTTGAATAGGGAGTTAGCCATCTCTTCAGTTGGAAATTAGTTGGCGAATGGAAGGTAGCTAATTCAATTGGCATGACAGGGTGACAGGATTCTCTGTTAATGCCCAGACATATGCTGAGACACAGGGAATTCTAACAGAGACTGTAACCTTTCAGTTTCTGCCAATACTTATTTGAATTGAAGGTCATCTTTTTACTGACTGTTGGTATCAATTAGCAGTGAATGCAAGAGGAGAAGCCCTCAACAATTCATCTGTGCCTTCTAAGCAACCACTCTTAGAAATCATGCTGGTCTTCACAGCAACCTTTTAACAATCACTCAATCTATCGATTTAACAATCTGTAAAAAATATATATATATAAACTCGGTGTCCCAGTTTAGTGCTGAATGTTGCAAACATGAGTAAATATTTCCCGGGCCTGTTTCATAAAGAGTGTTGTGGGTCTCCCTCCATGAGGGGCTTCAGTCCCAAGGGTCTCTCTGAATCGAGCAGTTCTTCCAAATAGCCCTGTAAGTGCTGCTCCTCCCTCCCATCTCCATTAAGAGGTTAGAACAGTCAATAGGTTCGGCTGAGCACGAGGGACTGGTCCATTGATTTCACTACAAGTCAAAGAAGGAGAATAGAGAGGGAGGAAGGGTCCTTTGGTAGAGAGGGGTCACCATGTCCTGTAAGCTTAGTGCAAGACGGACTCTGGTCGTGCGCAGACATCATGCAAGGTATACCACAAAGCACATTTTCTGGGAGAGAGGGTGCTCTTGTCCAAGCTTGTAACTCTGAAGGACCATTATACCAATGTTAGTAGTCAGACACATTAGGCACTTTTCCCCTTGGAATCATAAATACAGCAATTGGACTTAAAGCCAGGCTTCTTCATCTGCCTATACAGACATCACTGATTGAGCTGTACGATTGTGGATGTGTTCACACAAATACAGACACAAGTTATGTTTTGTTCATTTGTTTTTTTATCAAATGGATATATAGAGCATTTCATTTTGACATCAACAAATCTCTCCATTGACACAGCAAAATAAGCCATAGAATCACACTGTAACTTCACTCAGAGGCACAAAACAGGAAAAGGTACCGTTACTTCATGTTATACATCTACCATTTCTGTAAATGTTAGATCACCTTTACAGACAATCTTCACTTCATTGAATATTGCAACAATGAAAGGGGTTTAGGTGGTTAGAGACAGATGGTTAAGGGGGCAATAGGGGTCCAGCCACTGACAGAACACACATCAATCAAACCAACAGGGTTTAGAGAGAGAGAAAAAACTGAACAATAGCACACCCTCCAAAACGACCACTGGAAACTGTACAGAACAACGGATGCGCAGACACCAACAGGAGTGGAACCATAGAGATATGGAGAAGGACATCATCCATGTCACAGGACTGGCCCAGGGTATCATTCTCTTCTGGTGAGCAGTCCCCTCACAAACTCCCTGCATTATCAGCATGTCAAAGAGCTGTGTGGAGGACTCTAACTACATAGGTTTTATATTTTTACAAGTACTTGTGTTTGTTCTTTTCTATATTTGATATCACAATAAACACGACTTGAAACGTAAAAGTAACGCTCTAGTTACATATGCTAGTGTTTTACATTTTTCAATGGTTGACAACAACTGTTACCATGGATTTATTGCTTTGTACACTGAGTATGGTTAGCGCCACCTGGAGAGGCCTACAGAGGCCTTCACTGCAATGTCCAGCAATTCCTTTAGTATATAGCCCTCCTGTTCAAACCCAGCTTGACACGTTACCTTTGGTAAATTGTGCAAAGAAATTGACACATTAGTAACAGTTTGAGAGACAAAATACATTTTGTGAAAGAAATAAAAAGTAAGAACATTCAGACTACGGCTTTGTTCCATGCATAAATACATTTCCATAAATACATTGCGAAGTGCTGACTTTTGGTCTCCACAGACAGACAGTGAAAAGCAGGTTTAGGTCCCTGACATACTACTGAAACCAATGATGTATATAAACCCTGGATTGCTGATGCTATCTACTGGCCAATGAAAGGCTTTGAAGCCACCGGTCAGCCATATTGGCACTTCCCAGTAGGAGCAGTCCTCCATTGGAATTAATGGAATTCTATAGTATTACAATTAAATGTTTATAGGACAAAATTACATGTATTTAAGTGTTGTTGTTTTTTGTAATGGGACAGTAACTTGTACTTTTAAGGAAAACATTTTACATGTATTTTTTGGAATGTTTAGCTCACATAATATCATTTAACAGTATGCATTCAGTTTCTGTAATAGAATAAACATGGCAAAAACAAATGTGTACATTAATAAATGCATTTTTATAGCTTCCAAAATATTTATTTACAATGTTGGGGAGTGCCAAGATGGAGGCACGGCGGTTTCTAAACAAGGCCCCTGTCAGTCATCTAGTGTATATATAAATCATTGACTGGAACCCAGTATCTCTACACTGGTCATTCCCACTCTATACACACTGGCTAAATCATGTCTTGCTGCTCTTTTGATTGTCTACCTACTCTTTAAGGAATGGTAAACGTTCAATGTGACATAGGCAGTAACAGCTATACTGTCATGTTTTTTATTCAGTAATGCTCCAATGTTTTTACAAGTATATGTAATATGAATCTCAATCCCCAACTTGGCTAATTGTCCTCCTGGACTGGTAAGGTATAGTTTTATTTAACAACATTGTCTATCTGGGTCACTATCCCAGTCTAAAAATGTTTCCTTTTCATTAGCAAAACATATCTCCTGCTGACGGACTGTCTGTACAGTAGATATACTGATTGGCTACTTCTGGATCGGCTGGCTGGTCTTTCTCTGCATTGCACAGGCCCTTGATAGTGCCGGGCAGCATTTGGTTATATTGTCCATGTGCTCTTATACATCATAGTTATTTTTCTTTAGTCACCTCAGACAAACATTTACCTTTAAACAACAACAAAGCTCATTGAAATGCCTTGAAATGATTTGAATTGACCAGACAATAAAACTGACAATGTTCATAATAATTACATAACTGAGTTATGAATGTTTGTAACCTCCAAACGTACACTTTTAACAACAGATGTAACATTGTTATAGGCATGAAATAGAGAGCTTGGGACTATAAGGTTCTATCTGCAAGAAGATGATTCTGAGATAATTGGCTTCAAAGTTCCAAACCCTCATTGGTTTGAATGGTGTCAGCTATTTTTATCTTGTATTCTTTTGAACTTAACTCAACTTGAATTGGGGTATATAGGTAGAGAACATTGAACAGAACAAGGCTATGTTACTAACTCCATTTTGAAAGAAAATGCAGATAGAACTGTACAGTCCCAAGCTCTCAAAATGGCACAGTAAACACGCAACGCTTCGTCATTTTTTTTCTTTCATGCATCTTAAGACTTTTACATCAGCTGGCGAAAGTGTTATGTCGTTCTTCAAAACTTTATTGTATTTTTATGCCTTTTTGTGTTAAAGACACAGTTTTACAAACAAATAATAATAAGAAAAGAAAATGACATTGTGCATTAAAAGGACACACTACTTTCAGTGCATTCAGAAGAGATACTGTACAACCTAAGACATACAGTCTCATTCCTGGTTAAGTCCCCTTTTTTACAGTGACATGTTTCTTTTACACTGCAATGGCTGGCTCATGAGGAGTTGTAATAGGAACCAGTTAGGCATGATGATCCAGGAAGCCAGTTAAATCTTGTCTGATCGTACATAACAGGCTTCTCCAGAATGAAGAAGCTCAGATTGATGAGGTGGAAATGGTTCACACTTACACACAATTGCACTCCAAATAAATATATCTATAATTTATATGCATATTACGTTTACAAATAGATCTGCCAATTTGATATGTGTTACATCTCTATAGTAATATTTTTATTTGCACAATAAAATCCTGTTTTGAACTAATTTTATATTTTGAAATAATGATTTGAATTTGTGCAAACATACAACAATGGATTGTTATCTTTTTTGTTTGGTTTTTGACTTGTTTCGTCTAAACTGGTAAACAATACAAAATAAGTTTACCGTTTGATGGTCATTGTGTCTGCTGTCTCTAGGAGTAGTCCTGGTCCTGCCTGTAGCCATACGGCCCTCCCTCTGCCTCTTCCTGGACAAACTCCTCCTTCTTATCCCAGCTGTCAGCCCAGCCCCCGTTCTGCGTAGTGGCACCATACGTTTTGGCCGGACCGCCGCCCAGGGCACCGTAACTCTGGGTGATGTCGCCCGTCTCCTCTGCCAGCTCATCCTCATCGATGAAGCCACACTTCTCATCGCTGGTCAGCTCTGGGTCGGCCCACGGCTGCTTCTCTCCAGAGGCAAAGATGCCATAGAAGATGACTCCCCCGTAGTGAACCAGAGCAGCGATGAGGAACACCCACTGCCACTCTTCTCGAGTCTTCATGTGGACAGATGGAATATAAAGTGTTTTATACAAAGTCACAGAGAATTGTAGTTCTATCCGATAATGAATCTACGTTTAACCATAATGTTTTATGGACTTTCCAAGGGTAACAGAATGTCTTACCTTGTTTTTGGTCATGGCACCTACGATCAATGGGCATACCATGCCAGACAGGGTGCCCACACCATTGGATATGCCCATAAGGATACTGGCATAGCGTGGAGCAATGTCTAAGTGATTGACGTTGAATCCTGATGGAAAGAACGTTCAGAATGAAATACAAGGTTTTCAGTGTGAAGTTACTCTCGACATGACAGATCTCTAAGACAACAATTGATTAGCATTTGATTAAATAAAATCCAGTGGTTATAGTTCTTGTGGTTTAACTGATTTCACTATAACTTAGACCTCGTTTCAATCAAATCTAGTGTAAACCCGCGATGGCTGACATCTGCATGACAACTGTTGTTGGAGGTGTCACTACGTTTTGAACTGACAAATAAGTGAGTGGCTGCTGTTGTGTCACAAATCACTCCCTTCCTTAGTATCCCCGTTTACCTTGGCGTTCAAAACGCCAATAGAATGTATATGCTAATGCATTATTTAATGTTAATTTGGATGGGTGGAATCATAGCCTATCAGGCAATAAAACATCACGCATTCGAGTGTTTGAACTTGTAACGCGGCTGCATGAACTTCTAATTATAAAGTGGGATTATGAAGTTAGTTGGTTGGTTTTGTCCACGATAAACTGACGCAAGGAGCCGCTTTGTCGACTTGACAGCTCTAAAGAAGTTCCACCTCAGACACCGACAAAACAACCGATATGTAGGTGTCGGCTGGCGCAGATCTGATAGGCTGTAGCCCTTATTATGGTCTCTAGAGCTCATTCTAGGTAGGTAATAAAAACCACCATTAGTAATTACCTTTTTTTTCTTTAATTAAGACCACATCCCCCTTAATGGAGTACTAGTATGTGGATGTATCAAAACTACTGAAATATCCCAAACATAATATAAATGTAATGGAAATTAAATTGCGATGAAAACAAAGCACCATGCAGCCATCTTGTTGCAAAGGGAGTAGCTGCCAGTGAATCTCCTCCCCCACACTGAGTGTCCTCTGTAGCTGCACACAGCCAGCCTGTATGGCAGCTCCTCTGGGACTTGTGCTGAATTATTAAATACTCCAGGAGAAAGCCCAAGAAAAATGAGTAGTAGTAAAACCAAGGTCTGCCTTGCAGCCACAAGCATCAGCTGGAATAGATGCTTGAGAAATGTGAGAAATCGACCCTGTTCCCTTTGTAGCTGGATATTGCTGATTGCAAGTCCTTTTTAGACCTCATCGGTGGCTGTTGAACGATAAATAGGCAAGTTGGAGTTTTCATCATTAATCTTGTTCTGGAGGCAGCTCTGCAGAGTGGTCACTAGCTGGCAAGGCCACAAAGTCATAAAATCTGATTTTAAACCTAACCCTAGCCACACTGCTAACCCTAATGCCTAACCTTAAATTAAGACCAAAAAGTTACGTTTTGTTTTCTTGAATTTTGACGATATAGCCTACTTAGATTTTTCAGCTGGCCCATCTAGAGGAAATCACTCAGTGCTTCCATGGCAAGATTCATGACAATAAACATCAACCAGCAATAAATAGTGGCCATTCTAGACAGAATCTACGGTGTAGTTGGTAGATTTGTTCTCTGTCTACAAATAGTAAAGGAGGAGTCTCCTACAGGCAGCTGTGATCTATACTGGCAGACTCTCTGATGCCATGTGTTTAACAGGTACTGACCTGATATGGCAAATCCACTGAAGCCCACAGCAAGGACCAGGAAGGAAATAGCCACCCCTTTTGTGTGGGAAAATCCCACTACCAGCAGCAGCGTAGCCTCCATGCCAAACCCTGCAGAGACAGACAGTCACACACATGCTACAGTAACCCAGGGGCTATGGGCCATCACAGTTTACATTTAATTACAGTCCCAAACAGAATTGCTTTGCTACAGTCATTGTATCACTATCATACAGATAGTGTAAAAGCAGTACTATTCTATTAAACACATTTGATATAATTGTGCATAGTGTGCCGAAGGGTTCTCTCACCTCCACAGTTCATGATCTTCCTAACTGTAGTGGTAGACAGGATGTTCCTGCTCCGTAGGTAGTCAGCCAACTGCCCTCCAATGGGCACAATGATTGTCATCACCAAGTGGGGCAGGGCAGACACCATGCCAACCTGAGGACAGGAACAGTTGAAATCAACATCAACATATAGGTATTAAAAGGTATTAAAGTCGGTTAGAGCCTAGCACAACATTTTCACACATCCCTCGCCTAGGCCTAGAATACCATACCCCAGCAACACTGTTTGGCTAGGCTGGTGCCCTATCCTGGCAATGCTCCACTGGTCTCACCTTGCTTAACTCAAACCCAAACACCTCCTCAAAGTAGGCCGGCTGACTGATAAGCAGTAGGTAGAAGGTCCAGCTTCTGCAGAAGTTGGCCACGATGATTGCATAGACAGGCATGGAGGTGAAGAACTTTTTCCAAGGGGTCTTAAATTTCTACAATGGAGCAAAAGGGAGGAATATACATGAGTTACCGGTGAAAGGCTAGCAGCGGTGAGAAAGAGAGAAACACATACATGCAGCCTATCGAGAGCGCCTGTCCGCACATTCTGATAGATGTATTGTATATTTTAAACCATTTGAAAGTAGGCTAAATGCTACAGCCATTACACTTCTATGCAAAAGATGAATTGTTGTTCAATATGTAGTTTATCATTAGATCATTGGGCTTCTATGTCTTGCCTTCCTATAGGCTCTGAGATTAAATAGGCTATGATGTTATGCTCCTATCACACAGCAATACTGTAGCTACCCATACTGTCAAATATTTTACATAATCTACTGGTCTATTTACTGTGTTGGCAGAATCTTTTAATCTTTTGCAGTAATTTATGCTGTAGCTGGCAAAAGAACTGTCCGTTTCTGAAAGAGAAAACAATGGAAATTGCTGTTGACCTGTCAGCAGAACGTTTGAATTCAACAATGTTTTGCATCGACTTTTCCACAACCCTGTTTACGATGGTCTACCCGCGAATTCTGAAACATTGTCTACTCTAAATAAATAAAACATCTATTACAGTACATCAGCCTGGCCTCAGAGTCATACGGAATATACTTCACGTATTTCTGAGCACCTCCAAGAAGTACTGACACCGACAAAACATACCTACTAATGTTCTAGTTACTTCGGACATAAGCGAAAGTAGGGAGGTTGGTCGGGGAGGAATGATGGGCCAAAACAGTTTGGAGCAGTTTGTGTATACAGTTGAAGTCAGATGTTTACATACACTGAGGTTGGAGTCATTAAAACTCGTTTTTCAACCACTCCACGGTTAGGACATCTACTTTGTAGATGACACAAGTAATTTTCACAACAATTGTTTACAGACAGATTATTTCACTTATAATTCACTGTATCACAATTACAGTGGATCAGAAGATTACATTTAAATTGATTACTTTAAACTGCTTGGAAAAATCCAGAAAATGATGTCATGGCTTTGGAAGCTTTTGATAGGCTATTTGACATCATTTGAGTCAATTGGAGGTGTACCTGTGGATGTATTTCAAGGACCACCTTCAAACTCAGTGCCTCTTTGCTTGACATCATTGGAAAATCAAAAGAAATCAGCCAAGACCTCAGAAAAAAATTGTACACCTCCACAAGTCTGGTTCATCCTTGGAAGCAATTTCCAAACGCCTGAAGGTACCACATTCATCTGTACAAACAATAGTACGCAAGTATACACACCATGGGACCACGCAGCCGTCATACCGCTGAGGAAGGAGACATCTCCCTAGAGATTAACGTATTTTGGTGCAAAAAGTGCAAATGAATCCCAGAACAACAGCAAAGGACCTTGTGAAGATGCTGGAGGAAACAAGTACAAAAGTATCTATATCCACAGTAAAACGAGTCCTATATTGACATAACCTGAAAGGCCGCTCAGCAAGGAAGAAGCCACTACTCCAAAACCGCCATAAAAAAGCCAGACTATGGTTTGCAACTGCACATGGGGACAAAGATCGTACTTTTTGGAGCAATGTCCTCTGGTCTGATGAAACAAAAATAGAACTGTTTGGCCATAATGACCATTGTTATGATTGGAGGAAGAAAGGGGAGGCTTGAACGCCGAAGAACGCCATCCCAACAGTGAAGCACCGGGGTGGCAGCATCATGTTGTGGGGGTGCTTTGCTGCAGGAGGGACTGGTGCACTTCACAAAATAGATGGCATCATGAGGAACAGAATTATGAGGATATATTGAAGCAACATCTAAAGACATCTGGCAGGAAGTTTAAGCTTGGTCGCAAATGGGTCTTCAAAATGGAGAATGACCCCAAGTATACTTCCAAAGTTGTAGAAAAATGGCTTAAGGACAACAAAGTCAAGGTTTTGGAGTGGCCATCACAAAACCCTGACCTCAATCCTATAGAACATTTGTGGGCAGAACTGAAAAAGCATGTGTGAGCAAGGAGGCCAAGAAACCTGACTCAGTTACACCAGCTCTGTCAGGAAGAATGGGCCAAAATTCACCCAACTTATTGTGGGAAGCTTTTGGAAGGCTACCCAAAATATTTGACCCAAGTTCAACAATTTAAAAGCAATGCCACCAAATACTAATTGAGTGTATGTAAACTTCTGACCCACTGGGAATGCGATGAAATAAATAAATGCTGAAATAAATCCTTCTCTCTACTATTATTCTGACTTTTCACATTCTTAAAATAAAGTGGTGATCCTAACTGACCTAAAACAGGGAATGTTTTACTAGGATTAAATGTCAGGAATTGTGAAAATGTATTTTGCTAAGGTGTATGTAAACTTCCGACTTCAACTGTATATTATGATGACATGTTGTGACTTTTTTCTTTGTTGTGGACTGGCAAGGGTTTTTTCGGCTATTCAGGCACACAAAACATTTTCTCCAGGCAAGCAAAAGTTGGAAGCCGAAGTGCCTGTTGTCATTCATCGAGAGACGACTGGTCCTCATGCAAAAAAATACTACACCAAACATCCTTGTCAGATGCAAAATTGCACAGCTATGAAAATAAATCACAGATTTTAGTTATTTTAAATCAATTCTGAATATTTTGAGGACGCGTATACTGGCTATGATATCTCCAAATGGACAAATATTACTATTGCTGCTTTTTCTCATTTTTCAAACTAAGAACTATTGAAGGAGTATGTGAGCACACTCGTTCGGTTAGCCTAGCTGAGTTTGGAAGCATGCTCTTTCCTTAATCCGCGACAGACTAGCAATCCCAAAATTGCATGTTCAAATCGCGTCAGGGACAACTCTTGTATTTTAGCTAACCCTTCTCCTAAACCTTATTCTAAACTTAATCCAATCCACCTAACCTGCTACATAAATTCACGTAAATTTAGTAATTTTAGTTCTCCTAACCTTTTAACGTTAGTTCCCCTAACCGCCAACATAAATTCTCTCTATAATTCTCCTTTGTTGTTATGGTGCAACAAGCAACCTTGTCTCAGATCAAGACGTGCAATACTATGCGTCATCCAAGATATATAATAAGTTACGTCATCCAATTCGTATGCTATTGTACGACTGGGTAAAATGTATGATATTATACATCCTGTAATTCATAGAATATTGCACGACCGCTATTCTTTCATAATGTAACATAAACTCCTGAGACCCAGCGATTCATTTTTGTCCTTTTTAGTGGACATCAGTTCTTGGTCCATATCTCTAAGGCCATACAAGCCACTGTATTAAGTCCTGTTGTCCCTTTGAGAGGACATGATGGGCTTTTCAGTGATATCACATGTGGGGGTGTGACTTTGACAACTTTATCTTCCTGGTTCTTTAAAAAAATGGTTGCCGTCCAAAATGTGCACATTTTATGATAATTTGAAAAGAAGTGTGTGTAATTATTAAAGACCATTTTTGTGAGTTTGATATTCAAATTGTTTCTAGTATGTGGATTTCACAGGAATAGTTAAGTGAGTTGTCAGGACTTCACATTAAATAAGAGCTAAATAAGAGTTTATAAAAAATGTGCTCTGTAGTGGACACCCACATGCCACATCTATGTTTTTAAATCTACTGTACCCATTGACTGTAATGTCAATTTTGTAATATTTACATCCTAATGACAGATACAGAGGACAATTCTGCACATACAATGAAATATAAATAACCATATTTTCTGACCACAAACATGTTTTTCCGCGTCACAGGAGGCTAACTTAACGTAACATACCATACTAAATAGAGTGTCAGAGTGTCAGAGATTGCCCCGAGACTACCTTACGTACTTACAGTAGCCAACATAGGCCTACTTCAATGTAAAAGATCAAATGTTTACCTGTTAAATATCAACTATATATTATAGAACGTGCTGCTTATAGTTTCAATATATATAGCCTATCTATTTACTGGGTTACAAGGTCCACTTAAATGAGAGATAGGCATTGTAAGAATATGAACCCGTCACGGCTAGAAATGGTGAGAAATTTATTCTGCAATGGTTCTGAAATTAAAATAGACAGGAAAAGAAGAGATTCCTATATGTTAGACTAAAAAAATGAAACACATAGATTTTCCATCCACTAGCAGAGATGTGCATCCGCATGGTCTAAATTTACAGATCAGTTAGCACATTGTCACAAGTTATATTTTTTATAATTTTTTGGGCGCATGTACATTTTGTGGTATATTTTGGACGCACTCGCAGTTTATGCATGAGGCCTCAGGGGAGCAGAGATCAAAACAAGCCTGAATAGAAAGTGGGGCATAGTATCATTTCCCAATTTAATATCATAGGAATTGATTTGAGGAGAAGTGGACTTTGAAGACTTTGAGAACTCTGGCCTAATATCACTCAGAAAATGTAATGGCCTACTAAAAAACTTTTGTCAGACTTTCACACAGATTTGGATTATTTCACTGAAACAGAGAAGCAGGGCATGAGGTTAGTTGAGTGAAAGTTGTTTGAAACCCTTCAAACAACTTTTATTCAACCAACCTCAAGCCCTGTCCCTCACCTCAGCAGGGCCCATGAGCTTGGCACTCTCCCCGATGCTCTCCTCTATGTAGACTCGTTCCTCCTGGGTGATGGTAGGGTGCACAGCAGGACTTTCATACGACACAAGGATCCAGAACATATACCAGAAGATCCCAAAGCACCCTGCACAATGATATTGGGATTATTACACAGGATAAATAAAATATGGGTGGTGGATTATGTATATCTTCTAGTCATTATGGAACCATGCAGCAAAGCTACAGAAACCCTATTGTAAATGTGTTTTAATTGTGTCATTATTGTATGTGAACATGTGAAAAGCTTAGATTGGCCTATACGATAACATCAAATTCCTAAAAGGCAGTCTGATCTTTCAGAAATCCCCCATAGACTAAACCCCAGACAGAAAGGTCAAATTCATCTAGTCCAGGGTGAGATGGAAAATTATTGGAGAACAGTCCCACAAAAACAATGGGAAGGAATCAATGGTCTGGAGGTCTGAAAGCATCAGCAACCAGCTTTAAAATGTCCTGAAGATTATGTACTATACGCAACATATTTTCAAATAGGTTGTTGGTTAGAATGTGAAAACACTATTATTATTATTTTTGATAGCTATATAAAAAGAATAACAGTTGAAAACTCTATATATGCTCCCAACAATTGAGTGGGCAAACTTAACCAACATTTTGTCACGCAGTGCCTTCTTCTGGATGGGTGTGGATCAGCTCATGCTTTTACATTTGGAAGCTATAACATCGCCATGGAACTATATCTTACCATAGAGATAGAACACAGAGGACCAGCCTGAGTACTGCACCAGGATCCCTGCTAGAGGCATGGCAATGACAGCACCAGCATAGGAACCTGTAAGAGGAAATGGTAGAGAGGGGGAAGAGAAGAAAAAGGACATCTAAATAGACAAAGGAAGTACAACTACTGTCCCTCTTGCTTCACTACCATAGTGTGACAGATAAGATACTATTGAAAAGAGTATTTACCACAGAAGGAGGTGGTAGCCAGGCGACTCCTCTCCAGAGGAGGAGCCCACTTACTCCAGATCCCATGGCAGGCTGGGTAGGTCACTCCCTGGGTAGGTCACACACACCACAGAACCATGTGCAACTAAGAGTAGGTAACTGGTTTAAAGTAAATCATACTGCTGCTATTATCATTAAATTATAATGAATAAGATGGCCAGAAAATTCTGATCATCCTGCTCCTTATGGCAATAGCAATGGATTCTAGCAATACTGCTTAACATTTAGTATTTAGTATTTTATTAGGATCCCCATTAGCTACTGCTAAAGCAGCAGCTACTCTTCCTGGAGTCCTCACAAAACATCAAACATGACATAATACATGTACATCACAAGACAGAACTACATACACTGTAAATAAGTCTACATGCTTTCATACATGTATGCCTTCACAATCATGCAATTCATAGACTACTGAATGCAGGTGAAACACAACAATGGAAATACAATAACAAGGAGGTGTGTTGCAAATAGGCTGACACTTTTTGATAAATTCCCCTGACGTGAATAAAGCTATCTTGTTTCTATAGTTACCGCCCTTCATCATTTATATCCGAGTGTCAACATCAAGGCAAAGTGTGGCGACTTTGAAGAATCTAAAATATATTTTGATTTGTAGAACACTTTTTTTGTTACTACATGATTCCATATGTGTTATTTCATCATTGTGATGTCTTCACTATTATTCTGCAATGTAGAAAATAGTACAAATAAAGAAAAAGCCATGAATGAGTAGGAGTGTCCAAACGTTTGACTGGTACTGTATGCTTTATTTGTCACATATGCCTGATAGGTGCAGTTTTACAGGGTCATCCAGTAATATGACGTCCCTGGAGCAAATTAGGGTTAAGTGCCTGACTCAAGGGCACATTGACACCTTGTCGGCTCGGGTATTTGAACCAGCGACCAATCAGTAACTGGCCCAAAGTTCTAACCGATAGGCTACCTTTCCTGGGGTAACATGTAATCTCTTAAACTTGTAGGCATTTTGTTACCACCCCTGTGGGTTTCATTTGGTAAAATTAAACATTTCTGAACATGAAATAACCACCAATTCAACGTTGTTTCAACCAGTGTGTCCAGTGGACAGGCCTTGAATCTTGAGCCTTGTTACAGTCTATTGCCCTTAATGTGTTAGCTGAGATATAGTGTAATGTGTTACAGTACCACCTGCGATTGGATTCATTTGGTAAAATGCAACATTCATTTGTCATCTTGACCTTGTCTTCTAATCATTCTTCACATGTCCTTCAAATACTTCACCCATTTTGGCCCAAATGATTAATATATATAAAAAAATCAAATTAAAAACATGAGATTGCACACAACCATCGTAAAGACTAAATGTAGGAAACTGTGTAATTCAAATAGATGGTTTCACAGATTAATGGGAGAAATTGTAAACATAAGACATACTGATAATAGATTTGCCTGCACTGAGCTGACAATCACACAAGATGATACTACTAGATATGAGCTGCCATGGTTGTAAATCAAATATGATCACAATCCAAAACCAACATACCACTCTTCATTGCCTGTTTGATTAACATTAATAAGAGACGCAGTGCTCTGAGCTAACTGATGAGTCTCTCATTACACTGACAATGCTGCTGCCATTAAATGTTCATTAGCTGCTAATTGGAACAGAGTGTGCTATTTGAAAATGCAATCTGCATGGACATGCTAGGAGGAGATTTATCCTAGCTATCCACTGGACTGATGTAAGATCACTATATATGAATCACTTATAGGTCCTCCTGTAAGCTCGTGGAATGTATGCCACGCCCAACTTAATTCATGTCGCGCTATTTACTGAATTTACTCAAAACACTGAAGCCTTTCCTTACAGAGACAAAAACAAGACATAACCAGATTAGCCTTTGTCACATGATGGCTCATTCAAATCAAGGACCCATTGGGCACAGACATCAATTCAACGTCTATTCTACATTGGTTCAACGTCATTTCATTGAAATGACGTGGAAACAACGTTGATTCAACCAGTAGTTAGTCAGGCCTGTGAGAATAAATAATCATTTCCAATCTCTGCAAGATAATGGACAATAAAGTATTATTCTAAAATTCCACCAATGGTGTTCAAATGATTCTCAATGGTTGTCTCTGCTGCCAGGATTGTGTATCTGTTTCAGTGGTGTAAAGTAAATAAGTAAAAATACTTTAAAGTACTACTTAAGTCATTGTTTTGGGGTATCTGTACTTTACTATTTATATTTTTGACAACTTTTACTTTTACTTATCTACTTTCAGTTTTACTTGAGTCGTTTTATATTAAGGTATCTTTACTTTTACTCAAGTATGACATTTGAGTACTTTTTCCACATCTGATTCGTTTAGCTGGATGTGTTTTATTATGACACTGTGAATGTAGCCTGCCCTTCAGTATCAACATGGCATCATGTTTTACTGCACAAGGCAGCCGCTGCCAACATCTCATGTTTCAATTTGCCTACTGGACAGTGGATTCATGAGCTGCTGATGTTTCAGCACATTGTCTTTGGGAATATGATTCTGGCTAGACCAGCATTTTTCTAACTGTGGTGTTGCTACCAGAGAGCAGAGCAGATATGTTTCATCGGGTTTATTGGTTTATTTGGCTCCCTATTAGCTTTTGCCGAAGCAGCAGCTATTCTTCCTGGGGCCCACACAGAAACATAACACATGTCAAGTAACAACCCACTGGGCACACACTGGTTGAATCAACGTTGTTTCCACATCATTATTTCAATGGAATTACACTGAACCAACGTGGAATCAATGTTAATTTGCCGTCTGTGCCCAGTGGGAAAACACTGATACACTGATAGACAAGAACAGTTACACAAATCTAAAATAAGTGTATAAAGATATACAAACAATACAACTAAAGAATAATGTGTGTGTAGATTGTGTGTGTTAGAGTGTGTGTGTTAGAGTGTGATAGTGTGATCGTGTGTGTGTGCGTGTGTGTGTGTGCGTGCGTGTGTGTGTGCGTGTGTGTGTGTGTGCGTGCGTGTGCATGTGTCCTTTTGCTCTTTGCTTGAGTAATTGTAGATGGAAGCGATCATGGCTCTGTAAAATACTGTGCTTTGCCGTCATTTCGTTTGGACTTGGGGACTGTGAAGAGACCCCTGGTGACATGTCTTGTGGGGTATGTATGGGTGTCTGAGCTGTATGTTATTTGATTATGCAGACAATCTGGAATTTTCATCACAGTAATATTTTTCATAAAAACTAGAAGACAAGCAGTTAGTCTCTCATCAACCCTCAACCAGGAAAGACTGATGTGTAGTTAAGGGCAAGGCGTGCTGCTCTGTTTTGAGCCAGCTGCAGCTTTTCTATGTCTTTCTTTGCTGCACGTGACCATATTACCGGACAGTAATCAAGATGGGACAAAACCAGAACAACTACAGTTAATTTTTGTGTAAAACACGCAGAACATATTTTTAGAACAGACAGGGGAGAGGACTCTCCCACAACAAATACCCAGCTGCAGATCAATACAACAGTCTCACATTTCTCCAGGGTGAATTCTGGCTGTTGTACTACCTCTATTCCATTGCCTCTGGTATACTGTAGCCTAATCATAATTGAAATGCCACAAAGGAAAATTGGCCATTTTCAAAAGATGTGGTATTGACAAGATAGGCCAATGCAATCTCAATTAAAATGTGCATAGAAAAAAATAGCTCTCCAGAAATGTGACTTTTGAATTAAATAACTCCTTACCTCCACCAGCCCTTGCAATATCCTCACAAAGATGACCAGTCCATAATGGGTCCGTGCCGCGGAGGGGATTAACATATTGAGCGTCGAGGTAAGGAAAATGGCTAGACCGAAAACCCTAAATGAAACAGAAATATATACATTTGCACATATCGTATGTCGTTTATCCTTTTGATAAACAATATATCTAGTGATTTATTTAAGATGCATTTATGTATTGGCCAATTTATTCTTCAAAGGCCTAGGCCTCTCATTGACTTGATGTTTCATTTATTAATCTCAGATTTTTTTTATGGCCATCCGGGCTAAATTCAACAGGGACCCATCGAGCATATCACATTCCACACTCATTTACTGGCTTACTATCGAAATGGAGTTAGTGCTTTTCAAATAGGCTATTTAATGTAGTTTCTCTATCCCATTTTCTAATGGTTATTATATAAGGCCTATATTCGGCCTGCTGTTCTTATTCTAATCAAATGGCCAATCTTACATTCTTGCATAATTAAAATATTTAAGACTTGGATTTTTTTCATGCCAAGCATTGGCTAGTGCACCTTTAACTTTTCAATTTACGTTTGATTGCAATAATTCAATTGGAGAAAGAAATGAAAGCGTGATGACAGGGAGTGCCGACAGCAGACGACATTGGTTTCAGCGCAGCTGAGCCAGTGGAGGCAATCGCTAATGAATAACATGAAACATCGTATTTTTAAAATTTTTGTCACGTCTTGTACACACCCGGAGACCCCGCCCCTCCCACCCGCACGCGGGAGGCAACTCTAATCCGATTGAGGCGACACTCTGGCACGAGACATGTTGATTCGATTACATCTCAATGTCAATCAAGAAAGCATATAGACAATAAACATATTATACATTAAACTAGATTATACACATGTAACACATCGTATATATTTAAATAGCCCGCTCAACAAATAGTAATATTGTATATACTCAACCAAATTAATAGTTTTTCTTCATGTATATTCAGGGTATAAATTGCCATCACCAAATTATTATGGGCACTACTATGATGAACTGAGGTCCAAAGACCCACTAAATATAAAGGAATTAAACCTAGATTTCCTATTGTCATCTCTTATATTTAATGCTGCTCAGGCCTCATGCAGGCTAGGCCTTAACCTTATTTATAAGCCATGTTTAGTGTGCACAGTGCATATGAGCGTGAGTAAGCCTTCGGCGACGAGGACCGGGCTGGTCGCCATGCCCCCAGAATGCAGCAAATTAGACACGGCTCCCCCCGGGGACCTCATTAACAGGTGGCAGAAAGCCCTGTGGACCGGAGCGACACCGACAAATCTCAATAGTACTGCCAGCGTCAGCGGCTGAGTCGCTCCCTCCCAAATTAATTCCCCATTAATGTCCTTCTCCATTGCAGTCACAGTGTCACACTGGTTACTATGCCTACTGTCTGTTAAACCTTGGGTCACAATACAGGCCTACAAGTCCTCCCTCTCATTTACAATAAAGGCCGAATTGTCGTAAATATTTGAAACGTCCAAGCAAACCCTTGTATGCCATTGTGTCTGCAACATTTTCAGACCATTAAAATTTGGATTCTGTTAGAAAATTGCTTATCACAAAATGTATTCTGACGGGAAAAGGTGTGATAATAATACATTGAAAACCGATAGTATATCCAGGCTTCAGTAGCCAACATCCACGTCATCATCACAGTTGCTCGGGTACATCTCTTCATGACTAAAATAAATCAGACCTATTTTCATTTTATTCTTGAGGGTCGTTCATTTCATAGTGATGGATTTAGTAACCAATTGAATAATAACGAATAAATCACATTTGAGACTGTGAGAGGGAATGAGAACTTTTGTAAAAAAATAATCAAAATAAAAATAATAATGTAGGCCTGCCTACCTGTTAGCTGCCAATCTCGAGCATATGTACCCTCCCGGGATCTGCGTCACTATATAGCCCCAGAAAAACGAACCATGGATCATACCGACTATCTCTGGGTCCCAGTTGAACTTCGCTTTCTTTGCAGTGAAATAAAAAAGACAATAAAAAAAGACAATAAAACAAACCATAAAACATCGTTGAAACATCATAATAAATCCTCTTCACGTGTATAATTTCATTATAATTCAATACAATAATTCACAAAACGTATAATACCGTATAATAACCTTAATAACCAAATCATAAGGCTCTCATATCATAACAGTAAATAAGGATATAGTGAGTAGCAGAAATGTGAGCAATAATCACTACTATCATATACGGTACACAATTCCGATGTGTAGGATACACAGGCTAAATGCTGTGTTATTAAGGGATACCATAGTTTATGGTTGTGGCATACCTATTATGGCTGCACTGAAAATAATGAGATAATCTCGCTATAAAACCAATACAATAAGGGAAATGTCCTGTATCTGCCTTTGCTTATTTTTTATTTTCAATATAAGGTCAGGTCAAGTGTGAGAAGATTAGGAGACCTCCAACATATGGACAAATTATGGAGCAGGAGGGCGGTGACACGACGTTGACGTCAGTAAAGTGTGCACCATACACACCTCTGTGATGATGATCTTCCCATCTTTGTGAATCGTGCTATTGTTGACCATTCCCACGATGGCCACGCCCAGATTGCATCGGATCCCGAAGGATATACAGAAGCCTAGACCGCTCATGATGGCGATGATATATCGACGGGGCAGCCCAAAACACGTGCAGTCGCACAGGGGTGCTTTCTTCTCCTGGGCCTCAGAGGGCCTGCCGTCCTCTGTTAGTTCGATAACTTCACCAGTTCCCTGTCGCTTCTCCATCACCCTTCAAACAGCCAGATTAAAAAGTCATCCAATTTCCTCGGTTAATCAGCATCAAATTAATAGATCAGCCTACGTTTGATATTTGAATGTTATGAAAAATAAATGCATTTTAGTGTAGCAACAATTCAGGCCTACAATTAAGTTAAATGATAGACCTACATGCCTATATTTTATAGCCTGCAGCCTTCAAAATATGGCTTGCAATCATGTCCAAAAATAGTCTTTAAAATGTAGAAGTTTTTGAAAATAAGGAAGACGACTGATTTATATTTTAAAACCATCGTCTTTGGGTAGCGTACTGAAACATAATTGTATTAGGTTATCTAGGTCTACATTACATATATATGCCTATTCAATCCGTTGTTTTATGAGGATAGTGTATTCGCCCCAACGACTGGGGGCGCTATTTGATGAATGATAACCAACATGATTCAGAACATGATAACTAACATGAACCAGAAAATGTTTTTTTTTCCATTAAACGAAAAGTCTACTTTAGCAAGGTAATTGAACGACTATTAATAGAAAATAGCGCTGTATTTTAGCGGCACCAGGTTCAATTTCATCGAATGCCAAAAAAGCATCGTACCGCATTGCAGCAACCGCTCACCTTCACCCTAATTTGCATTCACGGATTGGGCAGTTGCTCATCTCTCCAGGCAAACATTCACGCTGCGGTTTCAAATGCATTTATGACCATATGCACAATTAATTTGTTTGCCCAAAATCAACCCAAATAAAGCTTAGCCTACAGTTACAGTATTAGGCCTATACCTAAAAAAAATGTGAAATCGACATAAGGAAAAAATGATAAGAACTCTTTCTTATTCACAGCGGCACTGTAACAGTGACGATATCTAATTAAGCAGTCCTATTTAGAATATACATTTGGAATATCAAAACTACTGCACATAATGTGTCATTTACATGAACTACAGTAATATGATCATTTCGTTATGCCCAACGAAAAATACATATTTTTTTACGCAATAACATTGAACTTAGGCTGTATGAAATAACAGTTACAAGTGGGATTTGGAATCAAAATAGGCCTATCGAAGGAAGCACCAATGAATCGAAAAAATATTCTAACCAAAACGAAATATATTCATTTAGAGCTTCAACAATACATCTATTGACAGTATGTTGCAACTACAAGCATCAGAATATATGTCTGAATGAAGCCCTTGTCACTTAGCAAGACAAATCAGTTCGACGTTTAGACTAGTAATACATCGATACCCATCCCGTAAATAATGAAATAGATACCCTCCCACAACTACAGGAGGTTTTCACGAAAATATTTAAAATATAACAGGAACGCAGTTGCAAACGAAGAAAACACTCAGTGGATTTTTTAAATGATCTAATCGCATACATACTAGGCTAGTTCACGGCAAATGCTTTTCCTAGCTATCTGTTCAATGTGTGAATGTATTAGTGACTTTTTCCACATACATCAAGGTCCTTCCTGTGCTTTCACGAGGTTATACAGAATTGCATAATTTTTCCACTACGTCTATTAGAGGCGTGACCATGACTGCAAGCTGTTTGAGATAAAAGTAACACACTTCTCGGCATAGGATAGGAACGTACAGTCGTCTACTCCCATTACACCACCATATTACACCACCATATTGTAGGCCTATCACTTGAAAATACAGAAATCATAACCAGCCCTATGTTTAAACATGGGCTAGCCTGCATATAAAACAGAATTTCAACACCTACTTGTACATCTGCCCCAGGGTCTTCGCCCCAAATTCCTTTATCCCCTCTTTGGCTCTCATCTTGACGGACTCCATATCCAAATTTAATGTTTTTCTCAAAAATGTCTATTGTTTAAGCTTCATGTTACGGTACAATGTGACCGAACAAACCGGTGAAGCAAGCGATGTATATGAATGATTATTTGATAAGAAAAGCAGACAAGATCTGTAGCCTATCACGCGTCGATCGCTGTAAAACGCCTACATATGAGAGAAATCAGATGAGCTCTGATTCCCCATTCACCATTACATACTCATCGTTCGCCTCACGTACAAGTGCATGCAATGCCATCGTGATGAAAATCTACTGATAATTCCTAAAGCGAACGAAAGAGAAAAACGTTAGAAGCGTCTACGGTGATAACCATATCATTTTAAACAAAAAAAAAAACAATCAGCAAAAGCGGGAACTGGCGGTGTGTGGAGTTGCTTCTATAAACCACAGAGCTGGGCTTGCGCGTCTCACGTGGAGACAGCCAGCTTTTCTGACGTCGCGAGAACCTCTGGCTGTTCAGCACCAAGGTCAGCGACAGCCTCGTGCACACTATCTGTGCGTGGTGCACGCCGCGTCCCCATAACTGATCACCAGAGCGATATTCAATATAGCCTACTGTCCTGAAAGCTTTTGTTGTTATACTGTAATCGACTGATTTAGGGAGTGGTTCAGGCTGGAATAAGAAAGGATGGTTTGATTGCATTTGGAAATCATAACCTTACAAAGTGCGAGGGCTATGACATACACACGCAAGTCATTTCCAGTTTTACAACCTTTCCCAATGTTTGTTTTTATATCAGGCATGAAGTCTACGTGTAGCCTACATACAATACTGTCTTAGCCTCCCGAGGGCGGTGCTATGGAAACCAGATGAGGGCTGGATTCCCTTCGTATGAGCTCCCGTGAAAACAGGAATGCATCAATAATTTAGGCATCCCCCACACATACACTTTCACCCACTTCTCTATCGCTTGCTCTCTCTCTCTCTCTCTCTCTCTCTCTCACACACACACACACACACACACACACACACACACACACACACACACACACACACACACACACACACACACACACACACACACACACACACACACACACACACACACACACACACACACACACACACACACACACACACACACACACACACACACACACCACTGTAACTATAACATCAAAGGGTAGAATGGTATAATATGGAGGCTAATCCATGCATATTCATTGAAACAAATGTTGCAAATAATACATCATTAATCCACGTTTTTGACTATTTCGAAAGACTTGCGGTTCCACCACAATTCATTCTGAAGTTGGGTTATTGTGAAATATTTTAATGTGAGAGCCAGACACCTATGAGAGACACATGGGGATTCTGAAATAAACTGGCACCTACCGAATGCTAATACAATATAAACGGATTGAGGCACTGACGCCATCTGGCGGGCACTTAGTATAATTCCTATCATGTTTTTGCATTAGGCCAATGAGACATCCTCGAAGTACACTACGTTTTACATGCAGTACTGGCTGGGTTTGAAATCGTGACGATCAACTTTATTTAAAGTATTTCTCATATGAATAGGCTACTATTGTCATGCCTGTATTATCCTATTCTATACATGTTTGTTTGACAATATTTTTGAACAACTGGAAATAAATGTGAATTTGAGATTTCTTAGTTAAACAGTAAATTGTAGAGTGCACACATTTAAAATCCTGAAATGTTTTATTTGAAGGAATTACATTATCAAAATGTTGTTAATAAGGTCAATAGCCTTTCATGCAAAACGAGCAAGATAACATATTTAGACAACACAGACTGATTTTAAAACATATGAGTTGTGAAACATCATAGGAAAAGAACAATAGAAAGTTATTGTTTTTGAAGAACATCCCAAAAAGTAAACATAGACATTTAAGGCATTGATCTACTGGTCATGTACTGTGGCTTCCACCCTGTACGCAAGAAGGACATGAGGAGTCAAGAGTCTCCCAAGGGATTGTGTCTGTATGGCTGAGAGTGGTGTTAGTCAAGCACTGGAATATTGACAAGCCTGAGATAGTGATGTAGCACGTGACTTTGAAGTAGAAGTTATACCAAGTCAAATCATCCAATGGCATAGTTTCCACCATCACCATGAGAGGCTATTAACATTTACAAAACAGATTTGTTCAAAACAGATGAACCTAGAAAAAGCCTACAGAATAAAATTGGATCAATAAATGACAGAAATACCTAATTTTACATTTGAGTAAACTATACTTTACAAATGTAATCTGAAATTAATGTTGCAACTACTGTACATATCCCAACATTATTCATGTGTATACTGGCTGTGATAAAATAGTGTGAATTTATTGCTGTAAAGGGGACAGTTCACTCATGTTGTTAAAATATGCATGTTTCCTTACATTGAATGTCTATGGGACAGGAGATTGTGATGCATACTCCGAGTCTATATACTCTATAGCTAACACCTCTGTTTGCACAAATCACATTGCAGTAAATTGAAAAATCGATTCAATAAGCTACAGTCCCTTTTGAAGTTGAATTTCATAAAAATGGCTTTGAAACATGTAATCTAAAGTCAACTTTCTTTTTAATATGAGACCATCTAGGCATGTTGGAATGATTGACATTAAACAGTAATAATGTAGAGTTTTCCGTCTGAAAGACTCATTGGCTAAATCAAAATCAGTCCCATATAAGTGCTCTGTGCTAAAACAAAATTAAAAAGAGAAGGCCATCCATTGTGCTACGGAGTACAGACACAGAGTATGACAGAAAAAGCAGACAGGAATGATCAACTTGACTTAAGTAAGTAATGACTAACAGGGCTGAGAAAGGTGATTTTCCTGCTTACAATGAGCTTGAAAAGTGTCAAAATAAAGAGCAGACTGTGCGAGTAACACAGGCAAAATCACATTTGCCTCCCACACCAGAAGAAATCATATATACAGTTGCATATCTCACCATAAATCTAAACAAGAAAGAGGAATGCAACCCCAAAAACAGGGCTAATATTTTGTCTGGTATGACTTAATATGCCACTCAAAACATTTCAAATGGAGTGTAGATTATATCCACTGGAAAGGGCTCTATCAGACCAAACATACACTACAGTTCAAAAGTTTGGGGTCACTTAGAAATGTCCTTGTTTTTGAAAGAAAAAACATTTTTCGTCCATTAAAATAACATCAAATTGATCAGAAATACAGTGTAGACATTGTTAATGTTGCAAATGACTATTGTAGCTGGAAACAGCTGATTTTTAATGGAATATCTACATAGGCATACTGAGGCCCATTATCAGCAACCATCACTCCTGTGTTCCAATGGCACGTTGTGTTAGCTAATCCAGCTTCCCGGAGTCGCCTCTTCATTGTTGACGTTGAGGCTGGTGTTTTGCGGGTACTATTTAATGAAGTTGCCAGTTGAGGACTTGTGAGGCATCTGTTTCTCAAATTAGACACTCTAAAGTACTTGTCTTCTTGCACAGTTGTGCACCAGGGCCTCCCACTCCTCTTTCTTTTCTGGTTAGATCTAGTTTGCGCTGTTTTGTGAAAAGAGTAGTACACAGCGATGTACGAGATCTTCAGTTTTTTTGCAATTTCTCACATGGAATAGCCTTCATCTCTCAGAACAAGAATAGACTGACAAGTTTCAGAAAAAAGTGCTTTGTTTCTGGCCCTTTTGAGTTTGTAATCGAACCCACAAGTGCTGATGCTCCAGATACTCAACTAGTCTAAAGAAGGCCAGTTTTATTGCTTCTTTAATCAGGACAACATTTTTCAGCTGTGTTAATATAATTGCAAAAGGGTTTTCTAATGATCAATTAGCCTTTTAAAATGATACACTTGGATTAGCTAACAACGTGTCATTGGAACACAGTAGTGATGGTTGCTGAGAATGGGCCTCTGTACACCTATATAGATATTCCATAAAAAAATCTGCCATTTCCAGCTACAGTAGTCTTTTACAACATTAACAATGTCTACACTGTATTTCTGATCAATTTGATGTTATATTAATGGACAAAAAATACGATTTTCTTTCAAAAACAATGACATTTCTAAGTGACCCCAAACTTTTGAACGGTAGTGTATGTACAGTAGACGTCTGGGTGTATTGCCCTCTTGGACCATCTATCTAGCATTACCCAGCTAAGAGAAGCCATTTTTAAAAGTGCCACTGCAGTCAAAAGGCTGTTTTTCTTGTGTTTTATATCGCAATTGTACAACAGCTGATGAAAAAAATGTGATCAGTTATTTGCTGGTTGAACATACAATATACACAGTACCTCCTAATCATCAGGTTTGCATGGATGGGAGTTTCAGCTTTCCATGGTGACATCACCATGTAGTAAATTGGTTGATAGACCAGATACAAATAAAGTTCCAAACCTCTCTGCCAATAACAGCTAGTTTTGAGTTTTCCCCTCCCCACTCAGACTAGTCCCAGACAGTCCTAGCAAAATTCTTGCTTGAAAAAAATAGTTGAGCTATTTTAGCCAATTTTTACGGAAAAGGTACTTAATTGTTACCCAGAAATGATTTGACATTGATATAAAAACGGCTGCATTGGGCCTTTAATTTACAGTTTTTGCATCGACTCCCATGAAAATATCTCATACATGTCAGTAACGCAAGGAAAACACATCACATTCAATGTAGCCCAGCTAGAGCCAAATTGAAGCAGATAACATGCCAACATTTGAAGGCAAAAAAATTCGATTTTTATATGTTACATTCTATCAAACATGCATATTTCTTTAAAGGTAATTTATTAGATAGCTGCTGATAAAAGCCATGGGATATCTTTGGCAGTCTTTGCTGGACATTTGTTAGTAACATATTATGACATTGTAGATAAAGTGAGCATTAGATGACATTTTTTTCAAGAAGCTGTACATTGTCTGGTACAATATCATGAATCCCAATAGCATTTAACAAGTTGGCACATACTTTTGTAGGATTCCATAATATCCCATCACGATCAACACTGGCACTGAATGACTGAAACAGTTGCAAGAAACCTCATTGCACAGAAGATATGAAGCAAGCTGAACAATAGGAGCTTGCATTGCAACAGCATTGGACGCTGAGAAAAGAGGACGAGATGTGGCCATCGATCAAATTAATCCGTCCCTTCCTCCAATGAAAGTCCTAATATAGGCGAAAAGGTTGAAATCTGCTAGCTGCTCATTAGAAAATGAACAAACAACAAAACATAGAGAAACAGTTGATAGGATTGCCCCACTGACAGAAGCCCTTTACTGTACTTCTGTTTGCCTTCAGTGGAGGAGACTTCACAGCAACACCCTGGTGGGTGTGAGTTTATTGATTGGGGGCCTACAGGCACTCTGATAACATGTCATGCTTGTCGGTGGCAGTGCAGACCTCAGGGTTGGGTTCAATGATAAAACTCTGACTCAGCTGGATCTTGAGCTTCTCAACCTCGTAGTTGTGCAGGTATTCCTGGATGAGGTAACGTTCCCGTTTGATCCGAGCCTTCACCTCGGATGGCACATCCGGTATCAGCCAGGCCACAAAGAACTTCACCACAAACACCACGTGCTGATGGGAAAGGAAGAGGGTTTTTACAGAGCATACCATTATCACACACTCACCTTATGAAGTGCAGATGATAACATGTTGAAAGACAGTGATAGCAAAGATTGGGCTCTGCTGCATACTGTATATAATGGAGAGAGGCACCTGCTGGTTTAGAGTGGAGAGATGTGCTGTGTTCCATACACATATTTTGGATGGCTTACCTCCATGATAATGATGAAGGCCAGTTTGGCTGCCAGGATGTGCCAGAATTGCATAGTGTGGGAGTACTGCCTCTGGTGGCGTGGAGGGTAGCGGTAGTCACGGTACCTGAGACAATATATAGGGCCAATGTCAAGACACACCAACTACATACAATCGTGCTAAACCCCAAGCATTGACCTGTCCTCTGTAAACATCTGGATTAATACAAATCACAGCTTCATAGTCAAGACGTCAAGTGAAGTCAAGACAAAGGGTATTTAAATGTGCAAGTGAGTGGCCTGGCATTGTAGTCGCTTCCCACCTGCAGGTGGTGATGAAGGAGCTGTTGAACCAGGCAGGAATCGCCCCCTCCTCGGGCGTACTGAGGAGAGGGATCTGGGAGATGTCATACACTGACAGGCTGTTGTTGATGTAGCCACTCATGGTGGCCTCAGAGCCAGGGTGGTAGGCATACAGGTAGACCAGGCGGGGGATCATGTCTGAAGTAAAGGCCATGATGAATGCCTGGGGAGATGAGAGAGCATGAGAGGGGATTCAAGACACACTGAACTATTGAATTATTGTATTTTGATTATACAGTATATATGAATTATAAAATGGGGCTGTTTAACAATAAATCCATAGATTTGAACACTTGATAACAACAATGTGGCTACAGCTTAATAACATTTAATCCTACTCACATTGGTGACAACGGACAAGATGGCCACCACATTGAGGATCTCCTGCCATGCTCCGATGTTGTGGGCCTTGGCTGCCACAGGCCGGCGGAATTGGGTGGTGAACTTCCAGGAGTCCACTCTGACCTCCAGGATGTTGTTACAGAGGGCCAGCAGGGGGGCCAGGGGGAAAGAGGCCACAAATAGAGTGATGAAGCCAAACTGGATTACTGCAGAGAGAGAGAGAGAGAGAGAGAGAGAGAGAGAGAGAGAGAGAGAGAGAGAGAGAGAGAGAGAGAGAGAGAGAGAGAGAGAGAGAGAGAGAGAGAGAGAGAGAGAGAGAGAGAGAGAGAGAGAGAGAGAGAGAATGTTGATGAACAGCCCTACACCGTCTCCTGTCTATGTGGGAAGAGAGTGAAGTGGGTTAAGGGCCTCCTTACCCATCTCCAGGTACTCATAGAACAGGCCCAGCTGGCTGAAGTTCTGCAGGTCGTGGTCCTGCTCCCAGCGGCTGTACTGGTCTTTCCGGGCCTTCCTGCTGCACCACCAGTTCCTCAGCAGCCTGACAGGATATAATATAGATCAAGAGAATACTGAACTCTGAGGAGGGCACGTGTACAAATTACATACTGAATGTCAGACATCTTTAACAAGTTCAAGCTGGTTCACACCCCATGGTGGAGTAGATATGCAACTGAAAGGTCATCGAGGTACATTTCGCAGTCTATCAGAAGTAGGTCAGAGGTCAGTGAAACTCACGGCAGTAGGGCCTCCTGGATGTTCCCACACACCTGCTTCCCTGTCATGACAATCACCAGCTGTGTGGTCAGCTCAATCAGACAGCCTCCTGGGTCACACTGGGACAAATTGCAGTGGGTGTTTAACAGTTATCAGTGATCTTCCGGCGCCGACTGAGATGGCCGCCTCGCTTCGCGTTCCTAGGAAACTATGCAGTTTTTTGTTTTTTTACGTGTTATTTCTTACATTAGTACCCCAGGTCATCTTAGGTTTCATTACATACAGTCGAGAAGAACTACTGAATATAAGATCAGCGTCAACTCACCATCAGTACGACCAAGAATATGTTTTCCGCGACGCGGATCCTGTGTTCTGCCTTACAAACAGGACAACGGAATGGATCGCATGCAGCGACCCAAGGAAACGACTCCGAAAAAGAGGGAAACGCGGCGGTGTTCTGGTCAGACTCCGAAAAAGGGCACATCGCGCACCACTTCCCAGTATTCTTCTTGCCAATGTCCAGTCTCTCGACAACAAGGTTGA
The DNA here is from genome assembly GCF_021184085.1 of Oncorhynchus gorbuscha. Taxonomy (NCBI): domain Eukaryota; kingdom Metazoa; phylum Chordata; class Actinopteri; order Salmoniformes; family Salmonidae; genus Oncorhynchus; species Oncorhynchus gorbuscha. The sequence continues at coordinate 11,688,914 of NC_060176.1, forward strand.
TGAAATCCGAGCAAGGGTGGCATTCCAGAGGGATATCAGAGACTGCAACGTTCTCTGCTTTACGGAGACATGGCTTACTGGGAAAACGCTATCCAGGGCGGTACAGCCAACGGGTTTCTCCACGCATCGCGCCGACAGAAACAAACATCTCTCTGGTAAGAAGAGTGGAGGGGGCGTATGCCTCATGACTAACGGGACATGGTGTGATGAAGGAAACATACAGGAACTCAAATCCTTCTGTTCACCTGATTTAGAATTCCTCACAATCAAATGTAGACCGCATTATCTTCCAAGAGAATTCTCTTCGATTATAATCACAGCCGTATATATCCCCCCCAAGCAGACACATCGATGGCTCTGAACGAACTTTATTTAACTCTTTGCAAACTGGAAAACATTTATCCGGAGGCTGCATTCATTGTAGCTGGGGATTTTAACAAAGCCAATCTGAAAACAAGACTCCCTAAATTTTATCAGCATATCGATTGCGCAACCAGGGGTGGTAAAACCTTGGATCACTGTTACTCTAACTTCCGCGACGCATATAAGGCCCTGCCCCGCCCCCTTTCGGAAAAGCTGACCACGACTCCATTTTGCTGATCCCTGCCTACAGGCAGAAATTAAAACAAGAGGCTCCCACGCTGAGGTCTGTCCAACGCTGGTCAGACCAAGCTGACTCTACACTCCAAGACTGCTTCCATCACGTGGATTGGGACATGTTTCGTATTGCGTCAGATGGGAATATTGACGAATACGCTGATTCGGTGTGCGAGTTCATTAGAACGTGCGTCGAAGATGTCGTTCCCATAGCAACGATAAAAACATTCCCTAACCAGAAACCGTGGATTGATGGCAGCATTCGCGTGAAACTGAAAGCGCGAACCACTGCTTTTAATCAGGGCAAGGTGTCTGGCAACATGACTGAATACAAACAGTGCAGCTATTCCTCCGTAAGGCTATCAAACAAGCTAAGCGTCAGTACAGAGACAAAGTGGAATCTCAATTCAACGGCTCAGACACAAGAGGCATGTGGCAGGGTCTACAGTCAATCACGGACTACAAGATGAAATCCAGCCCAGTCACGGACCAGGATGTCTTGCTCCCAGGCAGACTAAATAACTTTTTTGCCCGCTTTGAGGACAATACAGTGCCACTGACACGGCCTGCAACGGAAACATGCAGTCTCTCCTTCACTGCAGCCGAGGTGATTAAGACATTTAAACGTGTTAACCCTCGCAAGGCTGCAGGCCCAGACGGCATCCCCAGCCGCGCCCTCCGAGCATGCGCAGACCAGCTGGCCGGTGTGTTTACGGACATATTCAATCAATCCCTATACCAGTCTGCTGTTCCCACATGCTTCAAGAGGGCCACCATTGTTCCTGTTCCCAAGAAAGCTAAGGTAACTGAGCTAAACGACTACCGCCCCCGTAGCACTCACTTCCGTCATCATGAAGTGCTTTGAGAGACTAGTCAAGGACCATATCACCTCCACCCTACCTGACACCCTAGACCCACTCCAATTTGCTTACCGCCCAAATAGGTCCACAGACGATGCAATCTCAACCACACTGCACACTGCCCTAACCCACCTGGACAAGAGGAATACCTATGTGAGAATGCTGTTCATCGACTACAGCTCGGCATTCAACACCATAGTACCCTCCAAGCTCGTCATCAAGCTCGAGACCCTGGGTCTCGACCCCGCCCTGTGCAACTGGGTACTGGACTTCCTGACGGGCCGCCCCCAGGTGGTGAGGGTAGGCAACAACATCTCCTCCCCGCTGATCCTCAACACGGGGCCCCACAAAGGTGCGTTCTGAGCCCTCTCCTGTACTCCCTGTTCACCCACGACTGGTGGCCACGCACACCTCCAACTCAATCATCAAGTTTGCGGACGACACAACAGTGGTAGGCTTGATTACCAACAACGACGAGACGGCCTACAGGGAGGAGGTGAGGGCCCTTGGAGTGTGGTGTCAGGAAAATAACCTCACACTCAACGTCAACAAAACTAAGGAGATGATTGTGGACTTCAGGAAACAGCAGAGGGAACACCCCCTATCCACATCGATGGAACAGTAGTGGAGAGGGTAGCTAGTTTTAAGTTCCTCGGCATACACATCACAGACAAACTGAATTGGTCCACTCACACTGACAGCGTCGTGAAGAAGGCGCAGCAGCGCCTATTCAACCTCAGGAGGCTGAAGAAATTCGGCTTGTCACCAAAAGCACTCACAAACTTCTACAGATGCACAATCGAGAGCATCCTGGCGGGCTGTATCACCACCTGGTACGGCAACTGCTCCGCCCTCAACCGTAAGGCTCTCCAGAGGGTAGTGAGGACTGCACAACGCATCACCGGGGGCAAACTACCTGCCCTCCAGGACACCTACACCACCCGTTGTTACAGGAAGGCCATAAAGATCATCAAGGACATCAACCACCCGAACCACTGCCTGTTCACCCCGCTATCATCCAGAAGGCGAGGTCAGTACAGGTGCATCAAAGCTGGGACCGAGAGACTGAAAAACAGCTTCTATCTCAAGGCCATCAGACTGTTAAATAGCCACCACTAACATTGAGTGGCTGCTGCCAACACACTGTCATTGACACTGACCCAACTCCAGCCATTTTAATAATGGGAATTGATGGGAAATGATGTAAATATATCACTAGCCACTTTAAACAATGCTACCTTATATAATGTTACTTACCCTACATTATTCATCTCATATACATATGTATATACTGTACTCTACAACATCGACTGCATCCTTATGTAACACATGTATCACTAGCCACTTTAACTATGCCACTTTGTTTACTTTGTCTACACACTCATCTCATATGTATATACTGTACTCGATACCATCTACTGTATGCTGCTCTGTACCATCACTCATTCATATATCCTTATGTACATGTTCCTTATCCCCTTACACTGTGTATAAGACTGTAGTTTTGGAATTGTTAGTTAGATTACTTGTTGGTTATCACTGCATTGTCGGAACTAGAAGCACAAGCATTTCGCTACACTCGCATTAACATCTGCTAACCATGTGTATGTGACAAATAAAATTTGATTTGATTTGATTTGAGTTAGGTTTGAGATCAAAACATAAATACTGTAGCTTATTCTTCAAAAGGTGTGAGTTTCATATAGTAGAATATGTTCATATAGTGTAGATGGTGTGTGACAAAGCTCACCTCCTCGTTTCTCAGCCTGCTGTATTTGCCAAACATGTACGTGTAGTTGCCTGGGTAACCCACAAACTTGCCCTTGAAGAAGGCCACGTAGAAACATGAAGAATAGTAGTTGACAAACTGGAAGAGGAACATCTTCATTGTCAACTTGTTTTCATACTCCAGATGTGTCTTGGGAATTTCTGTTGGAGCAAGTAGTTGGAGGTCAAAGCCATTCAAGGCACACCAGCTACCTAAACTAATGGGTGCAAAGTACTGCTGAGGTATGAGTGAATCTTTAGGAGAAAAAATGTTTTAAAAAATAAATGAGTAGGAAATGTATAGTTAATGTGACCTGGGGAAAACATCACTTTAACTTGATGTGCCATCTGTGTTCCATCTCCCTGCATTTCCTGATCTAATCGCCATGATAGCGAGCTACTCCTCCTCACCCATATCAGTGATCCAGATGGCCACTCGCTCATAGAAGAAGTTAAGGATCATAATGATGACAAAGTTGATAAAGGAGGCGGTGACAGAGGTAGCGAGCTGCGGGGTGATGAGAGAGCCCACCAGATGGATCTTCTTAGTGGGGCTGTCCTTCATGATGCTGGCGAAGGCTGCATACACAGCCAGCCTGTAGACTATCACCCCAGTGATACAGGCCACAATCAGAAGCATCTGTGGAGAATACAAAAGCCACATGCTACAGTGCACATACAGCACACATACAGTATACTGCACACTGGCAAACAAATTCTTGCAGACACAGAGAGTTGGTGTAGTATGTTGGCTTACCCAGAACAGAACAGTAACCCCGGAGAGACAAAAGCGACCACACTTTTTGGGGAGGGGTAGGTATGGCTCCATTTCCTGCACAATAACAAATCATGGAAAGCCTAGTCAGTAGTTTACATTGAATACTTTAGAATTTGCACAGTATTACAAGTAGTGTGTAATAACCAGCTGGCAGCACGTACCTCGGTGATCCGGTTGAGTCTCTGGTCAGTGCACTTGGTCTCAAACTCCGGGCGGATCTGGAGCTGCTGCTGCTCCTCCTCGAAATCCACCAGGTCCCACTCATACTCCAACTGGGCCTGGCGCCGCTTCCAGAACTCCAGGAACAGAGTCACTGCAGAACCGATAGGGTCATTACACTCTAACAGTAACCGTCTGACTCCCTCACAGGGGATGTACTGTAATTCTCCAACAGGGTAATGCAGTAACAACAGAGTGGACAGACACTTACCCCAGATCCCCATAAACATGGCAAAGAACACGGTCCCCTCGTTATCAAACAGATGGGATTGCTGGAAGAGGGAACATGGGACAGGATGAGCTCCTAACCATCCAGAGGAAATGACATGCTGTGCTTTGGCCACAGCAATATGACATACTGCACACTCAGCATGGAAGATTTCACTGGCTTTGATCGACAGGCTGGTTTAAACAATAAGCTAAGCACGCAGAATATTTACACAGCCATTATTTTTTAAAGTGTGAAGAGCCATCAATAATTAGATGTAATGGCCAATCATCAAGAGATTATGATTAGCCATTTGAGGAAAGATTACATTGTGACTGAATGACAGAATAAAATGTGTATGTTCCCTTACCCAGGATGAGAGGCACGTGGAGTTGAGCTTCCAGTAACTACACTTCTTATCACACAGCGGACACATCACAATACTCCCTCCAATGCTGGGGTCACAGATCTCCTTACTGTGGGAGAGATAAATAGGAGGAATAGAAAGTGGGAAAGGACATTCATACATTTGATATGACGTGACTTTACATGTCCTGTATAGACTGACAGAGTTGCGTGATTTAGTGTACTGTTGGATGTGCAACAACAAAGATGTTTTTTTTTACACAATTATTATTAATATACTGAATACACACCATTAGGTGTGTGTGTGTGTGTGTGTGTGTATGAGAGCCTACTTGGGCATGATTCAAAGGCTGTGTTTAAACAGGCAGCCCAATAATTTGTATTTTGAACATTGAGATCAGATCTTAGTTGTTGTTACTTTAAAAAAAAAACTTTTGCACTTTTTAAACTCGGACAAAACAGAGAGGCTTGTTCTAGGTCCCAAGAAACAAAGAGATCTTCTGTTGAATCTGACAATTGATCTTGATGGTTGTACAGTCGTCTCAAACAAAACTGTGAAGGACCTTGGTGTTACACTGGACCCTGATCTCTCTTTTGACGAACATATCAAGAATATTTTGAGGACAGCTTTTTCATCTTCATAACATTGCAAAAATCAGAAACTTTCTATCCTAAAATGATGCAGAAAAATGTATCCATGCTTGTCACTTCTAGATTAGACTACTGCAATGCTCGACTTTCCGGCTACCCTGGATAAAGCACTAAATAAACTTCAGTTAGTGCTAAACACGGCTGCGAGAATCTTGACTAGAATCAAAACATTTGATCATATTACTCCAGTGCTAGCCTCCCTACACTGGCTTCCTGTTAAGGCTAGGGCTGAATTTCAAGGTGTTACTGCTAACCTACAAAGCATTACATGGGCTTGCTCTTACCTATCTTTCCGATTTGGTCCTGCCGAACATACACTATTGTCACAAGATGCAGGCCTCCTTACTGTCCCTAGAATTTCTAAGCAAACAGCTGGAAGCAGGGCTTTCTCCTATAGAGCTCCATTTTTATGGAATGGTCTGCCTATCCATGTGAGAGACGCAGACTCTGTCTCAACCTTTAAGTCTTTATTGAAGACACATCTCTTCAGTAGGTCATATGATTGAGTGTAGTCTGGCCCAGGAGTGTAAAGGTAACAGAAAGGCTCTGGAGCAACGAACGGCCCTTGCTGTCTCTGCCTGGCTAGTTCCCCTCTCTCCACTAGGATTCTCTGCCTCTAACCCTATTACTGGGGCTGAGTCACTGGCTTACTGGTGCTCTTCCATGATGTCCCTAGGAGGGGTGCGTCGAGTGGGTTGAGTCCCTGACGTGATCTTCCTGTCTGGGTTGACGCCCCCCTCGGGTTCGTGCTGTGGTGGAGATCTTCGTGGGCTATACTCGGCTTTGTCTCAGGGTAATAGGTTGCTGGTTGAAGATATCCCTCTAGTGGTGTGGGGGCTGTGCTTTGGCAAAGTGGGTGGGGTTATATCCTGCCTGTTGGCCCTGTCCGGGGGTATCGTCGGACCGGGCCACAGTGTCTCCCGACCCCTCCTGTCTTAGCCTCCAGTGTTTATGCTGCGAAGGTTTATGTGTCAGGGGGCTAGGGTCAGTCTGTTATATCTGGAGTATTTCTTCTTTCTTATCCGGTGTCCTGTGTGAATTTAAGTGTGCTTCCTCTGATTCTCTCTCTCTTCTCTCGGAGGACCTCAGCCCTAGGACCATGCCTCAGGACTACCTGACCGGATGACTCCTTGCTGTCCCCAGTCCACCTGGTCATGCTGCTGCTCCAGTTTCAACTGTTCTACCTGCGGCTATGAAACCCTGACTTGTTCACAGGACGTGCTACCCTGTCCCAGACCTTCTGTTTTGGACTCTCTCTCTTCCGCACCTGCCGTCTCTAACTCTGAATGATCAGCTATGAAATCAAACTGACATTTACTCCTGAGGTGCTGACCTGTTGCAACCTCTACAACCACTGTGATTATTATTATTTGACCCTGCTGGTCATCTATGAACTTTTGAACATATTGGCCATGTTCTGTTATAATCTCCACCCGGCACAGCCAGAAGAGGACTGGCCACCACTCAGAGACTGGTTCTTCTCTAGGTTTCTTCCTAGGTTCTGGCCTTTCTAGGGAGTTTTTCCTAGCTACCGTGCTTCTACATCTGCATTGCTTGCTGTTTGGGGCTTTAGACTGGGTTTCTGTACATCACTTTGTGACATCGGCTGATGTAAAAAGGGCTTTATAAATTCATTTGATTGATTGATTGATCATCTGCCAATAATTGGGCGAAATATTAGAATTGGGCTGCCTGTTTAAATGCAGACAATTAACTGTTTTCCTATTTTTCAAATAAGGCACCTTTCTGCCCTCTGGTGGTACTAACCTTGTTAAATTGTCATCATAGCTTAGCACACCATAGGTAAAACATATGACACCCATGACCGCAGCAAAGAACAACATCTCTGTGTAGAAGCCCAGCCAGGCAAAGTAGATCCCAATCTTCTCCCCATAATACTTCCTGTTAACAACACAGACATAATTCAACTTATTTGGTATTAGGGAGTAGGGACACTTAGTATTTGCATGGTGTTATAGATCAGGGGTCCCCCCCATGTGCACAACACGTCTATTTCTATGGGCACAAGCTGTTGATGACACAAACTGTTCTCACCGCTCTTGTTGGTGGAGTGAATGTTGCAGGTTTAAAGCACATTTTCATGCAATTCTAGACATTTTGTCATTTCAAATGTCACATGAATACATACACATTAGAGTGACAAATTGTTACAACAATATCTATGGTCTAAAAAAACCTAAGTAAAAAAACGTTAGCTGACATTTCTGACAAGTTATAAATATCTCTCTAAGATATACAATGACTGACAAGAGGAACTGATGATGAACTACCCAATTTCGAAATTGCACCTTGTGCATTCTACTATTCCAACTTCCAAGTGTAAGTTTAAAGCCGGACTGAGCTCGCCCACTTCCCTCCCTCCCCTCCCCTCCCCCCGTTATAGACGTAGATCTTTGTGTCCATGCATGGGGGAAATGTAACCGATGTCCAGCCAATTTTATCTTACCTGATGAGGTTGAGGGGCTGCTCCTTGTAGAAACAGAGGAACCTAGCCCAATTCTTATAGAGGTGGTAGCGTTCGCTCTCACACTGCTCATTTGTGTTCCTCTCCCAGTATCGACACTGACAGCATAGAGGACAGGAGAATAATCAGCTCTAGTTTAGAAATAATCTTCACATGAAATCTACTGTGAGTATGTTGATGTGATGTAGGTGGGGCGTCACATGATTCTTACATCATGAAGTGGGAAGGCTGAGGTGTAGGTCCCGTTGTTCAGCAACCGCTTGATACCTTTCTTGTCTGTCTCCTTGAGGTCCTCTTTATGGTACGGACAGCGAGACAGGATGTAGTACACCTGACAGGAAGGGACATCAGGTCTGTGTGTGTGTGTGTGTGTGTGTGTGTGTGTGTGTGTGTGTGTGTGTGTGTGTGTGTGTGTGTGTGTGTGTGTGTGTGTGTGTGTGTGTGTGTGTGTGTGTGTGTGTGTGTGTGTGTGTGTGTGTGTGTGTCTCTCTGGATTCTGTGTTAAGATTCTGTACTCACTATTCTGTTGCGTGTGGAGGGGGGGAAGAAGGTGTCTTGGTTTTTGATGAGGAAGAAGTCTATCTTGTCCTTATCAAATGGAGAGGTGAAGTAGTCAGGCTGTGGGCGCATCACCTTCTCTGGCAGGCGGAACGGTCGGGAGAGCCACTCCAGTGGAACGTCCTGTCCGTGGGGGATGTCGCTTTCCTTAAAGGGAACCTTGATCTTCAGCACGTCAGCGTAGGTGGCCAACACCTCCCACGGGGCGTGGATCTTCAGGAAGTATGTTTTCAGATCATCCGAGTCCTAAGAGGAAAGAGTTGAGAGAGGACAGAGCGAGGCAATTTGACTGACCGTACAATTTAAGCACAAAAACAGAGGAATCATTTAAAATAGAGTACATTTATGATATTTAAAAAAAATCCATTTGAATATAGTACACATTTTCACCTAAAAGTTTGTAAAGAAAACATAGAAACAAACACTCTGTACAAAATATTAGGAACAGCTTCCTAATATTGAGTTAATTTCAGAACAGCCTCAATTCATCGGGGCATGGACAACAAGGTGACCCAAATGCTTCCCACAGTTGTGTCAAGTTGGCTGGATGTCCTTCGGGTGGTGGAACATTCTTGATACACACAGGAAACCATCAGACTGTTAAACAGCCACCACTAACATTGAATGGCTGCTTCCAACACACCAACTCAACTCCAGCCACTTTAATAATGGACATTGATGTAAAAATATATCACTAGCCACTTAAACAATGCTACTTAATATAATGTTTACATACCCTACATTACTCATCTCATATGTATATGCATATACTGTACTCTAGATCATCTACTGCATCTTTATGTAATACATGTATCACTAGCCACTTTAAACTATGCCACTTTGTTTACATACCCTACATTACTCATCTTATATGTATGTACTGTACTTGATACAATCTATGCATCTTGCCTATGCCGCTCTGTACCATCACTCATTCATATATCTTTATGTACATATTCTTTATCCCTTTACACTTGTGTGTATAAGGTAGTAGTTTGGGAATTGTTAGGTTAGATTACTCGTTGGTTATTACTGCATTGTCGGAACTAGAAGCACAAGCATTTCGCTACACTCGCATTAACATCTGCTAACCATGTGTATGTGACAAATACAATTTGATTTGAAACTGTTGAGCGTGAAAACCCCAGATGCGTTGCAGTTCATGACACACACCAACGTGTGCGCCTGGCATGTACTACCATACCCTGTTCAAAGGCACTTCAATCTTTTATCTTGCCTGTTCACCCTCTGAATGGCACATATACACAATCCATGTCTCAATTGTCTCAAGGCTTAAATATCCTTCTTTAACCTGTCGCCTCCATCTACACTGGTTGAAGGAATCATATAAGGTAAGCTTTCACCTGGATTCACCTGGTCAGTCTATGTTGTGGAAAGAGCAGGTGTTCCTAAAGTTTTGTACACTCAGTATATGTTAAAAACTCTTCTACCACTGAGGAAAGAAGACTGTGGAGTGAAATTCCCCTTTAAGAAATCTCTGCTGAGATATTCCCCACTTTGCAGTAACGAGATGTGCTGCTGCATGATGACCACTAGAGGACGACAGCGTGCCACAGATGGGTAACTCACCGATTTGTCCTCAGTCTCAAGCTCCAGTCCAGCCTTCTTAAGGTTGGCCTCAAACTCCCTCCTCCTCTCCTGTACAAATACAGAGACAGACACACATGCACTTTACGCAATAGCAAGGATCAGGGCAGAAAAGCATTTATCCTTGTATCTCCCCCTCTATCATCTCTGCTATCACTTTATCCTTCCTTGGATTCTAACTTCCCCATTCATTCTCATAATCTTTCCTTGGGAGGATCCATTTTCTTCTTGTAGAAGCTCTGTTGAAAGACTGCCTGGCACCAGTCACGGCATTCTCAAAGTCCAAAAATCAGAAGCTAGAGGGCCTTGTAATAATGAAATTTGGTCTGTCTATGGTCTGTCTGTGGCATGAAATCTTTGCTTCTCGGTCAAGAAAGAAGTGATGCAATTACCCCAACAACAAAGTTTCAACCACTGAGAACTTGTCAGCCACTTCCTTTTAGCCACCTTCTCCTCTTACCGCCCTGATTCAGGCTGATTATGAGTCATGGTCACGTGGTCAGTTGACCCCAGACACCGTCTTTACTGTGACAAAAGGTATTGCAACGGAAAACTAAAATAGCTGTGTTCTTATTGAAGTCGTTCAGGCTCAAAGCAAACCTGACCACTCCATTGTTAATGCTCTGTGCGGTCATGTCCGTGTTGATAAACTGCCATGTGTCTCTCTGTAACCACACAATGCTCTCTGTCACGGTGTTGATGATGGTGCGTTATGCTGCCCACCTGCTTCTTCTCTCCATCCTTGTCATCTAGGTACGACAGTATGAAGTCAATCCTGCGAACCCCGTCCCTGAAGAACACAGTGTCTTTGTTCTGCTGTAGTCTGTCCGTCTGGAGGGCAGACAGAGAAGAGTGTCAGAACACTAACCCACACAAACTATTTCTCTCCTCCTATGAACAGCGAACATCTGCTTACTGAATGTGACGATGCATGTTAAATGCACATTAAAAGTACATGGTCGTAGTTTAGTATATCGTTTAGGACACACCCGAAATGGAATAAACACATTTATTTTGTAATGAGTGTGGACTTTCTTTTGTGTGCTTTGTCTTATGTAACATGAATAGGAGTCAGGAGGCAGTGGATCCTGGACATTTTCCAGTGAAGGCATGCCTATCATTATGCTAAACGTAGCCCTCAACTGTGGCAAGCAAAGTGGTACATACTGCACTAGTGCCTGAAATTAACCTTTTGTTTTTTATAATAACGTTAAACCTAATCTTGATATTCTCAGATCATCCCAGACCAGTATACAGCCACTTCTTGATTCAAGCCCCAAACCTGGCACAGACAATACTCTTCAATCACAATGCTCCACACTCCAGTTTGCCAGGGTCCAGTTTCTCAGTTCAACACGCCACACGTCAGTTTATTTATAAGCATATTAATCATGTGCAGGAGAAAGCACCCTCGTCAAAAAGTAAAATGTTTGTGAAATTCAGGAGATTGTATATGCAGTGGGTTAAAGGCTGTTTCTCAACTAGGTTTGTTTACTCCTGGTTTGTTTACTCCTGGTTTTATTCCACCTGAGGGGTACAGCGAAGTATTTACAGTGGGTTAAAGGCTGTTTCTCAACTAGGTTTGTTTACTTGGTTTTATTCCACCTGTGGGTTAACAGTGGGTTAAAGGCTGTTTCTCAACTACGTTTGTTTACTCCTGGTTTTATTCCACCTGAGGGGTACAGTGAAGTATTTACAGTGGGTTAAAGGCTGTTTCTCAACTACGTTTGTTTACTCCTGGTTTTATTCCACCTGAGGGGTACAGCGAAGTATTTACAGTGGGTTAAAGGCTGTTTCTCAACTACGTTTGTTTACTCCTGGTTTTATTCCACCTGAGGGAAAACACAGTGGGTTAAAGGCTGTTTCTCAACTACGTTTGTTTACTCCTGGTTTTATTCCACCTGAGGGGTACAGCGAAGTATTTACAGTGCTATGCTCTGCAGTCAGGAACAGAGGGAAAACACCTTAGACACAGCCTTGGACCTGAAGTGGAGGAAAATGGCTTTTCTTGGTCCAATCGGCTAAGATTATGTTCACCAATTCCAGGTCTTACATCATCTTTTGAACCTCAATTGTGAAGAAGGATTGCCTGTGTGGGGTCTGTTTCACTGTGTGACTAGGAGGAAATGTGCTTCAGTCCAATTAGCTTAGTGTGTGACAAAACAGAGGCGGGTCCCTATAATACAGAGGTATCCTGGCTCTGGAGGACGGGAAGAGAAACAGAGGCGGGTCCCTATAATACAGAGGTATCCTGGCTCTGGAGGACGGGAAGAGAAACAGAGCCCCTCCCCTTTTTGTTTATCAGTCCCCACACCCACAAACAGGGAGGAAGGAAACAGGGTGTGGATACAGCATATAACTCCAAAGATCATCAACAGAGTTAGGTTGTGAAAAGCATATTAGAACAATATGAAATGTATGGCCTTCCCCCTTCATGTGTCAAAGCACGCTTGAATATGAGTGAGAGAGAAAGTGTTCAAGTTCCCTCGTTCTTGAACAACAGATTAATGCTGGATAGAGAACACGGACACATAACAGACACAGTAATATTCTCTCTGTAGGCAGTATTTTAGTTTGTGCTTATTGCCTGGGGAGATCTGATAAAGAGAGGAGCTCTCTGAGAGACACTGAGGTCTTGCGACTGAACAATGAGAACTGTAGTGGAAAGAGGTCAGCTGTTTCCAACTTAGGCAAGTTACAGAAAGGCATGCAAAACAACCTATTTTCAATACACACTCACTATTGATCAAGAATATTGATCACGGATGAGGATCAATCAAGCATGTGGAGGAAGACTAAAAACAAAACACATAATCATACATTTCTTACAGCCAAATACGCACATAAGTGCAATTTTTTTAATCTACTAATCCAGTATACCTTAACATTTTGTTAACCTTTATGATGTAAAGAATTTGATGTGTTTTTGTTTGTTGCAGCGTTCAATTAATATGCCCGTTGCTTGTCAGAACACTGCTGCATTACAGCACAGAGAGCTTGGGAAGTCATCTAGGGCAGGGACACGGTAATGCAGAGGGAAAGGAGAGTGTCCAGGCAGGTCAACATGGGGTCATGGGACTCACCTCTGTCTGTCCAGGTAGCTGTGTACCTCCGTCCTCTACAAAGTTATTAAGACTGTGGCCATTACATTCCTCTGTGTAGAGAAAAGAAACACGAGCAGAGATTAGTTCCCATAAAGGGCAATCTGCAGTTGCTACATACATTTTTGGACTTAGGATATATAGTATAATGATATACTGCACTGAGGTATAGGTCTAAGGATTGCCCCTTTAACAGAAACTATTTACAATGTACAAATGACATAGTGATATGTGTACAGAAATGTGTAACCACTCATTTACTTGAGCGAAAGCAATGGGTTATTTGTCTATATATTTTACGTAATTATTCCAGCCTCATCACACCAACTAGCCTAATAGTTCATATGAGATACAACATACACTTGATATGGAAACACTTTTTCCCTGTGGTCAGATACCTTCACTACATACAGTCAATTGGCTAAATGAATCCTAGAAAAATAAAGCTGTTATTTAACTAAAACCTTCTCTATAAATTTGCCAATGATTTTGCAGATGATAAAGTCGGTCTCCCTCCTATTACGCAATAGTTCTATATTGAGAGCAGGGATTGCTGATGTGAAGAAAACAGCATTAGTCTGTTTAGCATCAGTGGAACTGTGTTGTGGTCAGATGTCAGAACAGCCCAACACAACACTGTGTTGACATGGACTGCCCTCATGGCAACAGCATGGTGAAATAGACATGAAGAGAAGAGCTCTCAGAGATAAAAACCAGGGGAAAGAACTAAACACATATACCTATACAAGACCAACTTTCACAAAAGCACACTTTCCATCTGGAGCCACAGACAGAGACACACAGCATTCCAGCAGCAGAGCAGAGCACTCCCCCAGCCTGGCAGACCCTGCTAGAGGGAATGTGCTCATGTTGCAGTGCTGCCTGCCGCCTGGTTATTTCTGAATGCTGGGAAACAAGCACTTCCCGTGGGGAGGTTAGGCCTCTACATGCACGGAGGGATGGGGGAGGGGGCAGAAGCCCAGTCAGAGGCCCTGTAGTTCCCTCAGACGTAACACAATCTAGCTTACCACAGGAAGGATTCCTTCTGCCCTGAGCCTTTCTTTCATTGGTTCTTTAAAAATATCCTACTCATCCAGAGGTTTGACTGAGTGCCTTGCAAGCCAATGAGAGGATCGAGGGAGCCGCTCTGTACAGCTGAGAGGTAAATTAAAGAGACAACTCATGAGGTAGTAATGATGTTGAGACTGCCAGCCAGATGAGTCTGAGCACAAGCATCCCTAACCCCTATGAAGGACTAGCAGAGGGTTGTGCCAAGCTGTGATGATTGTACTGCTAACAGTTATTATCAGTCCAGAGCTGAGCAAACACAGAGAGAGAGGGAGTGTGTTACCAAACAGGGACAATGCCACTTTTATTAGACATGTATATATAGCAGCACATCCACACACATGCAGAAAAAACACAGTATAGTATACATATAGTATACATACGTTCACATACACCTCAGCACCCAAGCAACACACATTTTTCAATGTTTTCCAAAATGAATACAATGGGAGACACATATCCTCAAATACAGTATGGTTAAACACATAAATACACTATTGTTTGTATATATCCCATATATTTAAAAGTATGTGAACACCCCTTCAAATTAGTGGATTTGGCTATTATTTCAGCCACACCCATTGTATAAGTGTATAAAATCAAGCACACAGCCATACAATCTCCATAGACAAACATTGGCAGTAGAATGGCCTTACTGAAGAGCTCAGTGACTTTCAAAGTGGCACGGTCATAGGAGGCCACCTTTTAAAATTTCTGCTCTGCTAGAGCTGCCCCGGTCAACTGTAAGTGCTGTGAAGTGAAAACGTCTAGGAGCAACAACGGCTCAGCCGCGAAGTGGTAGGCCACACAAGCTCATAGAACGGGACCGTCGAGTGCTGAAGCGCTTAAAAATGGTCTGTCCTCAGTGGCAACACCCACTCCCGAGTTCCAAACTGCCTCTGGAAGCAATGTCAGCACAATAACTGTTTGTCGGGAGCTTCATAAAATGGGTTTCCAAGGCCGAGCAGCCGCACACAAGTCTAAGACCGCCATGCGCAATGCCAAGCGTTGGCTGGAGTGATGTAAAGCTTGCCACCATTGAAAGCAAGTTCTCTGGAGGGATGAATCATGCTTCACCATCTTGCAGTCCGTCGGACGAATCTGGGTTTTGCGGATGCTAGGAGAACGCTACCTGCCTCAATGCATAGTGCCAACTGTAAAGTTTGGTGGATGAGGAATAATGGTTTGGGGCTGTTTTTCATGGTTCAGACTAGGCCCCTTAGTTCCAGTGAAGGGAAATCTTAAATGCAACATCATACAATGACATTCTAGACGATTCTGTGCTTCCAACTTTGTGGCAGCCATTTGAGGAAGGCCCTTGCCTGTTTCAGCATGACAATGCCCCCATGCACAAAGCGAGGTCCATACAGAAATGGTTTGTCGAGATCGGTGTGGAAGAACTTCTCTGGCCTGCACAGAGCTCTGACCTCAACCCCATCGAACACCTTTGGGATGCATTGGAAAGCCGATTGCGAGCCAGACCTAATCGCCCAACATCAGTCCCCGACCTCAATAATCCTTGTGGCTGAATGGAAGAAAGTACCCCCAGCAATGATCCAACATCTAATGGAAAGCCGTCCCAGCAGAGTGGAGGCTGTTATAGCACCAAAGGTGGGGACCGACTCCATATTAATGCCCATGATTTTGGAGTGCGATGTTTGATGAGCAAGTGTCCACATACTTTTGGTCACATAGTGTACCACCTCCTGGAACTAGACCCACATTCAGATAGTAGAAGATCTGTCTGCAGAACACCAACTTACTGTAAACACGTCTGTAGTCTCCAGCACACGCTAAATTAAACTGACATTGATAACCCCATCAAAGTCCTATAGAACATCTCATCCTACGGTAGCTGACCTACAAGTACCTTCAGTGGGTAGTCTGGAGTGATGAATATCTCACAGTCTTGCACATCCATTTAAGCAATAAGGTCCGAGGGGGTGTGGGCTGTTCTTATGCATGAAGCAACGCAGAGTGCCTGGATACAGCCCCTAGCTGTATCCAGGCTTTCAGCCAATCATCCTTCAAGGCTTAAACCACCCAGTTCATATTATTTCATATTATTTCTGGATAAATGCACTCAGTGCAGGTGTTCTTTCACCATCTGCTAGGTGTTGGCCTTAAGCCTTGGCCCTAGATCTTTATAAAGGGAGAGATCAAGCATGTTTCTGCTCAGGTTTCCCTTTCTGATATATCAACTAACCCACAGAGAGATGCACAGATAAAATTATCCCAACAAAATCACACAACAAAAATATATTTTAAAATGTCAAATATGGTACAGGTAAATTCAATAAAACGTAGCATATTGGATTTGAAAGGTCGTCTCCTTGCTTCCTGTACTAAATCAAATGGAGCGATCCACTGGTAAACCCAAGGCCTTGGCACTCACTCACACAGGACCAGAGGATGCAGAGTAGTATAGGGCTGGGTTTGGGCTATGAGGAGCCTGGCTCTGCAGCCGCTGGCATGAAGGGAGGCTGAGCAGCGAGCAAACAGCACAAGCCTCTGACAGCAGTACATACAGACACAGCCACTGACTATGAGGTGAGGTTAGGAGAGGATGAAAGGATGGATGGACAGACAGGTGTCACATTAAGCCTTTCGTCTGCCAGTACCTGTTAATAGTTTCATCCTGAATGCGGTCAGCACAGCAGGGCCCTCTTCTTCAGAGGAGAGACACAGGACAAAGGGGTTGGTCTGCTTAACAAAGTGCTGCTGGACATTGATAGATGCTTTTATGATATCATAGATACACAAATTCTGAATGAGAATATCTAGAGTAGCACCCACCAGACACAGACACACTAGCCTCAAACAAGAAGATCTGTTGTTAAATATGTTTGATATATTCTCTGTTTGGCTCAATCACAGCAAGTGGCAGTGTGAGGACAGGAATACATTATTCAAGGTTTATTTGTGGTATAAAGAAGCTGTCACCTTGATGCTGGTGAGGACCTAACAGCACCTGCGTCACCTGCTCCCACCGGTAGCACCCGTCTACTTTCCAGTGACTGTCACAGTGTCTTCTTGATTGTTTATTAATTCAGCCAGATAAACCTTTAGACAGCCTGGTAAATGATGTATTTTATCAGACCAAGCCAACTTGGTTAGCAATTTAAATGGTAATACGAGGCCTGAGCTACTGGGCTTCCACTGTTATTCATGTTTCAAGTTTTATTAGTCGTTTGGTACACAGGGCATTCCATGTCCAAGAAAATGTTTACAGGCTCCTTCTCGACAATGCAACAACAATAAGGAAATGTAAAAATATGAACAAAGTAAATGGCTAAGTAGAATAAAATATTTAGCATAAGTATAATACAAGAAGGCACAATTTATCAACAGCAGTTGTGATGTGTGTGTAGCATACATTTATATGTGTGTGTGTGTGTGTGTGTGTGTGTGTGTGTGTGTGTGTGTGTGTGTGTGTGTGTTTATATGTGTGTGTGTGTGTGTAGCATACATTTATGTGTGTGTGTGTGTGTGTGTAGCATACATTTATGTGTGTGTGTGTGTGTGTGTGTGTGTGTGTGTGTGTGTGTGTGTGTGTGTGTGTGTGTGTGTGTGTGTGTGTGTGTGTGTGTGTGTGTGTGTGTGTGTGTGTGTGTGTGTTAAGGTGAGGAGAGTCAGTGCAGGTGGTCAGTCCAGTTTAAGTGTTCAGAAGTCTGATGGCTTTTAGATAGAAACTGTCTATGTAGAAACTGTCTATGAAACTGTCTATGTCTATGTAGGTATCATACCTCATGCTCCAATTCTGTCTTCCCAATGGTAATGAAGTGAAGAGCTGATGGCTGGGGTGTGTTTGGTCCTTGATGATGCTGCAGGCCTTCCTCAGGCACCGTTTTGAGTAGATGTCCTGGAAGGGTGACAGCCCGGTTCCAGTAATGTGCTGGGCTGTATTCACCTCCCTCTGAAGGGACTTGCGGTCTGGCCGGAGAAATTCCTGACCGCACCAGGCCGTAATGCAACTGGTCAGGACGCTCTCGATGGTGCAACTGTAATATTTGGAGAGGACCCGGGATGGCATGTCAAATTTTCCAGCTGCCTTAGGAAGTAGAGACGCTGTTGCACCCTCTTGACAAGAGTGGTGGTGTTGTTGGTCCATGTCAAGTCCTCTATGATGTGGATGCTGAGGGACATGAAATTAGTGACTCTCTCTACTGCAGTCCTGTTGATGTGGATCGGGGAATGCTCCCTCCCATCCTGAAGTCAAGAATCAACTCCTTGGTTTTTCTGACGTTGACGGAGAGGTTGCTGTCCTTGCAACACAATGCCTGTTCACTTCCCTCGTCCCTATAGGCTGACTCATCGCTGTTGGTTATCAGACCTACGACCGTGGTGTCGTCAGCAAACTTGAGGTTGGAGTTGGTGTCGTGCCTAGCCACACAGCCGTTGGTGAACAGGGAGTACAGCAGAGGGCTGAGGACACCCCTGGGGGGGCCCCTGTGTTAAGAGTAAGTGAGGACTAGGTGTTGTTGCCTATCCCCACAGCCTGTGGTCTGCCCATCAGGAAGTCCAGGGTCCAGTTGCAGAGGGTGGTGTCCAGACCCAGGGCTCTGAGCATCAGCATCATCATATCACCAGAGAAAACTTATTGATGATGGAGAAATTGTTCTCTGATGAACTACAAAAGTGCGTCAATCTCATGTCATGTTAGGCCAGGGATTCTCACAGTTTATAATAGATAGAAATACAATTCATAATAGATTAAAAAAGACAGTTTATAATAGCTAAAAATACAGTTTATAATAGGCATTGTGATGCTGCACAGTGACGCTGTACCCTATTTAATTAGATGGATATCTAGACTAAAAGTTAAAGCATTACAATATGTCTGTATATACTGTAGGTCAATAAGTACTAAATGGAAATGATTGGCCCATTATGTGCCACTCATCCCCCACATAACTAGAGCTGATTAGTTTATCAGGGAAACACTGTAGGCCACACACTCACCACATTCTCATTGACTCATGACCAACATGGTAAGATAACCGGCCATATGTCTTATGGCCCTACAGACAGCAGATGGATCCTCTAGAAGGCCAGCATGTGAGGCTTGTGCAACATACATCCTATTGTTGAAAGATGTTAGTGTATGAGACACAATGAACCACAACAATGTCACTATGTTGCTACCATGGCCTGATGTGACCTATTATGTCTTAACTCTTATCATCCTTGTAGCTCCAGCTAAAAATAGCACCATGACATATCAGACTGGCTTCTTTTGACTGACTCAAACATACATGACTCATGGCTCCAATAGCCTTACTACTGACATCATCCCCAAGTTCATTTTCTCAGGGGAAAGACAACATACAGGATACGTCACTGAAATTACAATGGTTTCCTTACCCTGTAGGAAGAAAGACCAATCCATGTTTTGCTTTTGTTTACCTTGCTGAAGTAACCAAATGCTAACTTGAGGATTTTTAAATACATTTTATTTTATTTATTCATGTTTTAAATGAATCAGCATAGGGTCTATGTTTAGGGGGAAGCCATTCTAGTTTTGATTTAGATTTGGTTGAGTTGTCAACTAATGTGAATTCAAATGTGAAATCAACAAAACACCACGCAATTGTAATTAGGTTGTAAATTCTGTGAAAAAAAGATTCAATTCCCTTTTGTTGATGACTTTTTTCCAATCCAATCAGTTCTCCACGTTGATTCAGCGTCATCACATTACATTCTTTTGTTGAAATGACGTGGAAACAATGAGTCAACCAGTTTTTGTCCAGTTGGAAAGTTGTTCTGAATCCCTATTCTCACATCGTCTGTTGATGACTTTCTGCACGTGGAACAAACAAAATCTCCCTTCTTATCTCCAGGATACAACTGGCCTAGTCCCAGAAGGGAACTTTGCCTTGACAAAACTCTGAAAGTTAGATCAGTAGAGTGGAGCAATACCCCGGTGCCCCTCCCAGCGAGGGGTCGTGGGCAGAGCAGATAGCAGAATTCATACTTTATCTTCTCTAAAACAGACATGAAATGTAATTCTTCTAATACTATACTGTTTGAACGAGGCATTCTTGCATAAGGAGGAAAAGTAGAAATGTTAGAATATTACAGATTTTGTCCATCAGAATTATTCCCCTCATTTTTCTCATCTGCACCCTTTGGCCTTGTTGCGTACTGCATAATTGCCACTGAGGATATGGCAGAGAACATGAAAACAATCGTTTGTTCTTTGTTCTTCGTACCTTGTTGCCTGTTCAGATGTGATGCCCAGGTTAACCCACAGATAGAACATGGAATGCTTTGGCACAGAGCTTCCTAAACCCACAAAGCAACACAATCACAAAGCCCACTGTGATCAAGTGCATCGACCAATGTTACTCAAGATGTATATATTAAATCTGCTCATGGCCACTGAAATGTTATTGTGGAAGACCAAAGAAGGGATAATAACCAAATGGAGGTGAAATAAGAAAAGTCCAGGCGTGTAATGTTTTTATCAGAGAAGTATTTATATGAGAAGTGAGTTAACACTCTCACATATATTCAGATATTCAGATACTGCTCAGTCTGTCTAGCTCAGCTATCAAAGAGAACATTTAATTACTCAGCCAGTTTCCATGGCAACACTGGGGCTCCCCCTCGTCTGTGAGCCAAGATGAATTCACTGGCTTGCCCTCCGTAGCCAGATATAAAACCCCTTAAATGGAAGCGGTGCACAACTGTCTAATACGTTTCTTATTAGATCATCAATGATTAAGGGTGAGTGCTGTAATGCAAAAGATGATTATTTAGGCCTAGTTTGTGCCCGACTGTCCCTGATCAAGACCAATTAGGCATGCAGAATTAGGCATGCAGAATTGGAAACACGCTATGAAATTAATAGAGGTTTTAGTGCGATAGTGAGAGATGTTGTTTACTAATATTTGATAATACTACAGTGCCTTATCGGAACCTTTCAACAAAACTATTTTGGATAGGTAACTGATTTAGAGCCATAACAAGGCAGCCAGTGTGAGCATGTGGGGAATATAACTATGAAAATAAATTATTCTGCAATAGAACTGTATTATATAGATGCAGATGAACCTGAAGTCTATTCACGTTCAGTCCCTATATAAAACTGTCAACATGGTGATCCACAACACAGACGCACATATAAATAGATCTTTGTTATTGTGCAGGAAGGTTTTCCCTGATAACAGCCAACACAAAGCCGTTGGTGTGAAAGGGCAGTCTATCAACACAGAAGTCCACACCATCTAGACTCAGTGTGGGTAATCAGCCATACTGTGGATATTTACCAACAAGGAGCCTTAACACAAAAGGGCAAGTGACAGATTGTCCTTAAATTAACCTGCTCATTCAACTCACTACACATTGAGAACAGAAATACCTATTGTTCAGAGATAGTGGAACCTTATCACTTGGCCCTGTTTCTGTAATACCAAAATAAGTCAAATGGACAGCAGAGTCAACAGATTTTTCACCTAATCAACTCGAGGATTCAAACCAGCAACCTTTCAGTTACTGGCTCAACGCTCTTAACCACTAGGCGATCTGCAGCCCTACAGGGGTGAGATGCTGAGAGTAAACAGTGTGAGACAGGTTGGAGGGAAGCCGGACTGTTTCCATCCATCAGTGAACTTGCACCAACTCACTTCATTTCCCAGCAGAGAGACGGGTGTAACAATATCTCAAAACCATAATTACTGCGGCATTATTGAAACCATTTTACTGTCGACATTATGAATGGTCAAGTACTATTTTCTGTGAAGCCATACATAATACATTGCAGCCTACAAAGTATTTTTAACAAAAGGAACATTTGTAATTGTTCAAATCTGTTCATTACCCACAGCAGCTCTACATTTTCTGAGCTACTTCTCGACCAGCAACATTTCAGAGGGACCCTTGCTACCTTGACAGCTTAACACATTATGCAGTGGATGGCTGTATTTGGAGAAAAAGTCATCTCTGTGGGCAACTCTGTATAGGCACACTGCCACATTCTGACAAATTGTGACATTTTTGTTTTAACAAATGTGATCTAGTAATATATTCTGCATATATTCTGACCTTTACGGCCTATTTGTCACTAAGCACAATTGGAAAAACAGTAGTACTGTTACAGTCCAACTCCTCCCTACAGATCTCTTCAGTGAGTGACTGCTCAGTCAGTCCATAGCATCATGGTCTATTCCCTGTCTAAATTGGCACTCAAGGTAGAGAGACTATCAGCAGATAATTGTGTTTAAGTGTTCATGCACTCAATGTTAACAACTATCTGTTCTCCAGCGTGTGATTATGGGAGTATTACCTTGGGACAGTGTGGCACCACACAAAGCAAAGGTTATAGATATGGATTAGAGGCCTACTGAAGCCCTTTGACACATCCTGAAAATAGGAAATAACTGAAAACAATTAGCAATCCAATTTGTGTTGGATTTTACAAATCCATGATTAGACAGTTAAGGACAACCACATGCGATGGAGTGGAAATGTCTGCACATCAATGCAGATGTCTACCTATAACTTGCTTCCTTTTCGCCATGAAATTTCATGGAAAACATGAACATAGGACACAGCTTATTCACACAGGAGCACATTAAGGGGAGACGTAGGGGAGCAATACTGAAGTTATGGGGCAGTTAATGGTGTTTAAAAGGGCGGGCATGGCCACAACAATGGCCAGTTTCAAGCGGCATTCCTTGTGCAGTGTGGAGTGACTAATAAGTTCTCAATAGAGGGATATAGATAAGCAGAGTGCCGCTTGCATCAGCTTTACTAGGCCTATACATTAGCACAACAGATCAACCTTGCATTGAAGAAGACATCAATCTGCAATAATTATTTTATCACAAACCTGCTTGGAAATTATTAGAATTACATGATTATGAATAATATTTAACTTATTTGGACTCAATACTAATCACTTTGAATCTTGATGTGTAAATCAACAAAGAAATAGCCAAATACATGCCATTTTACATACTTCTGGAATGAGCTTTAAGTACCTGTCCAGTAAAAATCTCTTTCAAAAGTTAATATTCTGATAACTCATCCCCAAGTAATGTTGCTGACTCATGCGGCCAAAGCATAAATTGAAGAAAAAAAAACTTTAAAAAACCTGCTTCAAACTTGTATCTCAAACAGTTGTTTTAAAAAAATGATTGCGATTTCCTTATAGAGGATGATGTCATCCTCTAGATGGCCAATCAGCAGTCTACTAGCTAAATATTTTTTGGGGCCAATATATGACCACACCATTCCAACGCAGAAAACATAACATACTTAATTGCAATTTTTTTGGATTGAGAACGACTTCACTCATATTGTAATTAATGATTGGTCCTATTTCATATACATCTGGAAACACTGGACAGTTACTTTAATTTGTTAGTTTCTCAAACTTCAATTTTGTCCTTCTCTCTCCCAGTAGACCTGTCAGCATGTGAATGACGTCATTGCTTGTATTTTCAGTTATTTCAGAATTATTTTTCAAACCTTTACCATTTAGTTATACAACTGTGAAACACATGAAACTGTTTCCGAAACATATTATGTTATAAATAACATGTACATTCCATAACATTTGCGAATCTTTAGGCAAAACATTGTATGTGCCTCTCATCCAGGTAGCCCACTAAAGTACAGTGACATTTGGCACAGACAGAAGTAATAGCCATTAGCCAAACATTATTCCGAACCCAAATGATAGACAGTGGAATTTCTAGTCACAAAACTGATCGAAGTAGCCTTTGGTTGGATGTGTTTCCTTGAGCATTTTCTGAAAGCGCTATAGTAAACTTCTTAATAGCCAATGAAAACAACGATTATGGTATAGTCTACATTTACCGTGTATATTACCAAAGTAGGCTAATCTCTGAATGTGCTTTTTACCTCCAATCTGGGAGTCCATTGCGCTCTTCATTTCGATCAAAATGTCATCCCTTGCCTTTCCCGTTATTCTTCTCATCTCCACCGACTATGAGAAAGGAGTTGCTTTTTCTGGAAAGTGAGGACGGAGAGAGAGGATGCCACCCCACGACTCGATCCTCGACCGACTGTATTTGAGTTTGAGGCTTGGGTTTCACACCAAAAATCAACGATTCTGGCATTCATTGGCTGAAATAATAGCCCAACATTGTCTTGACATATCCTATCATATTATGATTGCACTCATACTGCTTCTCTATCCACGATACATATTAAAGGGGAGTGGCAAAACCACGCACATTCTGTCGGCAAATCATTGTTCTTGGGAATTAGTGCATCATGCATTTTACCATGTGAATGGCCTCAAACTGGATGTTTGGTCATTTTGTACAGTTTTGAAAACCCTTCAATTCTCACCAAATTAATCAATATTTTGTACAGCCTAATCATATGAGCCTAACTGACGATCCTACTAAATTATTTCAATTTGGGCTATGTGAAGAAACACAGTCCACCAAGCAAACTGCATACATATACATACATATAAATACATATATTTACTTTCTCTTAGAATTAGGCCTAAATGATATATAATATATTTCAAATGTATTCAAATGTATTATTTGTAGAGAGAAAAAAACCGATTGGGTATAAGTAGGGGGAAACACTGGAAGTTTTGGTGGAAAAGGTTGTGTGTGTCAACTGTGGGGTGCCCATGTTTGCTAGGGATCGAAAGAGTGGGTGCAAGAGTGGCAGGTTGAGTTGGCCAGAGTCAGAGTAAGTCGTACAGAAGGTGTCTTATGCTGAGTCAGTGAGGGATCCTGAGAGAATCCCTGTGAGTAGGCCTAGTAGATCTGTGACAGCACAGAGGGATAGGTCAATGAGTGATGTATGCTTCAGAAAGGTTGGTTTAGCATTCATACCGATAGTCTTAATGAGTGTAGGGTTAGATGGCAGGGTCATTTAAATGTTTTTACTTTCGACATTTTTTTCCATTTTGTGGATCAGTATAATGTATAATGATTTCAAATCAAATCAAACTGTATTAGTCACATGCGGCGACTACAACAGCCTTACAGTGAAATGCTTACTTACGAGCCCCTAACCAACAATGCAGTTAAAAGAAAAAATATGAATGAGAATAAGAAATAAGAGTAACAAGTAAGTAAAGAGCAGCAGTAAAATAACAATAGTGAGACTATATACAGGGGGGTACCGGGTACCGGTACAGAGTCAATGTGCGGGGGAACCGGTTAGTTAAGGTAATATGTACATGTAGGTAGAGTTATTAAAGTGACTATGCATAGATGATAACAACAATATAAATAGTCTGGGTGGCCATTTGATTAGACGTTCAGGAGTCTTATGGCTTAGGGGTAGAACCTGTTTAGAAGCCTCTTGGATTTAGACTTGGCGCTCTACTGCTTGCCGTGCGGTAGCAGAGAAAACAGTCTATGACTAGGGTGGCTGGAGTCTTTGACCATTTTTAGGGTCTTCCTCTGACATTGCCTGGTATAGAGGTCCTGGATGGCAGGAAGCTTGGCCCCAGTGATGTACTGGGCCGTACGCACTATTCTCTTTAGTGCCTTGAGGTCGGAGGCCGAGCAGTTGCCATACCAGGCAGTGATGCAACCAGTCAGGAAGTTCTAAATGGTGCAGCTGTAGAACCTTTTGAGGATCTGAGGACCAATGCCAAATCTTTTCAGTCTCCTTGGGGGGAATAGGTTTGTCGTGCCCTCTTCACGACTGTCTTGGTGTGCTTGGACTATGTTAGTTTGTTGGTGATTTGGACACCAAGGAAATTGAAGCTCACAACCTGCTCCACTACAGCCCTGTCGACGAGAATGGGGGCGTGCTCTGTCCTCTTTTTCCTGTAGTCCACAATCATCTCCTTTGTCTTGATCACGTTGAGGGAGAGGTTGTTGTCCTGGTACCACATGGCCAGGTCTCTGACCTCCTCCCTATAGGCTGTCTCGTCGTTGTCAGTGATCAGGCCTACCACTGTTGTGTCATCGGCAAACTTAATGATGGTGTTGGAGTTGTGCCTGGCCGTGCAGTCATGAGTGAACAGGTAGTACAGGAGGGGACTGAGCATGCACCCCTGAGGGGCCCCTGTGTTGAGGATCTGCGTGGCGGATGTATTGTTACCTACCCTTATCACCTGGGGGCGGCCCATCAGGAAGTCCATGATCCAGTTGCAGAGGGAGGTGTTAAGTCCAAGGGTCCTTAGCTTATTGATGAGCTTTGAGGGCAGTATAGTGTTGAACGCTGAGCTGTAGTCAATGAATAGCATTCTAACATAGGTGTTCCTTTTAGGCAGGAAACCTTAGTGTGGTGATCTGCTTAAAACATGTTGGCATTACAGACTCGGACAGGGAGAGGTTGAAAATGTCAGTGAAGACACTTGCCAGTTGGTCAGCGCATGCTCATAGTACACGTCCTGCTAATCTGTCTGGCCCTGCGGGCTTGTGAATGTTGACCTGTTTAAAGGTCTTACTCACATCCGCTGCGGAGAGCGTGATCACACAGTCTTCCGGGACAGCTGGTGCTCTCATGCATGTTTCAGTGTTATTTGCCTCGAAGCGAACATAGAAGTAGTTTAGCTCCTCTGGTAGACTGGTGTCACTGGGCAGTTCTCGGCTGTGCTTCCCTTTGTTGTCTGTAAAGGTTTGCAAGCCATGCCACATCTGATGAGCGCCAGAGTCGATGTTGTACGATTCAATCTTAGTCCTGTATGACGCTTTGTCTGTTTGATTGTTCTTCGGAGGGCATATCGGGATTTTGGGTTATAGTCCAGCTCCTTTAAAGTGGCAGCTCTAGCCTTTAGCTCAGTGCGAATTTATATGCAACAGAAATTGGATGCCAACCACCGTTAAATCTCAGCGAATAAGATGTATGTTTAGAAACTCTGATGTAGGCCTACACTGGCATTACATTTACAATCCATTTGACTACTGTAGGTGGCGGTAAGGTATGACGATTGGGTTATTTGCCCACTAAAGGCAGGAGCGGGGGGAAACTACCCTACCCAGCATACATTGCAGCATACAAACCGAAGTTGCAGCGCCAGCGTGAAGAAGGTAAAGCGGGAGATGCAGCGAGCTGGCAACACAAATCAGCTTTGAATGCTTCATGTAGTAGTTAGGTAGTTTACTGAACACATTCCAACGTATCGATGAAGTATTGTAAGATATAGAATGCTTTGTGTGTGGTTGTGGTATGTTCCACCCTCCCTTTATTCAAAGTCAGCTTCAGCTAAAGTTAGCTAGCCAACGAGGCTACTATTTGACGTTAGCTAATAGATATCCAATGTCGATTTCCATAATTGGTTTACTTGGTGAATTACTCAACCCTCCATGTTGTTATGCTGTCTTCTCGTCAAATACCATGACAAACAAAAGCTAGCTAGGAGACCTGAGATACGCACGAACTAGCTACTAATGTTAGGGGGCGTAGTCGCTGTGTTAGCTCTTGTCCATCGCACAACGACGAGATGCCCCTGCTTTGTCGTTTTCCATATCCTTTCATCGTAACTCATCAAATTAAACATATTTGTAGTTTGTGGGATTACTTTTCTCTGTATGTACAGGGTGTACTTTCTCCCAAAAGACGTTTAGGAGTACTTTCATTATCAAAAGATCCTGATCCGCGCGTATGCGTGGGATCTGCACTACTAGCTGCTTGCACAAGCGTGGACCAGAGCTTCTCTGGCAGTATCATTGAGCTCGATGTAGGAATCAGGCCCGTTTTAGGATGGGCAGAGCCATTGAGGACTTTAAACATGCTTAAGTAGTCAGTCAACAAGGTGGGACATCCTATAGGTTAAGGAAGGATCACATAATTCCATCCAGGTTGATGAAGGGAGCAGACAATTAATTATAATCATGAGCAAACATCCCATAACTGCAGATGGTAGTAAATCGCCAACCTTAGCTTTATACCTGTTCAAACCATACTTCAGGTGGCAGTTTATTTACAAATGCCATAGAAGAAGTAGAAGGAGAAAATGGACTACTTCAAAATTGAGATTGCTTCAGTTGCTTTGCCCATGCTCTAGCAGACATCATAATGGGACAGATACAATGTTGTGTCCTCTAACTACAATATCTCTATGGGTGGTATACAAGGCAATTCATTGTCGTTGCGTGATGGACCAGAGCTACTGTGTTGTATGCAGATCCATCTAAGTATACGAGTCGGGTTGTATGTATGCAATGTAATCACAATTTACATATATGCAGTGAGTGGGTAACAGACTGATCTGCGTGTATTTATTATTATATATTTTTTTTTACAGCTTGTCGCTACACCATTTTAGTCTGGTATTGGTCACACCATGGCAAAAGTTGGAGCTGTCATCAATCCCCACACATTTGTTGTCTTATCTGAGCTGAGCAGCATCCCAACCAGCTCCCGCAACCTGTGAGTCTGCAACTCCTGTAAGATACGTCCTCACACTAACACAAACGGTAACATTACGTGGGATGTCGAACATTAAATTATTTGAAATCCCTCGGTACAGATGCACCCACTTACAGTACTTAATGTTCACATGACGCTGCAGAGGACTTATAGGCCTACTCATCTGCAGTTGACTCACCACACCTGATGTCACACTTGACATCTTGTGTTGATGTTGTGCAATTGCTCTGAAATAATAGTTTAATTGTTTTTACCCGGCAATGTACTTATTATTTACAGTATAGGCCTAAGCTTTAAATGACTAGATCCGTATGGCTGTTTTTAATGTATATCTTTCTGTGTGTCTGTTAAGGGTGGAAGGACTGCCGCCACCCTTGAACCTCACGGATACAGAAAGTGGCGGTGTTGCAGCTCTACTAGGCTAAGGTCAGTAATTTCTTCACAAAGTGAAAATATTATAATGCATGCTATATTACCATACATATTATATGTTTCAATTACCACTCAAAACAACCCTCTCATACTCTTCCAGGCTCTTGACCCCTTGACTGTTTGAATTTTTTTTCTTCCCCTGTAGCATCAGACCCAGGCACTTGAGAGCAATGTGTGAGCAAGAGGACCACGGAGACGGTGGCCGTAACAAGCTGTCCAACAGTGACGCAATCAAGCTGACAGATAACCTCTCTCTGAGTGACTCCGACCCTGAAGAGCGTAATGAGTCCATAGACCCAGAGGTGGAAGACTTGTCCTCATCTGATGATGAAGAGCACCAGAACTCTTGCCCTGGTCCCAGTCCCAAGAAACCTGCATTCAGTCTAACAGGTGGCAGCTCAAGCTTCTCCAACCGCAGCCGAAGCATCTTTGATTGCCTGGAGAGTGCCGCTAAGCTGTCCTCGTCCCATCTGGGCCAGGACAATGTCATTGATGGGGTCTTTGCACGTCCCCCTCCACCCCCACTGCTGCCGAGTGGAAAGAAGTATGGGGATAAGGTGGGGGAATTGGTCAGCAAGCCTCCTCAGAAGAGAGGAGTGCCAGATTACCTGGTGAATCCTGAGTGCTGGACGCGCTACGACCTGGAGGATGTGCCAGACACCAGTGACAGCAAGAATAGCATGGTGGCTCAGCAGTACATACAAAGCCTGCAGCAGAAGGAGAACACCATGGAAGATGATCCTGAAGAGCCTTTTACACCTACTTTCAACCAGGGCCAGAGTAGTAGCTCAGAGCATAAGATCGTGTTTTCCAGACCTAGCCGGCCACAGAAAGATGAGTCTGCAGAAGTTAACAAGCCTGATCGAACTAAGGCAGGGATGGGTCTTTGTCACTTAGATGATGATGATGAAGAAGAGTGTATAGCCCAAGCAATCGCCCCCCAACACCCAAAGGAGAGTGAGCGGAAGAGGAAGTGGACACCGGTGGGGGACGCAGAGGGCGTGCTGATTGATAGGAAGGATCAGCCGCCTATTGGCTTCGTCATTAGTAGGAACGTCAAAAGGAAGAACTTCCGCAAGGTGTCAGAGAAAGAGGAGGACTGAGAGTACACATGCATCAATCAATGAAGTCCTCTGGAAATAAATGAGGACCCTAAATATGGACAGTATTTTAGTGCTTCCCTGTAGAACCTCAACCAGTGGAGTTTTTTTCTGAATCAAGGGAATGGTTTCTGCCTCTTGACTTTATCAGAATCCATGTAAAATGTGTATTTTGAATATTAACTTCAGACATGAAAATGCACTTGTCAGTAATGCTAATGTATATGGCTGTTTTGAAGTCCAAAGAATATTGAATTTAGCTGTCAAGTATACTGGTGGAAGTGTAATGTAAACAATTGTATTTGTAGTAGACCCTTGTAAGTGGCATTATTTTTCCTATTGCTATAACTATTATTGATTATTGGCGCAGTAAAGTATTCCCACAACTAAATCGTTTCTTTGTCACTTATGAATATTTGTTCCCGTATTTTCCATGGTTGATGTGGAGCCAATAGTGTTTAATTTGTGATTAATCTAGAAGTTATCTGACGTGTTATCATTATATTATACTATTTGAAGAATGTGTTTGAGTTAATATACATTGCTACATTCATATCAACGTCAAATAATTAAATGCATTCGTTGGTTTCACAGATAAGCAAAGCACAATCATTTGCATGCACTTTCAAAGGTAGAGAGATGCAAAGAGACTCCGTTTTGGTCACTGTAAACCTTTTAAACGACTGCGACTGTCCTACGATGATCAGATGGCCGCATTGCTATTCCAAGAGAAGCGCCTCACCTTTTGAGAAGCAGTGACGCTACCTACCTGAAAGCAATTGACTCAGAAACGCGGAAGTGAAGTCAACTTATCTTTAGCTCAGTACAGACGTTTTTAATATTGTACTTTTAGTATAATTAGAGCTCCATGTCTGAAGCAAGGGTAAACGTTTCGTGAGTAATGAAGGAAACGGCGCTCCAACGCCAGAGTATGTGAATGGTGATCAATTTTCGCTCAATTTGTATTACGAGCATATTGCAACATGTACTTCAAGAATCCAGAGCAGGTGAGGAAAATTATTAACAACTCACCTGCAAACCACTTAGGAAACATGTTTTCATGTACAGTATTTTGAATGATTATAAAATCAGTTGGACTGAATAATGTATTTTAAAAATGTTATACTCACTCATGGATTATGGCAATGAAACTGCTTTTTAGAGGTTACCTCATAGCAGGTTAAAATCTATTGCCATCTTGCTATAGCCTGTGCAGAAATCAATACGTTTGTGTGTGAGTATGCTGGGTTGTGTTATGTTACTGTAACGAAAGTGGTATACAGTGCCTTATCTATGAACTAGATGTGTGTCAAACGTCACATACACCCTCAAGTGTTTTATTTGGACTGCAAACACATTGACTGTGGCTCATTGTAGCTGAGGTTTCCTGTAACTTTCCTGCCTTGTTGTATGACCATGTACAGTGCCGTCAAAGTATTCTGACCCCTTGACCTTTTTCCACATTATGTTACGGCATCGAGTCTTTTGGGTATGACGCTACAAGCTTGGCACACCTGTATTTGGGTAGTTTCTCCCATTCTTCTCTGTAGATCCTCTCAAGCTCCTACAGGTTGGATGGGGTGCGTTGCTGCACAGCTATTTTCAGGTCTCTCCAGAGATGTTAGATCGGGTTCAAGTCCGGGCTCTGGCAGGGCCACTCAAGGACATAGAAAATTTCCCCAAACCACTCCTGTGTTGTCTTGACTGTGTGCATAGTGTCGTTGTCATGTTGGAAGGTGAACCTTCACCCCAGTCTGAGGTCCTGAGCACTCTGGAGACAGTTTTCATCAAGGATCTCACAGTACTTTGCTCCGTTCATCTTTGCCTCAATCCTGACTAGTCTCCCAGTCCCTGAAAAACATCCCCACAGCATGATGCTGCCACCACCATGCTTCACTGTAGAGATGGTGCCAGATTTCCTCCAGATGTGACGCTTGGCATTCAGGCCAAAGAGACCAGAGAATCTGTTTTCTCATGGTGTGAGAGCCTTTAGGTGCCTTTTGGCAAACTCCCAAGCGGGCTATAGTGCCTGTTACTGAGGAGTGGTTTCCGTCTGGACACTCTACAATAAAGGCCAGATGGTTGTCCTTCTGGAAGGTTCTCCCATCTCCACAGATGAGCTCTGTCAGTGTGACCATCGGGTTCTTATTCACCTCCCTGACCAAGGCTCTTCTCCCCCCGAGTTTTGGTGATTCCAAACTTCTTGCATTAAAGAATGATGGAGGCCACTGTGTGCTTGGGAACATTCAATGCTGCAGAATTGTTTTGGTACGCTTCCCCATATCTCTGCCTCGACACAATCCAGTCTCTGAGCTCTACAGACAATTCCTTCGACCCCATGGCTTGGTTTTTGCTCTGACATGCACTGTCAACTGTGGGACCTTATAGACAAGTGTGTACCTTTCCAAATCATGTCCAATTAATTGAGGTGGACTATCAATGGAAACAGGATGTACCTGAGCTCAATTTTGAGTCTAATAGCAAATCGTCTGAATACTTATGTAAATAAAGTATTTCTGTCTTCATTTTTAATAAATTAGCAAAACAATTCAAAACTGTTTTGCTTTGTCATTATGTGTGGGTATTGTGTGTCGATTTGCTAAGGAATTGTTTTTATTTAATCCCTTTTAGAATAAGGGTGTAACGCAACAAAATATGGAAAAGGTCAAGTGGTCTGAATACTTTCCGAAGGCACTTTATAGGCTGGATTCATTGCAGCAGCTAAAATAAATGAACAAAAGTCCCAGACCAACTTAAAATATTTCACTGATTTAAAGGTCACTTCTGGTTTCAAGCATAACTTCACTCAAAGTTGGCTGAACAGTCTCCCACCATGGTCCTCATCTAAAGCATGCAGATCCTTGAGAAATTGTCAGGTCTCAGCTTTTTACCCTGGACCATGTTTCTCTGAAGAGTGTATGATTTATGTGATGCTGAGGCCTGATGTATGACACCTCTGACAACCCATGCCATATCCACTACACAGTAACCTACATCAGAGCCAGCCTCCTTTCAACGTTTTCCTGGTCTTCTTGGCTGTGCTCCTGGTGAAACAGGTTATTTCATTAAAGTTTATGCAACTGCACTAAAGAGGGTAATAGTGGCACACCTCCAAAATATGATCAGTCAAGATTGGATCATGTCTCTCGAGACATAGCAGAGCATAGATCTCAGTGTGGCCTTTGAACTAAATATAAATGTTATATTCTGAGGTTTAAATAATCCCATATTTTGTACAGCAAAAGCCTACAAGCCCTCCCAGCCAATCAGTGTGAGGAGCAGTCTATTGAACATTTTCACTGATGGGTGTGTTGGGGCCTGTAATCTGGAAAATCCTGTGGGAGTCTGGAAGAATGAAAGTGAAAGACTGACAGGCTTTAGAGAGAAGCCTGCATAACAACAGAGATGGCAAGAGGGATGGCCCAGTTGCCTTTATTTGTTTTACCCCTCTGCTTAGAGATGTGTGTTATTGACATCTCATGGACCAACTGTAAAAAGGAATTTGCCTAGTGTCCCTTTTTTCGACACAGGATAGTGAAGCCACAATGACAATTTGGCTGTAGTGAATGAAGGCACATCATTGACCATTATGTTAGCTGAGAGGTTCCTTGTGGTCCATGCTGACTGGCACATGCCTGGCAGACCACTGCAGTGAGGTGGGGAGATGGGCCAGCCTTTGTATCACAAGAGAGATGTCACATTGTTCCTCTTTGTTACCCTGTGTTTTAGGATGGTAATGAGCTGCAGGAGAGAAACACGGATGGCTTTGACAATACCATGGAGGCATTACTCCCAACTCTGGTAAGCGACAACACAACGCACACCATCTATTAATTTCACCGCATTCATAACTTAGAGACATACATAGTCATACAGAGGATAATTATTCAACCTGTTTGTATGACACAGTCCCTAGAATACAGAAAAGCTTGTGTGTGTTTCCCACAGCACCAGCAGAGAACATATGATTATGTTCTAGTTGCTGACAAAGTTGAGGACCAAGATCACCCAAAGTTTCTGAAGCAGGTGGCTTTTATTGACCACCTGAGGAAGAAAAACATGAAAGTGACCGTGAGTTTGTTACTTGATTAAATCACGTTAAAATTATATATGGAGCGTTGTTGAGGCAAGGTTCCTTTTATTGGGATGTGTACAATATTTTATTGGGATGTGTGGAAGTTATACTGTATGGCCAATCCTCACAAAATGATACAATTTCACCTGGTTCAATGCTCATCTTGTACTTTGCCTGTTTTTGTGTCAGAAAATCGTTCATGATGACAAGGTGTTTTATGGTGTCCGGGCCCCGAAGGAGATCTTTGACAAGTACAGGTACCTACTAAAGGTGTCTGATGCTTGCAACTGGAGCGGCGACCGGAAATGTGTCATCATCCCTCACTCAACCAGGTGAGATGCATTGAACTCTCACTCTTGCCATTCCATACGCAAAACACATTAACTTCCAACATGTTCTCTTACCTTTTTCTTGTCTGTTTTTTCAGGATCAGAGTAGTGCATTACATCCTACACCACACCCATATCAACACAGGGGGTATGTGAAGTGCTCCCTCCATTGATCTCTTTAGTAACATATTTGTCCCTGACTTCAATTGTTCGTCACTCTTAACCCTCTTTTTTTCATTTCAACACAACAGAGAACCTCGAAGAGCTCCAGAAGAAGGGTGTCTTTGAGGCCACGTTCTGCCTGCATGAGGTTAAAAAAACTTCTCCTTAATAATAATTCATATACCTGTATACCTGATTAGTATACCTGATTACTTGTTCAATTTTGAGGGGCATTGTAGCTGTTTCTGCCTTGTATGATCGTAAGTAGCCCATATGAAAATCATTGATGTGAAATACGTCTACAGTATGAGCCTCTTTCTGTTTTTATAGAGGAACAAGCAAAAGGTGTTGAAACAAAAGTGGGCACGATGGTCTGCTCTCTGTACGACCCAGCCTGTCGATGATGTCAGGTAAGACCTTCTATATATCCTGCTGTGTTTCTGTGTCTTGTGGTTTCACAGTGGCC
Organism: Oncorhynchus gorbuscha; assembly: GCF_021184085.1. Taxonomy (NCBI): domain Eukaryota; kingdom Metazoa; phylum Chordata; class Actinopteri; order Salmoniformes; family Salmonidae; genus Oncorhynchus; species Oncorhynchus gorbuscha. The sequence goes on from NC_060176.1 coordinate 11,724,072, forward strand.
TTTCCTCAATTGGATTTGCTCAACTCCTGCATCCTCTCACCTCCGTCCTCTCTGGCCTCCTTTTGAAAAAGGTCATAGGTAATCAAGGAGAGGCGTCGAGAATGTGAACAAAATTGTGCTTGTAATTAATGAGACTCCTTGTGCAATAGCACATTGACGAAAATTACATTTGCAGGGTGGAATCCCTAAGTAAATGTATACAGTGATTAAAACAAATGTAGCGGGCTAGTTGTGCAAGACATGTTGTAGATAAATGATCAATACAATATTGTTATGAAATGTTTGCATGCTTTTCTCCTTCAAGAAAACAATAGCTGATTTCAAAGTGGGTGTGGAAGATTAAAACTCTTCCGCGAAGGAATCATGTAGGATTCACTTCTGCTTCCATGCCAAAAGGAGGCTATTGAGGAAGGGAGGACCATCTTTCGTTTCCTACAAAACATTGTCACTCTCCTTGACCATTTATCGGTTTCAGGGTCAACGAGGTAGGAGGACTGGGGAGAGAGGGTGGAGAACAGACTTTTGCCCAAATAAGAAAAGGTCTATCTCTCTCACTTTCAAAGCAATTAACTCTGTTTCCAGGAAGTATGTCAGCTAGTGGTTATATCCACACACAGAACTTTGGGTTTGCCGATGCAGCTAAATGTGATGTGCTTACCTAAAGCAGGATTTCCCAAACTCGGTCCTGGGGCCGCCCCTGGGTGCATGTTTTGTTTTTTCCCCTAGCACCACACAGCTCATTCAAATAACCAACTCATCATCAAGCTTAGTTTGAACCAACTAAGAACAGCCCTTAGCTGTGGTATATTGACCATATACCACACTCCCTCGTGCCTTATTGCTTAAATATATAGCATGCAAATAGTCATACAACATGTCATTTACCTCAGTGGTGTGAAAGGGAAATTATCAAGATAACACTAAACTAAACTGTGAAACTAAACTACGTGTTAATTAAATATTATTTTAATCACCCTGGAAACCTAGTAAGGGGTGTTAACTGATTAGGAATGTCATTTTCCTGGTTTGAATTTGAACATGCAAACGGAAATGTATCTATGTCTGTCAGGAGTTACTTTGGAGAGAAGGTGGCTCTGTATTACCTGTGGTTGGGCTGGTACACCATCCTGCTGGTCCCTGCAGCCATTCTGGGTGTGATTGTGTTCCTGTATGCACTGGCTTTCTTCAACACCAGCCCCCTCATGTGAGTTGACAGGCCCACTGAGCCAAACTCTTTATTAAGCTGATTGGTGCTGACATTTTGAGTAGGAAGAAAAAATAGGTTACATGGAGTTGCTCCTCTTTAAAACTCTCATGTGTTTCTGAAGGTGCATTGTGTGTCTTCATATTACAGAAAGGAGGTCTGTGAGTCTGACACCGTAATGTGCCCGAGGTGTGACAAGTGGTGTCCAGTATGGCAGCTGCGTGACACCTGTACCTATGCCAAGGTAACTCATGTCATTCTACCATACTGCATTGCAAATGTTACTATTTTAATTTTTTTTAAATAAAGTTTATGTTCAAAATGTGTCTTGTGTGCAGGTGAGTCATCTGTTTGACAATGAGGGGACGGTGGCCTTTGCTATGTTCATGGCAGTCTGGGGTAAGTCTCTCACACAGGATAAAACTCATTCTTTCCATCCAATACATTTTTAATTCAGATAAATCTTGACTGTCATGACTTGTCCTTGTTCTTTTTCCAGCTACCATTTTTCTGGAGCTGTGGAAGAGGCACAAAGCAACGTTTGTGTCCAAATGGAAAGTCTTTGACTGGTGTGAGGAAGAGGTATGGCTTCACTGAGGCCTAAGTAACCATTATATGTCTGGATATACTGTATACCATAGGATGGTTTTAGCATGGTTTAGGTTGTCTGTTACTCATTGATATTACCCAATCATATGCTCTTTCAAATAACTAAAATAATGTCCTGTTGATTACTGTCATCTTATGGTATGGACCCATTGTGTGATTGATATGACCTCAGACTCATGCTGTGGTATAATCCTGAATATTGTTCCATTTGGCCTGCAGGAGGAGCTCATCCTGGGAGTAGTGAATGATCCAGACTGCCATCCCAAAGAGTTTCGCCATTCTTATCTGCGCAGCACTCTAGTTCTGGTGCTGGTCACTCTCATGGTCAGTCCCAGTCAGTCACTCAGTGCCATATTGCATCACAGACATAGCAGTTTTCATCCTGGGCTATACCAGTGTTTAGCTCCGGTTCAGTCAAAGTTGTCCTCTCACTGTGTGTGTGTGTTCTTTTACCAGTTGGTTCTGATCATCGGGCTAACCCAGGCTCTGGTGGTGTTCCGTGTGGTTGCTGCCGTGCAGCTGTCAGAGGGAACATGGGTGTTTGTAAGGGACCATGCCAACACTGTAGCAGTAATGTTGGGTGCTGTACTACACTACTTCACCATGCAAGTTATGACCAGAGTAAGTTTAAACAGTAACCCCTCTAAGTCATGCAGACCTGCACAATCCCTAACTCCTCTCCACTCTTACCCGGAAAGGTCAACAAGGCGGTGGCCTTCAAGCTGTGTGAGATAGGTGAGTCTGAAGAGGCACATATGTTTGCATTGAACCATTTAGTTTACAATCAAACATGTACATGTTCATCTCTGTAATTCCATCAGATGGAATTGTACTTACCTAAGTGAGTCAATGAATTAAGTTAATGTTTCTGCTCTTGCCTGCAGAGAAGACACAGTCATTTGCGGCCACTGAGAGGAGCTTCACTGTTAAGATGTTTACCTTCCAGTTCTTCACCCTCTTCTCCTCACTCATATATGTGGCATTTTTCCTGGGCAGGTACTGAGTGCAACGTGTGTGTGTCGTGTTAATATTTGATCGGGCTGACAGTACATGGGGCCCCCGAGTGGTGCAGCGGTCTAAGGCACTGAATCTCAGTGCTAGAGGCACCACTACAGAACCTGGTTCGATTCCAGGCTGTATCACAACTGGCCATGATTTGGGAGTCCCATAGGGCGGCGGCCAGCACCGTCCGGGTTAGGGTTTTACCCGGGGTAGGCCGTCATTGTAAATAATAATTTGGTCTTAATAACTGACTTGCCTAGTTAAAACCAAGGGGAAAACTGTTGGTAAGGTACTGCTCTGTGTCAGCTGTCATGGGCAGCCAAGCTGTATGGAGAAGGTGCTTTCTGTATCTGTGATCCTTGAAATGTTTGAATCCTGAACCATAAAGGTGTAAGTATTTGAAATGTTTACATTTAATGAATCTAAACACACTGTTCTTGTGCATAGGATAAATGGTCGCCCAGGCAGCTATGTTCGTATTTCTGGTAAATGGAGATTGGAGGAGGTGGGTAGCTCATCACTATTTTAAAAAAGTATTACTTAACATGGGATTATGACATGGTTGAACGGTTTGGATTGCCTTTAGACTGTTACTAGACTGTTGCCATATCTGCCTTTTCCTGTCCTTGCCAGTGTCATCCCAGTGGCTGCCTCACTGACCTCTTCATTCAAATGGCCGTCATCATGGTGCTCAAACAGACACTGAATAACATCTTTGAGATTACTGTGCCGTAAGTACAGTATATAGCTATGGTTATCTAACTGCTTAACATAGATACATTCTGAGAAAATGAATAGGTTGAATAAGACCTTTGATGTGTTGAGTAAGCTTTTGGTAATGCAAATAAACGTTTGACTGTCAGTCAGATGATAAAACCCCATGTAAAAATGAATTGTAGTTAATGAATTGAATGTATTCTAACTAACCGAATTAGACATCCAAAGTGGAGCATCATACTTTCTCACTTTAGGTTGTCCTATGTTGTTCTGCAGCTGGTTCAAGAGTTACTTCAGAAGGACTACAACTAAGAAGCTGGAGAGGAAGTGTGGCCACTGCTACAAAAATGCATGTCGCGAAGAGGAGAAGATGGGCCATGACCCATGTGATATCTGCAAGCTGCGTGATTGGCTCCGCAACTACGATCTGAATGACGTCAACTCTTTCAGTCTCTTCAATGAGTTTCTGGAAATGGGTACATCACTACCTTCCATGGCTGTCTCATTGTCTCTCCAAGTCCAACGTTTTTTATTTATTTCACCAAAATGATTGTCTATCTCTCTCTTACACTGTGATTCATGGTCTCTTTTATGTTCAATGATTCTGTACAGTTGTTTTTATTCACTTCCCAATCCCGTCTTGAATGTTAAATCTCTGTTGTGTTATTACACTCTTCTCCTCATGCAGTTGTTCAGTTCAGTTTCACCACCATCTTTGTGGCGGCCTTCCCTCTGGCCCCTCTACTGGCCCTCATCAACAATATCTTTGAGATCCGTCTGGATGCCATCAAGATGGTCAGCTTGGAACGCAGATTAGTCCCCAAGAAAACCAATGACATTGGTGAGTTAAAACAGTATATGTAAAAGCTTGTGCTTCTCTGGTAAACTCCTTACCATGTTTTTGTTGGGGCTTGTATGCTCATCCCTTAATATGATTCCTCAGGTATATGGACCAAAGTTCTGGAAGCTATTGGTGTTATGGCTGTCATTGCCAATGGGCTAGTCATTGGGGTGTCCTCAGACTTCATCCCTCGGCTGGTCTATCGCTACCACTACGGACCCTGTGCCAACGGAGAAGCTGATGTACAGTAAGTTCTACTGTAGCACCTTGTGCAGTGACTGGTGCATGGGTTGCACCTACAGTAGTGTAGACCTTTCACAGAGCATTGTCTGGACTCTTAAAGCAATGAATGCCATAGTAATAATGTAGATAATGTCATCTGATAGACTACATTCGAGCCTCCAGAGTGGCGCAGCAGTCTAAGGCACTGCATTGCAGTGATTGCGGGGCCACTACAGACCCTGGTTCGATCCCGGGCTGTGTTGCAGCTAGACACGACCGGGAGACCCATGATTCGGTGCACAATTGGACCAGCATCGTCCGGGTTACGGAAGGGTTTGGCTGGCCAGGATGTCCTTGTCCCATCCATCGCGCTCTAGCGACTTCTGTGGCGGGCCATGCGCATGGACGATGACACGGTTGCCAGTTGTACAGTGTTTCCTCTGACACATTTGTGCGGCTGGCTTCCAGGTTATGCGAGCAGTGTGTCAAGAAGCAGAGCGGCTTGGCAGGGTCGTGTTTCAGAGGATGCATGGCTCCTGACCTTCGCCTCTCCCGAGTTCATACGGGAATTGCAGGGATGGAACAAGACTGTAACTACCAATTTGGATATCACGAAAATTGGGGAGCTAAATTAAATAATACATTCTTTATTGAAACTGTTCCAAAGGCTTTGTAAGGCAGAGTTCAACAGTTCCCTAGTTTAGTCTTTATTGTTGTAAGTAACCATGCTGCCATGCTGTGGACAAATGGGTATATTTGCATATGAAACAAAGCACTGTGGGTAAACACTGGTGGCAGATGTCAAGGACATCCTAAAGTTGTAATAATACTTCCCAGACAATTGGATATGGAATTATGATTTTGTATAAGCAAACTAAGTTGTATGCTTTTAAATGTATGTTTTGTGCTGGGCATTATTTTGGGGGTTCTCTTAACGGTTAGCTGCATAAAACCTCATGAGTTGGAGAAGGGTACTGCAGGTTTGTTTTTATATGACCATAATCCCTTTCCCTCCCCCTTATAGCTGTATGAAGGGCTACATCAACGACACCCTATCCACTGCTCATATAACAGACCTGAGCGTGCGGAATGATTTTTTCCCCAGTCAACTGATCACAGAGAGCGGCTTCAATGTTACACAATGCAGGTGGGCATCTGTAAGGCACAACTAGGTCACTACGGAAGGTACTATTTACCAAAGCCTGTCTCAACCTTACTGCCCATCTCTTAATTTCACTGTTTATATTAACTGAGTGTTTGAATAATCAGAAACCAAAGCAACCAATTCTCCTCAGGCATGCATACATGTAGCTAGAGTCTATGCAGTCACAAACAGAAAGAAACCCAGTCCAGTGATAACAGTAATTGTTGAGAGAGATTGTTGGTGAAACTGGTGTGTTTTCCCAGCTATAAAGACTACAGAAATGATGTTGACTACAGCCTCACCTCCCAGTTCTGGCTCATCATGGCTGTACGCTTTGCCTTCGTCATCCTATTTGAGGTATGTCTTTCTTTGCATCCATGAATATGTGTATTTGCGTCAAACTACTTAGATTATTTTCAGTATAGTTTTGGCATATCAGGAATCACTGAATTCCATATTGATTTTAATTAAGCTCTGCACCCATGATCAAATCAGACGTTATTTAAAGGGCATTTAAAATTGTAACACTTTACAATAAAACTAAAGATGTAAAAGCAAACACAAAGGATGTCTAAAACAATAAAATCACTTGTTAAAGGCCAAGCTAAAAAGGTGAGTTTAGGGTTTTGTCAAAACCTTATCCTTGCAACTCCAAATGGCCATTGAGCAATGCCAAATATCATGGATATGATTGAACAAGCCTGTCTGTCTTTCACCTCTATCTGTAGCATGTAGTGGTCATCTTTAAATGCATTGCTGCCTGGTTTGTGCCTGACTCCCCCATGCTGGTGAAGAACGACAGACTGAAGGATAAACTCAGTAGGCTCAAAGAGGAACTGCAGTGAGTTAAAACATATGGTTATATGGTCCTTCTGTAGCTCAGTTGGTAGAGCATGGCGCTTGTAACGCCAGGGTAGTGGGTTCGATCCCCGGGACCACCCATACGTAGAATGTATGCACACATGACTGTAAGTCGCTTTGGATAAAAGCATCTGCTAAATGGCATATATTATTATAGACTACCACAATATTCCTTGTATGAACATGTATTATAACGTGTTACCTTTGGTGTTGCCGTACTTCATCTGCATGGAACTTATTATCTATCCCCATAGTGATTTCCATGATCTGATTAAAAGGAATGCTGTCTGTGTTGACAGGGATATGAAGTGCAGCCAGTCCACAGATGTGTGATGACCACAACGGAGGGACATCCTGAGACATGACCAGCATGACACATGCCTTTGAAGATTTGAAAAAAGACACATTAAAAATGATGCTCTCTGCACTGTCCTGAGATCAGCATCTTATAGCATAGCTAGCACGTGGTTATGAGAGGTAGGATAGCCTCCTCTCCCAACACCTCTGAGTTTTTCCCCACATGGTCAACACTGTTTATACCGGTGTGATTAATGGCTACCCGTGGCGCATGCAAATGTATCTAAATAGCCGATCGGGGTGACAAGTTTCTACGAGGATTAGACTGCTCCAAACTCTATGTCACATATAAGCAAGGGTACCCCAATATAAATGAACCAATATACTGACAGACTAACCTCAGATACCAGACGCCAAACCACAACTGGGGTTCATAAGAAGAGGTCCATATAACATTGTATTTTCTTGAATGACTGATGACCCAGCAGTAGCCTCAGCCGAGTCCCCAACAACCAGATGTTCCGGTTTTCAGGGGATATGGAAAGAGAGCCTGTGACGCGACTTCCGCTTTTGGACGTTAACAAGGTGACACTCCATCTTAACTCCTCCTCCACATTTACCGGATTGGTTGAACCGTGCAGAAGATAACGTTTTTTTTCTTCTCGTCAAGACCAGTATGTAGGGGATCTAGTTTCAGGCATTTCTTTTTTCTAATCAAAAGGGGACCATCGCAGTCTTCCAGAAGTTTGGTTAGTGTGTAAAACGTGTGAGATCAGATAAATTAAAAGGTGTGATGGGTCCGTACACAAAATGTTGCATAAAGATGACTTAATTAAAAATAAAAACACATTTTCACTGCAGGGATAGCATACAAACATTCCAACTTTTCAACCTTCTTCAGTGTGTGGATTTATTTTATGCCTGCTCCATTAGGTTAACCTAGCAGGGATGTCTATACAGTAACAGAGTTGGGGTTCATTTTGTTTCACAAACTGTACATGACATACAAATGAAAAACCTGAGTTGAAATGTATTGAATACCGTACTCTGGCCAATCACGTTTCACAAAGAACTGCGGTAGTTTTATTTTGGGCAAGGGTGTGACATCCTGTTTTGCAAATACTGTACTGATGTTTACATGCTTTTAGTAACCTATGTTCTCTCAACACATAGAATCACAAAGTGTGAATAATGTAATTTCTTTGTTATATAATTATGCATCTCTTGACATTCCTTTTAATCCACTGCATTATTTCTTTATTTGAAATTTAAATTCAAACATAGCGTTGCTTTATGTTCTGTATGAGCAAGAGTTTTTGTAAAGTATAATTCAGAAATGATTTGAGCCAAAAATTGATATTGTATTGTTGTTGGAATGGTGTACATTTTGAGTTGCTGTATTATTATTTTTTACTGTATATTGTACATACAGTATGTGACAGGGTTTTGCTCATCAGTCACCTGAGTGAAAGTGCACTATAATTTTGTTCATTTGCTTCTCACTTTTGATGGACAGAGAGGACACAGATTAAAGCCTCAGCTGAATGTGTACTGGAGGATTTTTGGGGGGTAAGCTAAGTAGACACAATTAACTACCATTTGGTGGACCACACCCTGTGTAATTCCCTAACAAGTTGAGGCTAATCAACACCCCAAAAAACATTTTCACATTAGGTCAGGTAAATAAAACAGAAGAGATAGTTCTAGAGAAAGTGGTCCATTAGAAGGTTTCTAGGAACATAGTGTCTGTATACCACAAGAGGGCAGAGTGGTCTTCAGCCCAAAGTTATATACAGCACTAAACTACCTAACCTACCTTGTGAAAACAGATTTGGCAAAGTGAAGGGAAATGAAAGGGCTCATCTACATGGTCTGCTAAGAGCAGTTCCTAACTACATGCCATCTTACTGTAGCGGAAACTATTCTATCCATGTCCCCTGGCCTGTCATTTAATTGAGAGTTCCTATTAGATTTAAACCAAAAAATATTCTCAGTGTTCCAATAACATAAATCCTCTTAGTGGGTTCACTTCATATCTGGAATGCATTCAGTGAGGTTGCAGAAATACTAAGGTCACACTGAGCATATAAAATAGACTGTTGTTCTTACTTTAAAAACAGCATGTTTGTGTGGACAAATCAGACTAACTCACGGTAGAACAGTTCATCAATCTTCCGTTCTCCATTCTTTTTTTTTGTAACAGTATTTTTATTGAAATTTCACAATTTTCACCCATATTAAGAGATACAGAGACAAAGCACACAGAACAAAAAGAAAAACAGCCCCCACTTACCCATGTCTATGTGCATATATATACACATACATACACATACATACACACATATACATATACCCATGCATATACACACACCTATGCATACATACACGCATGCACGCACCCATACATACGTACACCATTTCTCTTCCCGCTCTGTGCCTCTCTCACCCCATCACCATCATTGCGTCTCTCAATACATACATTTTAAACAAACTTACAAACAGAAATTAAACAAAAAAGCTCAGTTTAAACCAAGAGGTTAGGTTCCACACATGGAACGTACAGTGTAGTTCTGAAATAGATAGATCCCCGCCATTCTAAGAGAATCCTTGCAGCATAATAGTTGATACCTCAGGTTCTAGATAATTTAGATAAGGTTCCCATACTTTGTAGAACTGGTCTGTTTTAGAATGCAATGTACATGTCAGATATTCCAGAGGCACCCATTCAAATAGTATCTTATGCCAGTCTTTAATAGAAGGAACCTTATCACTAATCCACTGTAAAAGGATGTTTTTCCTCGCTGCGAAGGTAAGGATGTTGTAAAGCCTCCTTTTACAGACAGAAGTAACATGCCTACTAGGGAGACCTAACAGTAAAGAAACTGGGTCCAATTCTAGATCAACCCCTAGGATCTTTTCAATTTCTTGCAGGACACCAGACCAGTATCTTTGTATTTTGGTACATGACCATAAACAATGTGTTAGGGTGCCTGTATCAGTTTTGCATTTAAGACACTGAGGGGAAGAGGAAGTGGGGCTAAAAGCATGTCTGCGATTTGGGGATATATGCAATCTGTGTATTATTCTTAATTTGATTGCTCTAGTACGGTTACATATAGATATTGTTTTTGCATATCTCCAAATGTCCTCCCACATCTCTTCGTCAATAGTAACAGACAATTCTTTCTCCCACACTTGTTTCACCCTCTGTGTGTTGACAGCAGAAAAGGACCTTCAAGTATCATAAAACAGACTTACAGACATCTTCCTTTGTGGGAAAAAAAGCATTCTTTCAATGACAGACACATCAGGGTTACCAATTAAGGTGGTGCTCTCCAGAATATAATGTCTTACTTGTAGGAAGCGGAAAAAGTCCTGCTTTGGGAGTCGATATTTCTCGACCATCTGCTCAAATGACAACAAAATCTTATCAGCAAATAAGTCGTTTAGCCTGCGTATGCCCTTATTAAGCCATAAGTTAAAGCCAGCTTCCAGCAATCCTGGGCTGAAATCTGGGTTGTTAAGAATTGGGGTAAGAGCAGAGGTTAGTTTGGACCTTCCCAGGAAGCGTTGAACTGACCTCCATACTTTGAGTGTGTTAAGTGTAACTGGATTATTGCAGTGTTCTTCTACAGACTTGAAACTTCTGAAGAATAAAAGATCCTGTAAGGGGTATTTTGAAAGAGAAGTCTCAATGTCTAACCAAATAGAGGAGTCATCATTTGTGATCCAGTCAGAAATATAACAAAGGTGGGCACACCATTGATAGAACTTGATATTGGGCAGGTCCAAGCCGCCCATAGAACTTGGCAGCTGCAATATTGCCATCTTAAGTCTTGGCTTGCGCTTACTCCATATAAAGGAACTTAGCCATCCATTTACATCCTTTATTACCTTATTGGAGAGTAATACTGGGATCATTTGGATTGGGTAAAGTAGTCTAGGTAAAACGTTCATTTTCAAGAGGGATATTCTACCCAACCAAGAAATGGGGAGGGAGTTCCAGCGCTCCAGATCCTGTCTTATTGTATCAAACAAAGGAACAAAATTGGCTTTGTACATTAGCTGGAA